>NC_059430.1:64122478-64735812 GCF_021028975.2 Sphaerodactylus townsendi | reverse complement strand
GTTACTAGGTGCCACATGGACGCAAACCCAATTTGTGACACCCCTCCCTGCCGGGCAGCGAGCTCTCAGCGCAGCCCCCAGGCTTGGCTTGCGAGAGCTCTATCGCCACCACGGACCTCATATGGAGGCCCCCGAGGTGGGAAGGTCCGGCATGCAAGCACTGCCTTCCCCAAATAGGATGTGCTCTTATGCCCTAGCGCCACCGAGCTGTCACCCAACAGCTCCCGCCCCAGCTTCAGCAGCCCAGAGACTCACGGCTCAGTGCGTGCCGCAAAGCACTGCATCAGAGCAGAACGGATTTCAGCCAACTCAGTGCAGGCCACGAAGCCAGTGCAGAAGAGCATAGCGGACATCATTCAACCAGATGTCCTGGCCCCAATCCGTTAAGTGGACTCCGTCGGGCAAAAACAATGCTGGCATAGCGTGAGATAGATCGACATGGGGAATAACATCCCCTCCCATGCTCAGTACCAGCCGGGCTGCGGACCGACAAACTTTGGACCTGACTTTGTTAACTCTGGCCGGAGCCACGGCGTTCCTCCAAGTTCTCCGTTCCATCAAGCACGACCAAAACAGCTTGGTCTTTGGCATCTTGCGGCGAAGCAACTTTAAGTCATCCCTCATGGAGTTCTGCAATGCCACACCCTTGGAAGCCGGAATGTCATTTTCGCCCAACTGAAGCACGATTGCGTCCGGGAAGCCATATTGGAGCACTGCGTTCCGTAACCATAGAAGTAGCGCCGGCCACAGCATGCCTCGCCTCGCCAGCCAGTGAACGTCCAGGGAGGAGTCCAGCCCAAGGTGTTGTCCCCAGCCCGACTTCTTTGCGTAGCGCCCGGCCCAGTAAACAATACTGTGGCCAACCATCCAAATTAGGTAACGACGGGCCACCGGAACTATAAAGAGAACAAAGTTACAAGGAAAGGTGAGGCCGGACATAAACACGATAAGCCAAAGACCTCCAACGGCCTAAAGCCTGAATTTCAGTTGCAGAGTGTCCTTCTCGAGAGGCCGTGGTAGCTGCCCCAATCCGAAAGGAGTGGGAACCGAACTGGTCTGCAGGGAGTCCTAAAAATTGTAAGCACAGCCGCAACACAGCCGTAAATTGAAATCTGGACACTGGTGCTCCATCGTTGTGGATAAACAGGGGACCCTGCCCTTCAGGGCGGATCGCTACAAATGCAGCCATGCGAGCCACCGGGCAGGGTGCCCCTGGTGGGGAGGGGGCCAGTATCACTCTCGTTTCCTCGGCGCTGGCTGGTTAGTCTTGGACCCGACCAAGCCATATGTGTAAAGTTTCCATCGACCCATGGACACATCGGCCCTTTGCAAAAGCCTTAGGAGCCAATGATGTGGTGGGCCCGGGGGAGTCACTAACTCATTATTACGAAAGGCCCCATAGAAAGCCAAAGTAAACAAAGGCTCAGAAACCCAGGAGTAGACTCATAATCCAGAGTCTACAAACTGGAGTCTGTGGCGTTAAGTAAAGTTCCCAGGATCTCCCTTGGTAATGGGGCCTTCCTACTGTCTTCGCGGTCTGGGGGAAATCGCTGCCACCCGGCCACTGCTATCTTCTAAGCTTCAAAGCAGCGGGAGTGGTAGAGTGAAGTCCCCAAAGGCCTGGCTGAAAAAGGAAATGGCCGCCAAATGGACCTTAATAGTCCTGGCAGCCATTCGACGGTCCCTCAAATCAACCAGATACCGGAGTACCAGATCCTTAGCAAACCCTTGCCGCACAGGCTCGCCGATGGAAGCCGCAAAAGCAAAGAAGGCGCTCAAGGGCCCCTTCATGCAGGCGACGGGTAGCTGGAGCCGAGTGACTGCAAGACACCTTCGGCTATTGACTGCCTCCAAGATGCCACAGATGGTGGGACACCTCTCCGGAAACTGAAACTGGCTTCGGGGGGCAGCTAGGGGAATAGCGGCTGACCTGATGACGAGATAAAGCGTCAGCTATATCGTTAGATATACCTGGCAGGAAAACAGCTTTAAATGAAATGTTGTTAGTCAGGCATACCATCACAAATTCCCTTACCAGCCGCATCACTTGCTCTGACCGGCTGGACTGGCGATTCACCACCCTAACCACAGCTTGGTTGTCACACCAGAATTTGACTGCATGGTCTCGAAACACATCCTTCCAGATGTGCACCGCGGCCACCAGAGGGAACAGCTCCAGAAAAGTCATGTCCCGTAAAATTCCGGTCTGAGACCAAGACTTCGGCCACTCCCCCGCACACCACTGGCCCCTGAAATAAATCCCAAAACCTATAGAACCGGCTGCATCGGTGTGAACCTGAAAACTCTCCTGCAGTTCCCAAGGAACTTGCCAAAAGGAAACTCCGTTATATTGTTCCAGAAAGCGTAACCAAACCCCTAGGTCTTGACGAAGACCAGAAGTGACCCTGATGTGATGATGGGGAACGGTGTAGCCCGCCATGGCCCTGGCAAGGCGGGAACAAAAGGCCCTTCCAGGGGAGACCACCCTACAGGCAAAATTAAGGTGCCCGAGCAGGGACTGTATTTCCCGCAGCCTGCACTTCTTTTTTGCCGAGATTTCACCAATCAGTGCGCGTAACGCCATCAGCTTGTCAAGGGGCAGGGAAGATGTTCCCGCTATTGTGTCCAACTGAATCCCTAGGTAGGTTAAGCAAGACACAGGCCCTTCAGTTTTGTCGGCAGCCAAAGGAACTCCTAGCTCTGCCGCCAAGTCCTGAAATGCTGACAATGTCACTGCGCATTCCTCAGTGCCCGCTGCACCTACAAATAAAAAGTCATCAAGATAATGGGTAACCTTTGCTGATGGCATGCGCTCCTTGATTGCCCATTCCAAAAAGGTGCTAAATTTTTCAAAGGCTGCGCAAGCTATAGAGCATCCCATCGGCATGCATTTGTTGACATACCAACTTCCCCCAAATTGAAAACCTAGGAGTTCAAAATCCCTGGGGTGTATAGGCAGCAGCCGGAAAGCTGATTGTATATCACACTTGGCTAACAGCGAAGCTGTTCCCGCTTCCCGGATGATACTCACAGCCTCATCTAATGTGGCATACCTGACCGAGCAAATGCCAGGATCAATGAAATCATTCACCGACCCCCCTGCAGGGTAGGACAAATGTTGTATCATCCTATACTCCCCGGGGGCCTTCTTGGGGACCACCCCGATGGGGGAAACCCTAAGATTGGGCAACGGTGGCTCTGCAAAGGGGCCTGCGATTCTGCCCGCCAAGCATTCTTTCGAAATTTTGGCGGCCACAACCGCCGGCATCTCCCTGGCGGACTTTAAGTTGGGAGCTGAGGTTCCCACCCTGCTCCCTGAAAAGGGGATTTGAAAACCTAGTTGAAACCCTTCTTTTAAATACTGAGCGTCTGCCCGACGCGGATACCTTTCTAACCACCGGCATAAAGGCTGTACACGCACCGTGGAAGGGGCGAGACATTGCAGAACCTCCGGGACCTCAGGCCTTCTGGACGGAGAAGGATCCTCCCTGGCCGCCACCGTCCTTCTTGGAGCTGCCGGAGCCAGGGTTCCGGCCACGACGAAAGGGAGGCCGAGCCAGTTGTGGGCACTGTATCCTGGTGTGGGCACCAAAACACCGGGAACAGCTGTGCTCGAACCTGCATTTTTCTTTCTTGCAGGAGCCTTGATTAAAAGCCCAGCAGGCTAGGCGGGGAGGATCCCGCTGACCAGCCCCCTTCTTCCTCGGACCCTCAGCCCCGATTGAAGCAACCGCCCCGGTAGCAGCAGTTTTTATTACATTTGTCATCCACGTTTGATCGTGGATAAGATCCCACCTGCGCCCTGGACGATGTGAGGCACTCTTACGGAATGCCTCATCATACTTAATGGCCGCAGCATCCCCTGATAGGGACCGTGCCTTCAAAACATTGGCCCAATGAGCAGACAAATGCCAAGCCCTTAATGGGTAAGCGGCTCCTATCAGAGCCATATATTCTGCGAACCCCTTCTGCCAGTTGTTGAAGGAACGCTCTGCTCTTTCCGGGCGTTCCCTCTTTCTACTGGCTGAACGGGAACCAGTTTCCTCTGGATCCTCTTCCGGCCGCAGAACCGTGAAGATATCCACATAGTACCCGTCTAAGGCTCTTTCTCTCAACTTCCTTGGCAGATGGGAGCCTGGGGGATCCCCAGGATCCCAAGCCGAGCAGAAGGCTGCAGTCGCCGAGTTCCCGGCACTGTCCTCTACTGCCATCTCCCCTTTCCTCCTCTGAGTGATCCAAATGGGTAGAGCTGGCTCCTTTTCCCCTCTCTCCCAGTAATCTCCCGCCGCTTGGGCAGAATCGTCATCTGTGGACTCACCAGATGAGGATGAGCTAGGGGAACGACGAGACGACTTAGAACGACGAGAGGCCTTCTTCCCCCTCCGTCTGGTTCTGGTTTGCGGCCCCGCAGTCTGGCTGGAAGAGCCTGCTGCGACTTCAACGCTGCCCGTTGGTCCGGGCAGTGTTCTACTCCCAGTTGCCGACTCTGGACCCTGAATTGGTTCAGCGGAGACCACAGAAGCCCCCGCTCCAAGAGGTGCTTGGTAACCCAAGCTCTGCTGGACCTGAATCCCCCCAGGAGTGGTGAACGGGGAACCCAAGCTCTGCTGGAACTGTGTCCCCCTAAACTGGTTACTGGGAGAGCCTTGTATTTGAGGAGGCCAAAAGTAAGGAGGCAATTGCTGGTTACCCATGAAACCTCCAGACCATTGCCCAAAACCAGAGGCAGGGTTGAATTGGCCTAGCCATCCCATACCGGGGTTAACATTCATGCCCATATATGGAGGATATGGGTAGTGCCCTGGCATGAAAACAGGATTTGCTGGCATGGGCATCCCGCTATGGCCAGGAGGTGCCATGAGCCCTGAAGGACTATTCGCCCCAATCCTAATGGAGGGAGGCCGGGGAGGTCCTGAAATACCCAGTCCCGGCTGCCCCAGAACTTCGATGCGAGCCCCTTGCCCTAACCTGACGGCCTCTGGCTGGATTACTGCGGGCGCGGGCGCTATAGGTGTGCCAGGCGCCCCGGCAGCGGAAGAACCAACCGTACTTGTTGGAGTGAAAGACGAAGCCATCTCCCTGTTAGGGAGGGGTATTACCGTTCCAGGCTCATGGAAGACCCCAGGATTGGGACCCGCCTGTCCCTGCTCCGAAACCCTGAGAGGCACCGACTGGCCCCCTGTGGGCGCCTTCTTTTTTGTATTTTTCGGTTTTGGTGCCATGGTATTAACTATCTACTTCGGTCCTCTTTCCCCCACTTTTTTTTTTTTAAAAAAAATAAAATTGCTGGCTGGAGTGGCCTAAAAAGGGGGGAGGCTGGGAAGAGAGCAGCCCAATAGTTGCGCCTCTAGAACAACCCCGCCACTCAGTGTAAAAAGAGAGGGGGGGGAGCTTTGCCCACTTTGAACAATCCCCAAATCCGGCCCAAAATGGCCGCTGCCTGTTTTCCCTGCGGCGGCTCTAAGATGGCCGCCAAGCTGCTCTATACGAAATAAAAGAAAACTGGCGCTGGAATGCCCCTAATGCAATTCAAACTGTCAACCCTCCTCCTCCTCCGCTGAACTGAAGACCCTCAGACCCAGCGAGGCAAGCTCCTAATTAATAAAAACGGAGGGGGGAGGGGGGGACGCGGCAGAAAACACAGCCGAAATGGTCGCCGTACCCCTCGGGCCCCGCAACCCGCTGTCCTCAATGCGGTGCGATAGTCCCTGCCCAGTCCGCCAAGAGAAAACTGGCGCCTTGAAGGCGAAGCGCGGGCTCGCAAAGGAGGGACGCCTGCAGTGTTCGCGTGCGTTCCCCGAGCCGCCCCGCCAACGATCGGCCAACACCCTTACCGGCCTTGCTCTGACGGGCCATTATCGCGAACTCGGCGTAGCCAGCTAAACTAGGACTCAATTCTGCCCCCCGCCCATGGGAACTCGGTGAGACCGGCGCTCAGCCGCGCAGCAAGGCTGCAGCAGCAGTCGCACGTCCGCCGGACGCTCGGCCTGAGCGCCCAACGGCGCTCCGTCCGAGTGAGTGGGGAGGGAGGAAGGGATGTTAACGTCCCGCACAATCACCCCGCTAGAAGTCCTGGCGAGGCCGATCTCGTCTTTCACAGGCCGCAAAGGAAGCTTCGCTCAGCAGTCTCCCTTTGAGCAAGCCGGCCTTGAAAGAGGCCCGGCGCCCGCCGACGCAGCCTTTTATAGGCTGCCGGAGGCCCCTGTCACATGCTGGTACCCGGCCATGTGACCGCCTCGACGGCCGGCGGGAAGGAAAGCCTCCAGTCGTCCTTCCCCCCACGCAACGGCGCCTCCAGGCTGAAGCCTGGGGCGCGATTTGTTCACTGAAAGAAAAATGAGAGCCAGCATAAAGCATTGAACTCTAATCTGGAGAACCGGGTTCATTTCCCCACTCCTCCACATGCAGCTTGCTGGGTGATCTTGGGCCAGTCTCAGCCTCACCTACCTCACATGATGCCTCTTGTGGAGGGGGCAAGGAAGGCAATTATAAGTTGCTTTGAGACTTCCTTTGGTAGCAAAAAGCGGAGTATGAAAAGCAACTCTTTTTCTGCTACTGTGGGAAGTCTAAATGTCATCCTTAGCTGGTCTTAAGACCACATATCTTCTGGGCCAGCCATTTCTTCCAAAAGCTCCACAAGCCAGAAATCGAGAGCCCACTGGACCAGTAGACAGATTACCCATTCCCTATTCGCACATTTTAATGAACAAGTCTAAGTGAAAGACAGACCTTTTCCAGCTTAGTAAAAAGAATTTATTACAAAATATGCTCAGCTACATAAAACTCTTCAGAATGTTTTAGCAGACTTTATCTCAGTCTTATGTGATAACTACCACAGCAGTCAGGTCAATTTTTTAAAATTATAAAACTTTAGCCACAAGCATAGTCACTGGAAAGAGTACTCAGTGCACTAAATACTCTATCAGGATTTCAAAAAGCTCCAGATTTAACCATTTTCTCACCCTTCAGTTGAATTTGCTTCTATCACTTACTTGGTAGTTAACATTACTTCAGGTGCTGGGGAATGACAGACCTAGAGATTAACAAGCCTTCAGTCTGTAGCCATAGAAATACAGAATTTTTAAATGTTTCGCAGAAGTCCTATTGAATTCAGTGGGACTTATGCCCATGTAAGTGCATACAGGATTGCGGTCAGATTGCAGCAAGATGCCCACATATAATGAAAATCACTGAATGGGCTACTAGCACTAGTCAAATTCAGCTATGCACACACCTGACATCAGCCAGGTCAGCTTTGTCAATACTGACACATCAATAAGCGGGGGGGGGGGGGGGGGGGGGGGGAGGAGTGCTGACTGCAACCATTATTACTACTGACTACTCATTATTGGCAGTGCCAATTTGCTGATGGGGGCTCACCCAAAACTCACGCAGAAGTCTACAGGTGCTTGGATTCAAAAGTTGTGTTCCATGAATGATGAAGCATTCAATTGGTAGCCAGGGTTACATCACCCTTTGGACCCAAACCACAGTTCCTAATCAAAAAAGATGCATCTCCCCACCCACCAAATTCAATTTATCTACGGGACTGCCAGTCTTGGGATAAACTTTTAAATTATGGACTGCACAGCTGTCAACATCCTTCAGTGGGTAAAAAAAATGAACATTCGCTAAACACAGGTTTCCTAAGCCTGCAAAAGAGATATCCTAATGCTTTTAGTGATGCAATTTCTCCTACAAAATTGAGATTTTGTGTAGCTCCTGTATGGAACAGCGATGAGGACTCCACTGAGATTTTAAAGATGCACTGTTACCATTGTTAAGGATTTAGGACTGCCACTTTTGACTAATTCACACACAAACCTCTCTGCCCCAGAAGGTTGTATACCATCACCTCTCCCCCACCCCTTCTGTACAAATGCCCTCCTGTCTCCGATTCAAATTATGGTAAGTGTTCCATCTGCACTGTCTTGCTGAGCATGAGCCATAATACCTTGAACCCAGATTTGAAACCAGGGTTAAAAGTGGGTTCCAAACTCTGGGTTTTAAGCTAGCCTCTGTACTGATGTAACATTAAGCTGTAGCTACCACTAAAGATGAAATACAAGACTACAGGAACACAGCTGAGTACTTGATCTCGTACGATCAGGAAATGTTACATCTGCCCCACAGCTGTACACAGTAGAACAGCCAACTTCAATTATTCACATACAAAAGCATAAATATGTACAGTATGATTAAACCAGACTAACATATGTCAATTAGTGAATTTTCCAACCAAATGATGTTTTGCTGAAAGTCGGTTGAATGGCCATGAACATATCTACTGGTGCAAAGCAAACTCTTCTAAAATCTTAAACATAGTTGGTCTGGCAGTAAAAAAATTATATTCATACTAAACGTTTTCACATTATATCTCTTTAATTATACAAATACACACCCAAAGAGTTGATTAGCTCTGCAAAAATAAAAATCAATAATTATGTTGACAGTGTCTTGATTCTTTTGTTTTCTTCACTGTTTAGCCTTATGTGCTAAGTCCAGAGGTACATGACCCTTGTGGAGGGCTCTCAAGACAACTGGATAATGTGTATTTCAATAATATGTTGCTGCCCCCTCCTACAGCTTTGGATAAAAATATCTGCTCTGAACATCAGGCATGAAACTTTTGCCAGGCTCACATGCTTCTTCCTCTCCATTTTTCAGAAGTCTTGAACCAAATTCAAGTATACTGTGATTTCCAAATGCACCTGCCTGTCAAACTAGAGTTTGTTTCTTCTGCTTCATAAACGGGAGGACACTAATTTAGAATTTCAGTTTGTGGGAAAGAAACAGACTTCTCCCTGTTGCCTGCATCATGATAAGCAGTTCAATGGCATACTTTCAAAACCAGGAAGTTTTCAATGCTCTTCCACAAGAGGGAAGCAGGTGGGCACAGCAGCAAGTCGTGTTTGCATCTCTCATGAATCAACAGGCTTGCAGTGAGCACAGGCTCAATCAGCGCAAGTTCCGACCAAGACACTAGAAGTACAAGTGCAGCAGGCTCAGTGATTTCCTATCTCGAACCAGCACTCCTTACCGCTGCAGGAACAGCTCAGATTTTGCATAAGAGTTAGGCCTCATGTGTCACCTTAGAGACGATTTATATGCATCGTGAAAGAATCCTAGCTTGAATGTATTTTGCTTTTACTTCACATGCCTACAACAGATAGCTTGTGCTAGATTACAAGAGGTAACTGCTGAAGATATGACTAAGGCTAATGCTTACGCTGTCTACCACATAGTGAGCAACAAAAATTGTCCTCAAGGTATGAAAAAATAAAGTAGCCTGCACTAAAAGAAGCCAGACACAACTGAAGTCAGGCAATTTGTACCTCCAAGACAAAAATTAAGCACAGAATGCTTTCCAACTACATTGGAGTGCCGAAAGACCCCATACCAACATCAGGAGAAAGCACTGGTTTTGGTTGCCTTTTGGAATACCAATCAAAGCAAGAACTGAAAAAACCACAAAATAAGCAGCATAGTCTTTATTTGGTGTTACAATAGGAAAACCATGCCCACAATTTTGGGCACCAAACTTTGCTGTTTTGGGTTTTTTATGAGTTCTATTCAGACACAGTGTGCTTTTAAAACACATGTTGAGCCTGTAAATTGAAGCAAAATAGTTTATTGTACTATAACTGAAAGGGTTGGATAGAATTGGCAGGAGAACCAAAGAAAAAATCACCTGGACTGATTTACATATATTGTACATACTCCTCTCTAAATATCAGTATTCTGACAAACATTTGTGCCTCTGCACTCCACTGTTTGAACCAAAATACTGTACATGTGGCATTCACACAACTGTATATTACTCAGCAGGGACACTCTCATTTCTTTTCAGTTTCTCTTTACATATCCTTTTGAAAAGGATAAAGAAGTTGCAGCATTAATCTGTATTTATAACAAAACATTATACACTATATTGAAAAATAATTTTATCAAAATGAGATTTCATCCATTATTTTTTGTTAATAGTCCATGTCAAAATTGCACTTTGCAGATGTCTTGATGGCATTTTTCAGCAGATTCATTTCCTTTCCACAGAAATGGCCTCTTCAGGATTTTTCTTCCTTGAATGTTTGTATTTGTCCACATAAGCTTTGACCAAATTTGCCACTTTTGCAGAATTCACTTCCCCACTCTTGCTGTGACAAACCTAAATGTGAAGAGCAAACCACAACTTATCAAAACTTAGTCCTTGGCAACGACATCTGTTGCATGATCAGAAGGAAAGAGTCCTCTTTCAAGGAGACATTTGTGGGGAATACTCTATGCCATGATTTCTCAGATACTGCTCAGAACAAAAAGCCCTTTGCTGTATGGCACCTCTCAGTGCAAGCAAATGGCTTATTCAGATTTTAGCACCAGGGGGAGGGGGGGGGGGTGTCTGAAAAAAAATCATTGTATCCAAAACCCAAGTGAGGGTCCAAATTCAAATACACGTATTTTGACAGAGAAGACAAGGCGAAATTCATATAGTTAACAGCCACATTTCACTGCATTGTAAAAATACTCTATCTGAAGTATTCTGCAGAACTCCAAAGCTTACTTTCTTGTATCATTCTCCTCTCTTCAATGCACTGCAGGAATAAAATTATCCAGAGTTTTACACCCAGGTTTGGATGAGCAGAGGCCCGAGAGCAAAGCAGAGGTTTCTGCTTGACAAAGTGACACTTAGATACAAGACAGTTTTAGATAGTAATAGAAAAACACTTACCTTATCTACTGCTTTTCTCACAATCTCTTTGTATTCTTCTTTAGTAATATCTTTATTCTGGTAAAATGGCTTAATAGCCAGTTTCACTTCCTGTGCAGCTTTTTCCTGAATTAGCAGTTTCTAGAAAATACAAGGTTCATGCTACTTGAGAAAACATTGCACAACCACTACATTTTAGTGTAGTACTCAACATCAGCATAAGTACAAAAACAGTGCAACTGGATAAGCACATTTAAAGGAGAAAGCCAAAATAGTAACTGGTATCACTAGAGTATTATGAGTAGATTAAAAGGGGTAGCAACCAGTCAGTAATTTACCTGGCTTCTTCTGGTAAAACACCAGCAAGCCTCCACCTACCCAGTGAAGAAAGCTTTACAAAATCTTCAGCCAGTCTTTCCTTACATATGAATTTGCAATATAGGGAGGAAAGCTAGACGACTCTATGTGAATCAGCTTGGGAACTTTCTTGCAAAACAAGTCCTTTGAAGGTTTTTCAGGAATTAAAACTTACCTAAAGTCAATAATAAGTTCCCAAAGTTTCATGATTCCAAGTGTGTGCATGTGAAGTTGCAGCCAGCTTATGGTGACTCTAACAAGGGGTTTCCAAGGCATGTAAAAAGCAGAGGTGGTTTGCCATTGCCTTCCTCCAGTCTTCCTTGTCAGTCTCCCTTTCCAAGAACTGACCCTGCTTAGCTTCTGAGATCTAATAAGATCAGGCTATACCAGTGGTGGCGAACCTATGGCACTCCAGATGTTAATGGACTACAATTCCCATCAGTTCCTGCCAGCATGGCCAATTGGTCATGCTGGCAGGGGCTGATGGGAATTGTAGTCCATTAACATCTGGAGTGCCATAGGTTGCCACCATGGGGCAATACCATGACACCTTCCTGCCCTATGATTTTATAGGAAGTTTAAAAATAAGCAGTTTGATATACTGATTCACAGCCAGAATCAACTGGCTATTGTGGGTTTTCCAAGTTATGTAGCCATGGTCTGGTAATTTTTGCTTCTTATGTTTCGCCCAGCTCTATGGCTGTCATCTTCAGAGATGTGTCATGGCAGGATGTGTTTCTCTTCAGGGCACATGAAGATGCCAGCCATAAAGGCAGGCGAAACAGCAGGACCGAAAACTACCAGACCACAGCCATATAGCCAGGAAAACCCACAACAGCCAGTTTAATGTACATTTGACATTTTCTCTCTAAGATTATGGATTGTATCCTATCACTCTGCTCAGATGAGTGTGGAGAGGTAGCACACAGTACAATATATAAATCAATTATCTCCCATTTAGGTTCAGCAGAACTACGCATATTACCCATGGTGGTGAACTTGCCTGGTCTTTCTTCGAGCTATCTGCGCTGGCTTCCACTGTTACACTTACTTTGCTTTCAGCCAATTTTACAGCAGAATTAGAAGATTTGATGTTACTTGATGATGTTGTATTACCAGAACTTGGTCCCTGAACTGCTTCCATGCTTCCCAAAGCTGTTGTTGAAGCAGACAGGATTGGTGTACCCATGTTGCTGACTCCATGGGAAGTACTAGGAACAGCCTGATTTTAAGAAGATAAAATGTTAGATTGTAAGTCTGAAGACAGGCCTGGTCCTTCTTTAATGATGGAGATAACTGTCAGAAAAGTGGAATGTAAACATTAACAAGTAAAATTAGTTAATACTCTTCTATTTACAAGCAAGTCTACTTCCTATACTTTTAAGTAACCACACAAAATGCATAACGGATCAAGATTTATTTAATGGCAAATTAATTAGGATCTATAGCTAAAAGACCACTACAATAAGGACTCCTACGTATTTCAGGCACAGTCTTATCCAGTCATCCAAAGGGCACAAATGTGAGTGAATATCTTCATTTTTTTTCTGTACTGTGTTAAGGAGGAAGACTCCCTCTTATTCAAGAGGAGCTTGGAATTTACCAGGCAGACTAATTGTGGCAAAAAAGAATGCCAAAACGGATTTCAATCACCAGAAAGCTAGATGGTGGGTCCACAGAACAGTGTCAGTTAAAGAAGAAGAGGTATCTGGATTTATACCCCACCTTTTTCTCTTGTAAGGAGACTCAAGGTGGCTTACAAACTCCTTCCTCTCCCCACAACAAACACCTTGTGAGGTGGGTGGGGCTGAGAGTTCCAAAGGTCACCCAGCAGGAATGAAGGGGTGGGGAAACAAATGGAGCTCACCAGATAAGACTCCGCCCCTCATGTGGAAGAGTGGAGAATCAAACCTGGTTCTCCAGTTACAACCCACCTGCTCTTAACCATTACACCATGCTGTCTGGTGTATTCTGTATGATGCACTGGCCATTCCGTACAGAACAAAACCACCCCAAGAGACACAAGGCTAGTGGCCACCAGCTAACAACGGAAAGAACAATATCTATCTACCTCACAATTGACAGATGGAGACTTACTGAAATCTGCTTTTATTCCTGGAGATCTGAAAGGTGTGACATATTTATGCTGGCTCCACATAGTTCCAAGCCAACATCAGACAGAGAAACTACTACTACAGGGATACCCAAGTTACACTCCAACTAATAGCACTGACCCCAACACTACTCCTACCATTTTCTAGGCATCATCCTTAAAAAAAGAGTCAGAAACATCTGGATGGGGCAGCCAGCACAGGTTCCTGAATACTTCTGGGGAAAATGGTACATTTAATACCATACCAATACAACCTCAATATTTAAGAGAAACTACCAACTGAGTATGTCAGACGTAGCATTTCTATAAAATAGGATAACCTGAGCCATGCTACTAAAATTTGACATTTTGTCACACTGAAAGACATACCTGCAATTGTTTTGCATCCAGTTGGGAAGCAACATAGTTAACCTGCTGGGATGGTGGTGGAGGTGGTGGTGGAGGTGGTGGTCCCTGAGACACATTGGTGGGTGTTGCTACCTGGACAAGAGGCACTCCTGCATGAAGATGCATGGGCACCGGCGGTGGGAGGGTAAATGGATTGTGTTGAATGTTCATAATAGGAGCATGAATGCCCACTGGATACGGGAAGATATTCATTGACTGATGCTGCGTATTTACTGGTGTCATTACATTCATCTGTGGTTGCATGATGTTTATTGATAGTTGAGAATTATCACCTTGTTGGTTGGCTTGGTCTTTGAAGTTTGGATCTATCAGATAGGAAAAAAGATATCTGGTTCTGTACAGTGTTACAAAAAAAACCCCAGATTCCCAGTTGACCCTGATTTATTGCAGCATAAAGTAATTTTGTCAGATACATGGACCCTATGGAATGTAAAAATAACAAAGCTGGAGGACTCTATTTTGATTGAAGTATTCCTTGAATTCTTACATTACAATTCCATAAGCATCTCCCTAGTACATATCCTGTCTATTGGTACAACGTGGTTATACTTTGCAGATTCCAATTCGTTTTAGTTAAAAGATGTGCCAAAAGTTCAAAGCAAAGATTTATTTTGGATGAGAGCTACACAAGATTTTTCTAAAGCTTAAGGTGCTTATGGAGTTACAATGGAAGATTCCAATGAATAGGGACTTATGGATGATGCAGTAATTCCTCCACTTTACATGCCCATCTTCCTCCGCAACTTATGCAAGAGAGAGATGGATAATTTTTTAAAAATCTTCACTAAACCTTTGAAAGACTGTGTGTAGCTCTCTCACAAATAGTTGTAAAAGGAAATCTAATACCAATAAAGTATATACACAAGCAACCAGACCCTTTGAAGGAAATAAGCAGATCTTACACCTTTCTACTCTACAGTATGACTTTATTTTAATGCAGATTTTTCTAGAGTGGCATGAAATGGATTAATCCCTGCTACATTTAATTTAAGCAACCCTATCATCACCTATGCAGATTAGAAAGTGAACTTCTTTATAATGTGGACATTGTAAGGCACATGCAGTTGAGTGAACTGGAAAGTAGGAAGATGACCACCCTGATTAACTTTCCTACGTTCCTCTCATTGTACAGAAAATAAAGTCAGAAAAAAATAGTTTTTTACAGATATTTTAAAAATGTTACAAAATAATTATCCCTACTCTCGGCTCTCAAACTAATAAGGGAAATGTGGGAAAGACTCCTACCTTGCTCAGGTGCTGCTGCTGCTTCCTCTGGTCTTGTCCATGCAGATTGTGGAGTTGGAGAATTTCTGCCTCTTCTGGAATAATAATTCTGCACATCTGCTGGTAAAGTCTTTCTTACAGCCCAGCTAGATGCAGATGTCCAGCCAGACCTATCAGCAGGTGTATCAAATGAAAAGTCTTGCTCTGACTTGCGTTTGTATGGCTGATGTTCTGGAAATCTTGAGCTTTCATTCCCAGTACTGTCTGTGTTTGCTGAGTGGGGCTTCCGAGTTTGCCAGCGATTTTCATTCTGGTCTCCATACAAAAAGCCACCTCTGCCACGACTGCCTCTGTTTCGGCCACCTCTGCCACGATTTGGATTCCAACCAGATCCAAAGTTTCTATTCCAAGGAGGCCCTGAATTATTGTGTCTATTTTCCTCCCATGGTGGACTTTTAAATTTTTCCCTCTCTCTATCCCTGCTTTCTGGAACAGAATTTATCCTTTCCATTACCCAGTCTGGATAATCTTTACTATACTGGTCAGGATCATGTGGTGTATCATTATCTTTGTTTGTGCTGTCCCTATCTCTTTTTATGTTCTCAGACAGTTTATCCTGTTCATTTCTTTTGTACCTATCATTTGCTCTGGGACTTCTCCAGTTATCATTTGTCCACCTTTCTTTCCATCTAGGAGGTGAATAACTATCTCTGTCATTTCTAGGAAATGAGAGGCCTTTGTTCCTTGGTCTGGATCTGGATCTAGATCTAGATCTAGAACGCGATTGAGACCATCTCCTCCTACCTCTCTCTCTATCATGATCTCGTCTTAGCCCCTCTTTATCACTATCTCTATCTTTACTCTGAGACCTACATTTGTGCCGTGGAGAGGAGTCTTTCACTCGAGTCCGTGATGACCTCCTCTTTTCTCTGAATTCATCCCTCTTTGGTGAACAAGAGGGAGATCTCTTCCCTTCTCTCAGAAGATCACTCTTTGGAGACTGAGAAAAAGATCGCCTCTCTTCTCTCAGTAGATCCTTCTTCGGAGACTGGGACTGAGACCTCCCTTCTCTTTGAGGATCTCTCTTTGGAGATTGAGACAGAAACCTCCTTTCCCTCTGTTGATCCCTCTTCGGAGATTGGGATACAGATCTCTTCCTTTTTCTTTGCAGATCCAACTTTGGAGACTGGGGTAGAGACCTTTGCCCTTCTTTGGAAGTATCTCCTTTGGGAGACTGAGCCATGGCCTCTTTTCGAGGAGACCGAGACATCCTGCTTTTAGCCACGGTCACCCTTTCAGGAGATGGAGACTGAGATTTTCTTCCTTCTCGTTTGGATGGAGACCAAGTTGTTGATGGAGAATGAAATCTTGATCTTCTAGTTCGAGTCTTTCTATCTTTTTTAAGTTCTGCAGAGCATTCTGATTCTTCTCGCTTTTCTGGACTTGTAACATTTGCAGAGTGTTCCATTTCTTGTAGTAAAGAATCTGCCTCTTGCTCAACAATGCCACTCACTAGTAGCTGGTCTATGCGAGTTTCATTCTGGTCACTGCTAAATGAATCACAATCCATAGCAACTATTTCATTGTTATCATCATTGTAATGTTTAGCATCTTCATTATGTACCACGGGCAATACACTCATTCTGGATTCTTCTCTGGCCTCTTCTAAAGGCTGATCACATTTATTACCTGAAGTAATGTTCATTAACAAACCAGTATCTTTTTGGCCTTCATCATTTGCAAGTGCATTGGTTTCTCTTTCTTCAGTTTCAGGATCTTCCATTTCCAGTGACATCAGTAATTTGCTGCTAGGACTACCTAATGTCTGTTCTTCTCCCACCACAGTTTGTTCTGGAAATGAACTGGCAGAATGAACACAATGACCTGGCAGTGGCTCCTCAGGGTTCTTATTACTTGTCCTGTCCAACGCCCCGTCTGTTACTGCAACAGATTCCAGTTTCCCCAGTAATTCATTTCCATAGTCAGACATCAGCTGCTTTTCTGATTCCGCACAAGGCCATTTCTCCTGTAACTCAATCGTAGGGCTAGGCAATGGCTCATCTGCTACTGTCACAGATTCTGCTCCCAATGCTAATTTGTCCTCAGAACTATTCAAAGGTTTGTCTGCTACTGCCACAGGTTCCACTTTTCCTGGCAATTCAGTTTCTGAACTGCCGAATTCTTGGAGTTGTGGGGTAACTGTTACTGCATCATTAGAAAATTCTTCACCAGGAACATGTGCAGATTGGACTATGTGTTCAACAGTATTTATATTAAACCTCTCATTTTCAAAGTCAGTATCATCTGCTGCATCACATTTCTCAGTTTCTCCTTCAGGAGTGGGCAAAGGTGGTTCTTGAACACAGGGATCAACCTCTGGCATTTCTGAAGTATCTTGCCCTTTGCAAGAGTCTTCTCTAAGTTCCTTACATTCCACATGGTCCTTGGAATTTTCTAAGCCATTAGCAGACTGCAATTCTACATCACTTTTGCAACTAATGTCAGAGGTACTGTTTTCAATATCTGGCAGATGGTCTTTATCTAGCAACACCGTCCCCTCTGCCTCAGAGTTACCTTCTTCAACTAGATCACTAGTTGGCTTTTTACAACGTCCATAACTTCTGAGTTTCTTTTTAACTAAAGGTTCCTGCTGTTTCACTGCTCTCTTGGCCTTTCGTTTGGGAGGTATTTTTTCAGGTTCTGCACATGAAGCATTCACAAAAGAGCTTCCATCACCACTGGCCTCACATCCAGAACTGCTCGATTTTGATGAACTCTGAGGCTGACTGGTGGTTTCTGTTTTAGTATTCCGGGCAGACCTCCTTCTAGGAGTATTATCTGAAATTTTCCTTCTTGTTCCTCTTGTGCCAGCTGTACCAGAAGTTTGTTTTTTCTCCTCTCCTTCCTGCACATATGTAACAGCATACCCTTTTATTGAAGATCCTGAAGTTTTAAAAAAAATGCCCACATATTATTCACTGCTAGCACCCTAAATAGCAGCATCCATTCAGTTTGCTTAGAACCACAGCTCAACATTTATCTAGTTTTGATAGTTCTCTCTTCTCAAAAAAACTACTCACATCAAAATTAATGAGCAGAATCCCAGAAATAATTTTAAAAATAGTGTTCCTGTTCCCCAATCTCCTGATTTTAAAGAATGTCAGTCGTTCTGCCTGCTGTGCAGGAAGTTCTTCCCCAAACTACCTGCAGTACCACTTTCCTTTCTCTTTTCAAACTGTGCCTGAAAATTCATTCCCTTCCATTATTCACCTTTCAGAAGAGATCCCCAAGGAAATGAAATCCAAATGGAGTTGCTCACATTCCTCTCCTCTGCTCCTCTTTTCCTCCCACTCCCCCGCAAATTTAGAGTAAACATCCCTTACCACAGGGAACCAACTTTCACATGCTATTAGGCAGAGAACTATGTATCACAAAGGTACAATATTATTTTTTTAAACTTTCCTCATATTTTGCTCGTATTGCAGGCTTTGTATTATTTTATTGTTTAGCACTGCTTTACCTATGAAAGCAACATCTTATTTATACTGAGACTGGGATTTTATTTTGATAATATTTTACAGTAGGGAAGATTTATTGGTCACCATTTTTAAGACATGTAAGACCTTGGCACTTTTGATTTGGCACACTACTACAGTGGCACACTACTTGAAAATGATGAATTGCAGAGTGTGACACACTTTTAAAATAACTACGAGAGCCAAATTGCTTTACTAGAGTGAACATAAATAAAAACATATGAGCCAAAGCAAATTCTCAAGGAAGTCTAAGTTAGAAATCTTCTAAACAATCTGCTAAGGGATGGAACACTGTGATGACGAACTTGCAGCCAGTGGGCGGGCTGGACTCAAAAAGTGCATCCTGTCCACTTGTTGGCTGCAAGTTTGCCTCCCTGACGCCCAGGATTGGCCCCCCTGCCTCCCGTCCTTGTCCTCAGCTGGGCTGTGGCGGCAAGTCCCGGCCCCAGCGAAGACCTCCCTCGCTCCAAAAAAACCCACCCAGCCAGGAGGCAGCTAGCTGCACACTGCCTTGCCACCCTCCCCACTCTAGAAATCACCCTCCCCCTCCCCCCAAAATTCACCCATGGAAAGGCAGCAACAGCAGTTGACTATCTGCTGCTACACTGCCCCCACCTTTTCCATGGCAACCTCCACCACCTTCCATAACAAACCCATCCCCAAAAGCAGCCAGCCAGCCAGCCAGCCAGCCAGCCAGCCTCCCACCCACCCACCCCCACAAAACTTAACTGGGCCTTCTGCCATCCCAACAGCCAGCACTCATAATCTCTGACACTTACTTCAATCCTGTGCCCACACAGGTCTCTGCAAAGGTAAGTGTAATGGGAGGGAATGCTTGCTAGAGCCCATTGCATGCCCCCACACTGCAGTGGACTTTTGCTGCCATTTTAAAACAAATGCACTAAGCATGCAAAGTCAGTTTCTTTCTGGTACTGCAGAGGATGGTAAGCATCACCGTCTTATTGGCTCTGTTTCAGCCTAACGAGTGCAGCTCAAGGCTGCTTCTAGTCCAATGGTCAGCTCATGAAATCACTATGAAGAGGATCAGGACAGGCTTAAAAATGTAGAAACTGAATGAGTGCCTTACGGCAAGGAAGCACTACCCTAATGAACAGGTAAATAACTTATTTCTTCCTCCTGTGCATATGCACTCATGCATCCAAGTGCTTATAAACAGACTATTAACAATACATTAATATGCTAATTAATTCATTAATACACTAATTAAAAGTAATGCTGAGGCAGAGATGTACATGCCTTGGCTGTTTCAGTGAACTAGTAAGATAAACCCAAGTGCATACACCCATGCTCGACAGAAATCCAGGCCTGCTGCTGCTTCCTGCTGCCAACCCTCAAACAAAAGTTGCACTACATATATTTATCTGCTAGTCTATTAAGGTGATCTAGACAGAAATATCCTTCAGTGTTTACCTTAATATTAGAGAGTTTTACTACTTCTGAAGGGAAGGGTGAAGAGGGAAAAGATAAGAAATTGTCTTACCAAAAAGCTGAAGACTTTATGTTGCCAACGCATAACAACCACCTCATGTTTTACTACCGCCTAGGGCAGGGGTAGGGAACCTGCGGCTCTCCAGATGTTCAGGAACTACTATTCCCCATCGGCTATAGCAGCATGGCCAATGGTGGCCATGCTGACAGAAGAGCTTGATAGGGAATTGCTCAGTTCCTGAATTTTATCTGGAACCCTGGGAATACAACCTAGAACCATCAGGTGAACGCACGTTGCACTCCAGATGTTATGGACTACGATTCCCATCAGGCCCTGCCAATTGGCCATGCTGGCAGGGGCTGATGGGAATTGTAGTCCATAACATCTGGAGTGCCAAAGGTTCGCCACCACGGGCCTAGGGACATGTCACCACAACATATTTTAGGTCAATGTGAAAAATCACTCTGATGGCTATTTCAATCTAACTGCACAGGCATATATGTATTACCATAGTGTTAAGAGGTCAGAATGTTAATTTTTGTAACTAAACATTGCTTTATATAGTCTATAAATAAAACTTACAAAAAAAAATTACCAAAGTTTTCCAAAAGCGTAGTGTTTGTTGGAAAGAGAGTTCCTGTCACAACAATGGGCACCCTGAGACAAGTTTCCATTTCATAGCACATGGAAGGGATTCTATAAAAATTAAGCAATATAACAAGAGTTACACACAAAAACTCTAGAGAAGAGGGTAAGTATCATGTAATGCCAGATAAATATGCATAAGACAAACTAGTGTTGAAATACCCCTCTTTAGATGAAATGTTTGTTATCTTGGCCAAACTGCTTATGGGACTTCAATCACTTGAATAAATGCAAGAAAAGATGATATTTCCCATAACAAAACAACATTGATTGCTTTTTATTGAGTCAAACTGTAAACATGTTATCTCCTGGTAACCTTTACTGGGGTCTCTCTGCCTCCACACCACCACTGTTATGCACTACACTTCACCTTTAGTTCTGAACATTGTTGGTGATTTAAAAGTTTTACTGATACCTATGACAAAAAAAGAGCCCTCATACACTAAACCATGGATCAGGCAAAGTTTTATTTACTTACTGTATTGGATGCAATTCAGTTTCAGAGCACATTTTAATTTTTGTTCTAAGTTGTAAGATGGCAGGAAACATTATTAGAAAATATATACTGCAACTGTTCATGCAATAGTTTTTTCTTAAAGGTCCATAACCATTTAGTAGTTTTACCTTTCTACTCTAGCCAGCACAGAACATGACAGCTCCAGTTCTCTTCTCTTGTGTTCAACAATTGTGTCAATTTTGCTGATCTCTATACTGGAAAACAATTTTTGAAAATAATTGTTCTTTCTTTTCTAGCTATGTGGTTACAACAATTTTTGAGTAGAAATATCAACACAAATAGATTCAAAGTAGCATCACCAAATGACATTTAAAGGTGAACCCCCCCCCCCCCCGCCCCCGAAGCATGTATTTACAACATGAAGAATTTCAGAACGTTTTACATTGCATTTGGTTGTATTCTGTGGTTCTGCTCTGCTAGCAGAAGTGCTTTTCTCCAGCGGAAAAAGCATTCCCCCAACAAGTGAAACTCTTTAGAGCCTCTTGTGACAGAGGAATCCCCTCTGCCAGGGGCATGGACATACTCATGCTCAATAAACAACACATGGTCAATAAACCTTAAAGTACTGTTGTGGGTTAAAGTATTCTTCTCATAGTGCAAATGGAAGGAATGAGGCAGAAACAATGTCTTGCTGCTTATAAAATAAGAAATGAATGGAAGCTAAAATTTCTGGCTCACTCAAAGATGGTCAGTTATACCTAAGTAGAAAACTAGTCACACATGCATACTCTGGTCAAAGAAAACAGGTGGATCTATGGCATCACAGCATATTTGTAGCATTTCAGTCAAGATAAAGTAAGCATTTTTAAAAAAATGATAACATCTTTGATAGTATTTAAGAGTTAATGTACTGCCAGGTAAACTGTGCTAGACATAAAATCCCAATATCCCTTCTCATGCTCGAGTCTAGAGGGTAGTTCTAAATGTGTTATTTGGAGATTAGGGACCAGTTGCAAAGACAG
Organism: Sphaerodactylus townsendi; assembly: GCF_021028975.2. Classification (NCBI taxonomy): domain Eukaryota; kingdom Metazoa; phylum Chordata; class Lepidosauria; order Squamata; family Sphaerodactylidae; genus Sphaerodactylus; species Sphaerodactylus townsendi. Next base: position 64,713,895 of record NC_059430.1, on the reverse strand, counting down.
ATTATCACATGGGACTGAAATGTACTGGTAGATCAAATTTCATTTGCTCTTTCATCTGACGTAGTTCTTACTACTAAATCATACTCCTAGAATGCCAAGGAAGTTACGTTAGAATTTGTGCCACTACAATATTACAACAGCTTATGTAAAGAACAGAATCATACTGACCACTCATTGCGGTGATTAGGAGATTCTCCAGTGAAACTACTGATGGAAAAAGATCTATTGCACGAGTTACTTCTAAAGGATCTGTTTGAGCAAGTCTGTCTTCTGGGCTACAAAATGAAGTGTTAAATTTAGCACAGCATTAGTTCACCTCTTTTTTAATATCCATAAAATCAGAACAATTATTTTTTACAGATACAAATACATAGGAAGGCGATTTATATACATCTCAACCACAGAAATCTAGCAAAGTTATCTAGACACTGTGCTGTGTCACAGACTTCTGAATTTTATTTAGTTTATTAATGTGTTCATACTTCACTTTCCCTCTTGACTTATCCAGTTCCTTGACATTTGTTTTGGATACTATAGGTCTTCCCAGTTAATGGCTTCGCAGTTTTTCAACATAAATTGTTGGGAAAGAAAAGTATGAATATACTTTGTTTCCACAAAGAACTGTGATTTTTTTTTCAGTAGTAAGAGATGTTTGAGAAAACCATCAAACGGTATTCATACTTCAAGGATACGTGTTAAGAGCAAGGCAGGTCCAATCCTTCCCTGTCATCTTAGATCAGAAGACAATTAGACAATCTGACCCTGGTAAGAGATTCTAAAAAGTAGTGAACAGAGGTCAGACCGCCATCTCGATCCAGTTCCTTGCTGAGTTACACTGTCCCACGTTCACTGATAAACAAGTTACATCTTGCCTTGAAACTGTACTATGATTACAAGAACATTACCAAAGGAAGAGTATCCAAGTTCACACCTGTTACAGACTTGTTGAAATCTGATTTTAATGTACAAGGGTCACATGAATATTTATCACTTCTGAAATGAGGCTAAAATATTCTTTAGTTCCAAAGTCACTAATTTTTTAATGATATAGGAGTATACATGATTATATGCAAATAATAATGAAGTAATACAGTTCTAATCTCTGATCAATTTGCAAAAGCTGTAATTAAATGTAGGCATGAAACTTTTGTGTGCGTGTAAGGGTGGCATACAAACTTTTAATTACTTAGAGCAATTATATTTTAAACAGATTTCATAATAATTATTCTTTGGTTATCTAAGAAGTGGTATACATTTAAAACAGCGGTTCTCAACCTGTGGTTCACAACCCCTTTGGGGGTCAAACGACCCTTTCACAGGGGTCGCCTAAGACTCTCTGCATCAGATTCCCTGCTCTGCTGCATGAGCCCTGGAAGCTTTATCCGGGGAATTCAGATTAGCCTGTGTACTCAAGCACACGCCAGCTGGGTGACCTGGGGCTAGTCACAGTTCTTCTGAGCTCACTCAGCCCCACCCACCTCACAGGGTGTTTGTTGTGAGGGGGGAAGGGAAAGGAGATTGTAAGCCCCTTTGAGTCTCCTACAGGAGAGAAAGAGGGGATATAAATCCAAACTCCTCCTCTTCTTCTTGGGAGAATGCTTTCTAGGAAGGCTCTTAATTTTACAAAATAGTAATGAACAAATGGCAGTTAAAAGTAACTGAAGGATAAGTTTGCAGTGGCTTAAAAACAAGCAAGAAACAGACAGTATTGTAAAAATATGAAATAAACATTCGCACAAACCCTATATACATTTCAAAACTGCAATAGCAAAAAAGTTCCTAGAAATCTTTACAATTTATCAGTATCTAAACAAACCTTGTTTTTCTTCACCAGCACAGCATTTTTGTCTTCATTATCTGAAGAGCCTGTATAGTGTTATAAATATGAAAAATCTCATTTTAATCAGTTCTAAAGTAATCAATTGCCAATTAAAATCTATTCAGACAATTCTGTAAGCTACAAGCAAAAAAAGTTGTGCACTTATAAATACACTCATTGTGATATCAAGAATATTTTGCTTCAGATTGAATCAATGCAGCTGTGATAGATGAGAAGCCAGAGGCCAAGAGATGCTGTGACAGCTATGGTGATAGAAATGGAAAGGGGTCCTGGTGTCTGTTTCTGAGAAGAAGGTGCTCTTTGCCAAATGGAGAACATCCTTTCCCAACTGACAGAAAAACATGCTAGCACTTTTGATGAATTAACATCTCTTGACTAGAAGTCCTGGTCTAGGGGGCTTGAGCCCACAGACCTTGCATCCAGATAGGCTAAGGACCCTGGAGCACATATTGTGCAATGGTTTGAAAAGGGGGAGCTACTCCTTTGTCTCAAAGGTCAGTTGGGAATTGGGTTTGGGCGTTTGTCAGGGGAGCTGTCTCAGCTGGATGTTGGCCATGAAGGATAACAGAAAGGAATTATGCTAAAGATGGTTGCAGATGTACAAGGGTGGTGGATATAAGCAACAAAACATTAACAAAGATCAGATATGCCACGGATTGTAAGTACCTAGTTAGTAACTGTCCTTTCGTTTATTTTGCTCAATGCACCTGACCTGCTCTTCTAATACCCTCAGCCTGTGCCTTGTAGAAATAAAGTTGTTTAATTAGAGAGAAACTGCACAAGTGCTTACTAACCTGCCTTGGCTTCTTAGCATGCTACAATGATGCACCCCTGTGGAATCTGATGCAGGGAACCCATTAGAGAGAAGGAGGCTGGATTTTACCTGAGGTGGTGGCAGCAACAGCAAAAGGGAGCGCAAGACAGTGGCTGGTATTGCCCCACAAGGTGATAAAGATCATGATAGCAGCCTAATGATTTGAATGACTGGTTGAATTGACATCCCTTCATTTGAAATGTTTTTGCCCCTTTAAGATGTTAACAAAGGGCATGAATCAGTGTTCTAACAGCTGCAAACTAGAATTGGGGTAGGAGAAAAAACTTATGATTCGCTGTCACATATTGCCTTGGCAAATGTGAGTATTTAATATTTTGCTTGCTCACTATTAATGTTTTGCTAATGATGGCATGCATTGATTTACTGAGATTCGTTGGATATTTATGAAGTTTTTAATATATAGCAGACTGATACCAGTTTGTGTCCTCATTCTCATTAATGGATGTTTTGCTTAGACCACTTGATTTATTTCAGACGATGTTTTGAAAGGAATCGTGTGTATTAGAAGAACACTCAAAACTGAGTAGCCAGAATCCCATCATGGGGTTTTGCCCTCTAAACATTTACAGGATTTGTATTTTATTTATTTATTTATTTATTAAATTTATAGGCCGCCTCATCCCTGAAGGGCTTGAGGCGGCTCACAACATGACTGTTTCCAGAACAGTAAATCAATATAACATAAAATCTAACTCATTAAAATTCAGCAGCAATTAAAACAATAAATACAGATTAAACAACAAGGTTGTGTAAAAACACACACACATTTTTCAGCTGTTATTTAATAATCTATTGATCTTTCATTTATGTGCCTTATATTATTTATGTACTGTAAAAATAGTGATAATTGACAGTTATATTGTAGATAATGCATATAATATATTGTATATTATTTGAATATTGAATATTATTTACACATTCCTTTTCACCTATGTTTCACTTTCTGTATTTCTGTTTTGCTACAGATGTCTGAATAGATCCCACTTTTTATTGGCTTTTGTGCAACCCATCCCAAACCCAATTTATGCAGTGTCTTTTTAGCAGCTAAAATCAGGTCAGATTTGATAGAAATATGGCAAACCTCAAAGAAATCTTTGAATTCAAAGCACTAGTAACAGGGACTTTTAAGGTATTATAAAAAGGCTAGATGTGCAATCCTGAGTGGAGTGGGGAAGGCTCGGAATGTGGTGTGACCCTTGCGCCAAGGTAGACATTAACTCAACATAGAGTAAGTGGCATTCAAGCTGGTGCAGAGGCAGTTATACCAGCACCGGGAAGCCATGCAACTGCTCAATGCCTGGACACCAATGGCACTGTGACACTGGCACCCATCCAGCACAGGAGCCTGTGCCAGCACATCTGGACACATTCCCAGGGGCGGAGACAACTTTAGTCAGCTCCCTGTGGCTTTTCAGCCCAGGAATACCTTCTTTTACTGGTTACAGAGGTCTCCATTGCATACAGCCTTTTCAGCAGGATCAACTATGTTCCTCACTTTTCTTGTTCCCCGCACTTCCACGATCCTCTTTGGAGATAGTGGGGCTGCAACATGGCCAGCTACCACCTATCTACCCAACCACCCAGAAATGGGCTGCCCCACAGTGAAAAGAACACAAACTTACTGTATTTTTGGTTCCAGTTTTTCCAAAAGATTGCCAAAGGTTTTGTGACTTCATTTTCTTGCTTTCTACAACCAACCATAAATATAAGTTACATGAACAAAATATTTTATAAGTGTGATAATGAGGGATTAGACTCCTGTTGTGAAAAAGCAGCCTAGAAATTCTCTACAGAGTTTTAAAAACTAGGCTCTCGTGAATTTAGCCTTAGAAGAATAGAAAAGGACTTTTGTTTAAAAAAATTGCTCCTCCTCTCCATTTCTGTACAGCAGTGGTTCTCAACCTTCCTAATGCTGTGACCCTTTAATACAGTTCCTCATGTTGTGGTGACCCCCAACCCTAATATTTATCCATTTTACACATGGAGAACACTGATGCAGAGAGTCTTAGGCTACCCCTGTGAAAAGGTCGTTCGACCCCCAAAGGGGTCGCAACCCACAGATTGAGAACCACTGCTGTACAGCCTCCTGGAAATATCTCCTATTTTTAGTATTTATATCAGTCATCTAAAGATTGCTCCCTGAGCACAGATATTTACATATAAAATTACATATAAACGATACCTATTCAATATATATACAGTATGCTAGATCAAGTGAATAGTTTGAGATGACAAATTGGCACATAAGTATGTTTTGGACTGCAGTACTATGTGCAAAAGCACACTAGAAGTTTATAAATGCATTTCAAGCCTAAAAAAACTTCATAAACACATTTTACATCATGCACTACTAACCTTGCGAAGCTTTTCATATTCATAGGGCAATGCTTGCCCTCATTACAGCTAAGTAGGTCATCTTTTTTGCTTATTTGTTGCTTTATCTGAACCTGCAAGGAATGTTAATGTTATCACTAGTCCACCAGTTAAAACCTAAATGATTTGCTCCAATATTTATGGTCTAGAAATCAACTTACATTACAGAAGCTAAAAGATTATTCACTTGCGTAACACTTTACAAATATTCATGCAGATCCTTATCATTAGTGCATTTGATTCCAAAAGAAAAATTGTGTCAAAGAGACAATTCATTCCCATTCTAGGAGAACAGGCAAAAGTTTTGTTCCGCAGAATACTTTGGATAAATCTACCAGCAAAATATTTTCACCTTAGTGTTCCATGATAATGTCTTCAACCAAAAACTGTTCCAATTCACACGAATAGAATTTTAAAAGAACTACATTGTGCCTTATTGGAATTTCTCTTTGTACATTCCTAGTTTATCAAAACAAAAAAGGGCTTCTTAAGGTAATTATGAACTTTGTAAAAAGAGAGAAACAAGATCTCAGTGCAATCACTCATTGCACCTTGTGCGCTGCTCCACGTAAAGGAACTGCTTGCTGATGACCCTCCCATCTTTTCTTCCCCCAAATCAGCACACCTCCGACAATATACTGAGCTGGTGGGACTGCTACTGGCATCTAGAAACAACTGCAGTAGGTCCTAAGTGTTTAATTATAGTTATAATAGGGTCTTGGAAACCATTACAGCATCAGGAACAGATTTGGTTAACTACATTTGCTTAACCCCTGTATTTCAGTCCCATTACTAGTCTTGACGTTTATAATACTTAAGATTTCATTGCTAAATCAATACAGGTTATACAATATACAAACTTGGCTCATTAGGCAATTGTTTTTCATTGACACCAATTTCTTCCTGAGCTCAAGGCCTCTGGCTCACTGGGGGGGGGGGATCTACTCTGTGGTAAGTTTTTAAAGCAGTCACAACAGCAACGTGTGCTATTAGTGTGCAGCCTGGCATGAAGCAAAAGAAGAGACAGATCCCTTCACATGGGACTGTGGCAGAAACAGCACAAATCTCTCACTGCTTTTCTGTGCTGCAAAGCAGGGACAAAAAAAAGATGGAAATCTTCTCCTGCTCTCAATAACCAATGAAGAATTCAATGGTGTGCTAATTGCCTTCAGTTCTGAAAAAGGATCTAAACTGATTCACTGGGTGTTATCACCTGGCAAAAATTGCCAATTAAACACTGAATGATACAATTTTAATTTAAAATATTAATATCTGATTTTATTTAAGCATCTTTTACTAAGCCAGCATGGTGTAGTGGTTAAGAGCAGGTGCACTCTAATCTGGAGAACCGGATTTGATTCCCCACTCTGCCACTTGAGCTGTGGAGGCTTATCTGGTGAACTAGATTAGCTTCTGCACTTCCATACATGCCTGCTAGGTGACCTTGGGCTAGTCTCAGTTCTTCAGAGCTCTCTCAGCCCCACTAACCTCACAGGGTGTTGGGGGGGAAGGGGGGAGGAGACTGTAAGCTCCTTTGATTCTTCCTACAGGAGAGAAAGGGGGGATATAAATCCAAAGTCTTCTTCTTCAGACAAATTGATCTGTGAAATAATTTACTGATATGAGATAACTTGGGAACTTAATTTTTTTAATATGAAAAATTCTGCATTCTTATTTGTCCCCTAAAAAGTTCTGAAATGACAGATACTTAACTGCATAACAGTGCTTTAATTGTGCACAACTTTTTATTGGAAATCAGATTTCCTGAATCATGCTCAATTACATTATTTAACAAGTACAGCAAATATGGGGTTCTGTACTTTTACAAAAAAGTACACTTTTAAAAGATGCTTGTGTATGTTTTATTCTTGTTCCAGTTAAGAAACAGAACGCTACAAAGACATGAACTAGCTAATTAAATGAAGACAAATCATAAGAATACTATGTATGAAAAACAAAAAGGCAGGCAAATACACTCCCAACCACCTCTCCAAATCCCACTACATCAATGCTGAACACACCTTCAGGAACTTCATATCTCTAACAGCAAGTCAAGAAAGATGTGTTTATGCAGTTACCACAGTACCAGTCTTATGGAGTCTGCATGGCTTTTTTACAGAGTTTTTTGGTTATCTTGGAGCATACGTCACAACATATGCATTTTCAATTAACTCAACTGAACGTCATTTGTAAAAATACACAAAATCTATGTTAATCATTCATTTTCATGAAAATTACTGGAGATAAAAAAACTCAAATACTGAAACACTCAGATAAATAAACTGTTTATCTGTTAGCGTATATCAAAAAATTCCAGAACAGGCAAGAGGCACATCATTAAACCATACCAGAGCAGAAGAACATTTCTCCAAATTTTTCAGAAAATAAATGCTAGTTATGGCTAGTGACAGTTATACTTTGTAAGCCAAAGTATAAAATTAAACAAAGCTTGAACATGGAACTTACCTTAATACAGTCTTCCAGCGCATTTACTTTATATACTGCTTCAAACTGTTTGCGATCAACTGGACACGAAGCTCTGGTCTGAAAGATGTATAGCTCTTACTGGTTAGAATACTGAAAGCAATTTTTTCTAACAATTATCAAGTGTGTTGCCTGTCCATTGTATGGATCACACTCAGCACCATGATTCAAGGTGATGTGCATGCATTGTTCGTTGTCTTCAATTAAATTAGCTTGCAGATATTGAACAGTTTAATCAGTAAATACTATTAATTTATCTATAAGTGCAAATTCTAATCTATGGAGCTGCCTGTGAATGATGCCAGGTTTTTTAAAAAGCTATTTTGTTTCTGTTGCATTAAAAGGAATTTTCAAAAGAAAATATTAAATACAGCACCTCCTAATAGCAACAAATGGTAGTATTTGTTCACACAGTTTTAAATTACTGCACACTCAATAAAGACTGCTAGTTTACAGTTTTAATTAATTTTATAATAATTCTGCATGTTATCATATGAAACCAAATTATCAGCTAGAACCAATAAATGTGGAACCTGTTCCACCTACTAGGTCTCTTACACAGAGGACCAATTTGCTGAATCCAGCATCTCATACACAGTTGCTCCCTTAAAATGATATGCCTTACCAGCCTACACCTATTTTCCTAAGCTTCATACTAGTTCAAGCCAGACATCATGTATGATAAGCAAAAAGTACCTCCCAGAAAAGTGTCAGTCCACGAGCAGATACTATGCAGGAAGGGTATAGAGGAGTGCCATAGACTATGAAGGTTCACAGTTTCACATACACAATGCGCTTGGCTGCTAGTGACACTGTATGATGCTTTCACACATGCTGAATAGAGCATTTTCAATCCACTTTCAATGCACTTCACAGTAAAATCCATTTGCAAAGTGGAATGAAGGTGCATTATTCAGCATGTGTGAAAGCAACCTGTTTGTCCATCTACAAGGTCCCACTGACTTGTGCAAATACCACAGAAAGTTACAAGAATTTAAAGATCATACTGTGATTACAGAAATCTAAGGTAACAATTTTCAAAATATTCAAGTCCTATCATGAACACAGAAAACAATTTTAACTGCTCACAGGACCAGACAGTACAGGAAGGAAAGAGCTTGAACTCCAGATTCTCAGAATAATTATTTTAGCTGTAGCTACATTATGCCTGAAAAAGCTAACTAAAACAATTGTTTTGTGATTGAAGAGACTGGATAATTACCTATGGAGGTAATGTTTATTATGAAGGTTGGATTCTATGACCTTACAAAGTTGTCCGCAGACCTACAATTCTCTGTTGTTGTTTTTACCACAATAATAATCAGCAGCATAAAGCAAAGATTGCATTTAGCCGCAAAGAAAGAAATGCAATACCAAGACACTGTTACAAAGTTGGAGGCAGATATGCCAGTACAATGAAACCCTGCAGAAACAGATACTATATTATCTACAGAATGCAGAAAGGCGACAGTTTCCCCATTAGCAATTTAAATAAAGTAATAGAATAAAAGCTACTTTCTATCATTAAGACAAATGTATTGATTATGCCCTGGCTTTGCTAAAACTTGAGATTTACATTTGGTCCAGAGTCCAAAGAGCTATTTTAGATGTGCTCAGGCATGCCCAGTGGGTTTGGTTTTTTTGCTTCCTTTCCTTTAATGGTCAACTCATTTGACCTAAAGTCTCAAGTCAGGCCACACTAATTTTGGATATATCGTTATTGCTCTTATTATTATTAGTATTCGTAAGACATATTTCTGTATATTTTTAATTATACTTTATTTAAAAAATGAGATTTCATACATTTTCTTAAATCTATAGTAAAAGTTCATCTTTTACTTCCACAAAATCACCATCAGGAATAATTTTGCTATGGCTAAAGGAATCCTTGGATACTCATCCTTTCAGTATAATCTAAGTTCTATCAACAGATATGAAATTCCTCAAGATTTAATCCATCCATTTCGCTCAATACAGATGATATCATGGGCAAAACGAGATCATATGAACCAATGTTTCTAGCTCTTTCCATCAACAATGTGGGTCCTGCAATGCAATCTTCATATAGCAGCACCTCGGAATGGGCTGATGGGAATGCATTCATTCAGGCTAGAAAAAATAGTTTAGTTATAGGCCAAATTGTTAGAAAGGCTGGAAGGGCAGATGGGGGATGAAGACCAACTAAAATAACAAACAAACTCTGGTGCTCTAGAGAACGGGATTATCCTATCTAACTCTACTACTTATAGCCCCATCCACAACCTCTGGCATCTGAGGACAGCGCTATTGCTGCACCATCTCCAGAGAGCTTTCCAGTGGTACAGGTAGGCCAAAAAAATGTTAAAACCTCCCCACCACCAGAAAGCCCTTTATGGGGTTACATGGACTTTGGGTGGCATCAAACAGAGCCTCAATCCGCAGCGTAGTTCCCTGCTAAGCCAGGCAGAAGCCAACCCTGGAAACACCTCCGGAACACCCCCACTGTGTCAATAAAGGCTGACCCCCAAGCACCACATCCAGGAGTTCAATAAGTGCTTGGAGAGGGCAAATCCGCTGGTGTAGCCTCCTGCAGCTCCCCCAAGCTGTTTTGCCTCCCCCTTTAGATAGGGCTGTTACTCTCTTTTTTAGAAGGGAGACTGCTGTAACTTTACCTGACTGCTACAGGGTTTTCATTTCTATCCCTAGCATTCTTATTTTTTTTCATCGATTAGCTGGAAACGTCCACTCCTATAATACTCTTGCTGTAGTCTGGCTAATGGCCCAAATCCATCTACGGAAAATAAAACTTTCATTCTTACAGTCATAGCTTGGAGCCAGGCATGCACCTTCAATGATATCAATGCAAACTCATCCCTCAAAGAGGTACCAGTAATACAGCCTGAAGTACCCAGTATACTTTTCACAAATGGATCAGAGGTTGATACATTTTTCATTCACTTCCTCAATCCATATTCCCCCTTCCCCATATGTTACTTGCAAAGTTACTGCAGCCTAAAGTACAGCCAGTGCTGAGGGGACAGCCTGCCTCCTTATAGAAATAATAGAGATAACATTAGCTGCTATTCTGGCCTTCACCAATGCTAATGTTCAAGGGTTTTTTTTCAATTTAAGTTATACCTAAAATGGATCCCTAAATGTTTAAATTGTTCACCTGCTCCAAAATCTGACCAACCATTAAGCAATTAACTTCATTAAGGCTTGCACAACAAGTAAAAATAATTACCTTTGATTTATCATAATTAATTAGTAATTCTTCATTGTTGCAAAAGTTTGAGAAAGACCTCAGAGCTTGATGTAAGCCAGTTTTTGTTCAAGAAAGTAAAACTGCATCATCTGCATACAGCAGAAATGCAACCTCCTTATTAGCTAGTGGAATGGTAACTCTTACCTCTGGAGCAGCTCGAGATATTATTGATGTAAAGGTTGAATAATGCTGGCGGTACCATGGGCTTTTTTTTGGTACTCCTCTACCCTGCTTAATCCTATTTGACAGATTCCCATGAAGCCCACACTTCACTCTCACATATTTTTTCATTAGCCATAAAAGCCTGAAGCTAATAAGAGGATTTCTCCTACTTATTCCACAACCTCTCTTGTGAGATAGAACCAAAGGCATTACATAAATCCATGAACTTTGAATATAAACACCCTCCTCTTTGAAAGGATAGCACGAACTCATAGTCCAATGTTTCCCAACCTTTTCGACGTTGTGGTACCCTCGACATCACTCTTCATATCTCAGGGTACCCTTGAGGAAAACACCTATTTTTCAAATTGGATTACACTTTTGTGAGCATCTGGAGCTGAATTTCCTGTGGGAATGACAGGCTACACATTTGGAAAATAAAGAAATAAACTTGCCTGCAAGTAAGTTTCACTGAATGAAGAACAGCCTTCCAAACAACCACCTATGGGGCCATGCAACAAAGGATGTTGTTTGTAAAATGCAGGGGAATATCAAGAGGTTTAAAAGAACTCACAGTCTTAAGTCTCTGGGGATAGGGGGTGTTAAACTGCAGAGGAAATAAATCCCCAGATGGATTGCTAGTGTCAGGCTTCCAGGCGCTCATGCCATGAACATTTATTTTTATTCACTTATTTCAAGCATTTATTGATGACCTTAAAGCAGTCATAAAGATGCATAATTTACTCATTCACCACCCATTACTGTAACCTAACATTTAGATAAGAAGAATAAAACTTGGAGACTACACTGATAACAAGCAAAGTGGTCTATAATTTGCCAGTTTTTACCTTGAACTATTTTTATACATTGGAACAAGGATGTACTTCTTCCATTCCACTGAGAATTTACCAGTTTGAATATTTTTTAAAAAATAATGGGGCTAAAATTTTAGCCTACTGGTTGGGATCTGCCTTCAACAATTCTAGTGGCATCATATCAGGGTTATCAGGCTTTTTATCTTAGTTGCTTACTTTTATTTCCTTGAACAAACTCCTGTGTCCTGCCACTTACTTCTCTTCCATGTACACACAGTTTCAAACATAGTTTGCCAAGTAGCAAGAAGAAATTGCATTTAAGAAACAAAAGGCCAAAATCACTTTTGGCCAGTTCATTTTACTTATTTAATTTTGCAAAATTACAGAAGCTGCTTTATAGATTGACTAGAACTACATAGACTTACCTCAGCCCATTTGAGGATGCATGTCACACAGAACATGTGACTGCAGTTTTCAGGGAAACCAACTTCCTGCTCTGCCAGGCAGTTGAGACAGATGGGGCACCTGTCAACTTCATCAGAAAAAATGCTGGAGGAACAGGAATGGTTTTCTTCAATGTCTTCACCTGCTATAAAATGAAGAAAATATCAATGTTCCAAAGTACAGTGACTGCCATTTAAATAACATCCAACATTTTTGTACTATTTTATTCAAATATAAATCTAAAGGAAAAAAAATCCTGAATACTCTGCAAGTAGAACAGTTAAATCAGAATCCTAAAATATAAATTTTAGTGTATTTAGCCTGGATTACAATCTTATTGCACCCACTGGCTTGAATCCACTGTAGCATTTCTGTAGATGAAAGGATATGCACCTGTGACATGTGATTATGCTTCCTCCTGCCCAAGGCAGCCCCAAATGACTCTGAATTTCTGTATTTAGACTGCACAGGAGGTATGGAAAGAGAAAGTCATACTCCATGGGTATTAATCTTTCCATCCATGGAAACATTTGAGTGGATCCGAGTCATTAAGTACCCCAGAAACCCCCAAAAGGAATACTAGGGCTTGACAGTAAAGCACTTCAGTCTCAACATAGAAATTGCTATGATCTAGTTATCTACCAAACATACCGTCCTGCCCAACAGGCAATTAAATATCTCATTCAATGGCATACGAATATTAAATGTACTCTGACCTCTTTTTGGCGGCAGCCACCAAACATACCTTCCACAAAGTTACCAAACTAAAAAAAAAGTTATGAGAATAACAATATCCAATGAATTCCATAACATTATAGATCTTGTCAATTTTTACAACTCACTAATAAATAAACAAACTATAAGGTTACTTCCAAGAAACACTATTAAAATCTAGGAAATCAACAGTATCTTACAGGCCTTTCGCAGGTGACTAAAAAAAACCTTGTGATACTATGATTTATGTGCATTATCTCTAGCTAGCTATTTTGATCTATCTAGGAGAATATTTAAACATATATATACTACCTTCTGTATCTTCATGATTTTCGTCTTCAGTATTTTGAATGCATTGCTTTTTGTTCTTCATTTCTGCTTAGTAAACCTGAAAAATTTTGGCATCTGTAATTGCATTCCTAGCAAATTAGATAGCTTATCACATATTAAATTCTGTGACAGATATTCAACTTTGCATTATCAAGATAGTAAAAATGATAATATAAGATATTTCCACAAGAATGTATTTATGATGAAAGATGAGAAGCAGCCCTAAGTAGTGATTTGCTTTACACATTTTATGTAATTATATAACTATTTCTCAAGGTTATTTACAACAAAATTATTTGAGAACCTTCATACATTCAAACTATTTTCCTGAACCTGCTAAAGGAGTACAGTTTTACCAGGCTCAGATCCAGAACACTTAACCAACACATATTCCTTAAATGTATTCATATGCACAACAAAGTCATCATGGCTTTCATCTAACTAGTTCAAAAAATATCTCATTTACGTTTCGCTGTTGTGGAACAGTCCTGTAAGTCCTAATACAGAGGCAATCATAAACCAAGTCAATCAAATAACTTGGGAAAGTGAAAGGAGTCCTGTAGAAAGAAGCCATGTGGTTGAACCATTGGGACAGAGGAAATAGTCAGCCTGAAACTTTTCGCACTGGCACAGCAGAAAAACCAATTCATCTCAAGAGAAAATAAATGTTGTCAATTTCACTATACTAGTGATTCCTGCCAAAGCAGAGATTTCTCAAAATACAAACAAACCCCAAAACAAAACCCCACACCAATCTTTGGGGTCAACCCTTCTAAACTCACTCTGCCTTTCCAAACCCTGCTCCCAAACACATGCATCCCAAGTGCAGAGATCCCTGTAAACAATGAGAATTTCTATATTTGCACAAAGCAATAATAACAGCACCTTTCCATTCATTTCTTCATGCATGTTTTCTGTTCAAGCAGAAGAGAGTACATAACTGCTTAAGCCACTGATTTGAAGAATTTACTGAGAAGTACCTTCCTCCAGATGTGGTTTGCAGAGCTCTTATTTAATTGTCATTTGGGGGAATAATGGTATTGAATTTTAAAAATAATACCATGTGTATGCATTTTGTTGATTATGTCTAAGATAGCTCTCCAGATTCTAGCCAATTCATAAAAAACCAAAGTCTACTTGTCATACATATGTTTTAATGGCTGTCCAGTCTCTTTATGCAACCTCACACTCCCACCTTACTAAAATTTATTCCTTCAAGATAAACATTTCAATATACAAATTAAAGTTTACTTTAATAAAAAATAAAGTTTACAGTAAAGGAACAAATGCCAACCTCCAGAACCATACACTCAATCTCACTCTAGAATTTTAAAAAAATCTAGAATTTTAAAGAAATCTAGAAGATAAATTGAAGAAGGATTATACATTACCAGGGAACACATGGTGTTTCAAACATTGTGTTTCCCTCGTACCCCCTTCTGGACACTCACTTAACATAGTAAGGAGGTTTGCGTGCATCAGCAAAGCTGAGAAGCATATTCAAAGCTGAGAATTTAGGCTAAACTCCTAGCACAGTCGCTCAAGGTGGACTGGCCAGTGCTGATACACCAGAAATGCATCCACTCCTTTCAGGAATCAATGGTCATGTCAGCAGAACAGAACAGTTCCAGTAGTTAGTGAGGAATCCTTAAAGACTAGCTACTAGGTGACAGCAGTAGCGGTGGAGGCTCTATCATGGATGAGGCAGCATCATTTCAGCTAATCCTGGTTAGTACTGTGCAGAAGAAAGCAACAGTAAATTGCTTTTGATTATCTCATACCTTAAAAACTCAATGATCCTTTTATCTGGACAAAAGGCTACTGTTAGAACAGAATATGGTTTCCAACAGACAAAGGTGTTAAGGAAGGATATATTTAGTCTCCATATCTATTCAATTTGCAGACCATATCATAAGGAAAGCTAAATTCGATTTAGATGGAAGGTGGAGTGAACAGTGGTCAAAGAAACATAAACAATTTGACATATGCAGATGATACCCCAGTGTGGCAGAAAATAATGAAGACTTGAAACACAGTGCCAACACAGGACTACAACTGAACATCAAGAAGACAACATTAATAACTACTGAGGAATTATACCACCTTAAGGCTGACAGTAAAGAAACTGAAATGGTTGACGACTTTCTATTTCTTAGCTCCATCATCAACCAAAGGGAGACTACAACCAGAGGAGGATCAAGACTGGGAAGACCAGCCAAGAAAGAGTTAGAAAATATTCGTAAGTGTTGAGGGTATATCTGTGGCAGTCAAGATCAAAGGGTTCACAAACTCCTTTCCCTTCCTCTCCCCACAACAGAGCAGAGTGGGTGGAGCAGAGAGAGATCTGAGAGAAAGGTGTGTGAAAGGTGTGAAAGTTGGACAGTGAAGAAAGCTGACAAAAAGAAAACTGATTCATTTGAAATGTGGTATTGAAGGAGAGTTTTTTCGGATACCATGGACCACCAAAGTAAGTGGGATCTAGATCAAATAAAGGCCAAACATTTTCCGAGAAGCTGAAGTGACCAAACTGAGACTTACTGGAAAAGACAATAAGGATAGGAAAAGCTGAAGTCAGTAGGAGACGAGCAAGACCCACAGGTGATGGATCAATTCAATCAAAGAAGCCACTGTCCTCAGTTTGAAGGACCTGTTAAGGATAGGGCATTCTGGAGGTCATTAATTCATAGCGTTGCTCTGCGCTAGAAGTCGGCACTTATATACATGCATACCTCTCATACTTAAAGAAGGAAGGAGACATTTGTAGAAAGAATCGGGGAATGGGGAAGGGGAAGGGTGCTTAACTCTTCCCATGCCTATTAATTTTCCAGTGTAAAAGTCAGGTTATATGGTTTTTTCATGCTTCTCATCAAGGGTTCCAAACACAACCAAGGTTATCTAGAGGGCAACAGCCTGGCTGGGGAACACTTCAAAAATAATAGGCTCATATGTATTGTCGAAGGCTTTCATGGCCGGAATCACTGGGGTGCTGTGTGGTTTCCGGGCTGGCGTCAGGAGAGAATGCTGCTAGAACACGGCCTTACAGCCCGGAAACCACACAGCACCCCAATAGGCTCATACACCCCTGCACAGCTGTTCATCCTCCCACCTGGTATTATCTCAGAAAAATGGAGGGAAACAGCAACACACAGAAGATAACTATGCGGTGCACTATTAGCCTCAAAATAACCTTCCAACACTTTGAAAAACTGTGATCTCCATTTCTGCTTATTCTAACTTAGCCATTAAGAAACCTTTCTACATCACTTTAAAACTACAGCCCTGAATATACATGTTTCTCTGCCTAAACAAAGGACACATCTAAAGCGTATGTTCTGTACAAAAAAAGTGTTTCTTTTATCAAGTAGTCAGTTGTTTCCTATTTTCAGCCAATTATTTTGCAATCAACTACTTTTTATACCACAAGATGGATCCCCAAAACTCCCTGTTCTTTTCTATTCATCCAAAGAAAAGCACTGGATTAACTGAAGCATACAGCTATTAAATTTACTTATTTACATCATTTATATACCTCCATTATCCTCAATGGGAACTGAAAGCAGCTTGAACACCATTCTCTTCTTCCCCACTTTATCCTCCCCACAGCCTCCTGAGGCTAAGAGTGTATGACTGGTCCAAGGCTACCAAGTAAGCTTCCACAACAGAGTGGGGACTTGAACCTGGATTCCTCGCATCCTATACTCTGATTCACCAAAAGAAAAAAACCCAACATTGTAACTTTATTTGCTACATGCTAGATCATCTTTGTTTTAGAATGCTCTGATTGGGTCCTAGCACCTACCTATAAGACCCAAATGGAGCATTCTAAAACAAAGACAGTCCAGCATGTGGCAAATGAAATTACAATTTTGTTTTTTCTCTTTTGGTGAGAGAGTATATTCTGACACGTTAGCCGGTATACAACCACTGGGTTTTAAATGCTTATAACATTATTCCAGTGCAGCAAATGAAGATTAAAGTTTTTTTTTCATCTGCATATTTTAATGCTAACCACTATCAGTCATAAGTGCAATGTGGCTTCCATTCATAAAAGCACCCAAAACAGGACTGAAGACACACAAAATAGACACAGTGATTTGAGATTAAGAAACCATCATTTAAAAAAAAAAGCAGTAACCAAGTAAACATATAGCATCAAGCCATATCCTGACAACAAAAACTGATTCATAACAGTTGGAAGCAAAGGGGGGTTTAGGATGCTTTGACACACTTTAAACAAATCACAACAACTTGCTGGCAGAAAACAAGAACTTATGAGAATAAAAATCCATCCTGACTGCATCAATAAATGAATAAGGGAAGACCACCACTATAGTGACATACCTAGTGCATTCACCATACAAAAAACCAAATATTAAAATATTAGAAAATAATAATTGGCTACAGAAAACTGTGAACAGTGTTAGGTTATGTGCTTTCAAGGTCTGAATGTTTCAGAATGCTCTTAAAATGCTTGGTTTTCAACACTATCTGAATTTGGGTGAATTGCTGAAAGCCGGTATGCTAACTCCTGTAATTTCTACAATAGAAAGTGAAAGTTTCCTCCATTAAACATTTTCCCTTAAAACACAGATAGGACAGCAGCCTTCCCAGCAGTCTTTCTTTTTGTTTTCCCTGTTGTTTGTTCTTAAATGAATGGAGAAACTATTACAACACAGTTCTCAAAGCTTATTGTTGAAAACAGTTGATAGTACTTTAAGCAACTTTTCCTCTATGTCCAAGCAAATATTTGGTGCTGACCTTGCCCTATGATGAACAAGCACTTGTTTTCTAGGTAAGCCCTTCTTTGTTATTAAAAAACAGCATTACCAAACCGAACCTATTTCCTACCAACATTTCTCCTCGTGGATCTGTGCAAACCCAGTTGCCACAGGCCAAAAATATCTGTAAAAACAGAGCCTTCGGCGAGCAGAGGTCTTGCCTAAGAAATCATTAAGACAAAGAAAACTCAGAACAAGGTTGGTATTTCACCCTAACCCCTCCACTGCCAGTTAATTACTTCCTGCGTATCAAAGCAGTCAGAGAGCCGGACTGAATCCTGTCCCTCTCCGGAATTGTCATGGCCTCTAACTTTTATTGTAGATCCCCAAGGCCAGACAACGAAAGTATCACTGCCGGGCCCCGAAGCTGCATGCCGGCCTCAGCTTGTTTACAGAGACTTCGCGACTTTCAAAAAGCCTCTTCATCCCCTCTGGCTAAAGAGGACGGGCGGCAGCGGGGGCCTGGCATCGCCGCCGACACCTCCTCCTCTGCGGTGCCGCCGTGCAGAGGAAGCAGTCGAGGCGGCAGAGAAAACCCGTTTGCCCCAAAGGGCCTCGCAGGGAACCCGTGGGTCCCTCCGGGCCTCTGACAAGAGCTCCTGCGCCTTCCCTTTGTTCCACACAGCCGGCTTCTCCTGCCGTGGCGCTGGCCGCCCTCCCTCTCACCTTACCTGGCGGCACCTTCAGAACGAGCGGCTTAGGCAGAGGCTCCGTTATCGCCGCCTCGGCATGGAGGTTCTGGGGCCTTCGTCGGCGCCTCCGCGGCGCGTCGAATGTGCCCTCTGTGGAAGCCTCGCGCAGCAGCAACAGGACGAGGAGGAGGAAGTAGGCCGCGTCCCCCCCCCGCCCCGCTCCGCTCCCCGGTCACATGTCCCTTCGCGGCAACGGTAGAGCAGCGAAAGAGAGTGCCTCCCCGCTGACATCAAGGCCGCACGGCGGCGCTACCCAGTCCCTGCCTTTTGCCGCCGGAGCCGCGCGAGACGTAGGCGGGAACGAGGCGCGACGTGCCAGAGAGACGCGCGAGAGCGGCTCCACAGCTACCCAAAGGCATTCTGGGACAGTCCTCCCCGCTTGCAGCCAGAGGGGAGGAAAAGAGGCCTGGATGTGAGCGGAGGGAAGTTTTGCTCGAGCGCAGTGAAAGTGGCCCTGGCGTTACGCAAGCCGGAGCATCTCCAGAAATCGGCTTCAGAATCTATGATATTGAATTACGCCTGTTACGAAACCGCTGAAGCTGATGTAGGCTCTGCTCTTTACTAGCCAGGGGGGCATCTGGCTCAACTGGTGACCTCGGTGTGTTTCCCCCCTCCACCACGTGAGCAGCAGGAACTTATCTGGTGAACCTGATTTGTTTCCTACACGCGAAGCCTGCTGGGCGACCTTGGGCTAAAGACAGTTTTCTCAGAACTTTCTCCGCCCCAGCTGCATCACAAGGGCCCCTTCCGCACACACAAAATAATGCGTTTTCAAACCACTTTCACAACTGTTTGCAAGTGGATTTTGCCATTCCGCACAGCTTCAAAGAGCACTGAAAGCAGTTTGAAAGTGCATAATTCTGCATGTGCGGAATGAGCCCAGGAGTCTGCTGTGGGGAGAGGATGGGAAGCCATTTGTAAGCCCTTTGAGACTCCTTGTGGTTAAGAAAAGCTGGCTATAAATCTAAACGCTTCTTAGTGCACTGATTTCGTAGTGTCTTAGTCGGAGGCACCAAGGGCAGACACACTAGGGGGATTTCTGACACCTTAAAGGTGGAGTGCGCTCATTTATTATTATAAAAACTTCCGTAGAGCAGAGCACACTTCATTGGAGGCATAACATGTGGTAGATTTTATTATATATAGAAAATGCTCTCTCACAGGTTTCTGAATACTACTATTTTTAATGGCACATTTGTGTCCATGTGTTTTTCTCATACATACTGGCCTTTGTAAGAGAGGCAAGTGATGTAAACTTCTTTGGATATCTGAATGACTTAAATAAATAAATGCATATTTTTCTAATAATTTCTAATATTTTCTAATATTTACAAACCATAAATTACCATATTGAAGTACACTTGCAAGTCAGATGAATATTCTTGTAGAAAGTCACATACCATAATTGTTTCAAGTAAAGTTTCTGTAAACATTTGGCAGCAACTTCCAGAGTCATAGAAAGCAAACCCAGGGCTTAGGGCTGTGGAATTGTCCTCCCATTGAAGTTAGTAGATGACATAGCATACTAAATATATGGAATGTTGATAGAATGGGGGTGGGGGTTGCTATCAAGTAACAGATGACTTGTGCCCACCCTGTAGGATTTTCAAGGCAAAATACATTCAAATGTGGTTTGCCATTGCCTGCCTCCATGTCAGCCCCCTGGTGTTCCTTGGAGGTCTCTCATCCAAATACTTGTCTGGGTGGAGGCTGAGAGTGTGTGACTGGCCTGAGGTCACCTAGGAAGCTTCCATGGTGTGAATGAGAATTCGAACCTGGGTTTCTTAGATCCTAGTCCAATTCTGCAACCACTTCACCATGCTGGCTTTCCGAACAATTGTTTAGTATGTAATAATTAATTATGATAAATTTATTGATAAGTATGAATGCCATGACTAGAAATATCAAACATCTTCAAATGAAATTACCAGTCATAGAAGTCCCCCCCCCCCCGCCCCCGAATCTACAAATGCTTGGAACAGTTTAAAAGCACTTCTGCCTGCTGCTGAAATTTTTGGCTTTGGGGATCAAATGAAGAGAGTTCTACAGCCTCCTAAATGACTATAAGCATGTGAGAAAGGCAACAGACGAGGGGTGGGAAAGGGTGAGAACTGCCCTACAGCCAAACAAGGCTGAGATTCCAGAACATTCTGGGTTGGATCCATCCAGCTTGTTCAGTCATGTTTTACCTAACCCCCCCCTCACTCCAGCCCCTCCTTCGCATATGCCTTTCATCCATGTCATTTATAGTTATTCATGTTTATCCTTTTCCCATATTACTTGCTAAACTATATCATGAATTTATTATGTCACTATGCCACACACTTCAATATGTTGTTTAAAGACAGCAGGAGGTAGAGGTAGCATATGGATGCCTTGAGCCTTTGTTTTCCTCTGTAGCCTGTAGTAGGGTGGTTAACGGTGTGCCTGTAGTATCCTGTAGTAAGGTGAGTTAACTGTGAGTTAAAGTCTACAATATCACTACATTCCTTAGGATGATAAATATAGGAGAAAAAAAGAATTTTAAATTGCCATTAAATTAGCAAAATAGAAAAGATGTGACTGTTATAACATGAATTTTCCTAACTTTAAAATCACTCAGGCCCCTTCCGCACACGCAAAATAATGCGTTTTCAAACCACTTTCACAACTGTTTGCAAGTGGATTTTGCTATTCCGCACAGCTTTAAAGAGCACTGAAAGCAGTTTGAAAGTGCATTATTTGCATGTGCGGAATGAGCCTCAGATTATTACATGGGTATTAATTAAATCAGTCACAAGATCATCTTAAACTCTGAGCTAATATAACAATCCTAGAAAAAAAGGTTATGATAAAAATATGTCATTTTTAGCACTCCTCAAATGTGGCTTCACTGAAAGGCAATTAAAATTCGTTTCAGAAGGTTCGTACATATTTCCCTATATTTTTATGGTCCTGGTTCATTAATTCCATGCTGCAGAATGGATGATTTAACAATATCACCACAAGATGGCAGTACATCACATGTTCAGAAACCGTATCCAGATAGAAATGTGGTTTGGTTGTCTGTACTATATTGGTCTATTTATTATATAGGTCTAGGATTGTGTTCCACCATTGGAGCTTCCACCATTGGAGCTTTATTGTGTTCCACCATTGGAGCTTTATTGTGTATGTGGGACATATACTCTAAAATGTGCATCTGGAGTCTGTGAGAAATCTGCCCCACATATAGTAACCCACAATCACATATTAAGAGATAACTGACATTACATGTGTTACACTTTGTGATGATTTTAAGGATTTTTTTAAAAACAAAAACCTCTAGAATGCACTCTGACTTCTTTACCCTCCTTGTTTTCCTCCTGGATTCTGTTTCTCCCCATGAGTTAAACTAAAGCATGGATTTTTCTGCATTTCTGTGACTGGAGAAACAACCTCAACTGCTTAAAACAATTAAAAACAATGGGTATCTGCAATTTAGTACTTCCCATTGGGGAGGAGAGCCAAGTCTAACAGCAAGTGGCAAACAGGTAGTCCCAGTATTTTGATATGTAGAAATAGTTGTTGAATTCTACTTATAATTTTTACTTATGCAGATATTTTTTGTTACAGGGAAGTAGAAACAACACCTGTGGTGTGTTTTGAAAAACAAAGAGTTAGAAAGCTTATTCAGTTCATTATGAAAGATGGGCCCTTTCCGCACGGGCCAATAACAACGCCCTGGGGACGGCAGAAACGCCGTCCCCAGGTAGCCATTTGCACAAGCGGTGCTGCCAAAACGCAGCAGCGCCAACCTGGCTCCCTTCCCCCTCCCCCAGGGCGGCCTCAGGCCGCCTCCAAAAACCTCCCTCCTGGAGGGAGGTTTTTGGAATACAGTGCATTCCCGGCTGTGCAGTGTGAATGGCACCGCCAGGAATGCGCTGTTGTCCCCGTCCTTCCCCACTCACCTCATCGGCTTCGTCACCCTGCTGGCCTCCGAAGGCCCTCCCTCGCTGGCCTCCGACCCCTGGAGGTCGGAGGGCAGCGTGGGCGGGTCTACGGAGGCCAGCAGGGCGACGACAGCGACGAGGTGAGTGGGGAAGGATGGGGAAGAGGCTGGTCGGCCAGGCGACGGCGCTCCGTGGCGCCGTCGTCCCAGCCGGTTCTGGGACCGTCCATTACGCCGACCCAACCCCTTCCGCCTCCATGCGGAAGGGGCCCTAGTGAGTAAACGGGGAGCTTAGAGAAATGATTTAATCAGGTTGACTCAAATAAGTATCCCTATCATTGTAAATGCATTTGTTTTGATATTTTTTATACACAGATATTTGGGCCAATTTGAAGTTTTCAAAAATACAACCCAACCAGAGGTTAATTTAGCTCATAAATAACTACCTTGTATCTTTAATTAGGATGTTCATGGCTTTGTTGCCATGAAGTTAAGTCAGATTCTTTGGAAATATACTAAACATTTGGTTTGAATAGCATGTTGCTATGTGTTGGCAGAAAAGCCAAACTTTTTTCCCCGTATGAATTCAAATAATAGAATTTGCTGCTAAGTGTATTTATGTCTTGCCACATGTAAAAGAGCTGAAAACTATGAAGGAATTGTGATAAGACATTTTGGTTGATACTTTTAAGTTTATTGATGTACAAAGCTTAAGAATATACATGGTACATTTGTACTGAGAGCATTAATGGTGTATAGTGGATTTATTGCATAACTTCTGGGTGCACCTTCCTCTAGCTAAGTAGCTAGGTGAAATCTCTACTTGATGGCTGGTGATCTCCCAGAATTACAACTGGTCTCCAGCTGACAGAATCAGTTCTGTAGAAAATGGCTGCTTTGGCATTAGACCCTGCTGAATTCCTTCCCCTCCTCAAGCTCCACCTCCAACATCTGCAGGCATGGCCCAACTCAAGAGCTGGGAAGCCTGTTTGGTCTCTTTTTGGAGAAAGGCAGAGTGTAGACATTTAAATATAAGCAATAAGATGTTTTATACTATTTTTCCTAAAAACCTACGCTGAGTGAATCACAAATTTCGTAAGACTTTAACCAGTGGGTATGACTGTGAATTGCTCTTGCAGTCAATCCTGGAATGTTTTGTCCCACTGATAGACCAATCGACCACAAATCTTTCTAATCTCCTTTTAAAACAGTCTATGCCTATGGCTATCACTATCTCCTCTGGCAGTGATAGTGACTTTTTAATCACTCCTGTCAAGAAGTATTTTCATTTGTCCACCCTTAATCTACTGTCCATCAGCTTCATTGGAGGCCCTTGAGTTCTAGGATTTGGAGAGAGGGAGAAAAAGTTCTCTTTGTCAACTCTCTCCATCTAGGTTGGCAGCCTCCAGATAGGGCCTGGAGATCTCCTGAAATTACAACTAAGCCCAAGGCAACAGAGATTAGTTTCCCTGGAGAAAATGGATGCTTTGGAGGTGGCCCTATATATCCTGCTGAGATCCCTCCTTTCCCCAAACCCTGCCTTTTCCAGATTCCATCCTCAGATTTCTTGGAACTTTCCAGCCCAGAGAGAGAAGCCTTATATCCACTTCACTCATAATTTTATAAACCTCTATAGTCCCCTCTTTAGTTGTTTCGTTTGTAAACTGAAAAGTCCTAAGCTCTTCAGCCTTTGCTCATAGGATAGGTGCTCCAACCCACCACCCTCATCATCTTAGTTTCCCTCTTTACTTTTTTTCCAGCTCTGTTATGTCCTGTTTGAGATATGGTGACCAGAACTGTACACAGCATTCTAAATGAGGCTGCACAGTGGATGTGAACAGGGGCTTTATAATATTGGCAATTTTATTTTCAGTCCCTTTCCTAATAATCCCTAGCATAGTTTTCCTTTTTGCTGGACACTGGGTGACACTTTCATTGAACTATCTCAAGATTATTTCCCCTGTCATTCCCATCAAGTTCAAACCCCATTAGTATGTACTCGAAGTTGGGATTTCTGTTCCAGTGTATCACCATGCACTTACTAACATTGAACTTCATTTGCCTCATTGATGTCACTCTTCCAATTTGTAGAGCTCTTCCTGAAGCTGTTAACAGTGGGTCTGGGTTTTCACCATTTGTGATCATCTGCAAACTTTGCCACTACAGTTGGGATTTGAGTTCCTAGTCTGACATTCTAATCACTACACCACACTGACTCTCATTACCATTTAACTGTGCATTACACATCTGAGTGTTGCCTTAGGGCAATCTCTGTGAATTATGCAAGATCCTGACAATTTTAACTGCTTCCTTTTATGGGTTTAAAAAGATGTCAAATTATTGCATACATGGTCAGATGTTTGCCTTCCAAATCATGAGTGCACCAGACAAGAGCTGAAAGCAAGTTACAAATAAGCAGACCTGTAGCATGCCTTCATTAAATTGACAGGGATAGAATTATAAAACTTTTTCTCTTCCCCCGCCCCCCCCCAGCAGCGCAAAGATGCCATTTTTGAAAAGTGGTGTCTTCCCTCCAGCACGGTGCAAACCGCACTGGCATGAGGCCGCCGCTTTTGGCTCCTCCAGTGTCTGCCAGGGACTTACCTTGCGTTCTCTGCAGCTCCGGGTGACTGGACGACATGCCCACGCTGTCCTGTGATCCCTGAGGGTTGGAGGGCAGCATGGCTGTATCTTCCCAGCCGCCCGGAGATGCAGAGGAATGCAAGGTAAGTCCCTCGCAGACACCCTGGGCAGCCCTGCAGGCAGCATCGGCGTCGGGACTGCCTGCATGGGACCATGTGAACGGTCCCGACACTCCACTGGCTTCATCAAAGCCGGTTGGAAGCCGCTGCCTCTGGCTGTGCGGAAACAGCCCTAGTCTGAGTTTTTTTTGACTTCTAAGGGAGAGTTGATATATTCCAATTGCTAGTATCAAGCACCACAGGGTAAGTTATCATGTATCGTTGCCTATTATCACCTCAGTTTAGGTTCCCTTTTGGAACAGTTGAACCAATTCTCAGGATTCCTTTAAAATGATGCATTCAACATGATCTCACATACTCATACATTTAACTTTGCTGGAGGGAACATTTATTTCCACAGGACATAGCAAACAGCTGGCAAAAATATTTAACATGATATGTGGTCTGAGAGAATCAAGATGTAAGAATATAAGAAGACCCTTACTGGATCCATTTAATGGTCCATCTAATCCAGTATCCTGTATCCTACAATGGTCAACCAGATGGTGTGGAAGGTCCATATATGGACCAAAGAAGGTAAAGTCTGTCCCTTCCTAAAGGACCTGTCCTCAGTGATTTGCCTGATAACTTGTTCAAAACCATCTAATTTGCACATACCTCAAAAATTAGGTCCAGTTAACATGCCCTTTTCTTACTTCACTATAATTAGCACTTTAGTTCAAGATCTGTGTCCTAACCGTGGCCCAGCTGCTGTAATAGTCTTCCTTTAATTGTCATTATTGTATGTGTCATTAAATTGAATGCCAAGTTAAACACATTTTGTTGCCGTCCATCAGCATTGATGGATCTGATGATCTGTGAGATTTCCTGTTTCTGTTCCAACTGAGTTGTTTAATGAGGGGTAACATACTTCTAATATATTTATATGGTACATACAGTACATTGCCAGAAAGGTGTAATAACAGACTCCGTCCCTAGTTTTTGTTGTTTTTTTGGCAGAAGGGATTGTTGTCCTTATCAGAGGCGTAGCTGGGGAAAATGGAGCCCAGGACAAAATCTGATTTTTGTGCTCCACACCCCATATGGGCGGCCACTCTCCCCCCCACAACCAAACAACATTTTTTTGCACCAGGTCATCTCAAAGTCACCATCACATTATGGAACATGTGCCAACACACAAATCTGAACACACCCATGGCTCCCTAGTTTAAACAACATTGAAAGTGATGCAATTTTTGAAGAGGGGGGGGGGGGAAATCCACCCTTAAACAGCATCACTATTAATGTTGTTTAAACTAGAGAGCCCAGATTCTCCTTTTAAATCCACCTTAAAAGGGGAGGAATGTTTAAGCTAACAGTACCATAATTTTAGGCTATCTTCAGAAGACTCTCCTGATGGAACCACCCAGGTTTAGTGAAGTTTGGTTCAGGGGGTCCAAAGTTTTGGACCCTCAAAAGGGTAGCCCCATCTACTATTAGCTCCCTTTGGAAACAGTGGGGGATGGGGACACCCCTTTTGGGGGTCCATAACTTTGGACTCCCTGAACCAACCTTCACCAAACCTGGGTGGTATCAGCAGGAGACTCTCTGGATGAAATCACCCAGGTTTAGTGAAGTTTGATTCAGGGGATCCAAAGTTATGGACCCTCCAAAAGGTAGCCCCATCTACCATTAGCTCCCTTTGGAAACAATGAAAATGTGGGCTCCCCTTTTGGGGGTCCATAACTTTGGACCACCTGAACCAAACTTCACCAAGCTTGGCTGGTATTATCAGGAGTGTCACCTGACAATAGCCTGAAATTTTGGTGCCACTAGTCTAAAAACAGCCCACCCTGCTTGTTGGCAAATTAAAAACACTAAAAATACCCCCCAAAAAGAAATGATCCCAAATGTTTCTGTGCCCTCAGTGGTGGGCGCCCGGGTCATTTGTCCCCGGATGTCCCCATTGTAGCTACTCCTCTGATCCTGATAAAGTTGGCATTTCCTACCTGGTGATTGTGCTACTATGAATTCATGGAAATTAAAAGATTAGTCTGAAATATATGGTGACACATGATATGATGACAATCATATTGATAGAATTGTGATAGAATGTGCTTCCAAGAAAAGGAACAAACTGTACTCAAGCTACTTGATCCTTTGTCCCATACCACAAGTAAAAAATCTCCACAGATGTTCTTTAGAAATTACAACCCTCAAGCACAATCTAATGACCTAATGCACAAATATGTATCAAAACTCTAGCCTATTAATATTCTTAAACTCATTCTGAAATATCAAGGGCGTTAGACAAACATGTAGAAATTACTGGTTACTAGAAAAAATCTGAAATAGGTGTTCTGCAAATAGCTAGAGCTCTTGACTGGGATAGTCAATTAAGGTCACAGAACTGTTTGACTTATATGTATAATGTTGATCTATATGTACGTAAAGCAACAGTGAACCAACAAATTGCCAGTGGCCCAAATTGTAATGTAATGTATTACAATGTATGATATAATATATAATGTTCAGCTATCATCAGAAATTTGTTTCTATGGCTACAAGAGGAAAATATCTATATAAATCACTCCTCGTAATAGTGAACTATCAGGCCACTGTTATGACCACCAAAGCAAAAACCAGGTCACCCACAAGTTGCAAGGATTCCCCTTGTTTACAGGAAAACATGACTTCATAAACTAAGGGTTTTTTTCAATGTTTTCACCAGACCAGAATGTTAGTTGCTGTTAAGAGTCACGCCTGGTCACCATTTTGTTTTCATATGACACGTATATTCATTTGTAAAGATCACCACGTGCATTTGACATGTTGCTTTGCTAACATTCTTCCTCAGGGTGCAAAAGATTCTTGATGATTTGACGTAACCTTTTTAGTTTGTGACATTATGCTCATGGGAGATGAGACTTTTAGTATGCCAGCCACTGAGTCCTGATTCTAAACATTATGTAGCCAACTATGTATCTATGGCTCTCCTTTGAATTACAAGATTTGGATATAGCTTCTACAATTTCCTGAGATGTGAAACCTACAGAGGTTGCAATGGTTTTTTAAAAAAACTTTTACACCAGACAATGTTTATCATTGTTTGCAACTGTCAACGATCCCAGCAAATACTTAAACCAGATACTGGATCACAAACCAGTTAAAGAAGGCCTCATTTAAAGAAGGGTGGGAACAATTCTCTTGTAGTCTGTGGGTTCTTGGAGAATCTTGGAGAAGAGGAGTTCCAAAATAGTTCCCCATCTCATCATTCCCATGGGCCACTGGCATGTATTTGGGACCAGGGGCTACTATTGTCACAAATGCTTTACGGCTAATTAAATGAACATAGCTAAAATGTACATGGATGGCACTATGTAAACTAGTGGCAATCACCTGCTGGCTAACAGAAAGCCACAATCACAATTATCATCAACCAAAAGACTGACATGACTACTGTATTCCATGTGCATAGAGTTTCCAACTCTGTCTTGGGATATTCCTATAGACTTGGGAGCAGTGCGTTATGACAGTACAGTTTGGAGAGGGAAGGTGGGGGTGCAATGCCATACAATCCACCCTTTGAAGCGACTATTTCCTTCAGGGAAATTGATCTCAGCAATCTGGAGATTAGCTATATTCAGGTCTCACTTGGGAGACTGTTAACCCTACTTGTGTGCCACTCCAAACATACACATACAATAATATAAGATATAACTGTTAATATTAAATATACAACCACAACATTTTAAATTAAGATTACTTTTGAACACTTACAGTTGTGTTCCCACAACTGTTCAACTTTGTATGCCAATAAAGGCTTATTAATTCATTCATTCAACTGTTTAAGTCTAGCTGACCCTTTGTATCTGGTTTGAAAGGAAGGGCTTCTTTCTTTGCCGTCTGGTTCTTTCCTCATCACGAGGCAGAGCAGGCCAGGCAAAAGAGTGATGTTGTTAAGGGACCCAGAGGAGAAGCTGGTTGTGGAGCAAAGGAAGTAAAATCACCACCACCCCACTGTGGCTAGCTTTCTCTTTTCATGGGTAGCTGCTATGGTTGTGGTGGTATTCTCTAATTTCTGAGGCCAGCTTGATCTCCTACCAGAGCTGTTTGAGTGTTGGGATGAGAGCAAAGAGGCAGCAGAGAAGGGGGTGTTGTTGGGAGAAGACAGGGCTTCACTTCAATTCCTCGCATGAGCTCTGCAACTCAAGAAAGCTCTCAGGTTATCTGTCTTACCATGTGTGGCAAGGAACTATCATTGATGTCAATAATAAAATATTTATTTAGAAAATGTATATATCATCTCTCCAGAGAACTTCCCATTTGACTCTTCAGAAATGAAATGAAATATTTGTCTTAGATTCAAGGCTTAACTGTGGTTAACTGTTCTGGAGGAAAAGACCATAAAAGTGAACATCAGAAACCAAGATCATCATGGACATTGACAGTAGGGTGAACTCCATGAGTCAGGTTCCTAATGAAAGCAGAAGACCCAGAAAAGAGGACATTGTTTCATTGGCACTGTTAATCAACCGTATGTGTATTGATGAAAACAGGAGTCAATTAGGCATCGCAGAATCTTGATGCTGTTCCATGTGTAGCATCATACCCAGGAAGGAATCCTGTGACTGTGCAATCCCATCAAAATTCCTTATTGTGTGATGTTCTGCTTATGCATGAAAACACAAACAGAAACATTTCAAATTTCAGAAATTCTCAAAGCTAAGATGGAAGGCCAGTGAAATGGGACGTGGGATAGAGCTCACTCAGAGAATGGGTATAATAAATTGATATAATGCTGCCACCAACCCAGTCCTTTCCACAGCCCAAGCAAAAGCTGCAACTTCTTGCATACTCATGAGCTAGCATAGACCCTATGCGCTTTTTTGTACATAAAAAACAAGATAGTTCTGTTTTCCTTCCTTGTTCTGTTTCTTGTGTACATAAGAACATAAGAACAAGCCAGCTGGATCAGACCAAAGTCCATCTAGTCCAGCTCTCTGCTACTCGCAGTGGCCCACCAGGTGCCTTTGGGAGCTCACATGTAGGATGTGAAAGCAATGGCCTTCTGCGGCTGTTGCTCCCGATCACCTGGTCTGTTAAGGCATTTGCAATCTCAGATCAAGGAGGATCAAGATTGGTAGCCATAAATCGACTTCTCCTCCATAAATCTGTCCAAGCCCCATTTAAAGCTATCCAGGTTAGAGGCCATCACTTTTGCACCTCCCTGAGGCAGGCATATTCCAAACACCTGGGAATCAAGCACGTTGCGTGAAGAAGTGTTTCCTTTTATTAGTCCTAATTCTTCCCCCCAGCATTTTCAATGAATGCCCCCTGGTTCTAGTATTGTGAGAAAGAGAGAAAAATTTCTCTCTGTCAACATTTTCTACCCCAATGCATAATTTTTTTTGTAGACTTCAATCATTATCCCCCCTCAGCCGCCTCCTCTCCAAACTAAAGAGTCCCAAACGCTGCAGCCTCTCCTCATAGGGAAGGTGCTCCAGTCCCTCAATCATCCTTGTTGCCCTTCTCTGCACTTTTTTCTATCTCCTCAATATCCTTTTTGAGATCACGGTGACCAGAACTGGACACAGTACATCCAAGTGCGGTGCACCACTGCTTTATATAAGGGCATGACAATCTTTGCAGTTTTATTCTCAATTCCTTTTCTAATGATCCCCATTAGAGTTTGCCTTTTTCACAGCTGCCATGCATTGAGTTGACATTCCCATGGAACTATCAACTAAGACGCCTAAATCCCTTTCCTGGTCTGTGACTGATAGCACTGACCCCTGTAGCGTGTATGTGAAGTTTGGATTTTTTGTCCCTATGTGCATCACTTTACATTTTGCTACATTGAACTGCATTTGCCATTTCTGAGCCCACTCACCTAATTTATCAAGGTCCGCTTGGAGCTCTTCGCAATCCTTTGTGGTTCTCACCACCCTACATAATTTGGTATCATCTGCAAACTTGGCCACCACACTACCCACCCCTACTTCCAGGTCATTTATGAATAGGTTAAAGAGCACTGGTCCCAAAACGGATCCTTGGGGGACACCACTCCCGACATCTCTCCATTGTGAGAACTTTCCATTTACACCCACTCTTTGTTTCCTGTTTCTCAACCAGTTTTTAATCCATAGGAAGACTTCCCCTCTTATTCCTTCATTGCTGAGTTTTCTCAACAGTCTCTACAGTTGAAGACATGGACTACATCCCATTTCAGTAGGGCTGAGAAACTCCTCCCTATCAGTTTGTCATCAGTCCTATTATGATATAACTTAAGAGGATGTCAGTTTACCCAGTGATAAACCCAGCAGTAGGCAACTGATGGTTGGTGTGTCTAATTGATCTTGTTTGTTTATCATTTATATTTTAGATGTATATCCTGCTTCCATCACTACAGCAGAGCTCGGGGCAAGTAACAACATGTCAAATATACTTCTAAAAATAGACAGCTAAAATAGATTAAACAACATAAAGTAATACAAATAATATAGATGGCGCCCTAAGCTCTTGGCAGAGCTGACTTCAGAGAATAAAAGTCCCTCTACAAAGTGGAGAGGGGGACTGAGGGGAACATCTAAAAGATGGGGGTTCTGCCTGATGGCCAGTTGATGCAATGTAGCTGCTGAAAGTCCTCAACTATGTGCCTAGTGGAACTTCTCCATCTTTCAGACTCTGTGGAACTGGGCCAAATCCTGGTCTCCTCAGATAGAGAATTCCACCAGGCAGGGACGATAGCTGGAACAGCCCTGACTTGGTCAAGGACAATTGGGTTGTTCTCGAGCCAGGAACTTCCAGTAGATTTTGAGAACTAAAACAAAGTATCCTTGAGAGGACACAGTGAGAGAGGTCTTCTTGCAAGTATGAAGGTCCGAGACCATTAGGTTTCTTTCTTCTTTAAATAATAACCTACCATTCTGCCTCAAAACTCTCATAATGGTGTACATTTTTTTAAAAAAATCATTCACAATAAAAACAATCCATACCATTCATAAAACTTTCCACTATTGAATATTCAAAGCAAAGATTAGCATTGTGCAACAATACTGCAAACATTACAAAGACTAAAACAGCAGAGTTAAAACAGAGTTAAAACAAAGTCAGGCCTGTGCCATTTCAAAAATTACTGGAACAAAAAGACTTTTGTAACCTTCTGAAAACCATAAGCCACCAAATCTTGATCTACTGTCATCTTCACCCTCAAGGGCTGTTCATGTTACAACTAATCTGTCAGAAATGTGTGTTGACTTTACAAATGAAACCAGAGACAGAACCTGGATAAAGGTGTCACATGTTCAGCTGTATATATGTCAAATATAACATGAAAATTATTCAGTGTATGTATAAAGAAAAATCAGTTGTATGTGTATGTGTATAAGTGTAACTTGTGAAGCAGGCTGCTGTATCCCCCCGGTACGGTTTGACCAGCCTGCAGCAAAACCTAGGCCAGTAAACTTACTCCAAGACCTTGGGTTTTTGAAATGCGATGACTTCTTTTTCAATGTGCACTGGAAGGGACATCATCATGTTGTCATGTTGACTTTGGGAATGATCTGGTATTTGGGCAAAATGATGTGGTTAAAAGCAGCTTCTCTCATAGAATTTTGCCTTAATTCCCCACTCCTACTGGTTGCCAAGAGGTACCTGGCAACCTTAGCTGTGGACATAGCTGAAATGAACACAAAAATTGAGCGCACATTTTCAGCATGCACCAGTGTACTACTCAGGGCATGCTCCATTTCATTTTGCTAACCAGTTGCTCAGTATACAGGGGACAGCAATTTGGGGAGAGGACAAATGGCTTGCTCTGGTTAGATTCCTACCCTATTTAGTTGCTCTTCAGTGGATTAATTACTTAACTTTACTTATAAAGGTTCTCACAATGCAAGATAGGAAGTTTTGAAGAACCATTGCCAATAGAATGCCTCCGTGTGACAACAGTCATTGCTGTTCTCTACCATTTTCGAATATGTGTGGTAAGGGGCAAGAAGTGCAATGCCGATCTTTCTTGAATTTTCTGGTCTAACACAGACAGCTGTGTACCTCCTCAGCAGTGTAAACATGTAATACTGGAGGACAGTGAAATGCCCCATTGGTGTTTTTTTTTTTTGCCTCTCTGAATTTCTGTGTGGCATAGCATCCAGAACATTAGAACAGAAGTGGGTATTGAAGGAAGGCCTGGGTTCACATGTCTACTCAGACATGGAGCTCATTGGATGAATTTTGACCAGCCACCCCCTCTTATATCCATAACAATCACATTGTTATTGTGAAGATGAAGCATGAAGAATACAGCCCCTGGGAAAGGTTGGAGTAAAAATTATTATTGACATAATCCCTTCCATAATCCCTGAAAAGCATTGAAACATTATCCTTCTCTATGAATCTGTCAAGCCCTTGGGCCCCAGGTAATAATGGAACTTGATTGAGTTGCTTGCTACTTCACTTTTGCTAATAGTGTGACAAAATACATTTCAGTATTATCTTGCCTATTTTGTGTTATTTTAAATCTTTTAATATTAATTTTTAAAATGTTTATTATTTATTTAATTTTTTAAATTTTAATAGATTGTTTATTCAATATAACAGCATTACAGAATAGACATACATTGTCTCACAGTTAAAATTTTACATAAAGTTTACTTTAAAAAAGGGTAAGATGGTTTCCCTTCCCAGTACATACCTCCCTATTTGGGATTGTCATATCTATAATGGTCAACTTATATAACTAAACTTAGGTTTGACTTCACCAGCCATAATAACATTCTTTTAGAAGTTTTAGTAAGTTTTGTTAGCCCTCTATCTTAGACGATATAACATAACAACTTCCTATCTTTTACACCGAAAAAGAAGAACTAAAATTTTCAGGGGATACAACTTTTCGTCAGATATATTTTACATCAAAGTATTTTCTAAATCTATTTACAAAGAATCTTTCTTTCGAAGCCCGAGGAGACCAGCTTGTCTCTCTTCTTTATTTTCTTTATTTTCATGTGCGTCTGTATTCTTTGCAGGAGTAATTATTGTCCCAGTAAATCAAGGAGATCCATATAATTCCATGGATTTAATGTACCAGTCGTTTAAGCTGAGGGGAGTTCGCGTTGATTTCCAGTGCCCTTCGGCACATTTCCAATTTGACTAAGCTGCTACTTTAGAGTAAAGTCAATAATTTGGAGAAACAAATAAGTTTTTTATCCTTATATAGCCCTAACAAGTATATTTCTGGTAACATTTCGAAATTAACTTTTATGATGACTTGTATTTTTTAATGCTTGTTTTTTTTCCAGGAACCTTTGCACTTTCCACATCGACTCACCACATATGATAGAAGGACCCCACCTCTTTTCCTCTACATCTCCAGTACAACTGGCGGTAATTGTTGTTTTATTTTGAATATTTTTAGCGGGTGTGGACATACCCATCTATGTATCATTTTCCTGTGTTCTCTCGAATATCTAAGTGCAAGCTTATTTGGTTATGAGCACTTTTCCATATATGTTCCCAATCGTCTAGTGGTATATTTTTTTTAAGGTTTTTGCTCCATTCTATCATACTATCTTTAATTAGTTCCTCTTCTGTATCCAATGTTAAAAGTAGTTTATATATTTTACCTACTGTTTTTTGATTTGTTTGTAATATGTTATCAAAGGTGGATGGTTTCATGGTAAAACCCCATGTCTCTTTATCTTTTTTGAAATAGTGGTATAGTTGATTGTATGTGTACCACTGACATGTTCTACCGTTTATTACAATCTGCTCTCTATCTTTTAAAGTAATTTGATTATTGTGATGGTTTAGTATTTCTTTATATGTAGGCCAATTCCTATTATATATATCTTTTATTTGTAAGGATTCCATCACGTGGATACCCATAAAGGGAACACTTCTATATAGGTATATCTTTTATATTTGTCCCAAATTTTTTTATTAGAGATGTTAGATTCTCACGTAATGTTTGTTGAATAGATTTATGCATTTTTTTATTAGGATTTTCAGGCCATACAATCCTATCGGTGCCAACCCATCTGCATATCAAATCCTTCAAGCTGTAATAGTTCCCATATGTCTTGTAGGGATTGATCCATCTCTTTTATCCAAGCACAGGCAACTTTTGAGGACTAAATAATGTATATAGGGATTTGGCAGCGACTCATCCCTTCCCTCTATCCTTATTCATGGTCATAATTTTATATTTGACCCTTGGTTTTTTTCCTCCCCAAATAAATTTGGAGATGTTTGTATTCCATTTTTGAAGAATTTTTATCGATTTAATAAAGGGAATATTTTGGAAAAAATACATAAATTTGGGTAAGATAGCCATCTTAACTAATGCTATTCTGCCCATTAATGAAAGGTGTATTTTACTCCATTTTTGCAGATCTATTTGGGTTTTTTTCCATAACGGAATGTAATTTTTTTCAAAAATGTTCAGATTATTATTTCCTAATTTTATTCCTAAATATTTTATCACCTTTTCTATTTTTAACCCAGATCTCAATTCGAGCATTCTATTTTCTTTGTTCGTCATGTTAAAGGTGAGTAGTTTTGTTTTTTCTTTGTTTATTGTTAATCCCGCAAGATTGCCAAATTCCGTAATTTTATTTCTAGCATAAATTGGAATCTATTTTTTTATGTGGTCTCTTCTAGGAAATATTACTTGAGGGGCTCAGCCTCTGCAAACGCTCCTTTTGAATTCCTGGTAACAGTAGTTTTGGCCCTAGTTTTAGTCCCCTCTATTTTTGAATCTTTCCTGATATTATTCAACAATATTTCCAAAACTATAATAAATAATTGCGGGGATAGAGGACAACCCTGTCGGGTTCCTCTATGTATATTAAATTTGGAAGACAAAGAGCCGTTAATTTTTATAGAAGCTATTTGGTTTTTGTATATTGCCTTGATGGCATTCAGATATAATTTTCCTAAACCTAAATAGTGAAGTGTTGTTAATATAAATTCCCATTTAATCTTATCGAAAGCTTTTTCAGCATCAATGAAAATTAGTGCCATCTTTTCACTTGGTTTATAATTCAGGGCCTCAATTATATCGATTACCATACGTGTGTTACTTTTAGCTTGACGCCCAGGTAGAAAACCCGCTTGATCTTTATGAACCCATTGTCCTGAAAAAATTTTTCTAAGTGGTTCGAGAGTTAGTATGGATGTCAGTGTTGATTTTTGTAGGTCTGTAACATTTAACAGTGCAGTAAATGGGTCTATTGGTATTGACTGAAAATTTTAAATATTTCTGCCTTCTCTTTTTTTTGGTATTAATGAAATATAGTTTTCAGTCCACGATTCTGGTATTTTATTACCTAACATTATTTTATTTAATAATTCTGTTAATGGACCAATAATTTCCTTTTCAAATTTTTTATAGTATAGTGATGTGAATCCATCGGGACCAGGAGTTTTGCATTTATTTTTAGTTTTCTGATAGCTACACTTACTTCTTCTGTGGAGATGGCAGAATCTAATCTTTCTTTTTCCTCTTCTGGGATTGTAACAATGTTTTGTTTTTTTAAATAGTTTTCTATATCCACAATAGAGGTTTCTTCTTTTGCATATAGTTCAGTATAGTATTTGTTGAGTATATTTCTAATTTCATCTGGTTTGGTAGTTGTTTTCTTACCTATTTTAAGCTCGCTTATAAAACGGGAGTTATGCATCTCGTGAATTTTTGCTGAGAGCCACTCGCCCGGTTTGTTTGCGTTAATATAATTGTTTTGTCTGATATATCTTAATTTTAAAGCTAAGTCTCTTCTATTTGTTTCTTCAAGTTTTTCTTTTATCAATCTAATTTTCGTCTGGGTCCTCTGATTTAACGGGGATTTGGCTAATTTATTTTCTAACATCTTTAGTTCAAGAATTAATTGTTTTTCCTCCTCTTTTTTCTCTCTCCTTAACTTTATTTCTTGACTAATGAATATCCCTCGCATAACTGCTTTGCTAGCGTCCCAGGTAATTGCCAAATCCTGTGTTGGAGTTTTGTTGATTTCCCAGAATTCTTTTAGGGCATTTGAACATCGTTCTACCATATCTTTTCTTTTTAATAACCAATCCTTAAGTTTCCACATATATGGTTTAGGGGATATTACCAAAGATAGTTTTAGAGGGCTATGATCTGAGTATATTCTAGGGAGGGTATGCATATCGTCCAAATATTGACAGAGTGAGTTTGAAATCCAGATCATATCAATCCTAGTTCTTAACTTATGACGGTGTGAGAAAAAAGTATAGTCCTGTGCTCTCCTCCTGTATACTTAGGGGTCCCTCCCACTTGAGTCTTCTTTTAGTTTTAGAGTGTTTACCAGATCAAAAAAACTTTTTGGAAGTTTATTAAAGTTTTTCTTATACTTTTTGTTGTTGCTCCACTCACTTCCCTTTCCTATCTCTATCTGGTTGCACTATCCCGTTATAATCTCCCAATAACATTAGGTCTTCGTAATTTAATTCCAACAATTTGTCCAGTAGGTTTGAATAATAGCTTGATTTTCCATTGGTTTCATTTGGAGCATATACTCCCACCACTAGAATTTTTTTTCCTTCCAAGATAATCTCCACTCCTACAGTTCTCCCGTCATCATTTGTAAATACAAGCTTGGGGTTCAGATGATTTTTAACATATATAGCTATTCCACGTTTTTTCTTTGTACATGCTGAAAAAAAAGATATACCCAATTTTTTAACCTTAATAAGATCTAAGTCTGTTTTCTTTACATGGGTCTCTTGCAGACATATTAAATAATATTTGTCTTTGCATAGTTTGTGAAAGAATTCTTTTCTTTTCCTCGGATTATTCAATCCAATTATATTATTTGAATATATTTTACAGGTCATAATGAACTGAAACTTATCAGTAAAAAATTATTATTATACAAAAATTTTATATACACAGAGATAAATATTATTTTTCTCTTACGCTCATTTAGTCAGTTCGTTTTTAAACTTTTCCATTGTTTCTTGTACTGCCGAAGATGAGTTAACAAAGATTCTCTTACCTTTATATGTAAAGGCACCCCCTCTATAGGGGCCCATCTATATATGATATTTTTCCCCTTAAGAATGTCCACTAACGGATAATAATCGTGTCTTCTTCTTCTAATAGATGCTGGTATTTCTTTAAATACTATCAGAGGACGGCCGTCAAATTCTAGCTTGTTCCGTGAGTGGAATCTTAATATTTCGTCGCGTCTGTCTTTGCGTATAAAGTTTATCAACACATCACCTGAAACACACTCTCTGAAAATTACTGCAGTGGTCAGGTAGGTTCATATGGAGTAGACAATCTTTCAAGTATGTTAGTCCCAAACTATATAGGGCTAATAGCAGTAGCACTTTGAATTGTGTCTGGGAACAAACTGGAAGTCAGTATAAATCAGGGGTAGGGAACCAATTGGCCATGCTGGTAGGGGCTGATGGGAATTGTAGTTCCTGAACATCTGGAGAGCCGCAGGTTCCCTACCCCTGGTATAAATGAACCAAGATTGATGTTATATGGTCCCTATGATCCACTCCAGTCAACCTGTCACAGACAGGTTGTTTTGTGAAGGGTAGACAGACCAAGATATAGGAAACCACCAAACTATGCAGGTACCTCAGTTGCCAGCCTTTAGTCCACCAGAAAAGGGAGAGAATTCATTAACAGGATTATTCTCCTACAGAATAAAAGATGATCTGAAGAACTGCAACTTTATTGTAGTTTCTGGCTTATGCAGGAAGAGATGAAAAAAATGGATGCAGAGGGTTAATACTTTTAAGGAAATAAATAAGGATGAAAAGTATATACTGCCTCTCTGGGCACTTCATTCCCAAGCTTCCTCTCCTCTCCAGTTGATTCCCAACCTCCTATTAAAAGATACAAGTTCATGAAACTTTTCACAAAGCTTCTCAGAGCAACATGCTAGGGTACTGTGACTCCACTGGCATAAACAATTTCAACAGGCAAGATAAGCTCCTTCAGATAGATACAGCTTGGCCTCTAGAAACTCCACAATCTATATTTTCTGGAATGCTAAGCCAGGCTGTCCCATTTAATGGAAACTTTTAAGGCCTCAAAAACTATGAATACTCAGTTGTAAGGCACCATGCTATGGTTATCCGTCACAAATATCCTGCTTGCAGCATTCTGCACCACTGAAATTTCTGAACACTTCTCAAGGGCGGCCACACCGATGGTGCACTGCAGTAATCAAAACTAGATATAAGTGGTGCATGTACTACAGTGGTCAGATCTTTCTGCCCTGGAAAGACTGCAGCTGCCTAATAGTCAAATCTCATAAAAGATAGTCCTGGCTACTGCTGCCACCTGCTTATCCAGTAGTAGGCCTAGATCAGGGGTAGGGAACCTGCGGCTCTCCAGATGTTCAGGAACTACAATTCCCATCAGCCTCTGTCAGC
The DNA here is from genome assembly GCF_021028975.2 of Sphaerodactylus townsendi. Classification (NCBI taxonomy): domain Eukaryota; kingdom Metazoa; phylum Chordata; class Lepidosauria; order Squamata; family Sphaerodactylidae; genus Sphaerodactylus; species Sphaerodactylus townsendi. The sequence goes on along the minus strand of NC_059430.1, from coordinate 64,674,181 downwards.
ATGGCCAATTGGCCATGCTGGTAGGGGCTGATGGGAATTGTAGTTCCTGAACATCTGGAGAGCCACAGGTTCCCTACCCCTGGCCTAGATCCAAGAGCACCCCCAGTGACTACAGACCTATTGCTTCAAGGGGAATATGACCCCATCTAGAACAGGTGGCATCTCAAGTCCTGGGTCAAACCCTCCACTCACTATAGCATTTTGGTCTTGTCAGGATTAAGCTTCATTTTATTAGCCTGTATCCACTCCAAAACTGACTCCAAGCAACAATTCAGGTTTTGCAGCCTCCCTGCGGTCAACTGGAAGTGCAAGATAAAGCTGAATGTGTCATGCACATATTGGTGACAACCCAGATTGAACTCAGTGTTTTCAGGTAGATGTTAAAAGTCATAAGGGACAATGTTATAGCAGGGATTTCAGAACTGATTACATTTTTTTATTTACACACAGCATAATTTACAAGAACATCATTAAATATGAACAGTACAGAGAACAATGACACAGGCCAGAGCAAAAATGTTACTTTCGGCACATTTTAATAATCAATTAGATATTCAAACCTAAACATAGTTTAGGACTTCAGAAAGAAGCTATAATATACACAATCGAAGTTCATTTTTTGTGGAAAAATACTTCCTTTTTTTTCCTAAAGAGATTCTGTTTGGGTATTTGTAGTGCTGAAGGGGAAAAGAGAGCCAGTAATTTGAAATGCAACCACTTAGAAATCTTTCCATTGAAAGGTGTGCTTATGTTTAAAATCATAAGGGCCTGCTCGGATTCAAAATGAGCCTGGGACATGTTCAAGAATTTATTTGAAATCATTAGGATGCCACTAAAATACTGAATAACAACATACTCCACAGGTTTTAAGTATGTTATACAAGATATCTGTAATCACTTCTTTTAAAATGAAGGAGAAATTCAGATTCACATCTGGCTGAGGGCATAGCAAGGCATTTTCTGTACTATTAAACAGCACAATCCAGTTCCATCTAAATTCTAGATTACATTCTAAGAAACAAACCAAGCAACCTGAGCAATAAGCAAAGTGCCCTATAAGGTTTTTTTTAAAAAAAACACGACACAGCATATCCTTGGCCCTATATTCAGAACTATTTTTGGCAGTAACAATAGAATGTTTGTTTGTTGCAGGCTTTGATCCAAAGCTCCACAGGACTCCAGCAGTCTGGACCAGCACAGAATGCCCTTTTTTCTTTGGGATAGCATTCCATACTGACAATTCTTCTGTATAGATGGAGCATTCCCTGGTGTTCAAGAGAATGGAATATTTAATTCTTATTAACTGGTGAGTAATTATGACATTTAACTGACATAAGGGGGCAGGGAGGCAATGATGCTAAAAGCCAACTTTTTTTCCCTACTGATAATTTTAGGCACTTGTTTTGTGCCCCAAATAAGCATACAGAAAATAGGCCCAGAATGGTATTCTGTGGGTGTAAGGACACAAATATACAGGGAACTGAGTGCTGGTGGTGGTTTCATCTTTCCATGCAGCATCTTAGAATCTTGAAACTTTGAAAAGGCATTTAAATATACTACATATCTGATGGCCCTATCATCACCAGTGGCAGCTTCACATAGAAAATGGAGCTGAATTCTGTGTCCAGGCAATATTTACTTCTGTTTCTCCACCACATTCCCAACTTCTTACAGTTACAGGGATGCACCTTCTCAAGTAATAGTGTTATATTTCCCCAATTCAATTCAGTGGCATACAAAAAGGACCCCCTTCAAAATGAACTCTGCGTGGCACTCAAGCATCCTGGTCTGGAGATTTGCTGAGGGTTCAGGTCTACAGAACACGCCCATATATAGGAAGGACAAAAACCTATGGGTGGAGCACAAGGTCCCAGAATCAGTTTCCAGCCCCTCCAATGAAAACAGCCCAACTAATTGGAGAGACTTGAGATTTTGGAGAGCTAATGCTTGGCCCAACGGTCTGATAGTATAATATCAGTTTATTGTTCTGAGAATGTATTTCTGAGCCACTCAAGAAACTTTGGATCACAGCAACAGACTATCAGTGAACATTTCAAAAGTGTTGCTTTTGTTTTAAACACCTAGATCACAGAAATATACTGCAATAAGGAATAAACTGTGGCAGTTCACTGGATTGTGCTCTTAGAAATGTGCAACAGTAAACAACACAATTATACAAGATTTGCTATAGGCAACATAGTTACAAGGTAGAATGTGATAGGATTGATTGGAAGGGGCAAAGTCAACTAAGAGATAAACTAAGGCTTCGATGCTACTATTCAGATTTGGTTACAAATACTTTTATATTCATATGGACAGACTAACTAAACACTTTCATTTTATGGAGTACGACTGCAAAAATAGAAAGCATCCTATTTATTTACAATATATGTACATACACAACAGAAACATTTCCTACAACAGAACACAACTGCATAGATTCTTATTTTTGAAAAAGAAAAGAAAATGAGACTCAGGGATGTGTACGGCATGTCAGAATGCTCAAGGTCCCACCAATCCAGTATTTAACAAAGTAATTTAATATTATCATTTTCACATTTGATAACAGAAGGCCTTACACTGAGAAACAATGGATACATTCAGCTTAAAAAAATAATCAAAGATGAAGTTATTTTCCTGATGCCAACCACTCCAAAAATTGCTAATTTCTAAATGAATATATTGTTGCAATTTTAATTTCAAAATTATAACAAGGACAGGGTTTATGGGAGAAAGGCAAAAATTAGATCCTTCTCTCATTTAATTCAGATTGTATTTGGTTTTCAAGCAATAGTGCAATATAGGCTCAATATGTAGGAATGGGGAGAAGTATAGCTTTTTCTCTCCCTCCCCTTTCCCAGGGACAATGTATTGTGGTCTGAATACTAGGAAAATATGCTTTTCCTGCAACAGACATGATAGATGAAGAAAAGTCTTCAATTTGTGCTATAAGTTTGTAGTTGGAAAAGGCCTTTACAATCAAGCTTCTACAGCACAGGAGCCCTGCTGAATCAGGGCCCAATCTAGTTCAGCATCTTGTTTTCTACAGAGACTAGCTAGATGTTTCTAAGAAATTCATTCCCATCTCCAGGAATTTATCTAATCCCGTTAAAGGCATTTAAGCCTACAGGGACATAGATTACAGCCAATATAGACATAGATTACAGCCAATATACAAATTATATAGATTACAGCCAATATATAGCAAATTATATACAGCAAATTATATAGATTACAGCCAATATCAAAATCTACAATGCAGGGAATGGCAGTGGCAAAGCTCCCATGGGGACATCCGGGAACAAATTACCTAGGTGCTCCCCATGAGAACCATGTGGGGGGCATGTAATCACCCGATTGTGCGCCCCCCCCTCCTCCTCTGATCGCGCCCCTGTCATCGTCCTCCTCCCTCATTGTCGTCCTCCTCCTTACCTGCTCTCTCTCGCTCTCTCTCTCTTCATCTATATAAAAAACTCACTCAGCTTGGTATTTATGTCTCCACTATCAGCAGACCTTTCAAGTTATGGTGAGTCCCAATTTCATTTTACACAGTTTCCTAGCATCCTCAGGGCATCTGAAAATCACTACTTTGTAATTTGCCCTCATCCCTTTCTGCCCCTCCAAAGGGATATTTCCTCCAAACTGTCCCCCAGTACCCTCAGAGCCTGCATGCAAATGAACCTTCTTCTCATTGGCTCCTACTTTCAGTTTTGCCTCATGAAGGGGTGGGGGAGAAAACTGGCAAAAGGGCTGGGATGCAGCCAGCAGGGATAGTAGAGAAGAGATCATACATGCCCTTCTGAAAATTGCCCTGGAAAGTTTTAAAAGAAAATATGACTTTCTACTTTCAGTTTTACAGAGGCTTTACGAGGGGGCTAATCAAAACAAAAGCTAGTTTGTGGCTTTTACCTGTTATCTTCCAGCATAAGCTCAGTATGATATCTGTGACTTACATTTGCATGAGATCTTTAATGCATTGAATGTGAAAATAATCCCTTTATAGGTAACGGTTTAGCACTATAAAACTGCATTATGCAAACAGTACACAGGCAGCATGAACTTTGGAGATTCAGAATCTGAAGAATTTACAAAATAATCTCAAAGATGCTAGAATGCATCCAGCCATGAAACTTGAGCAATTGAACCTGCAAAGTTTTAATTAGTTTTTTATATTATGCATAAACCATATAGTTAGAAAAAAATTATGCACATACATGTATGTGATGTAAGTGTTGCATACCTGATTCCACTTGAAAAAGATCTATCTTTAAACCTTCCAGCCTTACCCCTTGCTAGTTTAGTTGCCTGTGGCTATTTTGTTTTTGGCATAGCTTTTGGCATATAACTTGTCTCTCAAAGTAAGTGCATAATGTGGTTTTTCACTATAGATAGTGGAATGAATTTCAGAAACATAATAGTTAGCTAAGGAGTGCAAGCCATACATTGTTCCAACCTCCAGGTGGTATATGGAGATTTCCTGGAATTACAAATGATTTTCAGGTACAGAGATCAGTTCACCAGGAGAAAATGGCAACTTTGTATGGTAGATTCTGCACTGCACTCCACTGAAGTCTGTCCTCTCTCTGAACCCCCCTTCCTCATGTTCCACCTTGAAAATCTCCAGGTATTTCCCAGTCTGGAGCAGGCAACCCTAGTTCTGCACAATGTAGGATGTTTTAATAATAGCTATATCTTCAGTGTTTGTGATGTCTAAACAAAGGACCCTAGAAGAAATAGCAGGGGACATAAACATATAGTGTTCATAATTTCTCTGCATCTGGGATTTTAGAGAGTGATGTGTTGGAATGCTTGGAGTAAACTCCCCACAGTAAACTCCCTGAGGTTCAACAAAAAGGCATAAAGGCCAAAGTCTGTTGCCTCTTGACACTGGTATTCAGAGGTTTACTGCCTCTGAATGTGGAAGTTCTGCACAGTTTCGGCACTCAAGACAATTTTTTCAAGAGCAAGTCAAGAAAACAAATTCTGAGTTTGTGCCAAAGCAGCCCACAGCAGCTTCTGTCTTTGGCTACCCAGGCTGATGAATGCTCACCAAATGAATTCAAAAGAATACATAAGCTTTCTCTCTCTCTCTGGGAAGAACCCTTGGGACATCCAGGGTTTACTTTGGGCAGCACCCTTAGCAATTACAGGACAAATCTGCAGCGCTTGGAGTTCTTGTAGATACAAGTGTGAAATAGGCATTCTGAAGAAGAGATGGAAATTCAGACTTGCTTGTACTGAGGCTTATTTGGGCAAGTTTTATATTAATCCAAATTGGCTATTATTTCTGGCAATGCTTGAAAGAAATGCAAAGGAATGAGTGGAGGGTAATAAAACATTATTCACAGCAGTAATAAAACATTTTGAGTTGAAATGTTGTCAAAAAAGTTTATCTCTGCTGTGTGCCATGGCCCATTTCTGTGTTCAATTTTGTGAGTTGAGACATGTTCCATAATGCGATGGTGGCTTTGAGATGACCTGGTGCAAAAAATCATTTTTTGGTTGTAGAGGGGGAAGGTGGCCTTTGGTCATGGTGGGGGAGGTTGGCTTCCCATATGGCTTCCCAGATTTTGCCCTGGCCTCCATTTTCCCTAGCTACGCCTCTGGGGGGGGGGGGGGGAAGCAAAGACAGGGGACATTGTCAACTGAGGCTGGTATAAGAAATATAGGAAATGAAGATTCTAACCCACTTTCTTTTAAATCTTCCTGTAGTTGCTCAACAATTTACCTGCAAGCATAATACAGTGATATGTAGTCTATTATTTCACTGAACAAAGTTTAAAGGCTACATACCAATATTATCCCAAGATAGAACCTTCCCTAATTGATCTATACTGTCACACCAGGGCATTTGTTTGTTTGTAGGCAGGAATCTAGTACTAAGCTTTCTAAGGCTGTTTCTGCACGGCCAGAGCAGTGGCTTCCCATCGGCTTAAATAAAGCCGGTGGAGCGTCGGGACTGCTCACACGGTCCTGTGAGGGCAGTCCCGAAGCCAACGATGCTTGCAGGGAGCCACCCAGGGTGTTTGTGAGGCACTTACCTTTCCTTCCTGTGCAGGGTCGGAGGGCAGTGTGGGCGTGTCTTTCCAGCCATCCAGACTGGCACAGGAAGGACAGGTAAGTGCCTCACAAACACTGGAGGGGCCAAAAGCGGTGCCCTCATGCCAGTGCGGTTCGCACCGCACTTGCAGGAAGATACCACTTTTGGAAAAACTTGCTCCCTGAGCGAGTTTTGAAAATGGCATCTTCCCAACTTTTGGGGGGCCTGCACACAGCGCTCAGGGATGGTGTTTTTTTCCGTCCCTAGGGCGCTGGTTTTTGGCCATGCAGAAATGACCTAATTTCAGATCCAGGAATTAATAACTTTTTGTACCACCCTTCAAAATGGTCTGAGAGATAAAAAGTTGGTTTGGAACTAAAGACTTGAGTTCAAATCCTTGTTCAACTTTGAACAACACAATCTCTCTCTTGGTCTCAGCTTCCCTCTTTACAATGTGACTATTATTGGCCTACCTTACAATGTGATTGTGAAGATGAATGAGAATAATACTTGCAAAGCACTTCAAAGAGCTACAGCAGTGATAAATGATAAGAGGCAAAATATTTATAAAATAAGCTTTGAAAACTATACATGTTAACTATGTACAATTTTATCATTTGAGTTTTTGGTTAAAAAATGTCTGAATATCAGTAGGACAGCTTCTCCAGATATTAATCTGGGTAAAACAAACACTGGTTGATCCTTAGGCCAAAGGATTGTGGTTCAAAAATCTTCCTCATAAAATAATGTGAGGAGGATAATTAAAAATAATCAAATATAGGCATCTATACTTGATAGCAGGCACTGAAATAATTCAGTCTACAACCCAAAGAGTACATATAAGTGCTTTCATACATGCATCAGAATCCTGCTTCCATTTTTTAAATGGAAAATACACTCTCCCACTGCATTGGAAGCTGGTGTCTTGTGGGAGCGATGTGACCCATGATTGGGGACTGGTGTCTCAGAATTCCTGTGTGTGCAAACAGATTACCCCATAACCTTTTCCATTGCAACCACAATTCAGCAAGAACTTTCATTTGTTGTATATCCAGTCTCTGTAGCATGGATACTTGGTGTAGAATAACACTCCTCTTATTATCATATTCCATACAATTGCTCTAAATAACATTTGAAGTGTGTTTTGCTGCACAGCACTCAAATGGGAATTAAAAACTGATTGTGGTTGATCTGTTAACTCTTTTCAAAGAAGAAGAGAGTTTGGATTTATACCCCCCCCCTTTCTCTCCTATAAGGAGACTCAAAGGAGTTTACAATCTCCTGGGTAAGTGGGGTGAGAGAATCGCCCAAGGTCACCCAGCTGGTGTGTGTTGGAGTACACAGGCTAATCTAGTTCCCCAGATAAGCCTCCACAGCTCAAGTTACAGAGTGGGGAATCAAACCTGGTTCTCCAGATTAGAGTGTACCTGCTCTTTACCACTATGCCACTGCTGCTCCCTCTGGGTGATTTGCCCATGCTAACTAAGCCTTTTCTTGTTTTGCCATTTCTTTTGTGTTCTTGTGATCATTTTAAAATTCTCATCCCAAGATTTGAGGTACAGATCTTAATCAGATTTCCAATGTACAACACTAGAACAAATTAAAACTTGAATTTACAAATCTCAGCACTGATTTATCTGCCTCACACAACAAGTCTGAGCTTGGGCTTCTTATATCTTGGTGCCTCAGTGTCTTCATTCAAGTATGGGGCACAGGGTGTAATTCCCTGGAAATTAAACTTGAAAATCCATAAAGATTTTCTTTTGTATATAAAATAACATTGAGAACACTGCAATGAAAGCAGACATCAACATGGTACAATTGACTTAAATGAAATATAATGAATAGGAAGTAACACACTACACTGTAAAAAGAATCATAGAGTGAAGCAGATTTCCATATTTCTATTACTCAGGTCTGAGTATTGTGAATACATGGGGTAGTGACTGGATTAGGATCTTGAAGTTCAAAGTTCCTCTCTGGAAGTTTACTGGCTGAGTCTTAGCCTACCCTCTGTCGTAGGGTTGTTATGAAGGAAAGGAGACCATTCCAAGATCCTTGGAGGAAGGTTGGGACAAAACTTTGTAATAAATAATTAAATGAAGGGGAGTCTGAAAAACATTTAACATGTATCACTTTGCTCCTGGCTAAGGTATTGAAAGAATCATATAACCTGCTCTGGGCTCCTGTGCTGGAACTACTAGATTCTTGGCCAATGAAACTGGTCCCACTCTAAACTCTCTCCTCATTTATTTACGGTTTGTATGTATGGTATTACTTTTATCTTTAAACAGTTTCAAAAGTAGCTAGGGCTGTTGCCAGCAATCAAAGATGTAAAAAAATCCCACAAAGCAATCTTCCCATAAAACAAAATTAACCTTAAACAAAAGCAGCACCACAAGGCTCTCCTTTAAAATGCCTATCCCCTGACCCTGCCCTCAGGCCTGGCAAAATGACAATATCTTTACCAGCGTCTGAAAATGTCAGAGGGTACAGATAATGTTGCCAGCATAACCTAGGATCCAGAATAAACAGGCAGGGCTTTACTTATACTTATTTCCAGAGGGAGGTAGTGGAAAATGCTTCCTGAGGCCATTGGGACTCAGGTAATTTAAATATATTGGTAGTATCTGATTATATTGTCCAGTCAATATTTGGATAACAGTATTCTGTACCAGAATTGTCTTCATAGACAATCTCATGTAGTAATAGAGTAAAATGGAGGCCCATAGAGGCAATAATTCACCAAACATTCTAATGCATGCCTGCATTTGATGAACAGTACTTTCTCCTTATGCTTACCATGCAGCCCTAAATCCAGTCTACTAAGTGTAGGTCTTAGTGCACAGCAGTAACCCCTCATTAAATTTAGTTGTTTCCTTTCACTATTGCCTTTCTGCCACCCTGAGAGTTCGCTCTTCACTTATTTTGCAAGGCTCTTTTCACTGTGCACCTGCTCTCAGGCACAAAAGGAGGTATGGACTACTGAGGTTTGCAACTTTGTGAAACTGAGGCCTTGAAGTTCACAACACCAGAGTTACATGTATTATATATATATCGCAATCGCAAATAGACTAAAATTTTCAACATAAAAATGCTTATAAATCGAGAAGATGGCATCAAGGGAATAGTATTTACTATATCTATCTCTATTAATTCTGTGAGGTTGGTTCTTGTTTCTTCTGGGACTGACATAACAATTTTCACCTTCTAGAAAGAACAGGGTCCACTTTCTAGATGGATGGATTGCTTTTGATTTTAATAAATCATTGATCTGAGACTACTTTACAGAAGTTTCTGAACAGCTTTTTTAAATGAAATAAATAGAAAGTTTCTTCAGAATTACTCTGGTCTTTCTTTCCGGCTGAGACAAGTACCACAATTCTTCGGTGCTTGTATAGTTCTATAATCATTTGTGACTGGGATAGGGAAAGTAAACTTTTTAACTGTAGTGGCCACTATCTAGGCAAATCTTCTCTGAAAGCTCCCTATGTAGTCATCAATTCAGAAGCTCCAAGCAGGGGACCAACATTCCATAACTGTCAGGAATCTACCTTTTCAATTACTTCACATCCTCAAGGTACATCTACTTTAACAAGTGTACATATTGAATTGCCAGCAGTTATAGAAAAATAAAATTGTAGAAAGACAATTCTGATGTAGACAGCTACTGAAGCTGAATATTATGGGTTTTGTTTACTGATTCCAAAGAACTGACAGACATTACACCCTTCTAAGTCCATTGAAAGTGGGCTTAGAAAGCTGGGAGACTAGTTTTTCTGAGAATCAGGGCTGGGCAGTATGTTAGCTATACAAATGTACTAGCATAGCTAAGCAAACACAAAATTATCTCCACAAAGACTGGTTAACCCCTCCTACAGTATTTACTCCAATGCAAGGCTAGGTTTTTTTCCCAAGTATGCCACCACAAAAATGTGGGGGTTATCTTACATTCACATCCAAGTCATAGTTATGAATTTTTTTTCATGTGTAACAGTTTAGGGAAATCACTTTCATTCAGTGCTGCCTTTCTTTAGAGTAAATCCTAAAAAAATGGTATATTAATTTGTAAATACATTACCAAAGAGCAGAACACCCTTCAGTTATTTTAGTATCAGTTACCACATACAGATTATCTACAGCCAATGGTCAAATCTGACCGTCATCATAAACTTAACACTGATGTAGTAGCTTGTGAGGATATGGAAAAATAACACTTTTGTAAAAAGTAAAATTACTGTCTTCTTGAATGAAACACGTGAAACTCATGAAGAATGGGACAGTGACCAAATGGTGATTTTCGTGAGTAGCAAAATGGAGATGGATTCTTCTCAATGTCCATCCCACTTCAGTGGCCTTCAACAGTGTCTCCTAATGCACCCAGTCATAGATGACTAGAGGGATGCTCACCAATGAAAACAAGATTCCTAGCACCAAGAACAGGGAGGCCTGCAACCAAAATGGGAAAAGATTTCAGCTGACAGAATCCAGTTTTGCAAACAGATTAACCAATTGACAGTGGGCTTCTACACTCAGCACAAAGTTATAAATGGTAAAGAAAAAGAAACCTCAAGAGAATTTTAAAAAACTGTCTAAGATGAAACCAACACTAGATAAATATTAATGATGTATCAATATAACTCAGCATGGAGCACTTCCTCATCCCCATTCCTATTTTAACAAGACTGGCAATGCAGTCTGTACGGTTACACTAGTTTAAGCCTGTCGATTTCAATGGATGTAGGAGAGTGTAACTGTTTAGTTTACAACCACAAAAGCAGGGCAGGATGGGGCTGTAATTTAAGCTCCTCCAGCCCAGAGGCAAGGAACACAGTGGCTAAGGCCACTCTCCTTTTCTAAGAAAGAAGAGCAGGAGAGTATAGAGACAGTCCTGACAGAAAATTGGGGATTTGGGTGAGGATTCAACCCCCTCCCCTCTCAGTCTGAGGCCTCAGCAGGAGTGGAATGTGAGCCAGATATGCTCTCTAGTGGCCTCATCTTTAATGAGGTGAATGTGCAATACCTTCACTCAGTGATCATTGCTGGATCCTCTCTCATAGGATTCCACCCACACCAGCCAGCCCTTCCCCTAGATTCAGACTAAATTGTACAAGGTTGGCTCATCACCAGAGACAGGCCTAACATTCAAGCACCCTCCCTCCAGAGACAGAGCTAAACTGCTCTGGCGTACTACCAGACAGAGCTATCCTTCACTGAGCTGAACCTAAGCTGCTACTGTTCTCTTCCTGAGGCATAACTGAACTCCTTTTCTCATGTGTTCCCTCCAATATGTGTTCCCTCCACCGCCCGGAGCCCCTCGGGGATAGGGCGGTATAAAAATCAAAATAATAAATAAATAAATAAATAAATAAATAAATAAATAAATAAATATCTTATCCCTCTTCTTGAAGGTGATTGGAGGCTGGATCAGCAATCCTATGGGCTCATTTGAGTGGCTGATTTTCCCTTCACGAACAAGATAGCATCCTGTCTGTCACACCATCCAATTTCTCTTCAAGCACAGAAATTGATTTCAGATTCCAGATTACTAAATGTGGTGATTTAACAGCCCCACCCAGGGGGAATGGGAGCTGAATCCGCTAGTGGAGGCAGTGCAGGCTTCTGTTAGTAGAAATGCCCTCCCCAGGGCACTTACCCCAGTGGAGGGGCGAAACTCCCAGTGTGCCCCGATGCTGGGGATGAGGTGCAGGATGCTGCATTAGAGTCCCAGTGCCCCTGCGGCCGCCACTGGCACCATGGGGGTAATCTGGGGGTGTGGCTGGGGGAGGAACTGACATTAGTCAGCTTTCTCCCGGCCATTCATCAATTTATGGCAGTAGCCGAGAAGCCGGACTTATGTGACCCTTTGTGGTCACAGAAGTCCATTAAGCACCATAGAGGCTTCTCAGCAGGCATGGGGAAGAGAGGCTGTTTTGGTTTGCAAGCCTCCCCGCACCACTGGGAAGCTCCTCTAGGAGTGGCAGGCTGGTGCAGTTACACCGCCGCCGCCTGCCTTGCCAATTGAATGGGGCTGTAAAGCAGACATTGGGAAACCGGTATCACTTCATCATTCCCATCAGTTGCATTAGGAATTTCAATCCCATCCATTTCAATATCATCATTAGTAACTGTGTAGTTACTAAATGATCATCAGACTTTGAAAGGCTGGTATCACTAAATCAAGTTCATCAGTTTTGTTGAAGAAATTAAACTAAAAAGTTTTAATTGATTTTGAAGAAATGTGTATTTAACAATTTTATTGTTTTGAATGTTATTGTTATTATTTTCTATAGTGGGCTCTGCAAACTGCTGCTTTGAACAATACTTTTTATAGGGTAGTAGGGGATACTGGGGATGAGTTTGGAACCAAGGGGATGGTGGCAAAAAAAGTTTGGAAACCACTGGCCTAAAGAAGGTGCTAGTAGTTACAATAACTGTTTCCCAGGTTTCAAGCATATTTAAAAGCTGCTTGGAAGTTGTCATTCCACACATGAGCAAAATATTCTCTGTGTCATTTTTCCATTGTTAATCCTCTATGTGCATTATGCCTGAGCCCTGTCCATCAAAATCAATTCCAGAGCTGAGACAATGCTCAGATTTCCATAAAGATTAAGTAAATTCATCTTTTTCAGTGAAATTATTGAAAAAAGAAAGCAAATGACATTTGTGATAAATGTGTATGGATTGAAGTGAAACCAAATTTACAAGACTATTTAACCAATCCCTCTAATTCAAAAGAGGTTTGCTGGTGTTCGCTGTGATCCCAGCTTGTTTGCCATGCCATGCCATTCTTACAAACACTCCCTCCCATTTCTCTCTCCTCCCCCCACATATGGAGGGGAGGAGAGACCCTAACCCTAAACCCTCTAACCCCAACCTCCACATATGGAGCTTTGTTTTTAAAAATTCCTGATATTATCAAGCTCCACTGTCCAAAGAAGTCTGGATATGGGCACCTCAGAGAATTAGACTTCGTATTCTTCTAGACTTCGTATTCTTCTAGAAAGTGGGATTTCAAAAGTTGGATAAATCTGTATTTTGCTTTTGTTACACTTTCAAAGATCCTCCTTTGGGAGGTCCTTGTTTTTACAAATAGTGCAACCATATGTAGAATTACTTCTTTGCAAGCCCATTGATTATTTAGGATTGCATTACTAGTCTCCACCTAAGAAGGATTATTGAGACAAATAAAGACAAGAAAAGCCTTTGATTTATGAGAAAATTTACCCAAATCCTCTGAGTCAGTTTTGATCCATCTTGGTATGTGATTTTTATATACAGTGATGATGGAAGAATAAAAATCAGCATATTGGCAGATGTTACTCCTGTAGTGACAAAACACAAGTATTAAAGATGACAATTCAAGAGTAATCACAAGAAAGTGTATCAAATGTAGTTAGAATACTGTACCTACAACTCCAAAAATATCCTTCATGGAGGGTATGAAAATAACTAACAGGTTGATGATTACCAAGAGGACCAAAGTGACCACAACGTGACGGCACAAGTGAAATTTGGTTTTCCTAGCCAGCTCAAATAAAGAGGATCGAACCTGTAAAAGAAAGAGAAATTACTGTCAGGTGAAATCTGAATGAGGCAGTCATCTGTGTGTGTGTGCGTGCGTGCGTGCGTGTGTGTGCGTGTTACTCCCGCTAGGCCGAAATTCATCCTTCCCCTCAAAGAACTTAGCAACTTAGACTGCCTTTGAGGAATCAAACAAGAAAGGGAAGACACTTTCCTGAATTCAAACACATAACAGTTCTGCTTGATGACACTTATTCCAGCCCATACTGCAGTATAGTATGAGGGCTTTTATGGGTGCAATTAGCCAGGAATGCATAGAAGCATACTGTGCCATCCTAAGCAGACATATACCCTTCTAATTCCATTAAAATCAGTAGGCTGGAAGGATGTAGTTCTGCTTAGGATGACACTGTAATTCTGCAATATTATCTGAGTAGTTCATGTAGCCTGCCTCTGTTCCCACCCAAAATGCTTAGTACTCATCTATATACCATTGGTGCCATTAATTCTCAATGGGCCCATATGAGGATCTGAATTTGTTTCCCTACAGGAGCAATTAGATTTGAGCGGTGGAGCACCTTAGTGACCAGCAAAATTGTTGGAGTATAAGCTTTCAAGAGTCAATGCTTCCATCATCACAAGTCCTACAGGAAATTCTGATGCTCCTGGTTTAGAATGTTAGCATTAACAAGGAAATGTAAAATGTGGTGGGGGAAATTCAATGAAGCTTACAATGTGAACTGCAGTTGGGTGAAGGAGCAATGGAGCTGCAACAGTCTAAGAGGAAAAGATTCTCTTAGGTGAAAGACAAGGGTATCCAGTCTCTGAACTCTCTCTGGAGAGTAGGTACTAGCAGTAAGTATTCAGTTTATTGTAAAGTCAGCTACATGACTTTGCCTCGAGAGTCTTGAACCATGAGGGCAGGAAGGAGTGTAAGATCTCAAAGACACCCCATGGCTTGTTCATGCAATGACGAGCCATATTTTATTGTGTTCAGATGTCACATATTACCACAATTAAGGAAAACTGTACACAAACTTGTTATGTTAGCAAGTTTACACATGCACCTTGTGCCTACCCTTGATCCCTTCTTGCATGGAAAATTCTCTTTAGAAATTAACTCTGCTTACCTGTTCCACACAAATGCTGGCATGCAGTTTGGCTATAGATCCCCCCTCCCCCCACTAACTAAGATTCTAAATCTGGATGAAACATTAGTTTAAGCTTCTTGCAAGGGCATAGGTAAGGGTTTTTTTCTCAAGTTCAACCCCCCATTACTTGTCTGAAGCTCTTCCCCCATTTGTAGTTTTTGTATTTTTAAGTGTTTTTTCGGTTTTTGGCCTGCAGGGGGCACAGTTTTTAGTCTAGCAGCACCACAATTTCAGGGATTTGTTGGGAAAGTCTCCTGATGATACCACCCGGTTTGGTGAAATTTGTTTCAGAGGGTCCAACGTTATGGACTCCCAAAGGGGGTGCCCCATCCCCCATTGGGAGCTAATAGAAGATGGGGGCTACACTTTGAGGATCCATAACTTTGGACCCCTGGAACCAAACTTCACCAAACCTGGGTGGTATTATCAGAAGAGTCTCCTAAAGATACCCTGAAATATTGGTACTGCTAGCTTAACAATTGCACCCCTGACAGCAGGCACCCCCCCCCCCAAATTTCCCCAGATTCCCCTTTTAAATCCACCCCTTTTGGCATGAAGGGAGAATCTGAGGTCCCCAGTTTAAACATTGAAAGTTTCAGGGTGGGGGATAATCCACCCCAAAACAGCATCACTTTCAATGTTGTTTTAACTGGGGACCCCAGATTCTCCCTTTAAGGTGGATTTAAAAGGAGAATTTGGGCTCTCTGGTTTAAACACCATTGAAAGTGATGCTGTTTAGGGATAGATTCCAGCATCACAGTGGGTGCCCATGGTGGAGGGGGGGGGGGCGGAAAACTCAGATTTTGCACCAGGCTCCATTTTCCCTAGCTATACCTCTGCCTGGAGGGTGGGCAGAAGGAACTGCTGGCTACCGGCTGGGAGCCCCGCCAGTGGGGGGGGGGGCCGGGGCCGGGGAGACTGCCATCCCTGGCCTTGGAGAGCTGCTTTTATAAGCACTGAGGCTAGGGGCGGGCTTGGGGAGGTGTGGCAATGCCCCAGGGGTGAGTGGGTATGTGGCCCTGCCCACCAAACCCCCCATCTATACCTATGTCACTGGCTTCTGGTTAGTAGCGGGTGGGAATTAACTCTGGTTCACCTTCATGCCTACATTCATATGTCATGGATAATCCAGATTCTTGTGGACGGGGAGGGAGGGAGTAGCATACCTGTTAACAGAAGTTATATGTCATGTCTGAATTAAACTTATCTTTGTACCACATAAATTATTTGATGAAGGTGAGCATCACAAGTTACTACTGGATATATTAATATTTTATTTTATAATTTTGTGGACTTGAGTCCTTCCAAATATAAACACTGATGCAATAATAAGCCTGATTTACTAAATTGGACAACTCTGAAATTTTCCACTAGAGAAATCATTGGTTATATATGACTGCTGCTACTCATAAGTAAGTATAACCTATTTTCAAATTGGAATGTATTTTCAAATTGAAAGGAGACTCCAACTCACAGTGAAAAACAATACTGGGACTGTAAGGATGACCGCAACAATGACAGCCACGCGGACTGTCAGGATGAGGATGTCATCTTGGCTCTGATACTTGTGGAGCAAATTTGACTGTACATTTTCTGCAGGGAAGACAAAGAGAGGGCTGTTCCAGCAAATGGGCCAAATTTGCAAATGCTGTCAATTTAGCAAGCAACTTCTCAACCTAGGGATTAACCTGGAACCCACCAGAGCCAGTAATGAAAGAAGCTGGGTCAAAAACAACTTTTTAAATCTGGCTCTAGTGAACCTTCAAATTCAAGGGAAATGGGATACCCTCATATAGTGTTACCCCTAAGTTGACTTATATTATCTAATGCTACTGAATTCAAAGAACTTAGAAGGATGTAACACTGTTAAGGACTGCATTGCTGGTTGGAAGCAAGTCCCATTAAATTTAGCAGTGCATACTTCTGAGAAAATCTGCATAGGAATGAACTGCTGATCTGTTTCGCTCAGAATCAGGAAAGGAAGTCCAAATAAAAGCATTCTTCTCTGTTCCAATTAAATACAATGGGGTCACTATCAAACAGTATACAAATACTGACATTTTAAAAATAAATATATAAAGCTATTATCATTTGGAATTATTTAATATCACATGGCATAACACATGAATTTCTGATAGTCTAAATTATAAGAAGGTAGTTGTTTATTTTAAACAACAAAACCCCATTAGTAAGAAGGAGGGGGAAAATCTATTCTTGAACCATAAAGTTCTGGTTACCCTTTCCTCTTCCGCAAGAGGCCTTTTCAAAAATGGCCAGCCCAACAGCACCTGGATGAGAGTCCCCCTAGTGCATGCTGTTCTGGGTTCCTTGGAGGAAGTGGAGGATACAAATGAATGAATGAATCAATACATAAACATTTTGGCAGAGACACATTGGTATTAGTGTGAAGACTTGGTTGCCCCACAGCTGTGAAGTCTGAATACAACTTTGAAAAATGGTAAACAATGGGACTCTCCTGCTCATATCACATAATCATCTGTGGGCAGTAGTTTCTCCCCTCTGACATCCTGAAGTTAGAAAACCTGTCAATTCTGGGCCTTGAATGGACATGAAACAGGCATTGCTATGGAGATGTCCTTCATGAACAGCTGTCTTTTAGCAGAAGCTGTGGGCCACTGGCTTTTAATGTACTTTGAAGCACTTATCCTCCAGCTTAATGAAGGTGAGTCAGTTTTTAGAGTGGTGTCAGACAGTCTCACAAGCAAACACACAAAAACCTTCCCTAGCTGGAATTCATAGAAATCTTATTAAGGTGTATGCTGTGACTGGGATGATTTTCTAGAGCCGTGGTGACGAACCTATGGCACTCCAGATGTTCATGGACTACAATTCCCATCAGCCCCTGCCAGCATGGCCAATTGGGAATTGTAGTCCATGAACATCTGGAGTGTCATAGGTTCGCCACCACGATTCTAGAGCATACACTCCCTCCCCCTCTTCTGCTCACACATGGAACAAATCAAGTGCAACACCTAGGCAAAGAAAATGCCCATGCTCAGATAACCTCCAGATCACCTAGACTGGAATCCAGCCAGCTTTTCTGTCACTGAAAGAGGAAAGAGATGTCATTTTTGACCATTCAAAAAGACTATGCCAAGAATAATGGGAAGCACATGAACAAAAGCCATGTGGGCTGCATATGTGATATGCAAAAGAGCTAGGCAAGACCTGGCTGAAAAGGTGAAAAACCTGGCTGGAGCCAATTCCTACTTTGGATATTAACTTCTGTTCATTTTGTGCATGTGTATACATGCGTGCGTGCATGCGCACGTGAAAGAGGTGGAAGCACTCTGTCCATTTAACAGAAAGAATAAGGTAGATAATGTGACAATTTTACCCACCCCCCCATCTCTGTTTCATTTTTTTAAAGAAACTTCAATGAAATGCAGAATTTTATACACACTGGTAAAAATTGGCTACATACCATAAAATGTCAAATAGCCAAAAATGGCTGTCAAGAAGTACATAACGAACATGGCAAAAAATGAGATATTTGAAACCATCTGCATTCTTTTCTGCGAACGACTGCAAAAAAAAATCAGCAAAGTTAATGAATAGTTACAGTATATTTCTGCACACAGAATACAGTCTTTGGCACAAGTGTAATTGTGCATAAATCAGAAAATATTGTTGTCATCCCCAGGAGGAGGGATGACAGAGAATGACTCCTAAATTCCTTGCCTGCTTTTCATAGAATCAGAGTTGGAAGAGACCACAAGGGCCATCAAATCCAACCCCCTAAAGGGTGGCATTACTTTAACAAACTTTTTTCTTTCACCAAATATACCCATTATGACTGCCATTTTAAGACACAGAGTGGCCAAGTGGAAGAAGAGCTTCTAGGCCCTTACTGCCATGCAAATTTCCAACCAAAACCCATCAGATCTTAACCATATTTTAACCTCTGCTATGGGAAAGATACAGGCACTGGTAGGTTTTACCCAGTAGTTGGGAGTGTGGTTGCAAATTGTGGCAAACAAATGGCACCAGAGGAAAGGACGTCATTTCTTGTTGGGCTTTTTTGAAACTGTATTTTATGAAAGAAAAATGCTCGTAATGGGATTAATTACACATAATATGCAGAACTGTGCATAACATTCGAATCCCAGGAGGAAAGAAGAAGAGTTGCTGAGAGCAGTCAAGCTGACAGAAGTCTCTTATTCTGGCTGCTCCCAGGCAGTTGCTCTTGCCTCTTCTTTGTGCTCTCCAATTCTCCTCACTGGTTGTAACTGGAGAGGAGCTTGGCTATTTTTGGAGTTCGTCACCCCATCCTTTCTAAAGATAGTGGAATGCCCCTCCAATAACAGCTGGGAGTAGCACAACTGTTCTGGGCCTGGAAAGACAGCCTGCAGAGTGGATTGATAGTTCCTGGAACCAGATAAACTGCTCTGGGAAAGGAATGACAGTCCTCAAGATGGAATGACTGTCTTTCTTAGAACAGTTCTGATACTTCCAGGGGCTGTAATTCCACTCTGGGAGTTGTCTTTCCAAGATCAGAACAGTTTATTTGATTTCAGGGACTGTCACTCTACTCTGGGGACTGTCATGCCAGTTTGCTACTCCCAGGGATTGGGGACTCTCATTCCATTCTCTGAGCAGTTTATCTGGTTGCAGGAGTTGTCATTCCATTTTGTCTTTTCATTCCTAGAACACTACCTCCAAGGGCTATCATTCCACTTTAGGGGGTATAATTCCAATCTAAGAGCACTCATTCCAGTCCTAGCGGCCATCATTCTACTCTGGGGGCTATCATTCCAGTCCCAGAGCAGTTTATCTGGTTCCAAGGATCATCATTTTGGACATTCTATTTTAAAAAACGGGCGTCAGGAGTGGGTGGGTGGGTGGAACTGGCAATTGACATGCAGCTTTTATCCAGGGATGCACCAGGCAGTGAATTAACTTTGAGGTTCCCAGGAGTGGAGAAGCAGGAGACACAGAGGCAAGGCCTCAGAATTAGAAACTAGGGGATCCTGACCCTCCAAAGAAGGCAATTCCTTCAAAGGCCAGGTGGTGGCAGTGATTACCAGAGAGAGAAAGAGAGAGAGAGGCCCCTCCAGGAACAGCTGGGAACTCTTGAGAGAAGGCTGAGTGGAATAGACCCTGCAGATCAAAGCAGGCCTGTTCTGCAGCAGTTCTCAACACTGCAATCTTGTCACTCATTTCAGTCTATCCTTCCTTGTTAAATCAGCTTGGCTTGAATTCTCTCCTTTGACACTGGCTATTTTAAGCTTGCTGCATTGTGCTGTGGTTCTGGTAGGATTTCCTAGTTCTCCATTGGTTTAACTGGTTTGGTTTGCATCAGGAGAGTTTTAGCCAGTGGATGTTTTGCTTGCTCTTGTGTCTTTGGCTGGTCTTTGACTTGGAGAAAGCATGGAACCCCCCCCCCCCCCCCAACAAGAAATGACAGAGGATGGCTTGGGGCACCTTGTTCAGGGACACACATTTGGAACTTGGAGTTTATTGTTGTTCTGCTGCAATTTTGGTGCCATCTGCTTAAAAACAGCCTCTCCATAGGCAGTAATGGAGCTAAATAATAACAGCCCCCCCCCCCCCCCCGCCTTAAGATCTGAATACCAAACTGGTATTTGGAACATGAATAACCAAAAATACTAATTTTTTTAATTCTCTGATATCCAGATCTGAAAAACACCAGTATTTTCATGGTGCACATTCCTTATTCAGAATTTAACTAACTTTCCAATGTTTTTTGTTAGCAATATGTAGCCACTGAGTGCTAAGTGTGCCTTACAGTACAGATATTTTGAAGAAAGCACCTAAGGTAAAACATCTGAATTTGGAAAGCTCACAAATAAAACAACACAGCTTGTAGTTCCATCAGATTTAGCTGCCTTTGAGCCAGACAGTGGTTATTAGCTGCAGTATAAAATCCCTTCTAGCCAAACAGTTGTTAGACACTGTTTGTGCCTCTCTGTTTGTGCACATCTGAAGAAAGCCCCACTGTTGTTATGATACCACCACAAACTGCACCCTGGGTGAGCCAAGCCTTTGTTTGGTGACAGGAGAGTTCTGCTGTTTCCTAAAATTAAAGTTCCCCTCCTCTGAGGATAGGAAGGAAGAGAACTTGGTACAGACCTTCTGTAGGCAGGTTCTCTTTTAATGATGAAACAACAAAGATGCTCTTACTCTTTCAGTTCACAGTAGATTGGAAGCACTGAAGGGTGGCACACAAACGCAAATGCAATGGTGGGCAAAGCATACACAGTCTGTTTTAAAAAAATAAACAAAGTCAAGAAAAATACATATTTCCCTTAATTTTTACAGACCATTTCTGCAAGGGTCACCTGCCTAGGGTTCTATTGTGGCGAATTTGGGCACCTCCCAGGATTTCTCTGGCTTTCCCCAATCTTTCTCAAACTTGTTCCAAAGTTTCATAAAAGAACACAGTAAAGCCTGCAAGGTTGCTGTGTGGGAAGGAAATTTTGTTTTTTTTTCATTGTGGGGTGTGCCTGTTTGCCCACCCAGGTGCCACTGGGTGTGCTGTCTCTTATCCAGGTGATTTATGGTCCGTCCTGGCTCTTGTTGATCTGAGAGGGGGTTGTCCCGCCTTGCTACTTCTCCCGGGCTTCTTGGTCAGTCCCCATTCAGTGGACTGGTGGGGTGGCTGGCCTAGGTGTGCCAGGTTGCCTTGGGTCTGACCTGCCTGACCCAGCCTTCTAGGCTTCTTCCTGGATCTCTCTCCTCTCCTTCCGTCTGCCTTCCTCTTCCACTCTGTATCACTCTTCATTCCTCTAACTCAGTTTCCCTATCTCAGTTCCCTAACTCAGTTTCCCTATCTTGCCTCTCCCCTCTCTTCCAGCCTCCTTTTATTCCCTCCCCCTCCCAGTCCTATCTTCTCCTACCTCCTGAAGACTCTCTCCCACCTCCTGATTGGGCTGTTGGCCATCTGATGGACCCACCCTGGGTGCCCACTGGCTGCCTGGCCTGTGGTCCTTCCTTCCCTTTTAGGCCCAGGAAGGGAGGGGCTGGCTTCCTCTTCTTGTGCTAGAAATGCCTAACCATGGCTAAAGGAATTGGCATGAAGGCCCAAGATGGTTGAGATGCTTGATGCTCTTCCAAGCTGCTGCCACCACCTGCCCCATTTCCTGGCTCTTGGAGGGTGAGCTAATGGTAGAGGTCTCCCTTGGCCAGTCACCCTCCTCTGGGCCCACCGCAGTGCATTGGCGAGTGTGGGAGAGCCAGTGGGGTGTGGGTAGCTGCAGTGGCAGGCCCCAATGTGGCAGAGTAGTTTAGGCCAGAAGCAGCCACTGGCTCCAAATACTCACCTTCTTGGCAGCCATTTTCCCTGACATTGTCCCTGCAGTGGCTATTTTCTTCCCTGCCACCAGGGTGCATTTTTAAAGAATTAGCACTAGAATATGGTTATATCAATATACCATTGTTACCACAGGTGTCAAGGACTCTCTAAATTATCACCTTTCATTCAGAGAAAAAGAGTAAGTCTCTTGTCCATTCCTTTGTGGCCATATCTTCACAGTGACTTATACAATCTTTGCTATTTTTTAAAAAGAGAATACAAAAGCCCAGGTGGTCCAGAAAAGGGGGCTGGCCACTGCTGGCAAATCAGGGTAGGGAAACAAGCTATGTAGACGCCCCACTACCACTGTGCTTTATCAGAAGCTGCACTACTAATGGGGAAACCATACAAGACCTTCCTTGTGTGGAAATCACCATAATCATAAGTACATTCATCTCCCTTCTTCAAGGTTCTTATCTGCCTCATAGTCATAACCCCTAATTCTAGCTTCACTTTCTCTATGTCCCTCTCATCTTAAACTCAGTTAACTGAATACTTGTGAAAAAACCTTCTAATTCTTTAAATAATCTTGAAAACTGGCCAAATGTTATTACTTCTGACTAGAAAGCTATGATTGTCTTGGCACCAAGGAAAAACAACCATTAAATAAGCAACAGAATCTGGGACTGTCTATGAGTATAATGACACATATTATGAAATGAACTGTACCTTGGAATTAATAGTAACATATTTGGGCTGGCACATTTCTTCATAGGGAGAACTAGAGTTTGAAAAGGCAGTTGCATTTGTCCTCTGAGAGGGACATGGAAGTTGAAATTTCTTGTAGATAACCTGGAACAAAGAGCCACAATTGTAAATTTCAAGCAAATGGCAGTAGTTTAGAATTTAATGTAAGCCCCCATTAAACATAACACAAGCAACACCACTTACCACGATGAGAAAAAATACCATGCAAGTCAGGGAAAAGCCACTAGTATAGCCAAGATACCCTAAGAAAATATAATTGTGAAAATTGTTCAGTAATTCATTCAGCCATCACAAAGCTGCTTAACTGAGTAAACTTAACAGCTATGAATAAGTGCAAGGGGTACATTCCAGGAAACTGTACTGAGTTACATATATGTTCCTTTTTCATAACATAAGTCACTGGCCTTCAGAAAAAGCAAAAATGGAACTCTCAGGTTCAAAAGCAATTTAAGTTTGAATCCACTGATATGGACAGGGAAGGCCTTGGTCTCCATATTCTGCTTGTCTTATGAGTTTTGTTCTGGTTGATTTGTGATAACGTAACTAGACCATTCCCTGAACCATTTCAGAGAATGGATATGTGGGGAGATCCATTGACAGAAAGCAAATTATTGTAGATTGTCACTTGGATCTTCTACCTCAGGGAACCAGTTTAGATACACAAAAGGTAACAATATCTGGTGTTCTTTATGCTGAAACATGAATACTACCAGTAGCTATGAGAACTCTATGTATATGTTCAAAACCAAACATGCACACACAAACACGCATATTATGATCCTTGATCAAAATTTGAGGTTTGGGAGGAGATAGCGTAGGTTACCCAAGCTGTGCATGAAAGAATAAGCTCCAAAGATAGTACTTGTAAATGGCAATTTTATTGTTATACTCTTCTGCTGTCTTCAAATGAACAGCAAGAGCTTTCACTGAGCAAAGAAGATCTACCAAAGGACATGTATAGAATGAGATAAGGAAGGTCATTAGACTATTTGGCTTTTTTAAGGAATAGCCAGTGAATGTTTGACAGGAATGGGTAGCTAAATGCTAGAGATGGCTGACAGCTGGTGTGGCGCCTGTCATAGATCTGGAGAGTGGCTAAAGGGTGGGGCAGGCAGATTGGGTGGAAAGAGAATCCTGGGGCTAAAGAATGGTGTTACAGTCAATTTTTAAAATGATCTTAAACATAAATATATCCTCAAGGTGTTTTCCAGTTGGAGGTTTCAACAGTTATGTTCACATTTTTACTGATTTTGAACAAAATATTGTTTTTATTTTTAGAATAAAAGAGACATAGCTTTTTTAAAAAGCAGCCTAGTTTATTTACAGTGGAAGCAGACATCTTGTTGGCCATAATCAAGGTTCCAAAATAGAAAACCAAAAAAAGATTTCACTTTCTTTCAACTTCAGGCAGCCAACTGTATTCAGACTGTACAAAATTGTAAGGTATGTTTCATTATTACATGGTTCATTCTGCAAAGTTTTTTCTGAGGTCAAGGAAAGCATATTAATCGGAATACAGCAGACCACTCCTGGAAAGATGTGTCTATAAACTATAGATTTTTTAAAAGGCAACTGTGTCCTTACCTAAATTCTTAAGAAGACATAAAGGAAGGATTATACAGAATGTCACTGTTACAACAAGAAATCGCCCATCCAGATACCAGGCTCTGTAAAACATTTTTAAAGAAACCGGTACAAAATTATGCATCAATACTGAATTACCACACATATTCTGTAAAATAAATTACTATGTGCTTACCAGTATAATACTAATAACACTTCACTGGGAGTAAGTCCCACTAAGTAGAACTGCTTAGGATGGCATTGTAGGAATGCGATCCTAAGCAGATCTACTCAGAATCCTGTTCAGGTCTACTCTTATTCCAGGGAACAATTCTTTGGACTGCACTGTAGGTTTCCAGAGTCTGAACCTCTAGAAGTGTGAATTAGATGGTATAGTAAAGAGACTGAGGGTTGCATCCTTTTTTACTTCAGGCTGCCCAATTCTCCTCCTCACTGCAGTCCCTGCCTCTCTTGGCTTTCATCCCTGTGGATCCCATAATCCCTAGCATAGCCTTTTCAGTGGTTAAAAGGGGATCCTCCTCTCTCTTGCATTTGTCAGGATCCAACCCATAGCTGACTCTTGAAAGCAGCTCTTTGTTGAGTCTCAGACACAGGAGTCTGCAAACATCATGTTTTTAAAAATTTCCTAGGAAAGTGTTACCCGAGTACGAGGGGTGGAGGGTACACACTTGCCAGTTGGCATTAGTCACAATTCAGGCTGTCAACACAGGAAAGGATTGCTTAACCAAGAAGGTGGTTTTTGCAATACAAAGTATGCTGCAGTCAGTGATTTCCATGACTGGCCAGCAGACAGCAGGATCACATATATTAAGTGTACACATACTAAATGTCAAGTGCTCCTAGAGACCTGAGCTGCACTTTAATTATAAGCCTGTTTAATGTTAAAGTAAATCTACTGAATACAGAACCAGCTCCCAGCCATGCTTTTTTCTGAAGATCGAGCTACTTCTGCCCAGAGAAATGATACTTCATTCCAGAGTATATACAGCCATGGAACAGCAGGCATGCACATCCAGGGCCTAGAGATTTGGGGGTAGAGCCTGGGGAGGACAGGGCTTGGGGAGGGACTGCTGTGGGACATAATGCCATAGAATCCACCCTCTGAGCAATCATTTTATTCAGAGAAACTGATCTTTGTGGTCTGGAGATCAGTTGTAATTCTGGGAGATCTGCAGGGCCCACATGGAGGTTGGCTACTTTAACATCAAGATTGTGAGACCTGTTTCTTGGCCACTGTGGGAAATAAATTACTGGACCCCTGTTCCGATCCAGCAGACCTCCTCATTATGCCAACCTATATTTGTTCTGTACAGAAGGTATATACATCTTGCCTCTGAACATGCAAGGGTTGGGGGCCACAGGCATGACCTCAACAACCTCCCTCTATCCATTTATTTGTACCATAAGAAGCATCAGAAAAATACACTCTACACAGAATACACAGAAAAATACAAGTGTGAGCCTGCAAAACTCATGAGGGGATCCCATCTCCCTTCCCCCCCCCCCCCAAATCACCTTTTGCAGCAGGACTCCGCAGCCACAGACAGGCTCAGAGTGGCTCCCCAGGCACCACTGTCACACCACAGGTGGTTCTGCCAGCAGCTGCCAGGCACTTCCATTACCATGGACAGGCCCTGAGCAACCTCTAGGCTCTGCTGCTCCCATGGATGGGCTCAGAGTGGCTCCTGGGCTCTGTGGAGTTGGAGGCAGGTACTTCAAGCCAAGCTGAGTTGGGGAGGGGGACAGAGGCAGCTATGAAAGGTAGGTGTGTTTTCTGTTTCATGCACAGAGAACACTTCATTTATTTTGGGGAAATGGAAATCCCTTGTTTATTGTTTATTTTTCAGATTTTTCTGCAAACTTGGGACATATCCCAAGTTTGAAGAAACATCTGTTTGGGTTAAGCGTGCCCCCTATCTGCAGATTTCAGTATCCAGAGAAAGGTAACAGAGTTGGGAATTAGATATATAGATATCCTAAAACAACAGCCTACAAAATGTCTAGGGATGAATGATTTTTTAATAAGTCTTGTCCATGCTTTTTCCATAAGAAACACAAATGACACTCACGAAAATGTTTCTTCTTTTCCCATAAGGAACTTTATGGCAGAGGGGAGTTCATTTTTTACTATGAAGAGATAACTCAACATTGCTGTGGGGAAAGAAGAATTTGTTAGAAAGTCAACACAATAAAACATGATTCCAGTGCATTTAAGTTTTCTCCATAATTATCTCTAGGGTTGCTTCAAATAATACATACTGTTAGCAGGTTCCCATTTGTGGACAAAGAAGGCATACAGTGGACAGCAGGCCCCACTGATCCTTCCCCAATGTGCATTCATTGTGAGTAAGACTCTACAAATATGTGCATGTTCAGTACATGTGACTTGGATCCTCCTTTGGCTGTGGCCTCTGATGATATGGGCAAAACCTACACATGTATGAGCATGCACTCTCATTCACCTGTTGTAATAAATGTACCAGGGCTAGCATGCACAATACCATCCATCCTCACATTTGCTAACCTTGAACTGTAACATGGATATCTCATTTTGAATAGTGGAGTTTTTTACCACTAAGATATAAGCAAGCAGGAGCCTGATCCTCTTCTACTCTCTGATTTTGTATATTTTGAAGAGGTAAGAAATAAAGAAATGAGCACTCATTATAAGTTGAGAAACATGTCACCTGTATTTTGAATGTGGGGTTCATTAATAAACACAAAGTATCTGATTTAAAGAGGCCTTCAGATTGCATTTCATGTGGTAAATATGACCTTAAGGTAGACCTACAACAACAACTAAATGAGCTGACGCATCCTCATGAAGTGATCATTAGGAACCATAATAGGAGATAGGAATAACAGGAAAAAGTCCCCCTACACCCACTGCCAGGTCTATCCTGATCTTGGAAGACATTTCAATCACTTCGGCAGGGTGGAAAGAGAAGACGCCAAAGGCTCTATATGAAGTAGGAGATTACCCCAAATACTTAATTGTGAAATCCTATGCTTGCTTGCTGAGTAATAAATCTTATTACATTCAATGAGGTAAGTGGGCAGAGGACTGTTAACAAAAGGGTTTTTTCTCAAAAAGACAAAATTTTAGTACAATTAGGATGAATTTTAACCTGAGGTATAAAAGTAGTAAGGTAGTAAATGGGCCTGGGCATGGATAACCTAGACTAGCCAGATCTTGTCAGATCTCAGAAACTAAGCCGTTTCAGTCCAGGTTAGTACTTGGATGGGAGATCACCAATGAAATCCAGGATTGCTACTCAGCAACGAGCAAATGGCAAACTACTTCCAAATGTCTCTTATCTTTAAAAACCTATGGGTTGCCCATTAGGTTGACTGCAATTTAATGGCGTAAGGAAAAGAGAGAGTCTCTACATATATTGATTGCCTTTTGGGCTTTCTCTGCACTTATAATAGTTATTTACCTCCAGTGTTCTGAAGAGAGGTTGATCCAAAAATAATCACTTTTCCAGGAGTGCCAAATACTTGCTCACCAAGCTTCTCGTAAACCATGCAGCCTGGTAACACCAATGTGACAAAAAGCCAGAAATGAATTGATAGGCAAGGAACAATTAAGTTAAATCATTAGTAGTGTTTGTAACCCTCTCAAAATTCCCCTAGTCATAAATCTTTTTTTCATCTCTTAAGTGACTTATCACATAGCAGGGAACAATCAGTTTTTGAACCAGGATATTTGGACATTTTAAAGCATTTTTAAATAGTCAGCAGTCACTTGCACTTTGAAAGTTATGGTTCAGGACAAAGTTAGGACTGCTTAGCTTAACTATTGCCTTGTCCTTTCACCTCTTGACTAGTATAAGTAGCACCTTTAATAAGAATAATATTTCCACCAAGTAATGGAAGTTCCAAACTGCGTCCCTTACGCAGCCCTGTGTCTAGAACTGGGGCAAAACAACCTGGAACATAAAGCTTGGCTTAGAGCTTTCAGATTTTGGCTCCGCCTTCACTACCTGCCATCCGAACGCTCCCTTGTCTCATTGACACTACAGGACATGCAGGCTAACCCCTGGTTTTCTCTAATCAAGAGAAAGATTATTTCCATCGGCCTGCCTATTGAATCACTCTACCTAATGTCCTATTCAGAAGCGTACAATAGGCTCAGAGATCGGCTTTTAGATCTAGAATTTGCAAATTTACATCTAGCAGCCAAACGAACCTGCTCTCCAACACAACTCCTAATTCCATTTGAGCAGAGACGTATGGCCTATTACCTCCATACTTTAACGAACCCACGCGCAAGGAGAGCCCTTACCATTGCGAGATTTAACGTTATGCCCTCTGCCCTACTAAAGGGTAGGTTCAGCAACTTAGACAAATCTGCAAGGTTATGCAGTTGCAAACTTAATGTGGTTGAAACCCTGACTCACCAACTCTTGCACTGCACCCGATTTGATAACATCAGATCTAAATACACCAATTTACATTTTTTCTTCCAATCTGGGCTGCCTGATCTGACTAGGCTATCTCTATTGTTAAACAACTCGGACCCTGGTCTTTGTGAAGAGATCGCCAATTTCATTGCAGAGATAGTTGAGAGTTCTCAGTAGAATGTACTTGTTGTGCTCCCCGGGGGCCTTTTATTTACTATGAATATATCAATACTGTTGGTCACATTATTTAATGACTACTGGTATTCTGTGTCTACTAATTGAACTTAGGAACTGAAGTTTTATGTTTCAGCTCACTGTGTATTTTTTCCCAACTAGTAGTATTATTTATCCCATGCTAGATTTGGAAATCTATAACACTTTACAATCAGCCCACTTCTCAATATGTCGGGAAACAGTTCTTTTAGAAACCAACCTAAGACCCCTGATAACCAAACCCAAGCAAGTGCGGAGGACTTCTAGAAAGATGTTGCAGTCTCATTATCAGGTGTCACTTTTTATATGAACTGTAAAAAAGTAAGCACTTGTGGATTGTAGCTTTTGGTGATCACGTTTGGGCTTTATACTGATAAGAGCTGGAATTACAAACATAACTCATGGGAACAACTTGTATGTGTATATATTTGATGCATTCTAGTTTTTTAAATTGATAAATGTTTTAATGTAATTTACAATGCCAACAAAGGCTTTACTACTAATAAGAATAATATTTGGCTAACTGTAATTAAAATGGCTGACACTTGGGCACAAACCTATGCATACTAATGGTAAATCAAACCTTGTAGATCCAGACCACAGAACTGAGAAGACTTTTTCCCCTATAGTCATTTAAACAAGCACATGGAGCAGAAGAACCTGAGCTTAACAATAGCCAACAATGAAACATCCATAATTGGGTTTTATAGCCAGTGAATAAGCAACAGATACATTATTTAACAGTACTGTTAAATAATATACATGGACCCCAAATCTCTCTCAAAACTGAAAAGAATGAATGTAACATATGAAGGCCTATAATTCTACAGTCTTACAGATATTTCTGATAACTCACTACAATTAATCTTGAACTATTTCATGACAAACTAAATATATGACCAAAGAGCTGCAGTTTTCATAAATTCAGGTTGCAATTCTACATGTGCCTCAGCCCTACTAAAAACAATAGCCCAATAAAGTTATTCTTAAAATGAGTTACATTTTAAATCAATGGGGCTTAAGTTATTTGTGACTAATTTGTACCATTCATTTGAATTGTCCTGAGGTGTAGATTACCGGTAAGTCAAAACATTCAATGGGTCTCACAACTGCAGTTTGAGATGAAGTCCATGAAGAACTGTTGTTGCTCTCTTTCCAGTAGTTTCACTTTAACATGCATCCAAACTCAAAGCCATAAGATTGATCTTCTATGTAGCTACAAACTATAGCTTCAATTACACTGGTGAAGAAAGAGGATTTAAAGCCATGAACCCCTTGGATTTAGAGTCACTGTCTGCGTTCCTTTCCCCTCCTGCATTAATATACAGTTCGGGGAACATAATGGTCAGAATAAATTGTCCATATCCTTCACCTCTGCCCTCTACATTGCAACTGATTGAATACAAAGTTCTTTTGAATTACCTGTTTCCTTTGCACATATTAACAGAAGATTTATTGAATAAATAGACAGCAGTGTCACTGAAATCAAAAGCAGCCTATAAAAAGGAAAGAAGAAACAAAAATATACCACTGATCATTATAACAAAAAATATGGAATATTAACAGATTGCTGAAACTTGGATATTGACTCGAAAACACTTTGCAAATATGAATATTGTGTTTCTTTCAGATTTGCCTGCTTTGCCACTTGTTAGAAACTGATTGCTATGTGCTCTACCTTTGAGCGTGGCGAAGTACGTGAAGGTTGTAAACTCTAGTGTTCATCGAGAATTACAGGTCATATTACCTTGGAGCTCTGTGAACAGATCTTGCAGAGTGTTTCTTGATACTAAAAAGCAGCTGATTTAGACGAAAGTTGTGGCACATGGAATTGGGAAGATGGGGTCTCCCTTCCTACACCCAATATTTTCACCATCAAATGCACACACCTCTTCTTTCCCTACAAATTACTGATAGGCTAATTTTGAACAGGAGAAAGGAAGAAAAAGAGCTATATCCTTTCTCACCAAGTGATGTAGACCCAGTCTGAATGGTTGCTGAGGTCAAACATATTAGGAAAGTCCACCACCGTTCTCCGACACAATGTGTAATCTGGCTTTCAGAAAGAGCCTTTTTGCAAGGGGAGGGAAGGAAGATCAACAAGGATATCTTTGTGACTTTAATGTAAAGTCAGATAGTTTGGAAAGTACAAATGTTAACGCCGAGGAAACATGTATAAGAAGAATAAATCTTTCAACAAGGTAGAAAATACATACTTTGCTGTTATGGACCCCTGTAACCTTCCTAAGTCCTGACAGACACTTTCACCTTTCTAAGTCACTGAGGCAAGATAACCACTCACCAACCAGGCTTGTCAGACTTCCTGTATGTTTCATGGACTGAGCTGCTTTAGATACGGTAGAGTTATGGTGGAATAAAGCACTTTCACTCAGTCCTGTAATTCCCCAGAAGGTGAAGGGAACCAGTTATTTAAATTTTCGGGAAAAACCCCTTAACAAGGCACTAATAATAATACTGAGGCAGATTTCAAATAAAACAGAATTAAAGTTTATTAACAGAGGGGAGACAAGAATAGGAGCGAAATAACTTGGATGGAAGGGAAAGATAAGACAGGAGAAATATATATTTTAATATATATTTATAAGAGCTCAAATGTCCAGTTTTTTTATTTTAGGCACAGGCCGAGGTTTATTAAGCTTCTTTAGTTTCTGTTTCATGGATGTCACTTGGATATTACCGTACTTAGATGGCGCAGTTGCTTCTGGCTAATGGATTATATCTCACAAGGTTTAATACAAGCTGGAACTTCACACAGTACCCTCACTCAGACTTTCCTCAGTTAGAAACCCTAAATTAACATAAAACTCTCTCTCTCCCACTCTCTGGAGGAAAACAGAGCAACCTTCCCCAATACACCAGACTATACACCTGAACTGAACAAAAACTTTAAATATCTGGCCATTCGGTTTACAGAGTCCTTTCTCCTGCAGCATTTATGCAATTCTAGTCTTTTCAAACAACAAAAGAGCCACTTACTAGTTCTGATAAATCCAAAGCTTTACTGAGAAAGTCAAAATCCATATTTTCTATGGTTATTTTCTACCAACCCAGGTTTTTCAACAATTGCTAAACTAATTATGTTCCAAACAAGACTGGAAGATAAAGGGCCACTACATTGAGCAAGTTAAAAAAAAATTTCACTAATTATATTTCACCCCAAAGATGAGGTCATTTCCTGTTTGATGTGTGGCGAGCAGAAAATGTATTATCCTGTCCAGTAATTTAAACCTCTTACTTTCATTTTTACCACTAGCATTCACCATTTTGTGCTGCTGCAGAGATTCTCCATCCGTACCTCCATTTGCTGAAGGTTTCCCACAGAGGTTTCCTCTACCAGCAGCTCATCTGCATTTGATATCACTATAAAACGTATGTGAATAAAGTTTGTTTTCCCTGGCGATCTGGCACACAGGTTGTTTTGTCTTTTTCCATTTTGAGGAAGGTGTCTGCATAGGTACAATGCCACAATATGAGAATTCCAGCAGCTTGGAGGGCTGGTCTACCTGCAGTTGAACGCAGTGGACAGGTCTACCCATTGCTTCTTAATGGGAGGTAGACCAGTCCTTCAAGCAGCTGTGATTCTCACCTCACCCAAAACTGAAACAAAAAAAGAAAAAACAACAACACATTCACAGTATAGCCAGGCAAAGCAAACTTTATTCGTATATTTTTTTATAGTGAATGGGAAACCTTCCGCAAATGGAGGCAGAGACAGAGAATCTTTGCAGCAGCACAAAATCGTGGGTGCAACAACATGAAATGGAGAAGCTTCAGTCAGCTAGTGAGGGGGGGGGGACACACTTTCCCTGGCAACACTTTTTTTGTCTGCACTGTGCAGACAAAAAAAAAAGCCAAAATGGGTTTCTAAAAAATATCTACACGATGTCTTTCCCTGCTGACTTTGACTTTTCCTAGCATTATAGTCTTTTCCATGAGTCTGGTCTTCTCATAGCATAACCAACTGATGCCTTCTCCTTCTGGATATAGCCAGCCCACCCTAGCAGAGGGAGGGGGGTGGCATACAAGGGAAGGGGAATGAGGGATGGGAGGGAGTAAGGGGTGGCATGCAAGGGAAGGGTGGGAGGGGGAGGGGGCCTGGCATCTGGACATGGCCCACCAACCCTACCAGAGGGAGAGTAGGAAGGGGTGGCATGCATACCACCCCTCCCTTCCCTTCCCTTGCATGGCGCCCCTCCCCTCCTTCTGTTAGGGTGGGCAGGCCATGTCAAAATGCCAAGGCCCCTTCCTCCCCTCCCTTACATGCCACCCCTCCCTCCCCTTCCCTTGCATTCCACCCTCCCCCTCCCTTGCATGCCACCCCTCCCTCCCCTTCCCCTCCCTCCGCTAGGGTGGATGGGCCATGTCCAGATGCCAGGCCCCTCCCTCTCCCTTGCATGCCACCCCTTACTCCCTCCCCTCCTTCACTCCCCTTGCATGCCATCTCTCTCTCCCTCTCCCTCCGCTAGGATGGGTGGGCCATGTCTTTACAGGAAAGACCATGGAGATTGTTTTCAAGTTTGGAGTTTTTGGGGGGCTAAAGGTTTATTAAGGTCAGTCAGGATGATCAAATTATGCATTCAGTATATCACAACATCTCCCTAGTACAGCATCTATGTTCCAAACCAAACCTTTAAGTTACAATTTTTAAAAGTTGCAATAGGCCAATGTTCATGTTTGTCCAAGATGTGCTGAACTGTCTTTTGCCACCCGAGGATGGGAGGAAGCAGTCTGAAGGTGCAGAAGGAGCCACAGAAAACCCCATTGTGTGGGTAAAATTTGGCCACAGTCATTTTATTGGCAAAAGGAAGCAGAGGCGCAGCATAAGGGATGGATCTGGCACTGGGCACCAAGTATGCGGTCCCCCAGTATTAGCTTTCCCCCGGCCTGATTAATGGGGGAAAACACCAATGCCCAGAGCAGCAAGACAGAGGGTGCCATCTGGGTGCTGGCCTCTGGATGAACTCTCTTTGCTGCCAAGGGGCACGAGCCACCAGCAGCCCCCGCCTAGGCATGTGGTTCACAGGCTGGATCCACCCCCAGGCCTCCTATGGAGGCCCCCACCAAATGGGAAGGGCTGGCACGCAGACTCCTCTTCCCTAAACAGATCAATCCCCATGTATCACAACCACCACCACCACCCTTTATTAGGCATATAAAATAGGCTCTAGTATGTTACCAAACATTTGTAATATACAAAGCAAGAGTAAGATCAAAACACAGACAGAGGACCTGTATCTAGAAGTAGACGTTACTTGTAACTTGTAAGAGAAATGTTGCTAATTTTTCCAAGAGCATGATGTCTGTATTATTTAACAGAAGCCCCACAACAAAATTGTCAGAGTTTCTTACAGATTTGTCTAGGGTCAACCAGGGAGAGAAATTCTTGATATCCACATATCTCGGACAGTTGAGTATAATGTGAGCAAGAGTCTCCACTTGATTTTTGCAGTGTGGACAAACCTGATCCTGGAGAGGGATAGATAAATAGCGACCCTTCATAATGGCAGATGGTAAAGTATTGCATCTGGCCCTTGTAATAATCCATCTCTGTTGGGGTTCAGTTAATAGTTCAAGATATTTGGCTGTATGCCCCTGTTCAGGTACCATTCCAAGAGAAAGGGTGAGAATGATTTATTTGCTTGCCCCAATAAGAGACGGTATTCCTGCTCTAAAAGTCTGCTTTTTAAGGTTCGGAATATCTCACTGGGTGACAACATTCAGAAATCTTAAAATAATAAACCTAGAGAGTAAATCTTTGATTTGAGTAGTTGATACCATTCAGATGCGAATAGGTCTGGGAGCGCAGTATGTATTAAACTATTCTCATCAGAGTTGAAACATAATTTGGTCCAATACTTGAATGTATTCAGCCATGCTCTAGTTTCAAGTAGGTTCTGGCCAGTTTCTAAGCATAGTACAGCATATGGTACAGAGTGTGGTAACCCAAGAATTTCTTAGAGGAAGCCAGATTGTATTCTTTCAATGGCGTTGTCCCACACAACTATCCAAAAAGGAACTCCATAGAGAGGTTGCTGAACTACCTTAGAATTGAAAATTTGTAAAGCTGCTGGGACATATTATCTTCCCTTAGTATAAAATATTTTTACCACCGCTGACACAGTGTGATAACTTGCTTTAGTGGCAACAACAATCACCGTAAACAGAATGCCAACAACAAAAAACTCAGACCCACGAGGGGAGGGAGGGTGGGAGAAGCCGTCGGTGCTTGGGTGAGAAGAGATGTGGGATGGTTCTGGTGGGTTTTCCGGGCTGTGTGGCCGTGGTCTGGTGGGTTTTGTTCCTAACGTTTCGCCTGCATCTGTGGCTGGCATCTTCAGAGGTGTATCACAGAGAAAAGTCTGTTTCACTGTGATACACCTCTGTTTCTCTGTGATACACCTCTGAAGATGCCAGCCACAGATGCAGGCAAAACGTTAGGAACACAATCCACCAGACCACGGCCACACAGCCCGGAAAACTCACCAGAACCAGTTGAATCCGGCCGTGAAAGCCTTCGACAATAGATGTGGGATGGCCCGGCCTGCCCATATACGGTCATGGCCCCGCCTCTTCCAGGCATGTCACTCACTCACGCCAGCAGCTGGCATCCCAGCCCTGTGCTGGGCTGAATGCTGGCGCTGAGTCTGCCTCTCTCCCTGCTCCACCCCCGGGCAGCAATGGCAGCCAAGGTAAATCACAGCCGATCTTTATAAAAATTCTTCTAGAAATAGATTTTGGCCAAATAGATTTTTGGTTCTTGGTATTTACCCTGGCATATTCTCTTTTTAAAATGTGTCTGACCAAGAAAAATTGCTGCAGTAGTGTATAAAATTTGAAGTAAATACTTTCAGTAGACCATAGTCCCTTGTTTAGGTCAACAAAATGCTGCTCGACAATTTCTCTCTATTTTGAAACCTCACATAATTAACAAAAAACAAGACATGGTTTCTAATTAATCTGTACTGTATTTTCTAGACTGAAGGCTGAAATACAGCCTGAGATTTCTATGAGATCTGCTATATTATGAGGTAGACTTTAACAGGGAAAACAATGAACCATGCTACTCTGAGTACAGTTTTTGTGTATACTTCTATAGTTAGAGAGTATCTACTAGTAGTATTAATACAGCATGAAAGCCAATTACCAGCACAATGACTTTTTAGTTTGAACAGACAAGAAGTCCTGTTAAGAAACCTTTTTACAGTCTCAATACAGCTAGGAACTCTATACTGCTATAACAATCCTTACTTATTCTATTGTCCTTGGTTTTTGATAAGGAAATTAACAGTGTTCCTGGCACATCCATCAAATGCTGTAAAAGGCCC
The DNA here is from genome assembly GCF_021028975.2 of Sphaerodactylus townsendi. NCBI lineage: Eukaryota > Metazoa > Chordata > Lepidosauria > Squamata > Sphaerodactylidae > Sphaerodactylus > Sphaerodactylus townsendi. Next base: position 64,637,873 of record NC_059430.1, on the reverse strand, counting down.
TTTGGAAAAACATCATTCCTGTGGGACTCCTTGAAGAAAGAACCCATCCTTTGGGCATAACATTTGAATTCAAGAATATATAATTAGTACTAAGTCTCACTTGCATGAGGGAAAAGAACGAGAGTGAGATACTGTATGTCTCGAAATATTTTATATGATACTCCTTAATGGCTGAGCAAAGTCACACAGAAGTTCTTAAAATAATCTAGTTATAATTGTTGCTGAATATGCAGAATTTCAAACTAGCAGTGGCTTTAGTCAGTGTTTGAGTTGGAAGAAAATGCCAGTGGTTGGTAATTTAAACATAGACGCCTCCTAGCCAGCCCCAATTAATAGTTTCTGCAAAAAACAAAATAAACAAACAAAAACGTACCTATAGTTAAACTCTAGATGGCAAATGGTAGACTGTCTTGTAGAAGGAAAAAAAATGAAAAATAAAAAGAACAGTTTTCTAATCTGCTGTGTTCCCCTGCCCTTAAAGCCTTCACAGGTTGCTATGTTTCAACCTGGTTTTTTTCCCACAGCTTCCAATAAAGTGGCATGAAAAGACTGCTTGATGTAGGTTTGTGGCTCACTCAGACAAACTAGTGCCAATACCATCTCATGGAGTGGTATAAAAACATTAACATCACTGGCTTTCTGCAAATACAAAACATATGCAGGGAAGCTCACTGAATTCTCTTTAAAAAAGAAATGTAGTTTCATATATTAATAGCTAACAAACCATGTCTGTCAAAATCCACTATTAAAACAAAAAAAAATCTAAAAAACTAATTTTGTAGCAAATATGCCCAGTTTTAGAATTCTAGTTTACTGATTGTTTTATACATTACAAGTGGGAACCTGCATGGACTTAATAAGAGGCATCTTATCTCCCCTCTCTATTTCTTCTTTCCCTTTCCTGAAATCCCCCATAGCTTCTCCTCTTTCCCTGCTTCCTTCTCTCCTTCCCATCCAACAGCCAACCTTCATTTATCTCCCTCTTTGCCTTCAGGTTTCCTTCCCCCACCAACAGCCTTTACCAAGGAAAACTGTGACTTAGTTGTGTGTTGCTGGCCACGAGACAATGTCACATTGAATGGTATGGAACCCTCAAGGACTTCTGGGGGCATCTCACTTTCCCCTGTATTCTCCTCCCCACACTATTCCTCTTTCCCACCCTCTAGCAATCCTTTATCCTCTCCCCTTTCCCTGCTTCATCCTCTCCTTCTCACCCATTTACCAAACGATCTTATCTACTTCCAATCTTCAGCTATATTTATTATTCACTTAATTTACACTTTACCATTTCCCACAGTGGGGGGCCACAGCAACTTATATTACTCTTCTCTCACTCTTTTTATCAACACATCAACCCTGTGAAGTAAGTTAGGCTGAAAGCAAGTGACTTCCACAGCAGTGAGCTTCCACAGCAAGATGGGGATTTAAACTTGGGACTCTCAGACCCAGCTCTGAGAGTCACACAACACTAGTTTTCATAAAGTGAATGCTGTTGAAGAGTAGCAAGCAGCCAAGCCTAGGTGAGTCATCCATGTCAGGTGACACAAAGTCACCCAGTGGTTGCTGTCATTAGGGTTGACCCTTCAGTAAATCCAAATGACAATCCCCTTGGGGGAAAAAATTATAGCTTTTTCAGAGTTTTTTGCTTTCCTGGCTGCCTATGAGATCTGACTTTACAAGGCAGGGAGAGGGCAAGCAGGGCTACCTGCAAAGTTTAGGAACCCTGATCTCTGTCAAGGAGCATTGCAGGCAGTATTGGTGACTGACCAATAAAATTCCAGCTACCATAAAATTCATCCCAGATGAACCGTTTATGGTAGCTGGGATTTTACTGGACAGCCACTAAAGCCAATGACATTCCCTTACTTTTAAATCTGTATAGAAATATAACTGCTGAATAGCTAAAAAGCTCTAGTTTGTGCTTCACATCTGTCTTAAATGCTAAAATCCTAGTGTTAACACAGGAACCATGTCCATCTCATCAATTATTTGGGTATGATAAAGACATTGGTACTCTTTCTCAAAGGACAAATGGCTACAGTGCTAAACAGAACAAAAACTTTATATATCTGGTCATTCTGTTTATGGAGACACCTCTCCTGCAGCATCCATGCAATTCCAGTCTTTTCACACAACAAAGGAGCCACTTGCTAGTTCTGATAAATTCAAATCTTTATTGGAAAAATCATAATCCATATTTTCTATGAAGCTGAATGGTGGAGCAAAGAAGAACTGGAAATCTTTCAAGCTATATAAAATTAATTTCCCCATCTCACTTGGCTTTGCAAATGGGGAGGGAGTCAGCAGTGCAGCCTGTGAAGACCAGGAACCCCTATCTTAGCAAGCAACCTGCTCTCCCTGCTTGCAAAACCAGTTCCAACTTCACATGCAAAGAGGGTCCCTCACACAGGTGAATACAAGGGTCAGCTTAGCTGATCTTTGCATTCAACTGTGTGAGCCTTTTATTTTTCAGTTTGGCTTTAAAAACCCAAACATTTTTGTGAAAGTTTAAACAGTCAATGCAGGGTATTGGCTTTTTTTCAATTTCCCCAAAACCAATTCAGGTCTTTTAAAGCCAAACATGAAAATTATTTTAAAAAGTAGTCAGGCCTAGCAGTCATCCCTGGCTCCAATGAGTTTTCCCCCAAAGGCCACTCCTTTTATCATGTTGAGGTTTTAAATTTTTCTTTGGATTTTCCAGGTTTCTGCAGACTCAGGGCCCTTTTCAGGCTTGTGGAAAGATCACTCTTGCATATTTACAGATCCAGTCACCTGATTTAAGTATCCTCAGATTTGGCTGATTTCACTAGTAGTACATAGATGATAAATGGAAGAGAGAACAGCACAGCAGTGACAGCGAAATTACTCCATGGCATATAACTTTTCTCCAATGGCATTCTCATCTTCTAGCATTCAGAATCACTTAATGAATTGATGGCAAAAGTTGTTCCACAGAGGATGTGAAATGTTCATGAGACAAATCCCTCTCTCTGTGTGAGAAACAGGAAGCTTTACATAACAAGTTGCTTACAGCCTGTGAAACAGTTCAGCAGCATAACAAGTATTAGTGAGAAAAGATCAGAGCAGGTGACAGGTGCTAGGGCTAGCTAGCGCCTCTGTCATCCTGTGGCTCCAGCGCTGGACCAAGTTAAGACAGTCCCAAGTTAAGATGCCAGGGCTGAGGATGGGACAAAGAACACCCGGGAAGGAATAGGTGGGACAGAACCGGGGTCCCCGCTGGTCCCCGGTGAGGCAGAGCGCCAACAGGATTAGATGACCCACTTTAAGGATTTCTCTCTCTAAAGTGCTCTATTTTTAAATGGAATACTTTAATGTATTATCACATGAATCTCATTTTTCTAAGAGTAGATGGCCATGGAATTAGATAAGAACTGCTTCATAGCATTTCTTCCATTAGTTTGACAGACATATGTGCTAGTCATCCTTCTTATATTGCTGTTCACAATTATAGTAATTCAACATCTGGAAGAGTTGAAAATTTTAGAATTAAAGTGTGTTCATACAGAGGTTTATGATGATACCTCGCTGTGCTTGATACAATCAAAATACAGGAAGATGCTCGAAAGAAGGGAAAATGCCCCATTGCTTGCGATTCTTTGCCATGTATAATGATTCACAGGATCAAACTATAGAACCTACTATGTAAAATATGGAGAAAAAAGGAAGTTTAGATGCTAAACTTTGGGTGTCTGAACAAGTACTGAACATTAACAATCACCTTTTCAGATACACATATATAGCCTACTGAATTTATTAAAAAACAAAACAGCAATAGGGTCTAAATATTTGCCTCAGTTCCAAATGAATCATGCCTACAGCCCTGTTGGCAGATCACAATTAATGCACATACATTCTGCATCTTTTTGTGCAGAATGCACATACATTCTGCACTCTTTCTAGCCAACGTGTGTTCACTTTACAAATTAAACAGGAGATCAGCACCTGGATAAACATGGAATGTAAATCACATGTTCAGCTGTACATACATTGAATATAACTTGGGAATTACTCAATGCTAATACAAAGGAAAATCCAGCATATACTGTAAAAAGATGGTACATGCATTCACCATAACTTGTGAACAGAAATCTGGTTGAAGTGAAAGAGACAATATCTGCATAGACTACTTACAAAAACAGCACAATTCCTGTGTTGGCCAATGCAAAGGCAAGTCCTAATATCCCACTGCCCATGATAGCATTGCTGAGATTGAAGACCGACATTCCCAATGACGTTGTGCCTGGAATCTGTAACAGTTGAATAAAAAACATTATTCTTGTAAGCTTATAACGTATTATTGTCAATGACAGGTTTAATATTTGATGCTCATTTTGAGAAGCATTCCATGATGATTTTCCATTCACTTGCTCAATCCGCAAGATGTATTTGCAGTCTGGTATTTGATTATTTGCCCACAGGAGTTTGGTGAGCAGAAATATGGTCAAGAGCACAACAACAGTTTAGGAGAATAATGCAACTGCATGCTAACAGAAAATATCAACATGAAGAATTTAAGTTTTATTCCCTTATGGACAAACCAGACACTTGTTAATATCCTTTAAAGGACCTTCACAAGGACTACTTGCAGGTGTACTAGTTTGTAGGCATCGGTCAGCTGAGGAAAAAACAACCACAGTGTAAGGAGTGGCACAGACTCTTTGTTGTCCCTCAGGTGAAGTTAAACTTTCTTCTTCAGCTTAATTGGACAGGCTTTCAATTTTTTACAGGATTAATCAGTGCATCCACTTCACAACTCAAAGCTCTGTGCACACATGGAACTGTTCTATGAACAGGAACTTCTTTTTTTACTTTCTTTTTTCACTGTTGCTACTGCCTGCCCCCATGGGATTTTGGCTGTCCTGCTGCTGCTGGCCTGATTTTAGGCTGTTCACACTTTAACAAGTATTTTAAAACTGCACAGATTTTTTAATTTTAAAAAATACAGATCCTCCCACTTTTGAATACCTGACACTGACTTCCTGTCCAAGTTACCATTCCAGGGAGATGTAGGCTTGCCATTGCCAGTAGCAAGGTCTTTTTAGTACTTGCTCTGAAGTTGTGCATCTCATTCTCCCATAAGGTTTTCTGGTTCTGCCTCATTTCCAAGACAGGTAAAAACATATTTTTCTTCTGCAGGACTTTGGAGAATGTAATTTAAATATTGTATGGATATGTTGGAGGATATTTTCCCTCCTGTTTGTTCTCTGATGTCATTTTAAATCTGATGTTGCTTTGTTTTTTGGTGATAAAAACCAGTGGTAGAAATGGTGCAAACAAACTAGTCAACCAAAGAGAAACAAATTCACTTCAGTGAAAATGCTAGTAGTATGCTCAAATTGAAATGAAGGCCACATATCCTGTTGTGAAGAAGACCTTAGAGTACCTTGCAACTCCCACATGAAGGCCAGATTAAGGAGAAGGAAGGGAGGGGAATCTTGAGAATACATTTGTTAGCTATGTAAGATCTGGGTTGAGCTTCTGTTTCCCTTGCAGGAATTAAAGCCAGGGAATGGCCAGAGATGTGAGCCTTTAGCAAGGGTAATCCTGGGACGTTTCATGAATCGAGCCCGCAAATCTATGACTAGGGGTGGGATACTGTACTATTTGTGTCTATTCATTCTGTCCATTTGTATTCTTTAAGTTACTTTACATCTTCAACAGGGAAAAAAGCAGGCCATGAATAAATAAAAGGAGGAAAACCTACATATTCATCACATTTCTTCTTCTCCAAATGGCTGTTGGTTAAGCTTCTTCTGCTTTCACGATCAGAAATGAACTTGCTGAAAAGAAACACCACAACACAACTTTTATTTTAACAAGAAAAAGGATTTTTTATTTTTGACAGGTAATTTTTATTCAGTTTAGATCTATGCTAGTTCTATTTTAATGCACATTGTCTCAATACAGAAGAAGGCACAATACGAATATGTAAATAATGTAGACGTGGCAGGATGTGGGACCCAAGAAAAGTCTACAGAAAATTGGTTAAAACAAACACTTGTTTGAAATAGATATAAGGGAGTCACTCACAAATATACCATTGCAGGAACCCAATTCCCACACTACAGTTATTCAAGAAAAAGCTTCCCTAAGTAATCTTAATGTGACCATCAAAACAATTTGACAAAAAAAATTTCAGGTAACAGTGAGGGAAAATAAACCAAAGCACTTGGCTGCCTTATTTATTTTAATCAGCGTAAACACTTTTTCATTGAAACCAGTGGGACAAATCTTCAAGTATGAGTGGGTCAAACACCATAGTAAGAACAAGCTGTCTATGTGTTGACCCACCACATGGGGAAGAAGAACAAGCATAAGTGAGCTGGCCTCACTCCCATACAGATTTGGCAATCACAGGGAGGCAAAGCTCCCCCACTTGCAGAGTCAATGCATAAATGGGTTGTCTGCTCAGGATCTTTTGAGGAAAGAAGTCACTGGATACAACTTAGCTAAAACTAATCATGTGATCCAATGTTGCCTTTTTAGAATTGTGAATTCTTTAGACTTTTAAGACTATGACATTCCATAGCATGACATACATTTTCATAGCATGAGATATATTTTCATCTCCAAGTGTATAATCCCTGCCCCTGCTAAACAAACAGGCATATTCATATCATTGATGTTAGCTGCACACTTTCTATCTGAGCTTACAGTAACCAGCTTTTCATAGCAATGAAAAAACAAAGATTATACATCATAATTAATAAAGTAATTAAAACCACAAGATATACACAGAGAAAACTGAAAAGAGATCTTTTTATTCTGACTCAGTATGAACCAAATAAAGATTTGACCTATTTAGCTTTTTTGTTTGCTTGCTTCAAATGCAATAAATAGCATGACACCTCCTGGGACCTGCCAGCATGCAGGGAGAGGGGTGGATGCTTAGTGCCCCTCTCTATTTTTTTTTATACCTTCATTATATATGGGAAACTATCTTATTAAGGAAAAGGCTGGGCTTTATCCCTTCTTGCTGATACTCTAACTTTTTATAGGCAGAGGATTTTTGCCGTGGTGAAACATTCAAACACAGTCCCCTCTCCAATAAATCAGTGGAGAGACCATGACAGAATTAGAGCATATGCAACAGGTCCCAAGTTCCACCAATCGTTTATGAAAGACATATTACTGCTTGGGACTGTAGAAAGTTTCAGAGCCCCTTGGGGATGGGGCGGTATATAAGTTCAAAAAATAAATAAATAAATAAATAGATAAATAAAAAAGTCATTGGCAATCAGAGCAGCCAGTTCTAAGCTGTACTGTCCAATGGTCTTACTTGCTATAAGAAGGAAGAGGCACCACCCTAGGCTGACTATATTATATGTTTATATGTTTTTCATGAATAGAGAGGTTTTAATGTACTGCCGCTGCGTAATAGAAAGTGATCTCTGAAAGAGTAGGCAGAGTTCGGTATCAGGCAGAGAATGGAGTTGGCTTTGGCGTATTATGAAATGGGTTTAATGAATCTGATGCAGACTGAAGGTATTAAAATGTCACACAAACAGCTTCATGATATATAACCAGCATGGCATAGTGGTCGGAGGCAGATTCCGCATGGGACAAAAACAGCAGTGTGAAAATGGTATCAACCCTTTTACACCATTTTAAACCATTACATCATTTTCACACCGCTGTTTTTAGCTCATGTGGAATCTGCCTGTCAGTCTAGAATTTGGGTGACCTGAGTTTCAATCCCCTACCTGCCAGACCTGCAGCCAACCACTCACTCTCAGGCTAATCAACCTTACTGTGAGGATAAGGTGGACAAGGGAAAAATGATGAAGCTGCTTTGGGTCCCCATTGGAGAGAAAACGTAGGGCATTTGTGAAAAATAAATGTAATTAAAATTCCATGCAACATGAATTCTGGCTACATTCTTCTCCGTATACATTTAACTGAAGAACTTCCACTAAACAACAGAATATCTGTGAATGGAATACCCGGGGGGTTCTCACCGGCTGAAAATCCAAACTCTTCTTCTTCTTCTTGTTCCCCAGACACAAATGGCTCTTCTGAATAGCCTTCTGCTGCAAGATTGTGCCCCCACTAGTAGGTGAATTTGTGTTTTCCAACACATTGTCACCACTCTTGCAACTGCAGTACATTATAGGTAGCTAAGACCGTCTCCACCCCATCTTCAGATGCTTCAGGCATCAAAGTTTACATCACAAGTTTATTCTGTTCAAAATCTCAGCTGAAGGAAGTAACTTCAGTCAGGATACTTCTGGCTCTCCTCTCCTGCTGCAACCCAAAATTACCCCAGAAATGTTGTTCTAGGGTGAGTGTGGGGAGGGGGGCAAAGATCCTCAGAAATAGCACAACAGGGGAGGGGGGAACTGGTACAAATCTTTCCTCTTACATCACTGGAAATTTTCTATCATACAAACATTTTTTCAAATGTCTGTTATTATTTGATTTGACTTTGTGTTTTGAATGACCAGGCATTTTTAAATGCTGACTTTCTGTTTTCATGGTATGTTTGTAGATTTGTGGCATACTGGCTTTTAAATTAGTAGTCTATGCATCTTGCACTATAACCACTGATGCCCAGCGGAGGACAAGTATGATATCCAAATTACTTCTTCAAATGGGGCATGACTTAATCATGAATAACTTATCACTCATGTTTCAAATCAGAAATGCTGTTTTTAAACCAGTGTGTTTTCATATGGTAAAGCTGAAGCAATGGAAAAATACTCACCTATTCATCTGGCCATTTTCTACTTCTGTGAAATCATTGGAATCATTGCTGATGTTGTCATCCTCTGGGACCGTCATGTTCTGCAGCTCAGTTAATTCTAGTCCTGTTTTGAATGGCATCTTGGTTTAAGAAACTTGCTCTGAAGTTTGCTAGGTCCTTGAGGGATTTCCCACAGCCACAAAGTGAGGAACAAACTGAAAAGGGGAAGATGGGGGAGGGAGTTGGAAGAAAATTAGAGTTCACCAAGAATTTTTTTAAAACCATCATCAGTATTTTGGAATCAGGTACTTATGTTGGGCTACTGAACCAAATGGTCAAAACCTATCACTTTCTGTGATCATTATAGAATTGCTGACAGTTTCAAATAACAAACGAAAGCAAAACCTGTTTTCATGTATTTTCTATTGTATAACCTGTATATTATAATTTGACATTCCATATTCCCATAATCAACTGTCATATAATACCTTTTCCTACAACACCCCCCCCCCACCCGAAAAAATGTAGGGTGGGAAATTTCCCATTTCTAAACATTAGTTATTGCATAGAATTAATGACACTAATGAATGATGTTAACAGTACAATGTCCAGCAAGCTTGGTAGTTTAATTCATAATTAATTCCCCCGTAACTATTGACCTATTGCACACTTATGGCTTACTCTGCACTTTTGATGCAGTCAATTCGCTTTCATTTCCTGGGCATTACTTTTCTCTGTTGTGCACTGCTTCATCTCCCTGTTGCTTTTCTTTATTCTGCTATGAGGCAGGATTCATGTATTCATGGAGAATTGGTTCTTTCCTACCCTGGGTTTGTGCTGTCCCCTATGATGGGCAGCATGGGGAAGTTCCTTTTTTTTGGAAAATTGGTATGGAAATGTTACCCAGCTTTCATAGGTTGTGAACTTATTTCTAAGGAATCTCCACCAGCTGCTAAGAGTGTAACAGCACACAAATATCTTAAAGTAGCAATGGGGAAAATAACTCGGCTTGGCAATGTTAGCGGCAGGCTGGGTAGGGATCTTTTTAGACTATGTATACCAGAAACGGCTTGAAACGTATCTGCAGAGAATTCACAAAAGACCAAATTGCAGTTTAAATATTTTTATATAATTTTTGGTTGCAAACAATCACACAGTAAGACGTTAAGGCACATACACACAGTTCCTAAGTATATAGATAGGGAAGAAAAAATAGGTGGGAAGATAGATTGGGATTTGGGGAAGCAGGGGGTCATACGTTACCTAAGTTCAGCTGAAGAAGATCTTGGAGAAGGCAAGGATTCAAATGACCAGCATCTGAATCCAGGTGAAGGATGAATTCGTGTCTCACACCAACAAGACCAAGGGAAGTTCAGGTTACCAATGAGCAATGGGCTTAAGGTGAGCAGGACTTTTATAGGGTGGATCGCAAGTTTGGCGGGAAAGGAGACCCTTTGCATTAGTTTTCGTTTCTTGCCTCTATGCTGGTTGCAGGGCTGAGCTAATTAGCAGCTCTATCTATTGATCTACGTCCCGGGACAATGGGGCCAATTGGTCCTAGATTACATCAGTAGCTCTGAAAGGATTTATGTAGAGGCACTTCCTAAAGTCTCTGCCTTAAGTATTTAAATTTAGCTGAGGCTTGAGTGATTTAGGACGGGATCTTATTGTTAGGGAGATTGTATCTGAAAGGTGGGGGAAATGCAAGGAAGCAGCAATTGTTTGAGAAATGTTTTCTCAAAGGTACAGTATCAGGGACTTCCAAAGAAATAGCTTAGTGAGGTGTGGTGCTCAGGAGTTCTACAGACTCCATTATGTTAACGGGGTACTCTGGCAGGGTGAGATAATCAAAGATGCATGTCCTTGTTATGAGACATCCAGATAGTTGCCTGGAATAACTCATAGATTTGCACACAGATTGTTTTGCCTTAGGCTTGCTTTCAGCTTGGACACTCTGCTATCCACCCATACAAACATGGAAACTGGCATTTTGCAGCACATAGCATGAGAAACAATATGAAATCCAATATTTCATAAGGCAGGGTATACAGGGCAGGGTTACAGAAAGGTCAATCGCATATCCTAGCAGGCAGTATTACCATGGTTTCCAGTATGTTCATGCACCCTGTTCAATCACCCCCATCCCTCCAAAATGTCTTCTTAGTGGTTCAATCCACCTGGTTTAAATGCCATCTCACCTCCATTTTGGAGCGTGGACCTTTGTTGTTTCTCCTAAGGTTGGTTTCTTATTTTCCCAAATATTAAAATACTAGCAGTAAAACTCACTGAACAAAAACATACAACGAATGCTAAAAAGGTTGGTGGGTTAAGGGCAGGCACCAAGGATGTAACAACACCTGCCTTTCTACCCCCCCCCCCTTGCCCCAGCCTCACCTGAAACCATAGGGGCTGCTTCTCCCCAAGGTGGCCATTCTCATCCCACCAGGAGTTTTCCCCCAAAGCCAGCTCTGCTCCTTACTCTGTCTGAGCCACAGCTGCTTCCTTCCCCTTGCTTCTTTGCACCCCTATGCCATTCATTTCCTGGCTGCTGCCACTGGCGAGGCCCAACAGCAGGAGCGGCATGGTGGCAGTTGCAGTGGTTTGCAGGGCAGAGAGACATTCTGGAGATGCTGACCCCTGAGTGGCTTAGGTGGCCAATTGCCATGCAGGCCTCACTTCCAGCCAATTGGCATGGCTGGAAGTGAGTCCTGCACAGCAATTGGCTGGCAGTGAGTCATAGCCACACATTTCAACCTTTACTGAATTATATAGTATGATTAAAAATTATTAAAATTAAAAATCATTAGTCTGATTGGATATTAGACCGATAGGTGGATAGGATAATAGGATGACAGGCAGGCAGACAGGAACATCCATTCATTTCCTGATTGAAACCCAGCAGCATCTGCAAGAAATGGGCTACGGCAAATGTTGCTAGCACACAACCACACTATATGATCTGTGAATAGACCTCTATCTACTTTTTCCTGCATAGTATGTGCCCCTGTCATGATCTTGTGGGACTTTCGAATCCGCACAGATAGTGTTGGCACATAATACACCAGACATCACAGTAATCGAGGACAAGAAAGTGACCATAATTAACATAGCAGTACCTGGTGACAGCAGGGTCGTTGAAAAAGAACTTGAGAAGGTCACTAAATACCACAATTTGAAAAACGAGTTAAAGCGACCATGGTACAAACCAGCTGAGGTCATCCCAGTGGTAATTGGCACCCCGGGCGCCATTCTGAAAACGCAAGGGCAGCACTTGAAACATCTTCAAATTGACAAAATCAACATCTGTCAGATTCAGAAGACAGCCCTGCTGGGATCCTCATGAATACTACACCAATACATTACAACTTCCTAGGCCTCAGGATGAAGCTCAAATTGTAATGAAAGGCCAACAACCAGCTAAAGAACTGGCAGCTGTGATATCAAAGATAATAGTAATAATATTAAAACAAGGACTGAAAGCTGGCACAACGAAGCACTGCATGGTCAATTTCTGGAAAAGATCAAGAATAAGGTAGAGAACAAAAAAGACTTGGTTGTGGTTAACAACTGGAACTCTGAAAGAGGAAACTGAATCCCTGATTTTAGCCACTCAAGAGCAAGCCATTAGAACAAATATGGTCAAGGCCAGAATCGAAAAATCCTCAGATGATGCAAAGTAAAGATTGTGCAAGGAAGCTGATGAAACCGTAGATCATGAACTCAGCTGCTGCAAAAAGATAGCCTGGACTGAGTCAAACAGAGACATAACTCAGTGGCCAGAATGACCCACTGAAATTTATGCAGGAATTACAACATTCGGACAGCTAAAAACTGGTGGGAACATTGTCCAAAGAAAGTCACAGAAAATGAGAAGTTCAAGATCTTGTGGGACTTTTGAATCCAAACAGACAGTGTTGGCACATAATACACTGGACATCACAGTGATCAAGGACAAGAAAGTGACCATCATCAACAAAGCAGTACCTGGCAATAGCAGGGTCATTGAAAAAGAACATGAGAAGGTCACTAAATACCACAGTTTAAAAATCGAGATACAGTGACAATGGAACAAACCAGCTGAGGTCATCCCAGTGGTAACTGGCACCCTGGGCGCCATTCTGAAAACTCTAGGACAACATTTGAAACATCTTCAAATCGACAAAATCAACATCTGTCAGATTCAGAAGGCAAACCTGCTGATATCTGCACAAATACTATGCTGATACACTGCAATTTCCTAGGCCTCTGGGTGAGGCTCAGATTGTAATAAAAAGCCAACAACCATCTTAAGAACTGGCAGCTGTGAGATTGAACAAAATAATAATAATAATTGCAACCAAAAGGAAGCCTATAAATACCTGGGCATTTTTCAGCTGGATAACATCAAGCATGGGCAAATGAGGACTGGACAGGACAACCCTATTTAGGGAATGGGTGGAGGTGTGGCCAAGGAGAAATATGCACAAATGTGAGCAGGAGAGGAGGAGTAGGGTACCTGACACTCCTCTCTCTTCTGCATCTGAGGCCTTAGAAAAGGAGGGAGTAATCACAGCAAGCTTCACCAGTAGGAAATGGAGGCATGACAGTTTCACACATACCCTGCTCTTAGTCATGGAGTGATGTAGGGCAGTTACTGGTTGTGACTCATGCAATACACCCCACAACCAAGTTCCTTGCTGCTCATTCTTCAATGATGAAATAGGCTGCAACCAGAGATCAGGATTTTCTCAGTGGTCAGTCATGGAACAATTAAAACTATAGGCAGACACTGAAAGCATCTTAGCAGTGCTGTGTATTTAAAAATCAGTCACTGTACTTTGCATATGATAGTTTCCCACTAGGCTGTAGGTAGATTTCTAGCTATGCTTTGGAAGATGCTCATATCGGCTGTGGAACTCTAGATCATTTGCTTGCAGGTCGAAACTGGATTCAGTGTTCTGTTTATAGATAGGATAATCTCACCAGAAACTCATTTATGCACTGTAGTGAAGCCTGAAAGACTAAAGCTAGGGTTTCACATAAAATTGCTTCCTTTATGTAAAGACTGAGATGTGATATGTATCCCTTTTGTGTATCCCCCCAGTCTCCCTTTGGTTACCCCCTGAATTGAAGAGTACTATGACCAGAGGCCAAGACATAAATAATAAAATAGTGAGCATGGAATTGTGAATATAAAATATTGATTTTAGTGGAAAAGCTAAAAGTTTCCCCTTCAGATAAATACATGTGAAAGAGGATGTTATCACAGTTGACACAGTGACAAGAACAGAAAATGTACTGTTTGTTAGGAAGTCCTGGGACTTCACATAATGAAAAACAGGGGAGAGACCAATAGAAGAATTGTTCATGCCAAATGAGATGAAACCAAAAATGGTTTCTACAAATGTATCAAGTAAGAATTGGAAAAGGACCTGTACAAATAAATTAAAGAAAAAATGAAATTAAATGAAGATAAATACTGCGTCCTTTCGATCATCATAACTTATAGTATGGCACTAACAACTAAGTCTAAGGCATTTATTCTTATACTGAACTCTACATAAACAATGTAGATAGGTACAAAATAACAACAGTAAACATTAGATCATTGTGCTTCCTTGAATAAACTGAGAAGGTCAAAACTTTATCTCTAGTAGCTATGATTTCTCCTCAGTCCTTGAAGTGACTTCTCCTCATTCAACCTTCCGGCATAACTTGGCAAATCACAGGCCATACCCCCTCCTTCCAGTTCTTTTTTTCTTCCAGTTCCATTCTCCAAGTCTTTCATCTCCTCCTCTCAACTATAACAGCAACTGCCATGTAGAACAAACCTCAATTGCTATCTTTCAATCCACAGGATTCTCAGGACTTTGCTCCTATTTGCCAATATTAATCTTGTCCTTCACCTGTCCGGGAGATCACATCCCATGACTAGACTTCTGAAAGGTGTAATTCAGGAGGCAGCATTCAGGAGAACTCCCAAATGGAGATAAAGACAATTTCTGCACATATGGCCTCCTTCACTTTCAGCATACGTACCCTTTGAGTTTGGTTATCATTTATGCACACGTTTTCCCCTCTTTGGCACAGACACCACTTTCAGATCTGAGAATCCCCACGTTTTCTGAATATTTGGTAAACAATTTATGTTTCCATTTGCAGGGAAAGTGAAGGGGATACCTTTCCTCAGATTCTTCTCTCTACTCCCCACCCTCCTCGCCTTCCTCATACCAGAGCAGTTCCTCCCACTCCACTATCCACCTCCTTCACCTCCTCGGTTTTGAATAACCAAAAGTTTTTGGAGGCTCCCCTAGTGGATTTATTTTTCCTTTTTTATTTTGGTGCCATCTATTGATTGTGTGTTAAATCCTGTAAAATTGACAAGGTTCAGGGGACTGTTTTAAAAGAAATCATGCTACTGTTGCAGGGTCACCGCTTCCAGCCACCCACACACCCAGCAGCTTCTGAGACCTGATGAAATCCATGCCTCCCAGCCCAGCTTGGTTTTTTTTTCTCCCAGTCAGCATAGAGGACAGGGGACCACTATCTCCCCAGTGAAGCCCATTGCAGAGGGAGATGCCCCCCACCCTTGGCTAGGGCCCATTACATCTCCATGCAATGGGCTATGCTGTTAGCACAGTTAGAATTTATGGAAGTTCCCTGGATGTCTTCAAGGTCCATTTCTCATAGCACTGAATAAAACGAGGGAATCTTTATACATAATGAGGCCTTCCAGATCAGAAAGTGCTGTTTTGAAGTCAGGTCTGAGTCCTGACCTATTTTTTTCCTAGAAATCAATAGTGCATCCCGAACAGTTATATCCTTTCCAAGACTAGTGAAGTAAACGGGTTTAGAGGGGCGTAACTTTGATTAGGATTGCATGGCAAGAAACTGAGTAACTCCTGTTATCAGGTTGCTGATAAATTCAAAATATGAGGAATTCATTCATTGAAAAGGTCACATTAAATTTTATAGTTGTTGTTTTATTGATGTTGTAAGCTACTTTGAGTTCCATAAAGGAAGAAGGTGGCTAATAAATGTTTTTAACTAATACTTCCTATGTGTGTAAAGAAATACAGATTGACAAAGGAAATATATGATATGTGATTATTAACTTATTATCTATTGTAACTGGCTGCCCCCTTAACAAGAAAAAGATTTTTTAAGTAGCCATCACCACTCTGGCTATGACAGGAGGGGGGAAAATCACATTGCCCATGTTCAGAAACAATTGTTGACTAGAACAAGCTTGATAAACAGATCAGGATTAATCAGATTTCATTCAGTTCTCGCTGATGCAGAGCTTATCACTGAGCAAATAACCTAAAGCTAAGCTCTCCTTTGACATCTCGGTAACAAGGAATGAAAAATGGTGTCCACATGACATATTTTGGGGTCATTTTGTTCTTTCTTAATACCTCTTCTGAGTTAATCAAAGAAAGGAGCAGCCTTTGGACAACCTAAATGGTGTGGTGATGCACAGACCTGTACTGGACCCTTGCTCCTGTACATTCAGGAGAACTGAATGACCTTCCTTTGGGTCTCCTTGGTTGTGTTTCAAGCACAGACTTGTTGCTTAAGGCCTACTGCTTAAGGCAGTAGTCCCCAGTTAGTACCCATCAATTTGTTTTTGGGTCCCCACCTTGTTTCTTGTGCAAAGCAAAGAGCCAATTGACTTCTGGCAACTTTTCTGGAACAGTAGGTGCTTTAGAGGAACCCAAGAGCTGCATTCATTATAGGAGGATGCTTGACTTAGAACCTCCTAACATTCTGTGGAAATTTCCGACACTTTGCGATTGGTCCTACACCCCACGGCAGTCATTTGTTGTGGTCTCTACTACCTGATATGAAAATCTCAGCCTGTGTGTGTAAAGTGTCATCAAGTTGCAACCGACTTATGTAGGGTTTTTATGGCAACTCAGTAGGGTTTTAAAGGCAAGAGACTATTAGAGGTGATTTGCCATTGCCTTTCTCTGCATAGCAACCCTGGTATTCCTTGGTGGTTTTTCATCCAAGTACTAACCAGAGCCAACCATGTTTAACTTCTGAGATTTGATGAGATCAGGGCCAGGAATGCTTACAGATTCAAAAATTTGGGGATCACTGTCTTATATCAAGCAGGATTCTTACGCAAGGTCCCAACATACCATACAAGCAATGGAGAGGACTTACTACAACTGTACCTCTTTCACTGGATTGCACAATACCTATACATGTTACCAAACAGATGCCAGTATGCAGCTATTACCAATGTATTTAATCACAATGAAGCCAGACTTAATGAGTTGGGCATTTCCTTGGAGGACCTGCTAATGTTAACAGAGCAGGAGGTCTATGGGGCTATCAAGAAGAGACTTTTTGATAGAGAGTTTCAACAGATGCTAGAGGAAGCTAATAAAACCTGTTCCCCGATCTCTCTGGGAGTACCTGTGGATAGATTAATTGTAGCCCAGTACCTTTATCTCCTGGTTGAGGCCCGGTGGCATAGAGCAATCACCTTAGCTAGGTGTAATGCCCTGCCTTCTTTCTTTAGCCTTGGACGCCACCTTGGAATCCCACATAAAGAAAGGAAATGCCCGTGTGGCATGGGTTCTGTGGAAACAGTATCTCATATGCTGTTGAATTGTCCTTTTTATGAGATAGGTAGGAAGAAGCACATAATCCCTTTCCTGTATGGAAGTGAAGGCATTACAGATAAACAGAAGGTTATATATCTTTTAAACAGCCACAACTATGAGCTGTTGGAAGCGGTGGCTAAATTTGTAAATGATGTTATTTTAACTCGTCAGAAGTTGTAAAGGCTGTTATTATCTTGCTAAGTTAATCTTAAAATATTTATATGCCATTAAAGGTATTCGAAATCGAATATTTAATCACAAGGAAAAGGGTTGGGGTATTACTAATCAATATAGGTGAAACAGAGTTGTAGTATTACAAATCAATATAGGTGAAACAGGGAAGTATGGAAAAGTTTTCAGAGTCAGAGAGGAGATATGATAAAGGGACAATTAAAACTGTATTGGTCATAAAAATAAACTAAATCTTGGAAATATTTGTGTAATTTCATCAGATTAAATGTTGTCTATCACTTAACTTTGATTCAAAGTACAAAAATTGAGAAATGAAATTTTATTCATTTTAAATGTATATGATACCAACCAGTCAGCAATGGCTATTAAAATACAGAAATTATACACAGAAAAATCATATTTTCCCCAGTAAGAGGGAAGACTAATATCAGGTTAGATGACTGGAAAAGAGTTTCTGAAGGGCATCAGCAGATGAACTAAATAGTGCTGTATTCATATACACTTAAAATGTAACATTATCATTTTGATTTAGGTTTAGGATGTTTAAATTATTTTACAACCCACGGCTTCAGACCACGTGCCTCTGTAGATCAGAGGCCTCATTAATTTTCTTGATGTTTTTGGTTCACAGCATAAAATAAATTGGATTGAGAGACTGTTATGTAGTACAGAATCAACTAAAGATTACTGTGCCCTTTAAATTTCTTTCTCTGGTCAAATTTGTATTTTTTCAAATCACCTTTATTTAGGCCAAATAGACCTTTTGAATAGAAGGGAGGGGAAAGGGACATTTTAAAGTAACAAAAGGAGATATTAAAACGTTTTCCTCTGTATAATCAAAATCATTTCTGAGCACAAAAAGTTGTGACAAATAGGGAGATTACAAAATGAACACAAACAGGTGTGCGGCATGAAACTAATTAAAATAGGAGATAAAATAGGGGACAAATAGGGAAGACTCCCTGGGATCTACAGTCTAGACTGGCATGTGTTTTGTTTTGTTCCCCACAGAACACGATGTCCCTTGTTGTTGGCTTTTTAAAAGATTAGATAGCACTCCTTGTTGCAGCTTTTTTTTGGTCATCATATCATGGATGACTTATGGTGACCCTGTGGAGTTTTCAAGGCAAGGGACATTCAGAGATGGTTTGCCATTGTCTGCCTTTGTATCACAACCCTGGTATTTCCTGGTGGTCTCCCATCCAAATACTAACCACGGGTGACTTTGCTTAGCTTCTGAGATCTAATAAGATCAGGCTAACCTGGACTGTACAGGTCAGGACTGATATAGCATTGTTTACCATAAATGCTGCATTCAACTGAATATGGGGGTTCTGAGAAAAGTAAGCATTCCAGTGATAGAATTCCAGCAAAAGCCCTTTTATTAACTGCTTCACAGTTAATAATTCCATTTTCAATGTCTGAGATTGTGGCTAAAGCTGTAATTGTAACAACACTTACTAGAGCAGAAATCCCAGTGAACTCAGTGTACCTGCTTCAGTAAGTAATTAGGATTGCTGCACAAGTTCACCTTGTGGGTTGAGGAACCACTAATTCAAACCTCACTTCTGCCATGAATTTAAGATGTAACAAATTACTATTATTTGAGGGTAGATACGGAACTTACATCAGCAAGCACATGCCTCATAATTTTTGTAAAGCCCAATAGTGAGGTGGTTATAGTGTTGGCCTAGGAGACCCAGATTTGAATTCCCACTCTGCCATGGAACTGACTGGGTAAAGGTGGACCAGTCGCACTCTCTCAGCCTAACTGACCTCACAGGGTTGTGAGGATAAGAAAGGAGAGGAGAAGGATGAAAGCTTTGGGTCTCCATTGAGGGTAAAGATGGGGTATAAATGAAAAAAACAAATGACCCATGGCTGGGATTCTAAAACAGAGGCGCCTCTCCACCAGCAGAAATTATGCCGGTGGAGGGGAGGGGGCCGTTCGCACGGGAGTGTGCGAGCGACCCGAGCAGGGGCCAGCACCCCTGATTGCCAATCCCAACCCAAGCATCATAAGAAATCAAATCTTGTGAATTGCCAGTCTTTGTAAGCCTCAGGATTACCAGAGCCCCTGAAGAGTACAGACTGTATTCAAATGTCACTTTAAATTGGCACATACCTATTTTGTTGCATATGTTTTACCTCCTACCCTGCTGTTAGCAACCAACTGCTTTTACCCATGATGACTGAACACAGGTGTAGAAGTTAACCTTCATTAGATTTCCCACTACCAAACGGGATTCTAAGCCAGAATTAAACTCTGGCCCTTTCTGCATGTGTAACCCCTATGATCAGAATGGGTTGACCCAGAAAGGGGTGGAGACTCTAAGCCTCAGAAGGCTGCAAAACTGGTGAAGTTGGAGGAAGCAAGGCTACCAGGCTGGGACCTTGATTTAATCCATTATAAGCTCTTAACACCTTGTTTAAGGTAATTGCAAAGTTGTTGGGAACTAGTGGGAAGGGAGTTGGTTATTTTACTATATAATTGTAAAATGTTAGGAATCTCTTATTATTGTTTCAGGAGCTTGCATATGTATGTGAGTATTGATGGGAGTTAAGTTTGGGATTTAGCCTTCATCATCTTGGATCCTATTCACCAAGCCTCTGAAGTCTTCATAAGCCAACCACCAGCAGGAAGAATTGGACTTTGCATTTATCAGTAGTTTGTCAAGATAAGGACTTGAAATGCAACTTAGAAGGACTGTAAATTGTTAATGTTAAATGAAAAAATGTTAAAAAGTTTTATTTGTTAAGTAAACCATTTTGTTTTAAAATTTAGGTTCTTTTGCAAAAGCTCCTTCCAAGTTCTTACCCCCGCCAGAAATCCGCTACAGTTAGAGGCAGGTAGTAACAAAATTGGTAGCCTCAACCAATTGGGGGGCTTGGAAGTGAGATTGCAAATATAAATTACGTTTGCAAATGGAAGTTTGCAACAAGTTTGGGTTTTGATCCCCATAAAACTGAAATCTTGTTATGTGACATAAGTTCAAGAGATGTAAATGAGGATATTCATCATGCTGTATGGAAAGCTTATGGTTGCAATTCGCTAAAAAAATGTACAGGATAAAGGGCAGAGGGAAAGAGATGTTGCTGTGTGAATTTGAAACACAGAATTCTGTTTGCAAGATAGTCAACCAGTATATAAACTGTAAGTTGCAAGGGAAATGGGATGTAATTCCTATTGATGCAGAGTTTGCAACAGTTAGTTGGGAAAGAAGCCAAACCCTCTGCACAGGAGATAAAAAGGAACACTGTTGAGGCAGTTACATGAAGGAAAGGGATTTGATTTACAACCTCTACCTTTTGTGCAAACTCTGAATTGCAACAGCTTCTGGAAAGAAGTTTGCAAACTGCTAGGTATAGCTAAGTTTCCAGCAAATTGATCTAAGGTTGCAATTAAAAAACATTTTCTGGTATTTCACCTAAACTCCATGAGAAAAATAGAATACTCAGTATGGCGAAGTTCATGCAAGAGAATTAATTGCAGATGACAGTGTTCCTAGAAAATATTAAAAAAAGAAGGGAAAATTATAGAGAGCTTGCTGCCTCCTTGCATTGCCCATAGCTTTGGGGTGAGGGAAGGATGCTCCCTGCAAAACAATGTTTTGCTATTTGGAAATACATATAGCAATATTGTTCCAGTTTCTGAATCTGAAAGCTAAAATTTTATGAGACCTTACTCAGCACATTAATGAACCCGCATCGGGTATATTTAAATGCGGTTGTGCATGCTCACAGCTGTGGAAATATCAGAAGAAGCTGGAGGGATTACTGATGAAGGAGTTTAAGTTCTATGTTCAGGAACAATTCATTAGGGGATACTGGCATGAAGCATTGTGTAGCAGCCTTAAAAATAAGGAACACTTAGAGGGTGCAATAAATCAAAGATTCTACTATAGTCATTCGCTCAGGCAGTGCGGTCTTTAGAGAAAGGTACTTTGTAAACAGAAAGGAAAATGGAAGCCAATAGAACCATGAAAAGGAAACTGACCAAAAAAATTGTGGGAAAAAATTGAAAAAAAAGTACAGTGACTGACAAGAGTGGTAAATTAACAAAGAGATTGATCAAAAATCTGAATCCTTAGAATCTGAGAGGGAGATGGCCAAACTAAAGCTTCCAGCAAGCAGGGACTGTAAAGCAATTCCAAAGCCTCCAGTTCTCCCAGGTCTGAGAGAAAGGAGAATGGTAGCTCCTCTAAAGACCCCCCAGTAGCAAGGGGTGGTGTTTTAAGTCCTGTGGATTTAAAGGTCATCTTAAACGGATTTCAGGCCAATCAGCCAAAATCCAGCATTGGTTCATCAAAAATACAAATATGTAGCTGGTAAACTAAGAAGAAACTTGTTTAGATGGCTCATCTAAGAGCAGCAGTATAGGCAGTTTCAATGGGCATCTGGAAAGAGTGACTGTAGACAAGGTGCAAAGGAACTTATTGGTAAAGGCTTGACAGGGAATCAGATGCAATGATTGTGTATATTTGGATAGAGGTGAGAAATGCAGCTGTTTAATAGATACAGGTGTCTACAAGTGGCGATGCATTTCGTAGAATAGCACCTTTTATAAAACCCATTTATCTCATGGAGCTAAAACCTGTGAGGGATTTATTGGAAATAGAAGGAGCAGGAGGTGTCAGACAGTATCCTATTTGGGATTTATAATTTCCTGAACTTGCATATTTCGGGCCAATAATACCAAAGATATGGGAGAAATATATGAAATACCTTAGCTCTAGTGTACTTGAGACCAACGATGAATCAACAACAAGTTTCAGCCATTATTGGTACTAATGTTAAGATGTGTGACTTCCAGGCCAAAATATTAATCCAGATGGGGATCAGTTTTGCAGCTTACTTTTGGACACTTGCCGTGTCGCTGGAAAGAAGCTTACAGCTGTACTATTTAGCAAAAGTCAAAGGAAGAAGGCTGGAAGTGGAAGAGGGGAGTGAAGTGCTGCTACAGCAGGGGAAGGGGCGAACATATCCCAACAGGAAGATCATGCAGACAGTGACAGGTGTGTTGCAAACTTCACTTCACATGAAAAATAGGAACAACAGTCCTTTTAGAAGACCCAGAAGTGGCAGCTGGACTATGGAGGAGGTTGTCCATCTTTCCACAAATAGTAAAACCTACAGTGCAAGTTAAATATGAGAATAGGGGTCTGTGTGGACATTTGACACAAAGGATGTGTATTGCAAGGGCCTCATTACTGTAGTTGCTACAATGGAAGCCGTGCTTATGAAGTAGAATGGACAAGAGCTCTTAGGCCCTGTCGGGTTTGGACTCCTCACAAATGGAAATGAATTCCCAGTTTTAAATTTCCTGAAGCGTCAGCATTAAGTAAAAGCCAAGAACAGGAAAGAATTTCACTGGCTTGTGTAACAGAAACAACACCAAGGGGTCTTTGCAATGCAATACGATTTAGACATTGGGAGAGCTCTTTCAGGTGTCACCCAACAAAATTCATTTTAAAAGTGATGTGCCCTTTAGAGAGAGGAGCTTTTAGCTGAGTCCTCACCTACAGATTTTTGAGAAGACCTCGCCAACATCCTAGGGAGTTGGCTACTTTAGGCATAGTGAAAGAAACCAACCGGATCCCTTATGCATCACCAGTAGTATTGGTGTAAGGAGAAAAAATGGGGCCCTTAGGATGCAGTAGTGGACTATAGGAAATTAAATACTTTAACAGAAAAAAAAGGATGCTTATCTGTAAAGCCTAGAAGATAGAACAACAAAATGTTTGCATTACTCACTTCCGCAGGATCACAGTGAGTTCTCTGTCTTAGATTTAAAAAAAAAAAGAGGTGGATATTATCAGGTGCCAATGGACCCAACAGATTGCCAAAAGACTGGCCCATTTACCACCCCGTTTGGTGGCAATTGGCAGTTCAAGATGATACTTTAAGGGTTAACAAATGCCCCCCTCAACCTTTCAACGAATGATGGAAAATGTGATGCAAGGCTTGAACCTTTACTAGAAACTGTTGCCTTTTGGATGATTTGATCATATTCTCTACAATCTAAAGAGGAGCATGAAGAACGTCTCCCTCAAGGTTTTGCAAAGAACTTCAGAAATATGGATTAAAGTTGGTCCTTCTAAAATGTAAATTCTATTTCAATCATCAGTGAAATATTTCCGTTATATCATATCAGCAGCTCCTTCTTAGGAATAGAGAGCCAGACAAAGGAAAAGACAGATACCATTACACCACCTGGCCAGTGCCTACAAACCTCAAGTGAACTTCGAGATTTCTTGGGTTTGCTGGATGGCTATAGGAGAGTTTGTGTCAGGATGTTCAATCATTGCTAAGCCATTAACATTCATTGCTAGCAGGTGGTTCTAGGGAAGTAAAACTAAAAGGAAACCAAAGTCTCTCAAAGAGACAAATGGGATGTAGGCTGCCAAAGAGGCCTTTGAGACTTTAGAAGTTAAAGTTAACCACAGCACCACAGTATTGGGATTTGCAGACTGGAAGTTTACCATATATAGTACATACCAGATGCTAGTCTCACAGAGTTAGGTGCAGCCCTGTACTAAATGCAAAATAACTGTCTCCAGATGTCATGCAGCTTATGCCAGTAGAGAGGTTTAAGCCGTATGATGAACGCATGGTATCCAGTGCACAAATTGGAGTTTTTGGCGTTAAAATGGGCACTGTTTGTGACAAGTTACATGATTTTTTTGTATGGATCAGGAGTTTAAAGGTAATGACTATTAACAACCCAATGACTTATGTCTCTAACCCTCTGCCAAATTAGATGCTGCATGGGCAGAGGTGGGTGTCAACATTATCTTTATATTAATTTTGGAAATAGTCTACAGATCTGGAAAGAAGCTAATATAGATGCTGACTCACTTTCTAGAAGACATGAAGAGCTCCACCGAGGGATGAGGAGGGAATAAACAACTAGAAAGAATTTCTAAAATGCTCCTAAAAAATTCTGGAACATGAGATCCCAATGCACTAAAGTGGAAGTAGGATGCTTCAGAAGTCTGTAAAGACAGTTATCAAGTTCATGAGTGTAAGCCCAAACATCCAGTAAGTAGTGCCAAGATTTGTGAAGGGGACCTGAATTATAATGGAGAACTTTACCTGTTCTTGAGGACAAAGTATTCCAGAAGAATTTGCAAATGAAGGGATGCCATATTAAATCCCCTTCTTGATCAAAAAAAAATGATGAGTTTCCTTGGATTGGAAGAAGTTGCAAAAAGAAGGGACAGGATATATATAGCTAGAATAATACACCCTTTTTTGGAGAGAAGGCATAAACCCACCTGGGAGGAAGAAAGAGAAAGAAGAGTATGAAAACTAGACTGTACTCTTGGAGAGAGTGGCCCTCGACTCTTTTTTCTGTTGTTGAATGGAGTTCTATGATCGGAAGGTTCTAATCTAAAAGGAGAAAGATGTAGAAACAGCTTGTGATCCCTTACACTCATCGGAGGAGAGCCCTAGGAAGGCATTCATGATGAAATGGGTCATTTTGGAATTAGGAAAGAACTTTGGAATTGGCTAGGGATAGATTCTTTCTGGCCTAAAATGGCACAAGCTATAGAACAGAAGTGCATTGGCTGTGAGAGGCAGCTGTAAAGAGGCCAAAGCCGAGAGTATAGAAAGAGAGCAGCTGAATTGAGTGAATATACAAAGGAAACCTTAACTCCTTTAGAGTTAGTCTGCATAGATTTTTAACTCTTGAACCCTGATGAAAATGGCACCCAAAAAAAATATTTTAGTGAAGTTACTGAGTCATTTTACCAAATATGAACAAACATATTACCCCCACTCGAGATCAGACTGCAAGAACGAGTAGCGCTACAACTCTCTGGGAAAAATTCTTACATATGCCATTATGGGATTTCCCTCTAGAAGATTCCACAGTGATCAAGGAGCAGCCTTTTGAGTCAGTAGAACTGGTTACAGAACTGGAGTAAAAAGAGTGCAGAGACTAAAATCCTCCCATACAACACCATA
Organism: Sphaerodactylus townsendi; assembly: GCF_021028975.2. Lineage (NCBI taxonomy): Eukaryota > Metazoa > Chordata > Lepidosauria > Squamata > Sphaerodactylidae > Sphaerodactylus > Sphaerodactylus townsendi. Next base: position 64,612,409 of record NC_059430.1, on the reverse strand, counting down.
TCACCCAAGAGGAAACCCTGCTGGGGAGAGGTTCAAATGCGTGCCCTTTTAGACATGTTGGGCTACATTAGAAGTAAATAAGGAAATTCAAGTGGAGAGAAGTACACATAAAACCATTAGTTCATGCTTATAATTGCACTAAAAAATGAGCTACTACTCGGAGGAATCTCCTTATTTTTTTTAATGTTTGGAAGACAACAACCACTACTACCAATTGATTTTGTGTTTTGGGATATAAAATTGAGAGGGGCAGACAGAGGTAGCTCTATCAAAGAATATGTATCGAGACTTGAAAGCGCAGGCTTTGTTATGCATATGATTTGGCCACTCTCAGGAGAGAAGTGAAAAGCATCAGCAAGCCAACAAACTAAGATGGGATATGAAAGTCATCAAATCAAACATTTCAACAGGAGACAAGAGAGTACTGAATACGTAGCTTAAGTCCCTCCTCGTGGAATGCAGAAATTAGCTTGACCGGGATGGGAACCTGTTGTGCATATAGTTCTAGAGCAACAGCAATTCCTCGATGAAAACCTTCCTGGTATACAAAGTGCAATGAGGAAGATGGTGAAGGCGCTTGTTCGAACTCTGCACCCGGGATATGTTAGAACCATGTGGATTTATTTCCTCCTCCAGAGGTATAAGTGATTTGGACAGTCCAGACAGTCCCTATTAGTGGTAGGAGACCCGAGACAAAAGCTAGCTGATGTCAAACTCACAGTAGGGAGAAGATTTTGCATCCACATCTAACTCCTTTGAGACCTCAATCCTAAGGCAAAGAGAATTTACTCCAAGCTCCCTTCTTACAGTAGGGTTATTGCAGGTGGAAATCCTTTTCCAGTCAAGACAAAAGAAAGACAAAGTTGTGCTGTCAGATTCCCCCCAAATGTGGTTCCCACTTCCATAGTACAGGGATCTCTGAGGAAATCAGTAACTCCACCCCTATAGACCTCTTAAAGAGTTAGAACTCAACCTACTAGAAGCTAGCTGATTATGTTTCTAAACTTCTTTCAGTGGGGTTAACTGGAGTCCAACACTCCCTATGGTAATGTGTCATTTGTTTAATGATTTACAGGGGGGGGTTAAGTTATAAATACTCGTCGTCGAATGACAGAATTTTAGTGGGGAAGAATGTAACCCCTATGATCAGAATGGGTTGACTCCAGAAAGGGGTGGAGACTCTAAGCCTCAGAAGGCTACCAAAACTGGTGAAGTTGGAGGAAGCAAGGCTACCAGGCTGGGACCTTTGATTTAATCCCATTATAGAAGCTCTTAACACCTTGTTTTAAGGTAATTCGCAAAGTTGTTGGGAACTAGTGGGAAGGGAGGTTGGTTATTTTTGCTATAATTGTAAAATGTTAGGAATTTATTGTTTCAGGGCTTACTAAGTGTATGTAATTGATGGGAGTTCGCTTGGGGACCTTCATCATCTTGGATCCCATTCACCAAGCCTCTGAAGTCTCTCATATAACCCAAACCACCAGCAGGGGAAGAATTGGACTTTGCAATTTATCAGTAGTTTGTCAAGATAAGGACTTGAAATGCAAACTTCTAGAAGGGACTGTAAATTGTTAATGTTAAATAGAAAATGTTAAAAGTTTTATTTGTTAAGTAAACCCATTTTGTTTTAAAATTCTAGTTCTTTTGCAACTCTCTTTCCAAGTTCTGCCCCACAGAACCCACAGTTAGAGGTTACACATGGAGCCCATTGTACAAGCGGCCCAGGGATCTACGACAAAAAACGCTTCATCCCTAGGCAGCTGTTCTATTAGCTGGCAAGCTTCCTAACGCTTGGTGACCTCCAGGGGTCAGAGGGGCAGCGTGGGTGGGTGGGTTCTCAGCAGCCTCTCAGACTCAACTACTGGAAATTGTGAGTGGGGGGGGAAACGGAAGGCCCAGTGACTTTCCAAAACCCTCCCTTGGAGAAGGGAGGAGGTGGCCCGGCGCCTTCACACACCTTCAGGCCGCAAGACAGGATGGCGCTGCCCTGCGTTACGATGTAGCAGCTTCGCCTGTGCTTGAACCTTGCTGGGGATGCATGCGTTTTGTTGGGATGGGACTGGCAATCAGGGTTGTGTAATCTTTACTTCATCCAAAGAGCCATTTTTTGCCACAGAAGAAAAAAATCTGTCTGGAGCCACAAAACATGTGAGCCTTATAACACTTCCCTAATAAGTCTATCTTGGTCTATCATTACTATTAAGTCTAAATGAGCATTAATGAATAAGTTTTACCACATGTAGCTATACTCTGTAGTGGACTATTTATGATTAATTGGTACTTTAACTTTGCATTTTCATTTGCAATACTACCATGCTTTGTTGCATTTTTTGAATGGCCTGTGGGCCATAATAATGAGAACTGACTGACCAGAAGTATAGTCAAGACACTGTTGGTAATAACTTCTTTACAACAAATAATAAAGATATTCACCAGCAGAAAACACACTGAGTTACCATAAAACATTATGTTTTAAAAAAAAAAGAAGTTAAACAAGCTCATGGAGAGGTACTCTATTAGCCATGTCAGCTAAACAGAGCCTCCAGGTTCACAGGCGATATACCTCTGAGCATCAACTATGCTAGATAAATGCTGCAAGGGAACCTTTAACCTTGCAAATATGGTATTCAAGACCTTGACCACAGTCAGTAAGGCTTTTCTTACATATTGCTAATCTCATCTGTTTACATGCCTTGCCAGAAAGGTCCAAGGGGAAAAAAAGTGATAAATGACATGCCAATGAATAAGTATCTTTGTGCTATCCCAAGCTTCAAGCTCCTTGACACCTTAAGTCCCTCCTTTTCCACAAGAGTATCCAATCCATACAACTCCATGAAACATCCCAGGTGCCAACCACCCCAGCCCCACCCCACCCCATGCAATGCTCCCCTTCCTCCTCATTTCCCCACAACAATTTCCAGAAGGCCTTTTGAGCTATCCTTTTTTCTTCAACTAGCCATTTCTACTTCTGTTTCCCTGACCTTGTTTCCCCTAATTTAGATGGCCTCATAACTGTTCTGACAAGGCTGCATGCTCTCCAGGCACCTTGAATTCATAGAATCATACTGGACCACCCAGAAGGGAGGTCCAGCAGCTGTGAACACAAGGACCAGTGGAAGGAAACAATGGAGGCAGGAACATAGCACCTCCTCTTCTCTAGCACTTCTGCCTGACCTCATAGAAACAGGAAGAGAAGCAGAGTGCAAGCGATGCAGATGTTGATAGCCAATGGAATTTACTCAGTTGACTTAATGTGATGAGAGAAGAGGTACCATGCCCTCTTCAGACCCTTACCCTCTTCAGATTCTGAAACAATGAACAGAGAGCCTGCCAGCTGTCAAGTGGCTGAAGCCCACAACACCCCTAGTGACACTGACAAGCTGCTTGGCTTCAGCTTTTGGATTGTTCTTCCTGTGTCTAGCCCCTAAGTCTCAACAGGCGATCAGACACCAGCCTCCCAGGCCAAACTGCACCTTCCACTTTCTCTGCCTGTCTGCTTGGGTGGGGCCTCTGTAGAACAACAAAAGAGTCACATGTGGTTCCCAGAGCTGCAGGGGTTGCAGTCTAGCTGATCAGAAGTATATCCCAGAGGGAATCTTTATCTGGGGCCTTCTAAGGGCACTTGTTAGCACACAACATAAAAAAGGCTCTCAGCACTGGGTGGATGCAAAGGAAGAGCATTTTAATCCATTCCCTTCCTGACCAAGAATGGCAGGTGGGGAGTTTCCCGGGTTTGCCCCCCATTACATATCTGAAGCTCTAACCCCATTTGTGGTTTTTGTATTTTTTTAAAGTGGTTTTTTTCAGTTTTGGAGTTTGCAGGGGGCAGAGTTTTAGGCCAGTAAACCATAATTTCAGAGATTGTTTGGGAGACTCTCCTGACTAGAAACCACCCAGGTTTGGTGAGGTTTTGGTTCCAGAGGGTCCAAAGTTATGGACTCCCAGGGGTGCATACAGGCTGGCTTGGTGAATGGCAGGAGATGGGGCTACACATTTTGAGGTTTATAACTTTGGGACCCTGGACAAACTTCACCAACCTAGGTGAGGCATCATCAGGAGAGCCTCTTAAAGATACTCTGAAAGTTTAGTTGCTGCTAGCTTATCAATTGCACCCTGACAGCAGGCACCCCAAATTTCCCCAGATTCTCCTTTTAGAATCCACCCCTTGACATGGATTTAAAGGAGAATCTGAGTCTGGATTTAAACATTAGAAAGTGATGCTGTTTCAGGGTGGGGATAATCCACTCCAAAACGGTATCACTTTCAATATTATTTTGAGGACAGATTCTCCCTTTTAAGGTGATTTAAAGGAGAATCTGGAAGCTCAGACTAAACACCATTGAAAATGCTGCTGCTTGGGGTGGATTCCAGCATCACAGCAGCTGCCCATTGCACCATAGGAAACTGAGATTTTGCACCAGACTCCATTTTTCCTAGCTATGCCTCTGCCGGAAGGGAGGGCAGAAGGGACTGCTCAGCTGATGGCTAGGAGCCCAGCCAGCTGGGGGTGGGGAGGTGAAGAGGGCGGGTGGGGCAGGAGTCTACCATCCCTGGCCTCAAAGAGCTGCTTTTATAAGTACTGAGGCAGAGGCGAGGGGCTTGGGAAAGCATGTGCGCCCACAGCCCCCCATTAGAAATCTATACCTACTTCCCTGCTTCTGACACTTTATCTTCTGCAGACACCTCCTGTTTCTTTTCCCAGATGGGCTCATCCTAGTTTTAGAGACCAACTGGGGAAGAGGAACTTTCTAATGAAAACTACCAGGGGAAGAACTGGAGGGATATTGATAAGAGAGAAAGGCACCTCAGTCCTCCCTTTAGCTGCAAATGTCTGCCAGGTTGGGAGACATAGCAGTGGGAAGTGTTGAAAGAGTAGCTTGTATGTTACCACTTGTTTCCAAGAATGGAAGTCCAACAAGGGGCAAGGGAGCAGTTTCCTGGCAGTTCCCTTTTCCTACTGAAGAACCACCACTATGCCCCTTCAGAGAGGATCTACTGGACCCCTAGGACCAAATTTGGAGGTTTCGCTTCAGCCTGTGGTGGGAGGAAGTTCCATACCATGAGGTCTGAACCACTATCAGAACTGTGGTTAAAGCCAATAATGTCTGTTTGTGGACTAGGCTCTCCTAATTGCTGCAGGCTCCTACAAAATAATGTTTATAGCAACCATATAAAGCAGGTTGATATTTTTTAGTCATCATTATTATTCCCAAAGGGGTGATTTTTCAAGACTGATGACTTGCCTAGAGTGAGTTTATAAAAGCACTTTTAATTTGAATATGTATTTTGTGGCTTGTATTTCATGCTCTCAACCATTATACCATGCATAATGCAGTATTTTAGAATACTTCCCATTCCTGGGAGATTTGGTGACAAAGCAGGGTTTCCATATCTAAATGTGTTACGTTGTTGTTTTGTTTCTGATTTATTTTGTCAGCTATTTGAAAATATTTTGATGGGATATTCCTAGTTCTAAACTTTGAAAGAGATTTACTCATTGGCCCCAGTGTCACAGCTCATGTATTTCTCTCTCTGCCTAGGTCTCTCTGTGTGTGTGTGTGTGCTGGGATTTCAACAGACTAACAATGAGATCAAAGGGAATTCGCATAAAAAAATGAATGAACTCCAAAAAAAAACAAAAGCTTGAAGAGAAAAAAAGTATTGCAGGAGATTGCAGTCCGAAAGCAATGTAATGCAAAGATAAATATAGCTGGTAGGTACAAGCAGAGATTTGAATCAAACAAGCTGCCTTTTCAAGCACAATGTTACCTTTCCCATTGCCCCTTATAAAAACAGACTTCTAGGCAAAACCACATGCCCTCACTTTTTACAAAGAGGTTTGAAGAAGCAATAAATAATAGCAAAACAGATTTCATTGTGATTCTTGCTTCTGGTAAAACAAAAAAAGATAGCTTATGAAAGAAGATTGAACAATGCATTTTTCTTACAGTAGACACAAGGGACCCCAGAGAAAGAACTTAGGATCCTATATAGATACATGCGAGTCTTTTCCCAGACGGAGCCTGCATTTCCTGGCATGCCTCAAACATGAGTGAAATTACATGACAAATGGAGGACTCAATCTAAAGGCAAATGCAGCACTTAAAAAAAACTCTTACATCCTGTTTCTTCTGAACATTCAAGAGAATAACCTAATGGATTATTTTGAATTTCAATTTCAACCCATCTTTTTTTAAAGGAAATTCTTAAAATAAGTGTCATTGGAGAGCTGATAAAAGAGGGAGGGATGGGGACTTCTGGATCTTTAAAAATGGAATTTTAATTCTTATGACACATACAGTTTTAAAGAAAGTATGTGGGAGTTGCAACTGAGAGATTGGGAAGAGGGTGTTTTTTTTTTAGAAAAAAACTAACAGTTTTTTAAGCGACCCTCGAATAATAGTCTTAATTTTGGAAAAATATGTAATCAGATGTCATAATAAATACACTTATGCCCGTGTTAAAGTACATCACCTTGTGCTAGACATAAAAAAATTCCTCTCGTTTTCCTCAAAGGGAACGATGACAGAACGTTCCCCTTCTAAAATGTTCTGGGTTCATTAAAAGAGCTTCTCATATCTTCCGTCTCCATTTTCTTCAATTGACGTCAACCTTGTTCTTCCACAGGGTTTACTTGGGTTTTGTTAGAATTCAGAAAGAGCCCAAAGCTGAGTAGCCAAAGGTGGGTTGAGGAAGGTTTTTTTTTTTTTCGGAGGGACCTTTTTTTGGAAAAAGGAGACTAGAAGAATTCCTGCCCTCGCTCCCTTCCCGCCCTCGCTCTGTATGTTATAGACTTCAAACAATAACCCACCTATATTGGGGCAGCATTATTAATTATATTCCGGACTACTCTTACAGCATTAAATCTCTTTAGCAATTATTTCATTGGGTTTTTTTTTAATTCTTGGGAAAGAAACCATATCGCAAGAGGACGGAAATTATCGGAAACTTGACTCATCAAGGAACACGTTCGCCTCTCCTACGCGCCTTTTTTCTTCCCCTTCTTCATACAACATGGAGAACGAGAGAAGAATGAGAGCCGAAAAACGATGCTCCCTATTTACACTGCGACCCATTCATCCCTCCCACACTAACCAAAGCACACTACATCGCCGCCGGCCCCTGCGTCCAAGGGAGGGAAAGGGGAACTGAAACCAGGCGGGCTGCTGCGGACGGAAAAGAAAATTGCCCCGTTTGCAAACCACGCGGCTTCGGTAGCGCCACGCCACTAAGGTGCCCAATCTGGGGCCACGCTGAGTGTCTAGGAAGCGGTTTGTGAAAGCAGACGTCCATTTCGCCCCGGCACCTGCAAAGATGCTGAAGGTGAGCGTGCTTGCAACCGTTTTTCAATATACAGGCAGACCAAACTCCCCTGAGCCTTCCTCCCCAGGCCCCTCACGAATCTGCAACGCTCTCTTCGGATGGGGTGGTATAGCGGGGCGAGCCCCACCCCTCCCCGCCTGCTACCTGTTAATCAAAGGGCAGCGTCCTCTGGATCTCGCCTCCACTCCCACCGGCCCGTGATCCAGAAGCCAAGGTGCCTTTCGCTGCCCCGCCTGCAGCTTCCCAGTTGCCTGTGTCCTTTGTTACAAGATCTCGGGTGGCTCTCGGAGGCGGATCCAGTTGCAGGCAGAAAGCCCCTCTTGTCCAGGATTTGCAGCGGACAGAGACCGCTTTGTTTTAAAGCATGATCTTTTAAGTATAGCAAGCATATAAGCAATATAGGTGTGCATGCGTGTATATTTTTTGACCTGCCTGTGGACGTGGTGCTTGGAATTCGGAATGAATGAGATGTTGGGAGGACGACCTCTCAGCTGCTGCTGCTCCATGCTGCTCCCGCCTCCCTCTTGTCGCCTCCTCTTTCTCCCGTGTGTGGGTGCAGACTATCCTACGTATGTATGTACACTGGAGCAGATCGCACGCACAGCTCCCTTCCAGTCCTGGCCGGCGTTGGCCCCCCCGTTCATTATAGCGCGAATACCCTTTAAAAGGCGGGGGGTTGGGATTCCAGAAATATGAGGCTGGAGTGGAGGGGCACTCGCTCACTTCCTCTCATGTGAATTGGAGCTGATGCCAGGGACAGGTACATTTCCTGCCCGTCGGAAAACATCTCTGTGCCGATCACTTCAAAGGGTGTTGTCGCCGGTCTGCTTATATAGAATCTCTATATGGAACAGGAAAGGAGGGGCAGGGCAATTTGGTTTTGCGCCAATTAGCCGTTCTTAGGACCTCAGTATAACCGATTTAAGTGAAAATGGTTTTCAAGACCGCCTTCCCTTCCCTCTAGTAGGGACTTAGGGGAGCACAGATCAGCCAACCATTACTTCCGAGGGTAGAACCTGGGAGCTGCGAGATACTTCCAACGGAAATAGTTAAAGGGCCTTAAGGCTATTTATTGACTTTTCTCTCTTATTTATATCTGAGCTTCTGCTGTCTTCATGTTATAATTTGGGGTAATGTGCTAACATTGTGGTTTCCGGGCTGTATGGCGTGTTCTAGCAGCATTCTCTCCCTGACGTTTCCACCTGCATCTGTGAAACATGTACAGAGGATGCCAGCCACAGATGCAGGCGAAACGTCAGGAGAGAATGCTGCTAGAACACGGCCATACAGCCCGGAAACCACACAGCACCCAAGTGATTCCGACCGTGAAAGCCTTCAACAATACATAACACAGCCTTTTTGTGACAATGTGTGAAGATGGTAATACAGATTAGCATGAGAGAACCTCTTTCAGAATCTTGAAGAAAGTATGTGAAAAGTGATCTAGATGATAGTGTGACAATTTAAAATACAACAATACTTAGTGAAATGCTGTATGAATTTACTCTTGCTGAAATTTTATCCTTCCACCATCTTCTGTCAAAAATGCACATTTGCTGAAAGTGGGAATACTGCAGTCACTATTATAATTAGATACAGCCAAAATATAATTCATGGTTTGCATTCTGACTCATTCTACATCTCTGCAACCCAGGTATTTTGCAGACATGATTTCTAGTCTGCTGAGCCCAGAATTCTGCTGAGAAGCTGCTCTATGTGCAGAATGTTGGTTCTCTGAGGAAGAATTAAAATTCTTTATGTGAAGCCATAGGGATCACACTCTATGACATCAAAAAGAGTCATGTGACTGGGGGAGGGAAGCAGGTGACTGAGGAAGCTTGTTAAAAAGTGACTTGAATTAATCCTTCGAGCAGTCAGGAAAGGCAACTGTGGGCAGCTATTAAATGACAGTTAACTGTAGAAGGCTCAAAAGTGTCATCATGGTATTAAAAAACTTACATTTGGCACAGGCCTTGTTCATTCACATGTAATGTAAAGTCATATACAAATAGGCTGATGTATATATACCTGCAAAGACAAAATTGCACAGAAAGGATTTTTGTTAAAAAAATTAAGACGCATGCAATTTCTGCTCATGTGTAAATTGCTGCTTGACCTTGGACAAATTAGTTTTTTTGTGTAAGTATGTATAGAACTATATAGAATTTCTAAGACCTCAAGATGTGGTTATTAGTTCTCCCTTTTCTATTTTGTATTCACAAGAACCCTGTGAGGTAGGGTCCATGGGAGACAATGGCTAGTCGGAGGTGATTCAGTAAGCTCTGTGGCAGAGTAAGGATTTGAATCCAGGTCTTCCAGATGTCCAGAAACATAACCACAGTGTTTCTCCCTCATTGTGTCTCCTTGTTTTCACCTGGGACCATCAGCATGACACCTGCCAGTCCAGGAACTGTGTTTGACACAGACAGCAGAAAAAGACTTATCTAAGACGGTTGGCTGACTCAGCCTTCCATCCTTCCAAGGCCAGTAAAATGAATACCCAGCTTACAGGGGTAAAGTGTGGATGACTGGGGAAGGCAATGGCAGACCATCTCGTAAACACAGTCTGGCTAGTAAATGTTGTGATATGATGCCTCCCCTCCCACATGGGTCAATAGTGATCCGGTGCTTGCACCAGTGACTACCTTTTTTAAATAGAAAGTCGGGGTTACCAATTTTTTTCATATAGATTCATATAGGATTCCTGACCAAGCTGTAAATCATATTGAAACACAAGGTGATAAGACATTTCATAATTGTTGGTCCTGCTCTCTTTGTAAAGTCTCAAGTACATGGCAGTTTTTCCTTCTGCTGTACACCTAAACAGAAGGCCAGGAGAAATCCCAGAAACTACAAGAGGATGGAGGAAAACACATGGGCTGCCATCAAACATTATGTTGAATAGACTTTAATTCTTAGATGTAAAGTCATATATAAACAGGCTGATTTTTTGAATAAAATTATAAAATAGATTAACAACTGGTTTTAATTCTATGTAACGGGAAGATTTTTCATTCTGTTTGGAAGGACATTTGAACACAGGACAGCCCCTGCTGGCTCTGAGCCTGGCATTGTATAGACAGACAGGGACTGCATGGACTATTGAGACTGAATTTCCTTTGTCCAAGGGGCAAACTAGATGTGACAAGTGGAAAATCAGTTAAAAGTGCCATGAGGGCTCTTGTTTCTCCCCCCCCCCACCCGCCACACCTTACTAAGTGCTGGAGCAGCTATGGTGTGTGTGTGGCATGGAGGGAGCATTTTGCCGCACAGTGGGTCCAATCAGGATCAGACCTCCACAATATTTTTGAATAACTTTCAAGTGGCAGCAGTGTCCACATTGTGGTTTGTTATAACTTAATTAGCCCGCTCTCCAAGTTCAAGGACAATCCGCTGGAGCAATAAACTCCCACAAAAGTAGACCCTTTTGCTTCTAATAATGTTCTAACTTAGGCAGATTCTGCATCAGCCATATACAGTGGTGTGGAGCCAGTAAAAATGCCGTTGTGGGGGAGTACTTCGTGTTGTGGGGGAGGAGTCCCCCCACAATTGCATTTTTCTGACTCGCTAACTTAGCGAGTCATTTGAAAAAAGCTTGTGTCCACTCGGTGCACCAGGTGGAAAGCAGCACCAGGTGGAAAGCAGTGTTTTCCCTGTGCCGCTGTAGTTCCACTCTTACCTCCTCTCGGCTGTCAATGCACTGCCGAGGCCAGGGGATACACCTCCTGGCCTGAAACCCTGGAGGTGTCACCATGGCCACGGGGGCGTGTCCCCATGGCTCTACAGAGCCATGGCAGCCAAGAGAAGATAAGGGGGAACTACAATGGTGAGCCTCGTGCAAAGGCGGACCCCCTGATATCACTGCCCAAATAAGGAGCTCCCTCTGTCTCCTGGCTGGGTTTCCTCAAACCCCAGCCAGGGAGAGGCAGAGGGAGCTCCTTATTTGGGCATTGACTCCCTCTGATGTCACTGCCCAAATAAGGAGCTCCCTCTGCCTCCCTGCTGGGGTTTGAAGAAGCCGATTAATCCCTTCCAGGCACTTTTTGGAGTGCCTTGAACTGATTAATTGGATTTACATTGATTCCTATGGGGAATGGTGCCTCAGTTTTCGTCGATTTCGGTTTTTGTCGATTCCTTTCAGACAAATTATCCACTGCTGGAGGTCATCTCTGAGTGGGCGCTGGATCACCCTCGCTTAATTGTGTTGGGTGACTTCAACGTCCATGTTGATTCGGCCTCCTCGTCAGTGGCCGCTGATCTAGTGTCATCCATGGCGACGCTAGGCCTCTCTCTTATAAATACTGGTGTCCCTACTCATCAAGGAGGCCACACTCTGGACCTAGTCTTCGCGGCAGGTGTGCATGTGGTCTTATCCTCTGTAGAAAGAGTGCCGTGGTCTGACCACTATGTCCTGAAGGCTCGGATTGATGCTCCTATGCCCCCCCCCGTCTAGGTGACGGGCATATTTTAGCCCGCCCGCGGAGACTAATGGAACCAGAACGGTTCCAAAATGCTCTACGGGAACTCCCGCCCACTGGAGCTACTCTAGATGAGCTGGTAGAGAGCTGGGACACCAGGCTCTCTGAAGCCGTCGATGGTATCGCTCCAAAGCGTCCTCTCCGGCATTACCGCATTAACCCGGCTCCTTGGTACACCAAGGAGCTGAGGAAGCATGAAAAGGGAACTGAGATGGCTTGAAGCCCGAGGGTGGCGTGCTGTGGTACTTGGACGAGGGGTCAAGACACTCATATCGATGGATTTATGAAGTCCTATGCCAGAGGTACTGTGAAGGGGGGAGACGAGAAAGCGGGCATATTTTGCTTCAGCTTATTGAATCTGCTAGTTCGCTACCAGCACAATTGTTTACGAGTGGTAATTCGGACGTTGACGACCTCTTCGATAGGGGTCCAAAAGAGACTGATTTGGCATTAGGCTGTGAGGCTTTGCAGTAACTACTTCACACACAATAAAAGTCCTGACCCTCCGCCAATCCCACTCCCTGCCACTATTGATCACGGTATGTGAACTTAGAGGCCCCTGGGCCGTCTTTGGGTCCTTTCTTGGACCACTTCAACTTACTTGACCCAACGAATGTTGACAGGATCCCTGGATGCTGTCACGATCTACCCACTTGTCCCTTTTGACCCGTGCCCTTCCTGGTTGGTGAAAGCCGGCGGGGAGGAGCTTCGGAGCCACCTGTTGGATATAGTTAACTGCTCCCTTGAGCAAGGAGTTTTCCCTGGTCGGCTTAAAGAGGCGGTGGTCCGCCCTCGGCTCCTAAAAGACCGCACTTAGATCCCTGGAGATCCGGCCAATTACCGCCCAGTTTCCAATTTACCATTCTTGGGCAAGGTAATTGAGCGGCGGTGGCTGACTCAGCTCCAGCGATTCCTGGATGACACAAGCGTACTGGATCCCTTCCAGTCTGGCTTCAGCGCTGGTCATGGGACGAGACGGTGCTGGTCACTGTTGTGGGCGACCTCCGACTACACTTGGACAGAGGCGGTTGGCTGTTGGTGTTGTTAGATCTCACCGAAGCGTTGATATGGTAGACCACGACCTTTTGGTCCACCGCCTTGTTTGTATCGGGGTTGGAGATTCAGCCTTAAATTGGCTGATCTCGTTCCTCGAGATCGGGGACAGCAGGTGGCATCGGGGTGAGGTCTCGAAGCGTCGCCCCAAGATGTGTGGGGTGCCGCCAGCGAGCGATACTCCCCGATGCTTTTTAATATCTACATGCACCCCCTGGCGAGTCTAGTTCGGAGTTTTGGGCTGCGGTGTCATCAATACGCTGATGACACCCAGCTCTTGTTCACAATGGAGGGCAGCCCGACCTCAGCCCCTGATGCTCTCCTGCGTTGTCTTGATGCTGTGGCTGGTTGGTTGAGTGCAAGTCGGCTGAAGTTGAATCCCACTAAGACGGAGGTCCTGTGGCTGGGCCGGGGGGAGTGTCCGGTGGCCTTTGGCCTGCCTACCCTTCTTGGCGAGACGTTAAAATTAACTTTGTTCGCCAAGAGCCTGGGGGTGACTCTGGATCCATCTTTATCATTGGTGGTCCAGGTCACCCAGACAGCCCAGGCAGCTTTTTACCATCTGCGGCAGGCACGGCAACTGGCCCCGTATCTCTCCCGTTCTGATCTGGCCACTGTGATCCATGCCACGGTCACCTCTAGATTAGACTACTGTAACTCGCTCTACGCGGGCTTACCTTTGGCCATGATCCGGAAACTGAAACTTGTACAGAATGCGGCAGCCAGACTCCTTTCCGGAGCAACAGCAAGGGACCGGATTACTCCGGTCCTATACCAACTGCACTGGCTGCCGATCGAGTACCGGGTCATGTTTAAAGTTTTGGTTTTGACCTTTAAAGCCGCCCCGCACATCTAAGAGACCGTCTCTCCCTATATCGCCCTTCTAGGCCCCTCCGTTCATCGGAGGCGGACCTACTGGTGATCCCTGGCCCCAAGGCGATCCGGCTGGCCTCTACAAGGGCCAGGGCTTTTACGGCTCTGGCCCCTACCTGGTGGAACAGGCTTCCAGGTGAGATCAGGGCCCTGTGGGATTTACAAAGTTTCCGCAGGGCCTGTAAAGCGGACCTGTTCCGCCAGGCATTTGGCCAGCTGGGATGATATCAACTGCAACAAAAAGCAAACATCTGGCCTCCCGTGGGTTCATAAAAGGGGGAATAGAATAGCTGAAGCCATCTTTAGTCTAATATTTTATGTATTTTAATTAATTTATATATATGATGTTTTAACTTTTTATTTTGTTGGAAACCGCCCTGAGCCTTCGGGGAGGGTGGTATACAAATACAATAAATAAAATAAATAAATAAAAACTGAGGTACCACTGTAATCACCACCCCTAGCTTTGTGGTAGCCATACTAATGACTTGTTCAGCATACAGTTTTCATTTCTCCCTCAGATTAAGTGCTCAAAACTTCCCTGTAAACAATATTCTTGGTTTTTCTCTCTGGTTGAAAGATGACCAAGCTGTCAGGTGAACTAACTCTGGAGGACTCTGAATGTCCCTCTCATTGTTATCAGCCCCAACAAAGTATATCTGAAGAAATGACGGCTGCTGATGGGGTCCCATCATGAGGCTTCCTATTTTGTGGTAGACTTGTCCCTGCACTTTGAATGTTGGCATGAAATTGCTCTCTTTCACCTCTCAGGTTCCGAAAGACGTCTTTTGGAAGCATCCATTGTATTTCCAGGAAGCAAAAGAAAGTGTTCTGCCATTGGATGCTGATGTGTGAGAAGGCTGTGAAGAGGTTCAGGGTAGGGTTGAATGGCAGGGAGCTGAACTTTACCACCACTGCAGCACATTCCTGGGGGCTCATCCCGCCACTTCAGAGCATGACACCAAGCACAGGGCGATTGAAGTCTGAGATCAATCACCTTGTCTCCACAGTAATCAATGTGAGATCCATATTCAAAACCCGACAAATATTTTTTAGTCCAAGGTGATAATTTTATTTGTAATCTTTTTTTAATTGTATTTGGCTGTAGCAGTCTGGTTAACATGAGGGTTGTTAGAGGAATACTTTTTCACAGCCTCTCTATGAACTTCGGGGTGACATTCAGCATACCACATCACAGCCTCTCTATGAACTTCGGGGTGACATTCAGCATACTTCATCACAGCCTCTCTATTAACTTTGGGGTGACATTCAGCATACCTCATCACAGCCTGTCTGTGAACTTCTGGGTTGTTTTTCACATATTTTGCAGCAGCTTCCTGTAGTTGTCTTTTTCTAATCGAATCTGTAAATCACTTTCTGTGTTTAATCCCTCTCCTCCCTTTACCTGTTTCAACAGAAGGAACAGGTTCGTATGCGGTGAAGAGGTCGGTGGTAGAATCCAGTTGGGCCAGCATTGGCTCAATTGTGCTTGTTGTTTTGTGGGCATTATCAGAACTTGTCGATTCGACACATGGAAATAGAGCGTCAAAGTGCCCTTCATTAAAATCTCCTGTGAAATGAATCATTTTTACTCCCTGTGAGCTTGGCAAGCAGGTTTTTAACTGTCACCTTTAGAATGTTCGTGCAGATGGCCAAAGTTCAACAGTAATGCAGATGGCCAGAGTTCAACAATAAATGTGTACTAACTTGAGTAAAACCGAATATTTTGAAAAATCCTTTCTTAGTGAGTACCTAAACCACATAATGAACCGGTGTGCCAAATTTCAACTTTGTAGGTTAGGTGGTTTTTTAGTTCTTTTGATGAGTCAGTGAGTGAGTCAGTGGTATTTCACGTTTATAGATATAGATTTAAAGACAGGTAAAGCGGCGAGACCTGATATTATTACAGCCAAATTTTTAAAGTTGAGGATAGATTCGTGGGTTCACTTTTTGCTGCCCTCTTTACCCACATTAATGATTCAGGCATGATTCCAGGCAAATGGCTCTCTTCCATATTGGTACCAATACATTAAAAAGGTGAGCCAACTGATCCTGCTAATTATCTCCCCTTTAGTCTCCTATCAGTAGTGGGTAAAATCTTTGCCAATTTTCTTTTTCTTAAATTACAAAACTGGATCACCCAGGAAGAAAAAATTGGTCCAGAGCAATTTGGTTTCTGCAAGGATAAAACCACATTAGACCATGCCCCTGTACTGTTACCTTTAGCAAACAAATCTACATATTGAGAATAGAGGAAATTATTTATGGCCTTTTTAGATTTGAAAAAGGCATTTGACTCCATCTCCAGAGAGATCTTATGGAAGAAACTGCTTGCATTAAAAAATGATAGGAGGCTTTTAATTTTGATAAGACAATTATATTCAAATACCAATTGCCAGATTAAATGCATTTGTGAATGTCTGACCATACAGGGGAGTAAAGCAAGGCTGCATCTTGGCTCCCACCCTGTTCAACATCTTTGTAAACTACCTTAATTTTGCACCTTTCCAAAATTTGGGATTGGCCTTATGAGACTTCTTTATGGCTGTTTAAGCTATTGTAGAGGCAACGATTTAGAAATTGATTACTTTAAGTCAAAATTTCTCATTTTTTCTAAATTATTTGAAAGATTTTCTTTGAAGATCAATAATATCTGCTTAGAACAAGTCAGACAGTTAAAATATTTAGGCATTATGTTTACCTACAGTCTTTCATGGAGAGTGCATTGCAATTCAGCAAGTATTATTGCGCATAATACCACCAATGCTATCTACCTTTGTAAAATAGATCTGGGAATCAGTACATATCAACAGCTTTGCAAGTATTTAATTCTAAAGTGGGGGCACAGTTACTATATGGATCCCCAATTTGGATAAATCCTGCACTTAACAAGGTATAATCTAAGGGTTTTTTTTACTATGTAATGGGTTTCCCTAACTGTGTATCATTTGTGGCTCTCTGCTTGAAACTGGGTCAGACCACCTTTGAGACTATGGCATGGTTGAGAGCATTTAAATTTTGGTTCAGAATTCACCATCATCAACGCCATTCTAGCCTTATTTATTGATTATTACAAGATTCTAAATCATCCACTTGGATTGTTCTATGAAAAGAAGATACAAACTATTGGGCTCAAGATTGATCTTTTATACTCTCTCTCTACTTTAGAGGCTTCTAAGATCCTAAAATCCAACCTCCTAAATCAGGAATTTCAATCATTAATGATAAAGGCAAAAAAGTCTTGTTCCCCCCTGAGCCACCTAATCCCTTTTGAACAAGGCTGTATGGCCAGATACTTGCTCCAATTATTTAATCCTGCACAAAGAAGAGCTCCTGCCTTAGGAAGATTCAATGTTATGCCCTCAGCATTACTGAGGGGCAGATATAAGGGGATTGAAAAATCAAAAAGACTCTGTTCTTGCTCTTTACCTCAGGTGGAAACTGACTGTCATTCTGTCATACTTGGTCCCAAATATGCAGAGATCAGAGCCAAATACATTGTCTGTATTTCACTATTACAAGACATAACAGCTGATTTATTCAAAATCCCACTATTATTGAACAACTCAGATGCCTAGTTCAATGAAACAATAGCAAATTTTCTGCAAGAGATAAAGCATTAGAAATAAGTACTTTAAGTGTTTAACTGCTGGAGGGATTGTTATTACACTATTTGCTGTTTTTTGTCAATTCAACTGATTTATTATGCCAGTAAAGGCTTTGAAATTGAAATTGTCCACATTGTGATCACCAGGACACTGTCACATCTTGTTTGGGTCTAATACACAAAGGAAGTTTAGTCAAGATGGTTCTGAACAGTCCATTTTTAATTTTGATCTCTTTGCTGAAGAAAGAAATTAACTTAATATTTTGGTTTTTGAAAAATTACATGTAGGAAGAGGTTTGCAATGATGGTGGTTCAGAAAAACTGCTATCTAACTCCATTATTGTCAACAAATAACCATTAGTGTTCTTGCTGAAGAAATTATCTCTGTTATGTTAAAGCTAGCAGCACTCTACATCAGAGGAAGTTGGTTCAAGTTGATATGGATTATTAATGTATTTATTTATTAAATTTGTATCCTGCCCTCCCCAACTAAGGTCAGGCTCAGGATGGTGCACAACATTGTGAAACAATTTACTAATATCTGAAATTATCATTAACATTGTGAAACAATTTACTAATACATAAAATTTTCATTAAAAACACACTAAGCCACTAAATTCAAGATGGTGAACAAATTAGCCCATGCCAGTCCATTTGGCCCAGCTCGGTATGAATCCTCCGAATACAGTCCAAGATGGGTCAAGTCAGAAGAACGGCAACACAGAATAACCAAGTGTTGACTTGTTATAGGGAGGTTGACAGATGGCATTGGGATGTATGAGGGGCCTCAACCAAACACCTCCATCTTACAGGCCCTGCAGAACTGTTTAAGGTCCCAGAGGGTCCTGGTGTCAACTGACAGAGAATTCCACCAGTCTGGATTCAGGGCAGAGAAAGTCCTGGCTCTGGTGAAGGCCAATCACACATCCCTGGGACCAGGGACAAACAGAAAAATTTTATTGTCGGACCGGAGCATCCTCCGTGAGCAGCATGGGGTAATTCAGTTCCACGGGTACAGTGATCCCAGACTGCTCAGGGCCTTGAAGGTTATGACCAAAACTTTTAACCTAATTCGGAATTCCACTGGGAACAAGCACAGCTGCTGGAGCACAGGTGTTGTATGTGCTCTCACTGATATAGTGATGAGGTATCTGTCAGCTGCATTCTGGACAAGTGCTAGCTTCCACATCAGACTGAAGGACTGGTCTGCATAGAGCAAGTTACAGTAGACTAGCCTGGACGTGACCATGGCATGGATCACTATGACTAGGTCAGGTTTGGATAGTTAGGGGTGCAGCTGCCTAGCCTGTTGAAGATGGTATAAGACAATCCTCGCTGTATTGGTGACTGGGGCTTTCATGGAAAGGGAGGACTGGATGCATCTCGATGTAGTGCTGCATCCACAAATCTTGGCAACTGAAAACCCTCCACCAGACCACCCCAACTCAGCCATAAGTTTTCAATGTTTTCATTGGATTTAACCTGAACCTGCTATTTTCCAACCAACCAGCCATGACTTCAAGGTACTGTGCTAGGGCATCTGGGGTGATGGCCAGCTGGCCATCCATTAACAGAACAAGCTGAGTGTCCTCAGCATATTGGTGATAACTCAGCCCAAGGCTTTGAACAAGCTGCATAGTCTTCATCCCATGGGCAGGCCGGAAGCCTCATTGGAAGAGATCCAAAACTAATGCATCTTCCTAAAATACTTGCAACTGTTCTGCAACCATCTTTTCAACTACCTCACCCAGAAACAGTGAATGTAAGACTAGGTGGTAGTTGGCCAGATCCATAGGATCTAATGATGGGTTCTTCAAGCGTGGACATACCATTGCCTCCTTTAACCTCCCTGGGAAGATACCCTGTGATAGGGAGCAATTGATAATTTCCAGCAGGTGGCCCCATAGTACCTCACGGTTGGTCTTCACCAGTCATGATGGACGTGGGTCCAGATAGCAAGTGGTAGATCTTACAGTTGCCAGCACTTTGTCAACACTGGATGGAGAGTGCAGATCAAAGTGGTCCAATATGGGACCAGAAGACAGCCAAGGGACCTCACCTTATGGTTTCAATTGTTGGCAAAATACTTTATCTGCAAAAAAAAAAGCGCTCACAAAAACCTCACAGCTAGGTGCCAAATCATTAATTTCTGGATCCCGTTGGTTGGGATGTCAAAGATCGAATGACATTAAATAATTGTCCTGGGTGAGAGCTTTCAGACGCAATGGAGGAAGCATAGAATCTCTTCTTTTGCTTCCTTCGCTGCCATCTCATAGACTTTCATAAATGTCGTATAAGATGTTCTTGTAACTTAATCATAAATTCTCCTCCAACCTCGCTGTAGCTGTCTCAGCTCCCATTTCATCAGCCTGAGCTCCTTGGTATACCACGGGACCAGACTCATATGTAGAGGTGTCAGAGAGCAATCCCCTCAATTGCTTTGGAGAGCTGGGTATTCCAGTCCTCCACTGGTGCATCCAGGGAACAGCTGGTAGACTTTGGATCCCACAGGTCATTCTGGAAATCAATTGGATCCATGAGAATTGGATCCATGTGAGGATTTGAGATTTGGTTGCAAACCAGTACCAGAAAGGTAACAATTGAGTTTTTCTTCCCTGGAGCACTTACCCTGGTGGAGAAGTGAAACCACTGGCATGCAGCCACTGCCGGCCTCCCCCAGCATCCCTCCTGCTATTGCAGCAAAGTCAGTCCAGGGACATGGCTGGGGGAGGAGCTAATATAAGTCAGCTTCCTCCTGGCCATTCACCAGGTATGTTGGTGGCAGGAAATTCAGATTTACATGACCCTTTTGGACTTCTCAGAAGCAGGGAGACTGTTTTGTTTTGGAAGCCTCCCCATGACGCCACGAAGTTTCTCTGGGGCCAGTGGGATGGGGCTGCCTATCATCCATGCTCATCTGAAAACCCTGAGCATGACCTTAATTTTTGGGAGTTTAACACCCTTTTATCAGGAAAATGATTCTGTGTAGCATTAGGGAGGACACAATAAGTGAAAGACTGTTGCAGGAAATGGATCTCACTCGGGGGAAAAAACTCTCAAGATTTGCTAAAGCAGAAGTGTTGAAGGCACAAACAACACAGCTGGGGTCAGCAGTAAGCAGGCAGGAACATGGCCAGCAAAAGCTAACCTCGAAAGTACAGCATCCATTTAGGAAAGCACTTGGGCGGATGCAGAGGTTTGAAACAAGTGTTTAGAAACTGTGGCATGCAGCATGGCTTCAAAAAGTGTGCTTTTTGGGAAACTGTTACAATGGTGGGAAGCAGAGTACTGCAAACTACAAGTATTGAAACCTCAGGTATATGCAGTTGATCCGATGCAGCACAAGAAGTTTTATAAGGACATCGTGAAGAGTAAAGAGAAGGCATGGAAACTACAGCTGGAAGTACAAGGAACAAAGATAGCTTTCAAACTGGCCATGGATGTCCAGGTCAATGTTTTGCCAGAACAAACTTATGAAATATTCCAGTCTAGACCAAAATTACACCCAACAAGCATAAAAGTAACAATATTCAGGAGGAGTTCCTTTACTGTCTTGCTACTGTAACATATAAAAACACAAAGTATAAACTGGCATTCATTATAGTACCTACACAAGTGGTCCCAATCTTGGAGCTGGCAGCATGAGAGAAGCTTAATTTAGTCTAAAGGATGCAGGTTGTGCAAGTTCAAGGGGATCAGAACTAGGAGCTACTTATGTCGATATATCAAAACCTTTGAAAGTCTTGGCTGCTTACCAGGCAAACATACAATTCAAATTATGAAAGCTCAAATGAGCCATCCATGTAGAAAGATGCTAGTTGCACAGTTGGATCTAACAATAGCAATGTATGAAGGAAGAAAGAAGTGAGGACATGACAAAAACACCACTTTAACAAAAAGACTTAGGAACTTCCAGTATGCATTAGAGACTATGCATTAGAGACTACAATTCCAGAGGGGTTCAGATGAAAAAATATTGTCGGAGTTATCTAGTTCAGACAGACCAGTGAGATGCCTTTTGGCATAATCATAGGGATCTAAGAGTACTCCCAAACACACTGCAAGATGGGTTAATATAAGGATGATGCAACATCATTGATACCTTTGAAGAATCAAGGAGGACACCAAGCTGAGTCTGAACAAGGCTCATCTAAAGATTATGGGGATCAATAGCTGCCCTGGCAGTGAAGGAGGAAGGTTCAAGCTCCAAAAAGACTCATAGAAACTTTCTGAGCAGCTTAGAATAGATCAAGAAAGTGAGTAATAAAGACTCATGGCTGCATGATGTGCTAGTAACCTCTCCTCTGCAGAAATACTTAGTATAAGATAACTGTGGTTTTATTTTGAATATTTGATGTTGCTTTAAGGTTAAAAAGGAAGAGATGTGGTAATTGTAATTTAGAAACACATTCTTCCAGATGCAGAAGATTCCCCTGCTGGCTAGAAGGAAGAGCTGCAAGCAGTAGGACTTGAAGAGCAGTCAGGAAAGCCGGAAGACCACTGTGACCGATTATGCACAAGGCATCTGCTGTCCCATGGGAGCAAATGTCAGTTGCCACAAAATTTCTTGTACGGATGTATTTCCTCAAGCCCCCTTTCACTTTCTATTGTTCCCATGGCAAGCATGACCACTTCTAACATTAATTTTGCTTCACAGCCAGAGCACACTATTAGTCCCAGACCTCTTCCCTCTGCCCCCAGCTAACACTTCTACTCACCGTCATTTCCTTGTACTGCTTTGCATGCTTCTCTCTTGCTCTCCTCCCTGTTGTTGACTCCTTCCAACTTCTCTAAATGCTCATATTGATGCATAAATATCAAGAAGGGTCTCTTTATGGTTCCACCCTCCTCCCCTGCTTTGTTTCTGCGCTCCCCAATGATTGGGAGGGCATTTTAAAATTTTTCTTTTGGACAATGTATGTATGTAGGGAAAGGGTGGGGAGGAGAATATCAGTGAAATCTGTGCCTTTAAGACTGCTGATTGGTGGTGTTAAGAGAAGAGTGTTAAGAGAAGTGGCAAAAGGAGAAGCCAGTTGAGACTTTTGGAAGCAGCTATGTGGTGGGCTTTGGGCTGCCTTCTCATGTGTAAACTGAGAAACATGAGGACAGCCCTCTGCAAGCCCACTGCAGAGAGAAGAGTCCTAAGGTAAGTGTTCACTGTGTAATCAGCCTGTGTTTGTTTAGCGATACACTGTATGTGTATTAAGTACCATTCAGTTGCTTTTGATATGGCGAGCCTATGAATTATAACCTCCCCAATGTTCTATTGTTAACATCCTTGATCATGTTTCACAAAGTGAGGGTTGTGGATTCCTTTCTTGAGTCAACCCATCCCATATTGGGTCTTCCTCTTTCCTGCGGCTTTCAACTTTTCCTAGAATTATTGCCTTTTCCAGTGACTCTTTTCTCATAATATGACCAAAGTATGATAACCTCAGTTTCGTCATTTTAGCGTCTAGGAAGAGATTAGGCTTCATTTGATCTCTTTGGCTGTCCAGAGTATCCATAAAATTCTCATCCAACACCACATTTCAAATTAATCAACTTTTTCCCCCTGTCAGATTTCTTCATTGTTCAACTTTCATATCCTTACATAGTAATGGGGAATACTGTTGTATGAAATATCTTGATCTTAGTCACCAACAACACATCCTTACAGTTAAAAATCTTTTATAGCTTCTTCTGGCTGCCCTTCCAGTCTCAATCTCCTTCTGATTTCTTGGTTGCAATCTCCCTCTTGGTTGATGAAGGAGCCAAGGAATAAGAAATCCTTTAAAATGTCAATTTCTATGACATTGATTTTAACTTTGGTCTGTCCCTCATTTAATTGAACAACTTGCTACAGATATCTTCTTTCTCCTAACAAAAGCTAGCTGAAGGAAAGACATTTCTTTTAGTTACAAGAAGAGAACAATTCCCATGAGACAGATTTGACCTACAACTTTCCAGCTGTGTCTTAAGCCTGGTCTAGACGTGTGGCAGAATGAAATGCTGATGGGCTGGCAGAGTGAAAATGACAGAATGGATACCATTTTATATTGCACATTTCCCAAAGTTCTCTTCCCTATATGTAGAAAACTAGTGTAGCATGTGAAGGATTAAGCTATAATCTTTCTCTTGATGTGGGTAATTTGTACATTAAATGTGTGACTCCTCTACATGCATGGCATGATACAGCCCGTTCTGCAACTTCAGAAGGTAGCCTCTGTATTCTGCTGCCTATGTAGACAGGACCTTTGAACCTTAATCTTAAAAAAATTAAAGGCAACTAAGAAAAGTAATAATTACTTTGACTGAAAAGCCAGTTAGTCCTTGCTTTGTTTGCTAGACGTTGACCAGTGTTTGCATTCATGTTTTACCAGTGTATTTCTGCTGCCAAGCTTTTCAATATGACAGTTCCCTTCACAGATGTCATATTGGAAGATGGAAGTGG
Source organism: Sphaerodactylus townsendi (assembly GCF_021028975.2). Lineage (NCBI taxonomy): Eukaryota > Metazoa > Chordata > Lepidosauria > Squamata > Sphaerodactylidae > Sphaerodactylus > Sphaerodactylus townsendi. Next base: position 64,588,642 of record NC_059430.1, on the reverse strand, counting down.
CATTTTTTGTATGCAGAGTTCGTGTCTGATTGTGGTGTCTGCTGATGTACTCAGGAAATGGTTGATATGCCCAATCCAGAATATTTGCTAACACAAATAGTCTTAGGATCTTCTTGTTTTTAATTGTCTTCTCAAAAATCCAGACCAGGCTTTCCATATTAAATATAAAGCTTTCCATATTAAATCTTTTTTTTAAAAAAAATCTTCTAAGATTTTCTTTTGGACTGAGAATAGTCCTCACTTTGGGAGGAGAGAATTGTCCTCACTTTGGGAGGAGACCAAACACTTTCCAAAAACTTTATCCATGATACAAAATTATTCTGTTTGTGAATATGCCTTCCAAATCTTTACTCCAAATACTAAAAGGGATAGAACACACATCTGAAGGGATAGATCTGTGTAGCATGCATATCTGAAATTCTGATCTAGCCATAAGTGGTAGCATTATTCCAGTTCATAAATCTATGTATAAAATACAATCTTGAGTCTGCATATGTCCAACGTATCTGAAAAATCTCACAGGAAATGAACAACAAAATAGCTCTAATGTGGTGCCTAATCAGTGATGTTTGATGTATTTTGTTTGATCCTCTTTAAAGCTTAATAGTGGCCATCAGGAAACTAGTCTCCTATATATAGCAGAGAATGATAACAGACAAATCACAGTAAAAAGGTGGTCTCAAGTTATATAACGTAATAGTCATGAGGAAATGAACATTGTATCTAAATTTAGCAGTTTATAAGATCAGAATCCAATTGCATGATAGGATCTTTTTCAAGGGAGATTTAGGTGACTAAAGACTAATAAACACAAGCAAAGCAAGGTTCCATCGATAAAAGGTTGTGTGATTATTTACCATGTGATTTCTGATTCTAGTTGCCTTTTTCAAGCATCCCATTTCTGCATGAGAGCCAGTGTGGTGCAGTTGTTCAGAGTGGTGGATTTAATCTGGAGTACTGGGTTCAATTCTCCATTCTGTATAAAACCTGCTGGGTGACTTTGCCTTGAAAACCCTAAACTCTTGCCTTGAAAACCCTAAAGGGTTACATATGTCAGCTGTGACTTGACAGCACTTTCCAACATCATATGTGTACCAATGAACTCCTGAGTGAGAAGACTTCACCAGTTTATTTATGTAGGCATATATGGCCCAATTTTCTTCTCAATGGTGACAAAAACTGGTTTTCAAAATTGCTTTCTCATCCTCCATTTTATCCTCCCAGCAACACTGTGAGCTTTTTAGCTAAGTGGGATTTAAACCAGAGTGTCCCAGATAGCAGACCCACCTGTAACCCATGGTGGTCCTTACTTCTGCAAAGAAGGAAGAGCTGAGATTGAACCTTTTAACCCACTTGTTAAATTAATAATGTGAGCTGGTGAATTTGGTATGCTCATTAGAACCCTTGCAAGGAATCTTCTAGATTAGGGGTAATATACTTCCATGTTGCCTTTCTTCCCTTACTTGATTTGTAGCAATGCAATACATGAAAACCACTTCAGCACCAGCCTCACTGACAGGGAGAGAGACAGGAAGGCAAGATGCAGCCAGATCAATATAAAAGGCAATAGTCATAGTCTCGCTATTGTGCTAACAGTAAATAATTTCCCCAAAATGCAAGAAGGACGTTCAGAGCCAACAGCTCCTAGGAGGGAAGCAAAATAATGTTTTGGGCTGTGTGGTGCAGTAGTTAGAGTGTCAGACTAGGGTCTAGGTCTAGGAAATCCAAGTCCAAATTGCCATTCTGCATTGGAAGCTCAGTCAGTAACCTTGGGCCAGTCACACTTTTTCAACCAAATCTACCTCACAGGATTGTTGCTGTTAGGATAAAAAGGGAAAGCAATGTTGTAAGCCCCTGTTGTAATCTCTGCAGTCAGGGCCAGTCAGGTTTCCACTGAAGTAGTGCCTTCAAGCCTGAGCTGGACTGATAAGGTTTGAAACATAGGCTTGCGTTTAGAACACTGGCCTCACAAGCTTATACCTGATGGAGCAGCTGATCTAATCAGGCTGGCCTCCCAGGTCTAAATAGGTTGAGTGGTAATTGAACCCAAGTACTGGAGAATCCTGCAAGATTTAGTGATAAAGAGTGGCAGTAGTGCCTAAGAGTCTTCCTCTGAGGCAATGTGTGATGGACTGCACCAGTAAATAAAGTTTGGAAGTGCACTCAGAGAAATAATGTGCAGTCACAGAGTGCAAGGAAAAATCTTCCTAGGAACTGGACAGCACTCTGATTGGGTCAGCTGACCTGCAACCAGCTGACAAGGAGAGGGAAGAGGTATCTCTCTGACAGGGAAAAGACTACTAGAGGCTTTTGGATTTGGATTCCTGTGTGTTATCATCAAGTCCCTTAACTATGTGGGTGGAAAATCTATTCTGAGGGGTTTTCAGTCAGAGTGAATCTGATCTGAAATGTATTGTGTATGTGTATGCTGAGAGCAGAAAATACACAGACAAGAAAACTGGAAAACCTGCATCTACAGTTAGAGAAGGGACACTGCCCAGTGATGGTGGGCAGACTGCTGAGAGAGGAGGGTCACACAAACCCCCTTCCCTCTTATTTTCTGAGGTCTTCTTCGGGAAAGCAATGGTATGTATGTTTGTCAGTGGGTTCTCTGTTTACATAGGTTTTGTTAAACTTGCACTGCCACTGTGGCCCTGGGTTCTGCTAGACTTCTGTACATTAAGAACATAAGAATGAGCCTGCTGGATCAAACCAGAGTCCATCTAGTCTAGCACTCTGCTACTCGCAGTGGCCCACATTGCTCTTAGTTCTTCTGGGCTTGGACATATTCCCCTCCCCCATACTTAAGACTGCTGTGCTGAGCTTTCGTGGATTGTGCTTGGTTGTACAAACAAATAAATGCTGGGTTCTGTTGGGCTTGCATGGCCTGAGTGGCTGTGGGTTTTGCTGGCATTTTCAGGTTGCAATTGGTTCTGCTGGGCTTGCAATAGTATCTCTCCTGCCTCAGATTGTTGTGCTGGGCTTCTATGGATTGCCAGTTGTTTGGCAAAAAACCTGCTGGAATTCTCTGATTTAGCATTGGTTCTGCCTTGGGTTATGCTAAGCTTTTCTATTGGACATTGATTCTGTTGGGCCTGTAAAGGGGACCCTGCTTGATTTTGTTCTGCTGTGATTCTCTGGTACAATATTAGTTCAGTTGGGCTTGTGGTTCTGTTGGTGTTCCTGGGTTCTGCTTTGGTTCTGTTGGGCTTGTGTTGTTTCTTGGGAAGTGAGGCATTAAACTACAGTTGTTGCAGATATACATCTGCTTTTGCCAGAAGAAAAAAGATGCTGCTTTTCCTCCATTAGTCTGTAAGCACTTTGAAGGTAATGCTGTGATCACCAAAAATCAACATGGGTATCTAAAAAATTAGTCAGACAAATGCCTTATTTCTTCTTTTTTTTTTTTTACAGAGTGACAAGTTTGGTAGATGGAGAGAATGCTGTGGATGTACCATACTTTGGCTTCAGTAAGGCCTTTTACAAGGTTTCCCATTACATTCTTACAAGCAAGCTAGTTAAAATGTCAGCTACACAACGCTACTGTTGGATGAATTTGTAATTAGTTGACTGACCGACCCCCCACGGCGCCCCCCACACACACTTACTTTAGAAAACCGAGCAGGCTGGAGAACAAGCCTTCCTGTTCTGGTGGGAACTACATTTCCCTGGGTCTCCTGGGAAATGTAGTTCCCACCAGAACAGGAAGGCCTGTTCTCCAGCCTGCTCGGTTTCCTAAAGTAAGTGTGGGGGGGAGGCGGCTGGGGGCCGCTGTGGGGGGAATCACGCCGCCCCCCTGCGGCGCCCCCCCCACTTACTTGTGCACCGTGTGGGAGGGGGAGGGAAAGGGGGAGGGGCCGGGGAGATTTTGCGCCCGCCACTTGACCCAAATTCGTGTGCCTGGTGCGTCGCGCACTACCCCACCCCCTGGGAGCTTCGCCGCAGGTGTTCATTAATGGCTACATTTTCATTCTGGAAAGAAGTGACTAGTGGGGTGCCACAGGGTTCCATCCTAGGCCTAGTGCTATTCAATATTTTTATCAATTACTTGGATGATGGAATAGAGGGCATGCTAATCAAATTTGCAGATGATTCCAATATACTAGAGGACATGGTCAGAATTCAAAATGACCTGGACAGATTAGAGAACTGGGCCAAAACTAACAAAGTGAATTTCTATAGAGGTAAAAGTAAGAAACTACACTCAGGCAGAAAAAATGAAATGCACAGGTATCATATGGGTGATTCTCCTTTTTAAATCTATCTTAAAGGGATGTCAACCATACATGTGAAAAGGATCTGGAAGTCTTACAGTGCATTCCAGAGCTGAGGACAGGGACATCACTGCCTCCAGTGCAGGAAACCTGAAAAAGTTTTTTGTTTTAACAAAAATCTCCAACTCCTCCATTAGGAAGAATAGAGATACACAGCGAAAATCAGGCGTATCTCTGCTGAGCTCTGCTGACATATGAGCTGAGTGGAGTTTGGAGGCTGACTAAGGTTGTCGCCACCCTGGAAAACTGGGGTAACTGTGGCCAGCATGCAAGGGCCAGTGTGAGGCCATATGTCATGTTCAGATGTTGCTGAGCACTTTGCCCCTATGCCAGTGTAAGTGCCCTGGAGAGGGCATTTATGTCAGTGGAAGGCACAGTGCATCCAGAGGGGGATCCCCCCCCCCAGATTGTAGTGCCCATAGACCATAAACTGAACATGAGTCAGCATCTGATGTAGCAGCCAAGAAAGCCAATGCAATTCTTGGCATCATCAATAGTATAATGTCTAGCTTGAGTGATATAATAGTACCACTCTATTTTACATTGGTCAGACTTCATCTGAAATAGTGTCACACTCTAGGCACTTCAATTCAAGAAGGATATAGACAAGCCAGAATGGGTCCAGAAAAGGGCGACCAAAAGGGTAAAAGGTCTGGATTCCATGCCCTACAAGGAGTGGCTTAGGGAACTAGGAATGTTTAGTCTGGAGAAGAGGTTAAGGGGTAACATGATAGCTACGTTTAAATACTTGAAGAGATGTCATGCTGAAGATGGAGCAAACTTATTTTCTGCTGCTCCAGAGATTAGGACAAGAAGTAATAGATTTAAGCTACAGGAAAAGCTTACCTAAAAGTAAAAGATTTAAGCTATAGGAAAATTCCACCTAAACATTAGGAAGAACTTCCTGACAGTAAGGACTCTTCAAGAGTGGAATACACTGCCTTGGAAAGGGGTGGAGTCTTTTTTTGAAGGTTTTTAAACAGAGGTTGGCTAGCCATCTATCAGGAGTGCTTTGATTATGTATTCTTGCATAGCAGGGGGTTGGACTTGATGCCCCTTGTGGTCTCTTCCAACTCTCGATTCCATGATTAAGGAGGACTGGTCTTCAACCCTCTGATTGGGAAACAATGCCTTAAAGATTTGGGGTTGAAGTAAACTATAGCATTGGATCCAAAGCTACTTGTCCACACATGGAACAAGTTCTCTGTATCCAACCACAGTTTGTGTCCAACACTAGCCAATTCACTGAAGCATAAACCTGCATAAAAGCTGATGCCACAATAAACTTGTTAAATAGATGTGACAAGATTCCTTTTGTTTTGGGATCCTAAAGTCACTCAAATAAGTATACTATCATAAATTATTTGGGAACTCAACAACTATCTTTAAAAAGAAAATGGTCAGTTAGATCTAAAAATTTACATGTTTTCTGTAAATGAATAATTTCTACACTCACACAATCTCTAAGATTATATCTTTATTTTAGTTAAAACATACAATGTTTCATTGAAACTGTGTAGCACTTTTTTCAACAATTGTAGATTGTTGACCTAACAATAGCGTTTTCTGTATTTATATATTTATATACACACACACATATATATACAGTATATACATAGTATCATACCTGTACACGAAGGCCTGTTTTGAGATTTTAAAATTCAGTTGCTGAAATAGATGATGGCAATTTGTACTCTGAAAACCTGAAATTTGTAGACTCCCAATATTCCTGTTTATAGCAGTAATACTAAATGAAGGGCACATTCAGAAGCTCCCGTGAAGGGGAGATGTTCTGATAGCAAACCTCTTGCACTCACAGCTCTGGATACATTAAATCCCCTGTGCCAGTGACCAGGTTTCAAAGAACTATGAAACTAGTTCTGTGAATCAAAAAAGGACTTTCAGCATGTGTTCTTCAAACAACAGCGCTTTCCCTCCATTACACATAGCAAACTGCTTTTCAAGCTGAGGGAAGTTACAGAAGCAGTTTTGTGATATGATGTGGGATATGCAGTTCAAAGTGAAAATAATCCCACTGGGCTACAAATACCATTAGGTGTGCCTGAAGTAGTTCGTTGGATACCAGTCCCATACTGCCTTTATGCAACTTGAGAACCCAAAATTCTAATTGTTATAGGAGTACCATTTCTCTGGAAACTTCCATTGAATACCATTCTCAGATGTACAACATAAATGAACAAATCATAGGCATAACACATTAGCAGTCAAGTATAATGAAATATTATATACAGCAATACAAATTCCCCAACCTACATTATATACAATATACTTACAATATATAGACATAATTTATGTACACAGGCTACCCATAAATACTGAAAAATACATCAGCAGGTTCACGGTTTTATAAATAACATGTTATGTTTTATGAATGAAACAACATGGAAGACGGTATTCTTAAAACGAGGTGACAAACAGTGGTTTAATTAATATTCGAACTGCTATGCCCTCTTCCACATAATGACCTAAGTGAAATTGTAACTTCATCTGCCATTTCCTCTTGCCCCCCCCCCCCCCACGTGCTCCACACTCCCAACTTGTTGTTTAAACCAGACCAGGCTGCAACAAGTGGAGAGGGGGGTGCAGTACGTGAAGGGGGAGCAGAAGGAAATGGTGGATGAAATTACAATTTTACTTGTGTCTTTATGTGGAACAAGGCATAGCTCAGATGATATCAGAAACCTCCAAAACCGATAGACCAGCAACAGGTTCAGACTTCAAAAACCCATCTAGCCTACTCAACTGGAGCAGCTGGAAAACTCTGTAGTCATCAAATATTGCAGAAAGTTGTGTGAATCACAGTCTCTGCTACAGATACCACTTAGTAATGATATCATTTAATGTACTGACACAAAATAATTAAAATTTCCATTTTTTCTAACCTGTCTTCCAGCTGCTGAGAGAACCCAATAAAACTATTTTTAAAGCTATTTATTTTAGATACTGGAAAGTGGGACTTTTTGTTCCCAATCTCATATTGTTTTTTTCTGTTTGTTCCACATTAATAGGCAAGGAAGAAAACTTGCCATCTGAACTGACACTTTGTCACATACTTCCAGCAATGTGACAAAGTCAAACACTGGAAGTTGTATCTGAGGCATTATGGCTGAGTACCACTGTACTAGTCAAATATGCAGATAAACAGAAGTGTCAAGTCTTCTTATGTATAATGTAATCCTAACCAATCAAAGCCAATGACAGTTTCAAGACACAGAACTAATAAAATGGCTTGGCAGTTGCTTAAAAAGTGTCATCTTTGAATGCCATGATGTTGCCTTTTGAGTATTTAGGGCAAAATTATGTTTTGAGTTCTCACATGTACCTACATGGACATTCTGAGAACAAAGATGATAGGTCTGGACAGGCTGGGAATCAATTACAGCCCAGAGTGCACTGCCGGGGAAGATGGCTTTGGGTCAAACTACAAGCCACTCTTAAGGGAAAAAATTATGGTCACTTTCTAGTAAGGCAGGTTTCTATTGTTACTGATCTCAGTGGAATCAGGATAGCAGCTTTAGGGGCTAGCAGTTGTCATGCAGAAATACAAACAAAGCATCTGAATTATTTAGATTTATAAACCTGGATATTAGAAATGCCACAAATTCTTGCCTGTGTTGATTCTTACAGTAGCATCTGTGCATAACAAGCAGTGTCAAATGTGCTCTTATGCAAGTACCGTACATCTTCAGCCTAGGACTGAAATGTTGCCACAAACATGCTGCAGCAGTAAAACATTTTAAGACATTATCTTCCCCACATGTGTGCAATGCTTATGTACGGAGAGATCTTCTGACATAACAGAGTCCTGTTTGTCCTCTACTCAGCATAGAAACATGAGATTTTCATTCATGCTACAAAATGGTGTACAAATCAGTGACTGGAAGGTCTGACGGTGTCTCCATCCACTGACCCCCCTTCTCTGCCATTTTTTGACCCACTGAAGAGTCAAGGGCTGGACAGGGATACGAGAGGTATTATCAGACTTCCCATGAACAGGCACATTCAGTTGAAGGAAGGAAGGACAGGGAAAGCAGAGTTTTGTTATGTCCTAGACCAGGGGTAGGGAACCTGCGGCTCTCCAGATGTTCAGGAACTACAATTCCCATCAGCCTCTGTCAGCATGGCCAATTGGAGAGCCGCAGGTTCCCTACCCCTGTCCTAGACAAATCTATCCACATTAAGGGAAAAATCCTGTTTTTACTACCCTCCGTATACTAGCTTCATCTTTAACAAACTAGTCAAGGCTTAGCAGCATACATCTATTTCAGAAACTAAGGCCCCTTCCGCACACGCAAAATAATGCGTTTTCAAACCACTTTCACAACTGTTTGCAAGTGGATTTTGCCATTCCGCACAGCTTCAAAGAGCATTGCATGTGCGGAATGAGCCAAAGATGAGATGACCATCTCATCTGATATGACCTTTTTTCTTTAAAAACAAAGATTAGTGTACACTATAATTTGCATTAAAAATCCCAGTTGCCGTATGAAGAAAACTTTTGTTGCTATCACCAACGCCTGGTGTGATATATAAATTATATATTACATGTTCCAAGGAACATAGAATAATTTAAATCCAGTAATGGATGAAAACTTGGTGCTGAAAAAAAAACACCCCTTTAGTTTGTAAATACTGTACCACTGGTAAACAATAACAGGACCTCACATTTACTCTTTTCAAGTAATAAACTAAAATAAAGCCAAAATTTGTATAATGAATCTAGATTACGTATGTATTGTCAGAGAAGAATTCCCATCAGCAGGGATAGACTTCCTATAGCAACTAATTACAAAGATTTAGCAGGTAACTGCAACTGAATGAATTCTTCCATTGTATCTAATTGCACTATTGAGTACCTCAAGAAGAAAAATGCTAAGATATTGCTGTTTTATTCAACTACTGTGTGATCTGCCAAATACTGGTCCTCTGCAGCCCACATGAATTTCAAGGGGCTTGCTTGGTTGCAGTGCTCCTTTGATTGGATGCTATATTTGCTACATATAAATTGTTTTACTACATAACCCATTCTGGTGGTATAATTGTTTTTTAAACATGGTAATTTGAGTAAACTTCTCCCTTTAAGATAGTATGTTGGTTAATGTTGATTGAGTCAGCTATATTAAAACTGGGTTGTCCTTGTTCAGTTTTAAGATAACTGAGTTACACACAGAACCTGTGTGCAATTTTGAGCCTTCCAAATTAGGTGACCTTTAGCATAATAAATTTAAAAATAATTTCTCATGGCCAAAAATATACCTTTTAAAGTTATGCCTTTATAGAAAGGCCAGACTTGTTGAATTTAGAACACTGATTAGACAGTTTATAGGTTTCTTTCTACACTTATTTGAATTATCAACTTACAAAACATTTTTTTAAAGTCAAAATAGTGCTTTTGAGGTCCATAAAATTTTTGGTACAAAAATAATTGTTTTTTTCTCTTTCACTTTCATTGGTTAGCTTACCCCATTCTCTGCTGTAAACTAACTGATTTCTCACACCACTTGTTTCCAATAGGCACGTTCAAGTAAATAATAAAAAAATCCAAGTAACAATGATAAAAGCCAAATATCTGGCTTGATAAAATTTTACAGAGACAGCTGTCCATTCTCTGGAATGGAATAAATAGTCACTTCCCTCAGCCAAAGATTCAGGTGGTCTGATGTTAGTATTCATTTCCATTGTGCAGAACAGTTTTCTTTTTTCAGAAAGAAGTCCATCTATTCTACACTCAGAAGAACCAGCATCAAAGAATCTGCATTTCAAAGGAAGCAGAACTGCAAACATGGATAAGAAGTTCTCTCTTTCAGTAGATAGCTGAATGAACACTGGAGTCTGAAGTGGACAGTTAATGGCCATCGGAAGCAGCATTGTGGACCCAGTCCAGAATGATCAAGGTCATACTTCCCGTCATCACAAATACGCCACTGAGTAGGAAAAGAAGAGCCTACAAAAACAGAATACAAGATAATGATAAGTTATTTCATCAGAAACAAGTAGGCTATTCTATAATTGAACTATTTTAGCAAGTATAATGGAATTGCTCAGAAAGCTGGACTTTTATTACTATATTCCATGCTGCAATTTAAGACATACATTCTAAAAAAACACCTTTCCCCATCTTGGGTGAAGTGCAATTATAAAAGAAAACTCTGACTTTGTGTATTCATAAGTAATTTCTTTCCACTGAAGCCATAGAAAGCTGAGACTGGTCACTGAATCCTAAAATTGTTTTCAGATGTTTTGGTTTTTTTCTTAACAACTCAGAGTAACTTACATTAAGCTGGGGCCCCAATTCTATACTCACAGACTCTCAGTGATTTTTATCAATGATTACTCCTGTTTAATATGCTAAAGATCAGGATGTTAGGCTGAGATTTTAAGTACCACTGTTTTCAGTTTAATATTTAATTCAGTTCCATGCAAAACTGACTCACAACAATACAAATTAAGAACAAACGTGATCACAAAGGATGTCTACAGTAAATCTAATTGGACAACTAACAGAAGAGCAAAGCTTGAGCTATCCAAATAGATGGAACTGAGATCAATACAAGAAAGGCAATCACAGCCTGTGGATTTACAGAAACACTGGAGGGATCACACAAAGCCAAACATCCCTCATTTTTTAAAATAATGAAATAAAGATGTGGAGCACAATTAATTAAAGCAGTTGTGATCATGCATATTCCTTCTACAAACGCACCTGGTTGTAATCCAAATAGCAGTGTAATTTAATACCAAGAGCTCTGTGACTGCAAGTTACAATTTCAGATACTCTATTACTTATAAAGCAAATTAACAGTGGGAATCAAATCAGAAAACAGCTACCCAGATGGTCACAGGCAGCAGAATGTCTTGAGAGAAACAGGAAAATTAAATCATTCAAAAGACGGCCAGAGAGGGAGAAAGCTCTGCTTCTAGGAAGCAATGGCCTTGATGGCCAATTATTGTGTGGATTGTGAGCATTCCTCTACACTTACCCCAATCTTCTGTACTGACTTCATAGGTTCTTTTTTCACAAGCTTAATGTAGAAAGCAGATGGCAGGATGAAGATCAACATGGCAGCAGCAGATGCACCTGTATTAAAATATTTACCAAATATTCAGTTCTTTAATCTATTACTTAAATGTTTTACAAAGAATTAACAAAGAACAATAGTAACAAAATAACTCTCACCAATGAACCCAAATATATCTCGAATGGTGGGAACAAAGATTACGAGAACATTAGTGAATGCCAAAAGAGCCACTGTGATAGCGCTGTGTCGCAACCAACTGAATTCCTTCTCTGCACACAACAACTGTGTGATGGAACTGCGGATCTGTAAAACATGAGAGACATTTCAAAGCCATTTCTTTTAAAAATATTTCTAACAAAATAATACATAAGTTGAAGACTGCTGAAAGAAAATACAAGAGAGTGTGTGTGCAAGGGAGGGGCTTGTTTCCTTTTATATAACCATGAAAAGGGAAGAAACAGATTGATGGAGATTATATAGTACAGTCAACTTTATTTGTTTGAAAACGCATGAAACTGCCTTATACTGAATCAGACTACTGGTCCACCAAGGTTAGTATTGCCCATTTTTGCAGCTCTCCAGGGACTCAGGCAGAAGTCTTTCACTGTATCTGCTATTTGATCCTTTTAACTGGAGATGCTGAGACTGAACTTTGGATTTCTACATGCAAAGCAGAGGCTCTTCCCTCGACCATAGCCCCTCCCCATATTCTAAGGAAATGAGATATATTTCTTATACATTTCATGAGAACAGGTGCACGTGTTCACTCTTTCTATATCCAAATGTATTCTATCTGTTTAAACAAATAGGACATTTGCACACAAACACTCCATGTGCAAGTTACTGGCATATACAACTCCAGTCTAAAGAAGAATAGCAAAAGGAATTTAATGATATTTCAGTTTGATAGGGAGGTTGATAAACTAATCTTGATTTACACAAAGATAAATAATGGATTCATCAGCAGGATTTTTTTAAAAAAGTAAAACAAAACAGGAAATCAACATCTAAGCACTAAATTAGTTTGATTTCCAAGTAAATGTTGCATTTTCCACTAAATGGCTCCCTGTCCCCTCCTTCCCCACATAAAGTCACTTACCGGAAAAATTACTACTGGCACTGTAAGAGTGACTGCCATCAGAACAGCCAAACGGACAATTAGGAGAAGAACATCAGATCCCAGCAGTTTAGAATATGTATGAAGTAACTCTGGCTCAACACTTCCTACAAAGAAGTTTGCATTTTAACAGATTAATAATTAACCTAAGAGCAAAGGCAATGGTAAACTCTCTGCACAATTAAATAAGTGAATGAAAATTAGTTCCCAAATAGAATTGTGTTAGTAAATTGCAATGTCACTTTGTAAATCTCAGAAAACGAATTTACAGATATTCTGCCCTGTTCAATTTTGTTTAACAATGTCTGAAATAGACAACCAATGTTCTATATTCAGAATCAAACTGATAAGAAAATTTGGTAAACAAAGTGCTTTTCAGAGTATTCATGCATTGTGAACTCTGATGAAATATTAAATATTGAAGATGTAAGACAACGTTCACCTCACAGCCCCAATTAAAATTAGACAGGCCATACTGGGTTTTCAGCATAAACACAATTTTACATTGGTTTGCACTTGGGGACAGATAAGAGGCAAGCCTGCTGATATGGTAACTAGCCTACTGAAGACTACCACCTGTCCTCCCTATATCTTTACCGTACCCACCTCTTGTACCTCATTAGAGGGAAGGAGAGATAGAAGTTAAAGATAGTGGAGGGTGTATAAGGGTAAGTCTCTATTAGTAAGCTCTAGTATGTTCCTCCTTTCTAGGAAAACCAAACAGGCAGGACTGCACATGTATTTGAGACAAGGAATTATCTTTACGTAGATTTGTAAAACATAAAAACTCAGGGGCTAAATTCTGCTGCCACTTACATGAATACAGAAGTAAGCCCCGTAATTTAATGAGGATTGTTTTTCAGCAGCATGTCTCAAACTGTGGATTACCCAATTCCCTAGAATCATGATCCATGCCATTACACACTTTTTACAATCCACTGATTTTGGTGGAACAGTTAACCTCACGCTTATTTCGCTGAAATAAAAATTATATAAAAAGCTGGGCTGTGTCCAAAATGCCTATAGAGAACAGACATACAGAAAGAGACTATTTACCATAAAATGTCAAGTAGCCGAAGAGAGCAGCCAAAAAGTACATGAGAAACATGGCAAAGAAGGAAACATTGGACACCTTCATCATTCTTCTGCGGCTTCGGCTATTGGAAAGGAAATAAAAACATTATTTCTGAAATTTATGTTTCCACACATTGTTTTCATTTTCTATGAAATAGATGCCATGTGAAATAGGTGGAAATCTTACCCTTTCAGTTCTTCATAGATGGGAAGAATAGCGGGATGGCAGACAAAGGAAAAGGTTAGGATTGGTACAGCATAGACGGTCTGAAAAATACACAAAGTGCATTCATAAATACCTTTGTAATATGCAACATATTTATCTTTAAAAAGTTAATCAAGCTATTTACCAAAATAATCACAGTTCATTTAAATCAGTGCAATTTTTACTATGGATTGTTTGCCAAGTCAGCTGAGTACTTCTATGTAGTTGATTCAAACATTGTTTTGCTTACCAGTTTTGCTTACCAGAAAGCATACATTGCCTCCTACATGCTACTTATTAAACAAGGTTTGCAGTAGTGAACCCCCACAGTGAATGAGGCTTTTAAGCAGAAATGATCATATTTCTAATTAGAACGAAGGGATTCTTGCTACTCTTTAACCTTACCTGTGAATTGAAGATGAAATATTTTGGCGTGCATGTGTCATCAGTTATATTGTGTGCTGTTTCATGAACATCTGCAGCAATTGAATGATGTTCTAAAGTGGCATTCAGAGTTATGTTAACCATACTATAATCCACTCCACAAATATCAATTTGAAATTTCTTGCAAATAACCTGGCAAGGAATAAGCAAATATAGCCTGTTACTTTCACTGGATAATTTAGATGTCCTTTGCATTCTCAATATCATAAACTTTTTTAAAAATACAAACAAATCACGACAATACTTACTACAATCAGAAAGAAGACCATGCACAATAAGGAAAATCCACTTGTGTATCCCAGATAACCTGCAATAACGAAGTACTGTAAGTCACGTGTTTAAGTTGACATTTCTTTATTTTCTGCATAACTGATGGAAGTCTATAAGAAGTTTGTTCATTGCAAGAAATTCTCAAGTCAAACAAGATTTGGAAAAGGGACTGAGCTGTACAGTTCTTTTGAGTGATGACACCTCCAGTGTCTGGTCTGCAAAGTTGCCAGTGTGGGTTAAAACAATTGGATTGACAAGAATTGGTACTATGTCTTGCTACAACCAAACCAACTAAACCAAGCACAGCATAAATCCCTCCATTTGTTATTTCACAATGTAAACATGCAAAACACTAAACAAAGATTCACATCAGGAGGTTCTTCACATTTACTTAAAAAGAAGTTGACCTGGCTCTGAGCCCTCCGGGGGAGGGCAGTATAAAAGTAGAATAAATAAATAAATACACTAATTTGGGCTTTTGCAAATCACCTGTGAATTTACCTCAGCATATATTAGCCAAAGAAGCAGAAATGGTTTATACATCAAAAGAATCTCATGTAGATGATGAGGAAGATAACCACACACACACTTTGGCCCTTTCCACACAGCAAATTTAGACCGGGTTGAGCCGGGATAAATGAACCTGGCATAGCCTCAGGTTGTTCACATGGCTGGCTGTCCCATGGACAGCCAGTGCATTGGCTGGGGTGTGTGTCTTTGCACAGAGGCGTGCTTTTTGGGGGGTAAAATTTACCTCCCATCATGTGCAGTTCCGCAGGCAGGCACCCATGCTCCCCCAGAACTTTGCTGAAGCCAGAAGCCCCTGCGTGGCTCTGTAGATGGGAGCCAGGAGGTAAGCTAAAACAAACACCCAGCTGCATAATGTGTCTTGCAGACACTTGCTAGGCCATGGCTGTGAGGCATGTTAATACAAAAGAATCGAACATATCGTGATTTTTGTAAAACCCGGGGAGGAATGCGGAGCAGACTAGCATTAGAAGACGGATTCATGCAAAGTTTTGCCCCAATCCAGGTTTTATCCCGCTCTTAACTGTGTTCATTGGCCTGTATGGAAAGGGTCTCTCTCTCAACATTACATAAACAAAATACATTAAATTTAATACCAACTTACCTAAATTTTTTAACAGGGACAACGGAAGAATAAGCACCAAGGATACCAACAGGACCAAATAGTCACCATTCAAAAACCACTGTCTGTAAAAGGAGAAAAAAAGTTACATTTGAAGCATGGTGATCATATATACAATGTAAACTAGTTCAAGGTTACTGATACTAGTATTCCAGTCAAGCACAATTATTTCTGAAAAACTGCATACACTGGGCTTTCTTTTCCTAACTAACCTGTACTGTAGTTTCCAGCAGGAAAACACATTTACTTAAAAAGAAGTTGACCTGGATTTAATACAACTTGCTTTCTAACTAGGATTGTGGCCATTTCCCCCCATTTAGTCCAATAACAGAAAGTTGCCATCACTTCTGCAACTACTCTCATATCTGATATCATGGTTAACAACTATGTAAGCAGTATCCAGGCTTTGGACGATTGTTAACCAAAATATCAATTGCACTTTATACAAACTGGGACCAGCATGGAAGCAACTGTAGAAGCTAGAACAACCGCCTAAGGTTCATGCACAGATTGCCTGAAATGGGATTTCTCACATGGCTTTGAATGGCATCTTTAATTTTTAAAACCACAGTCTTAAAGGGGAAGTTCTAATAAGAAGTAAGTCCAACTGAGTTTCTCATAAATGCACACAGAACTGGCTGTAAGTTATGAAAGCAAATTTTGCTGAAGTTATCATTTTTCATGTAATTGAAGGATGCAGACAACAAATTGCACCGTGAGTGATGGATTGGCCAATGATCCTGGTGTAAAACATTTTCAGTTTCCCAGCTAACAACTGCAAATCTCATATGTATCCATAAATCTGTGGAATATCAGCCAGTTGAGTGTATTTAGGAGCGAAGTATGACAGTTTACCTAGCTACTGACATTACAAATGCACTCTAAAGTTGTGTAAATATGGCATAATCCTAATACAACAGAATATTCAGGTAAAACAAGAATGTGAGTCAGTTTAATGTCCCACCATTATCAGAATAACTGTCATATAGCTGGGATTCATAATTCAAAACAAACTGACATTTTCTAAATTATTCAAATTTAATCTTTACTCTTGTGGATTTGCATTTCTTCTGCTATGGAGTGGAGATATACTTACATATTTTAAGAAGCATTGATAACCTGTCTACTCAAAGGTAAAGCTACCTTATATTTAACAGGGATTATTTTTAGGAAACTGTTCTTATTGCAACTGGCTTTGGGTTTAACAGAACCTAATGAAGATATGCACTTAAGGAGAAAACTTTGAACACAAACAGACCTCTGTGAAGCACAAGTCCACTGTTCAAACACATCAAGCTCTGCTCTTTTTGTGTAGTCAAGAAATGCAAGCTAACATTTCTTGACGGAGCAGAAATGGGAGGGTTGGATGGGTACCAGACAGGCAGCACATGCCTCTCATTTGCTTTAACAGCCTCATTTGGTGCCTGTGGATGCATCCATGCAACTCACTGAAGGAGTAGGCATACCACAATTCTGGAATGCATTAGTGAGATCTTATCATATGCATAAGATGCATCCCACACAGAACAAACATTTCCCAAGAAAAAAAAGACTACTCATTTTTAGTCATGAAATAAACCCCCGGAACACAATTCTGATAAATTATGTGAAATTAGAACTATGTCCTCGAATACTAGTGAAGTCAATGGTGTTCAGGTTTTTAAAAATGTTTTTTGTGGATTGTTAGAACTATCTGGAAATTCCATTGAAGTCAGGGCACCTGTCTTAACCTGCCATGTAACTGTATGATCTCACAATTCCAGCCGGTACACTCAGTTGCAAATACAGCTACCATTTTGATGCAATAACAGCATCACAGTTGAACTATTGTTTTTACAGTAATATTTTTTCATATGCGTAATGTACAAAAATGGTTTCAAAAAAACAAGAAAAACCACAGAATACACAGGTTTATTAAAAGTCTCACAACAAAGTAGTCTTTGGTGAAGGAGCCCTCAAGGTAAAATTCTAAAGATAATTTCCTGAGAGAAGCCCCTTTTAATAATATGAAACATATCTCCAAGCAAACGCCGCCCCCACCCCCCCCGGATTGCTTCCATAATTCAGTTTGCTATAGGTTATTATTTTGTCAAAGGAAAACTTTTCCCTAATCTCTTTTCTAGTAAAGCCTAGCATGCAGGACAAATGAAGTATTAAAGAAGTCGTCTGATGTAACAAAAGATTAGAGGTTACACTTAAACCTTTCAGCAGAGGTCCCTAGAGATAGTATTTACAATGCCCATTTCTGATTCTACTTACAGTATCTATGCAAAGACCTACCCTGTGTTTTCTTCAATGTCCATAAATGTTTTGATGACTAATGGTAATTCATATTTCACTATGTAGAGGTAGCTTGACATAGCTGTAAGTGAATAATATTGTAGATTATTCATGTGAAAAGTGCAGCAAGCCTATCTAGCATTCAGGACTCAACTCTTCCCAAGTTAAACTCTGTGATTCTATCAATTAGAATAAGTCACATAAATTAGAATAGTAAATAATATTGTAGATTATTCAAATGTAGAATGTGATACATGTTGAACAGTCACAAAATATATGCTTCATTAATGCAATTTTGAAACTAATTAAAACATTTAATGTGACTAAACATTTAATGTGACTAAATTGTTACAACAGAGACAACTGTTTTGATTACATCATTTAAAAGGACATAGTATTTGACAGGCCTCACCTCCAATGTTCTGCATTGTAACAGATCCAGATGCTGCAAGCTTCCCAGCCATGCCAAATGCCTTCATTCCCAACTGTTCATATAGCAGAGATCCTGAAACCCCAGAAAATAGAATTTTTGTAAGCTTATAAGTTACAAAGAAGAAGAAAAATTAAAACTTCTAATTTACCAATCACAATAGTGTCATACCTCCTTCATTAGCAGTCTTCAGGAGAAGGTGAACAGAATACAAAGAGAATACTGACACAAAGATCAGAAGAATTCTAAAAAAATAAAATGACAAATTTCACTCTGACTGAAATAAAATAAATGTAGACACAAAGTGCAGCAAGCCTATCTAGCATTCAGGACTCAACTCTCCCCAAGTTAAACTCTGTGATTCTATCAATTAGAATAAGTCAATTGTTTGATTATCTTTTCCACAGTAATCAAAGTTTCAAATTTTGACTGGATCATGCTCAAAAAACAAAACAAAATTTAGATCAGGACACAGAAACAATGCTGTGATTTATACATTTATATACAATTCCATCAACAAACTAATAAGTTCAATATGGTTAGGATTTCAATATTAAATTGTTAAACTGTTCCAATTCTTACTGAAAGAGTATTTACCTCTAAGCATTGTTAAGTCTAAGGTGTAAGGTAGCATAAACTACTTTGATTTTGTGCATCAAATCACGATGTCACATTTAATTGTTGGTCTAATTAACAGGAAAAGCAGTTCTTACAAGAAGCTTCTTGTTAAGGATGGAGCTTACATAGTATGTAACCCTACAGTTATCTCAGCCTAAATCCATTGATTTCCATTGGCTTAGCCTAAATCCACTGACTTCTACTGGCTTGGATTGGAGTAGACCTGTACAGGATTCAACTGATAGTAATCTGTTAATATAAAACTGTTCATATTGTTCAAGTATTACAGGTATTAAAGATAGGCAGTGTTTTCATGAGAAAGAATGGCAACTAAACTTTGGAAAATGCAGTACTAAGAGCCTGATGCAAAGCACAATGAAATCAATGGGAGTTTTTTAAAACAGGTTTTCAATTAGGCGTCACCCTCCTTAAAATACTGCTAACACGCATTATGCTGATGATGTAACCACTGCAAAACTTTCCTGGAGCATGAACTGGCACATAAAGCTAAATAATTATCTCCATCTCTCTCAAACTGTATGGCACATTTTTGCTTTGCTTTCTTTATATTTCATATGCATATGAACTTCCACATTAAAACAATTAGCAAAAAAAAATGCCATACACCAAATTGTGTGTCACATTTCAGTTTGTTTCTGGAGCAGCAGTAATATTACCAGCATACTGCATGTTGGACACCTCAGAGTGACCATCATTGAGCCATACTGAGGGACCTGAGAAAACAGAAACGTGTATGAAAAACCACTTCCATATTAAATATGTAGCTTTCAAATATTGTGCCTCAAGTAAATAAATGAGAAACCTAAAAACAACCTTAGGATAACATTCCATTATTTACATTGTGATGTTACACAGTTACTCCAATACCAGCCAACTAAAATCTGTGAATTTTGACTCTGCATAGGATTATTACACTGTTAAACTGGGAAAACATACTTTGTGAATGTTAACCGGAACAGTGAAATATCAGCTTGATTATGTCTTTTGTTCAAAATCACTTGCTTCTCATAAACCATGAATGGGATCTGGTGACAATTCCAATTGAGTATGGTAAGAGTTTAAGTACAGAACTGCAGCCTTAATCCCAACCCTGTCAGTGGGACAACTAGTCTGCATTCAAATGCTCCAAGCATGTGATTTTAACCGTTCAGCGCAATGTTACACTTTTCTTTCCCCACACAAGACCAGTTTAGAAAAGCAATTGGGTTCAGTGTTAGTGTGAACAGTACATAATACTCTGCTTTTCAAACGCAAGTAATACTTACATAAAAAGAGCAATTCCTGTGTTTGCCATGGCGTAAGACAGCCCCAGGATGCCACTGCCCACAATAGCATTGCTGAGGTTAAATACTGACATTCCAAAGGAAGTAGTGCCTGGATGCTATGAAAAAAGGATGGAAAGAGGTCAGTTCAGAATGCTTTTCAAATAATTCGGGGGGAGGGGGAGATGGGGATATGTGCTTCTATTTAAAATGGCAATAAAAGCATGCTTACATATTCAGTTTCATATTTCTTCTTTCCAGGATTGGATTCAAGTAAAAAGTTTTGGTTTTCTGGATCCATGTCTACATAATGGCTGTGGAAAAAGGGGGAGGAAAAAAGCACCTGTAAATATCGCCAACACTTTCCCCCTTTTAAAAGATCACTATTCTTGACTTTTACTGTTTCAGTTGCAGATGCTATTAATTTTCAATGATTATTTTTGACTATATGTATAGGATTTATGTGGCAATAGAAATATTTGGAAATTAGATTTTTGACATTTATGATGTATGCAAACATTAAAGACAGGCTATTTTTTTGAATAAAGATACAAGGCTGAAACACACGGCTGATAAAAACCACTGAGAGGTTCCAGATACCGGTAGTTCTGTCTCAGAACAAAAGAGATGTAGGGGAAACTCTCTAACCTCTTCATAGCAGGCTTGGTTGGGTAGGGGTAGTTGAAGTCATTGGAGCTATAGCTGCTGCTGTCTTCGTTGGGGGAAGTGTTGAGCTTGCCCATCTCAGCTTTGGTCATGCCGGGATCCAGGATGCCTCCTCAGACACCAGATTAGGCAGGCAAGCGAATTATTTGGGTTTGTAGCAGCAGCGCAGATGCCTCTTGATCTTTCGTCCTTGGTCGCTTGACTTGCCTTGTCTGCGAAGGTAAAAAGGGAACGTCAATACTGCAGTGGTCTCCCCAACAGGGTCACGTGAGCCGCCGCCGCCGCCGCTGCTGCTGTTCACCGCGGCTGATTCATCAGCAGCCAGGCGAGTGGAAAAGTACTAGCAGCGAAGGGCGGGAGATGCGGGAGGGGGGAAGAAAGGAAAAGTACAGGATAGGAGAACAAAGATAATGGCTCGCTACAACACTGGAGTCCACGCCACGGAGAGGTGGGGGGATCAGATCTGCTTAGCAAAGGCCAGGGTGCGCAAAGGGCACATTATCTGCCCAGGAATTTATTTCGACGCATACAACAAAAGCATCATCTGGCTTCCTCCTCCCCAGACTTAAACCAGACGTGTCTCCGTTTCAGACGTATTCAGAGACAAAAATCCTGATCTGAGCATCTGAACTGCAAAGAGTGGTTAATGAAAATCCACTTACATTGTGTATGAATACTAACAGCTATTCTGCCTGAAAGCTCGACAATGCAACAACTCCATCCCCACCGGTCCCTGAATATGATGCAACCCAGTCGAGGGATTAACACACATTACCGCTTTTAACACTCTCCCTTCGTTGCTTCGTTACCGCGGCTTGTTGTCTCTCCCTCCAAAAACGAGATCCCCGAATATTAATGACAAAAAATGCAAATCAGTCACAAGACAAGACTGCACCAGCAGCGTCTAGGCATGTATGAGATACGTGCCTTTTTTAAAACTACTGCTCGGATGCAGCAGCCACCACTGGCCGGGTGGGTCCCCCCGCCAGTACATCTTATACAATCTTACATAACAAAAACCATTTGATACGTAAGTTATACATTTAAATACTTTCCTCTACCTGAAAAATTCCCCCCAACCCCTCCAAAAAATCTTAGAAACATTTCAGCCATTGTCCATCTAATTTTTACCTTAACCAGTGAAGCTTCTAGTCTGGATGTTCGGAATCTTTGATGAGGTCGTAATTAAACCGCTTCTTCGAAGAAAGGGGAAAAAAGCAGCCACAAAAATCCCTTTAAATATTTAACAATTGAAAGGCCCCAGTAGACAAGAAAAAAGTTTTTTTAACAAGTCGGTTATAAAATAATAACGTACTGTTCTCTTCTTAAATTAAACAGACGAACGAACAGGGAAAAAAACTCGGGCGAGGTATGTGTCTCTGATGCTTTGCGAAACGGTCGCTACAAGATGCAGCGACAAGTCGCGCACAGGTCTAGAGAATGCCTCGCGCTGCCTCCGCTTTTGAGGGTGGAATGCGGCGACGTCAGAAGGGAGGGAGCGAGGGAGGACAGGGCGCGGCTTCCACTCGGCAACGTGCAGCAGTTTTCCTTTGTATACCAACACTGCTGCCTCGCGTCGCCCGGGGCTCTCTTCCGGCCCCTCCACCCTTCCTCGGCTGCCGCTGTTCCCCTCTGGAACCGCCCCCTTCCCGCACAAAAGATCACGAGGCGGTTACTGAACTGCTGGGAGGAGATCGGCGATGCGGCGCGAGTTACGCAGCTATGTAGAAATTTGTTCCCATTGATGCCCCTTTGGTTTTAATCGAAGCACCCCGGGTTTTTTTTAATTAGAGTGATAGATCAAGCTGAAAATGAAGGTGTAGCATTCAGTCTAGTATGGCATCATATAAATATGCACCTAAATTAGCTGGGGGAAGAAAATCTTCCAAACACGATATCTACGTATTCTGTAATACCAACACATCAGGGATTTTTAATTTTTATAAAAGATTGTGATGAACTGTTGATTTTGTTACAAATGAATGAACAACGAAAAGGGTAAATATGAATTTCTGGATAACAACATATAAACCAGTGGTGATAGAGGTTACTTCCCTGGAAATAACCCCATGTCAATAAAATAGGAGTTACTTCCAAGAAGTCATGCTTATGTTCAATAATCTGTATTGCTATTCTGTGTTAGCTAACAACCCATTCTGACTTCTGACACCTGTCAACAGTAGGAAAAATTGATAAACCACTATTTTAGATTTTTCTGCTCTTGGTCTGATAAAGCATAGATAGGAAATATGGTGGCAGCTTCACTATATTTGAAAAGAAATTCTTAAAGCACATTTCTAAAGGGTTTCTTCAGTATGTCCATAACTCAAACCTTCACTACCCACATTTAAATGATATCTTGTTGCACTGTGCAAACTTACTGGAAATATGTGTACTTGTATTGGAGTACTATTATGGTTGCTCATATGCTGCATATAGTCAGTGACAGTTCTGTGATGTATTTCAATGTTATACAAATAAAATGGACCACTTGATCATTCTGTGCTATTTCTGGCCACGTAATCCTATTTCCCAGTTAAACCCCATGAGATTGTTATCATTGTCACATGATAACAAAATCACCAAGAGGAAAAAAAAGATTTATGCCTTGAACATCAATTTCACATTTACAGAGTAATAGTACAATATGCTAGCAGGTAGAAATCATGGATACAATTTCACCGTAATCTCCAAATTAAAATATTTTTTCAGAATCTTATCTAACACTCAAATGTCCCATTAACTTCTAATTTAGAGGGATTCGGATATCTTTAAATTGTAATTTTTTACCTTCAGATTAAAAACCTGGTTTCCCTTCAACTCCTCCCACATAAAAACATTTCCATCTATGTGTGCTATTTTTCTATGGTTCTGTACATATTTCTTTGTTTTATATATTACTTATCTGGTCCTTTTAGCATGTTTTAGTGGTCAGAGTGTTGGAGTAGGATTTGTAAGACCTAGATTCGAATCTCCACCTTACTATGGCAGTTTGGGTCAGCCATACAAACTCATTTTAACCTACCTCACATTGTGAGGATAAAATGGATGAGAGGAGAAAGCTGTAATGGGTCCCCTTGGAGAGAAGGCAGGATATATGTAAACTGACTAAACAAGTTAATTTTAGGAATAGAGGAAATAATATTATGTTCTGAAGATTATCTTCTAGGTCAGCCCATATACTGAGAATTTTGGAAAAAGGGATGGAGTGATCATGGGTTTAGCCTCAGCCTTCTTGAAACTTAACATGGTAGTATAATTATTACTAAATAGGAGCCTAGATGGTCCATCTTGTTAAGTATATTGTTTCCAAGAGCAGCAAGTCTGATGCCACAGGAGAACTCGCAAGCAAGACTCACACCTCTGTCCAGCACCTGACAACCAGAGGGGTTCTGCCTGAGAACCCATAAATCTGTTTGCCTTTACAGTATTCCAATACTCTGTTTCACTTATGCTTCACTTTCTTGCATGCTTTATTCAGAGTTACTATAGAAGCAGCTGTATCATATTCCGCTACTATGGTAACTACTTCACCAGGGATGCAACTGAAACATCCTTTCTGAGGTAGCAGTTTACCACTTGCACAAAGAGACCCTTTAATCTCTCTATGTAGATTTGTAATTGGTTCCAAAATCTTGAAACTTCTAGTAACAGTGTGATTAAGGCAGATTTTTTTTAAAAATGCAGAAAATTTAAAATGGTAAATTCAAGGCTGGTAGACAGTTGAAACTACTGATCTGATGCTATTACTGCCCTGCTCGACAAAGACAAAACATTTTCCATAGAGATCACTTCTCAGGCATACGCGTGGTGGTGGTGGAAAATATCATCCAATCGCAGCAGGCTTATGGTGACTCCCTAGAGTTTTCAAGGCAAGAGACATTCAGAGATGGTTTGCTATTGCCTGCCTCTATATAGAACTTCCATGGTGCTCTGACTGACCATGGTCAGCTTCTGAGATGTAATGAGATGGGCTAGCCTGGGCCAAGAGGTCAGGGCCAGTCATATGCCTACTATTTTGAAGCTCACTTTCAGGTAAACATGCATTAGAATTAACATACTACAGGATTGGAATCTAGCCATGTATTAGACTGCTGTCTTACAGTGCCATTCTATACTGTAGTAAAGCACTGCTGACCCAGCAGCGCCGTGGTAGAACGTTGGGACGCCAACGGACCTACGGCCTTCTGGTCGCACCGCACCCCCACTCCTCATCCCCCTATGAGTCACGGGTCATGAACTGTCTGGCTCAGTCACCGGGCGCAGGGACAATGGTCTTGCCCCCAGGTGAGGATTAGGCTCAGACAGCCATCTCTTCTCCAAGACGTAGCCAGGTGAGATCATGCATCACATGATGATCTCCAGGTCTCGCCGTCTCCCGGCTCATCTCCCGCCCACCTCCTTTACACGCCCACAATGGTGTTCCAAATAAAGGTGCCAGAGACCAGCGCAGGGAAAGTTGTCAGGACAATGAACTCCAGCGCTTCCTGTTGCTGACGCTCTCCACCAGATGAAACCTCCTCCGCGTCTCGCCTATTCCTTAGCGACGACCCTGCAGGGATGACTACAAGCTGGTGCCGAAACCCGGGAATCCTCGAACCTCCACCCTGCTCACCGTCGCCTGGGAAGGGGTCACATACCAAGTCCGGCTGGATCGGGCGTATCCAGGGGACCACCCGCTTTGGTATTATCGCCTTCGTCCTCTGGATCGGCGCGATCCAGAGACACGCTAGCGTCCTAGGACACTCTCTCGGTCCGGACGGAACACCGGGTGAGTATGGGAGCTTGCAAAAGCAGGGCTTATGACAAGCACGTTGACGAAGCTGAAAGCGTTAGCTTAAATGCGGCAGGGTCCCCGTGAAAGAGAAGGGAGCTGCGCGAAATTGGTTGAGGAGAGATTGAAGCTCAGTGTCCATGGTACCCAGAGGGGGGACATTGAATCTGGACTGGGAAAACATCGGGCGCACTTTCGCGACAGAGCCTCGCCGATGTGTCACCGCTACCGACGGGAGACAATGTTATGTCGCCATCAGCCTGCAGACCTATGGCTCCCTTTGCTGTAGGTCACTCTCCTTCGATCTTTCACCTTCAATTTCAACCCCGGAATTTTCTCTATCCGCTAAATTGGACGCTTCGTCCTCCTTCTGCCCCTTGCTCTTCGCCCATTTCAATCACGCTCAGTCAGCCTCCCCTTGCTCCGCCTTCATTTTCCAAAGCCACCGCGACTCTCCTCGGTTAGCGCCATCGTAATGGCGCTGGTTCCCAGAGCGTGATAGCCACGATCTGCAAAGGAAAGAAACCCTGACGGAAGACGATGCCGAGCATTCTCGCAGATTGTGCCCGGCCCATTTCACAGAGATACCGGTGGGGAGGATGGCGCTGAAACCGCTGGTTGTCGAAAGTGCACCGCCTCTTAAGCTATAACATCCTCACTGAGCTCCGCTAAAGCGATGCGCGGACGCGGGAGTCACCAGCCCCTTGCGTGAGAGGTGCATGCTAGAGGCGGTCGCGAGGAATCACTTAATGGTTCCGGGACGACTGGAAGACCACCTTCCGATGCTCCTGAGCCCTGCACAATTTGTGATCTGGGAGAGCGAAGTTCCGCCCAGCAATGCTTTAGCAGGGCAGCTGCCTCGGGCCGCTACCCCGCAAGACAGCTTTACGGCTTCGATGCCTTCAGTAACCCCAACAATCAGATTGTTCTGCCGGGTGGCCACCCCCCCACGCCTTTTCTGGAATGCGCCTCGCTGGGCGCTGAAAGTCCCCAATACCGGACAAAGTCAACCCAAAGTTTTTCAGTTAGCACCGGCAGAAGCCTCAAGAGCTCCTATGCTGAGTTTGTGAACAGGTTCCAGGAGGCCTCAAGAGGCAGGTTGACAACGAGGGGAGGCCCAGGGCTTAACTCCTCAAGCGCCTTTGCCAAGGAGAACGCCTCCGCTGAGTGCCGCAGTTTATCACAGGCCTAGGAAGGAACTCCTCGAAGCTGGCCGACATGCTCAAAGCTTGCCAGGATATCGGGTCTTTCGCCCATCAAGCCAGCCTTCCTAGCCGCCTCTCTCCGCTGCCAAGGCGAGACAGCCCCAGACGAAGTGTCTCAATTCGCGGCAAACCAGGACATTCCTCGGGAGGAATTGTAGCATGTCAAGCGGGGGCCTACAACCCTGATGGAGGAGGGTTCTCCCCAGAGGGCCCCCAGGAAAGTCTAAGACCGGCGCTTCCCAATGCCCGCTGGGAGTGTCCGCACTGGCATCTCCCCAGCCCGGAACCAAGATCCGCACTCCTCAAACCCTTCCCCGAGTTCCCTCATGAGATCTTCGCTGCCCCAGCTCAGTATAGTGATCCCATCCCCACGGAGACCATTGGGCTGGTCTTGCCAGCTTGCTCCCTCCCTACGCCTATACTTCCTGCTCTGCTAACCCTTTCTACTTCCAAAGTCACCATGCCTCTGCCAGTGCCCCAGAGTGGCACGATTTCAAAAAATCTTCTGCAGAGTCCACAGTCACTGAATTGCAACAGAAGGAAATGCTGACGGAAGAGAACGCAACCAATATTCTGGCACTATGCCCAGTCCGCTGCCTTCATTATCCAAGAGGACTGCCGCTTTTGAACTCCTTTCTCAGAATGCCCTATAGCCAATCTACGGGACAATGAGGCATGGAAAGGGGAAGATGCTCGCGACAATGGCCTTTAAGCCAAAAGTCCTTCGAAGAAGAAGCCCCCCTTGGTCTTCCAGCTGTAAGGTTCAAACCAGATCTCATAGCCTCTGAGCCTGTGCAAAGCCCTAAGCTCAAAGCTCCCAGTGGTGCTGGCAGCACCCTCAGAGAGAGCAAAATCTCAAATCAGAGTTGCAATCCTCCCTAGCATTTTATATGTGCTCTGTATGCCTATGTATAAATTCTGGTATGTCTTGCCCCTTCAAGAGACCCTAAAGTTTCTTCCCTCATAGGGGATTTTTCCATTGCTTCTAAGCTATGCTCTTGTGCTTCACTAAAGTTTTTCTCCTTCTGATTATGTGTGCCAATGCCTTGAAAGGTTTCACCGCCACAGCATCCTAGCCTTTAAACGGGACACAGCTCGCATGTTGTTCTCAGGATACCGATGGGACCTGCTTCAAGCCGCCCATCTTAAGGTTTAAACCTTCAAAACTTCTTCAAACCTCTCCTTGAGAACCTTTTCCTTCATCTTCATCTGAGTTTCCACACTGCCACATTGGCGCATAAGTTTACATATGAAGCCAAAATCATTTTCATGCTCCCACATTCTCTGCTGAGCGCCCCCTGGCTAGTCACAGTGCTGGGGCACCAGCCACACCTATCTTACACAGCCTCCGGCCAGAAGGTAGGAAGCTTAGCTCAAACCGCCAAAGTCCTTTACACGAGGAAGGTAGAGCTGACTTCCAAACCCTTCCTTTCCTTTCTGCACACACCTCCCTCTTTCTAATGGGCTGACGCGACCCCACTCCTAGATCTAGGATTCTGATAAAGGTTTTGCAAACCCTCTCAATTCTGCCCTGTGATCAAACCTCAAGCCCAGGAACTGTTTTCTTTGCATCTTCTATATCTTTCCTATAGATGCTATATTACCATATGACTATAATTGTGAATTGTTCGCTGCTTTTGTAAAACCCACACCTTAGACGGTGATTGGGATTGTTTTACAAACAAACATCCCACCTGGATATGACCTCTCCCTTCTCCTAAGCCTTCGGGCAATTTCGCCTTGTATCTCTTAACTTGAATGTTGCAAGTGATCGTTGTCGGAATGGGGCCAACTGGCGCTTCAACGGTGCTTGGCCAAACAAATCCAAAGAAAGGGGAGTAGTTCCATTCCACTCCAATCAAGGTCTCATCCAGCAGACCATATCCAAAGTACTCTTCTATTCTCTATCTATCAAAAAATTGTCTTCCACTCAGGCTCGCTGGCTTTCCATCGCCATCTATAAGGACTAACTCAGCCAGCACGAAAACCCTCTGGGGAAAAGCTGCTTGTCTCTTCCATACAGGGAGTCCAGCTCGCCATGCCAGGCCAGCCCCATCTCCGATGGAGCTGGGCCTCCTGGAGGATCCGGACCCCGCCGGCCTCTGTTGAGAGTCTCCCTATTGCCCCTGTGCCTGGGCCGAGATGGGAGGGATCTCTCTGGAGCCAGCACACCCATTCTTCTCCACAAGT
Source organism: Sphaerodactylus townsendi (assembly GCF_021028975.2). NCBI lineage: Eukaryota > Metazoa > Chordata > Lepidosauria > Squamata > Sphaerodactylidae > Sphaerodactylus > Sphaerodactylus townsendi. The sequence continues at coordinate 64,559,622 of NC_059430.1, read as the reverse complement.
GATCACAGCCCCGCTAGCTGGCCCCCCTGGGGGGAACGCAGCCTGGGCCAGCTGTGGCTCAGAGGTTGATGCCGCTCCTCATCTACACCGCTATTCTCTCTCCTCTGCCGCCTCGGCTGAAGCTTGAGTTGCAGCCAGGGACATTCCTGATAGATTAACCCTTGGAACTCTCCGGCTGTTCTCAGTCATTGAATATTGTTGGAACACGCTTCTCTCAACCTTGCTCGTGGAGAATCACTGAACCTGCAATGCTAAAGACTATCAGTAGCTCTCCTCACGCCTTGAGAAATCCATGGACTCCTAACGCCATCGCTTCTGTAGCTTTGGTAGTCAAACAGCAAGAGCCATGCATTGGATAATTATGCAACCACGGGTTGCCTTCCTTCCGCATACATCATCCAGCCTATGTATCGCTTAGCGATGTTTTATTGCTTACCGTGAACCAACTATTGCTGAAGTTATTGCATGCCTTAATTTTAGAAGTTGCCGGTTGTTGTTGCTGCATTTCCCTCGCCTGTGTCTGCCGGAACTCTCTGCTACCGCTTCACACCATCGTTTCTGCCTCAGGCTTCACCCTCGAAGCCAAGCACAGCCACCGCCCGCCTTCCCCGACTTTTGCCGAGCTTTACACGGGCGGCTCAGTTGCTATGTGTTTCCCTCGCAACTTCCCTTGTGGGAGTCCCCGGACTTGTTTCCTGTAACACCAAGACTATTGGCCGGGTTGGCCTGTGTTCTCATAAGTCCATCAACTCCATTCCTCCATTGCTCTGATGCCCTGGCCTCCGAAAGCAGCAGGAACTTCGGGCTGTTTAATTTTAGATAATCGTGTCAGTCATTGATTATTTGTTGTTATTGCATCACCAAGGTTGTGAGAATGTACATAATATGTGTTGTTTTAATCTTCCTGATAATTCCCAATTGATCCATATGAAAGTACGTGAGCTGCAAGAAGTTGTATCTAATCTGAAATATGATGTTTTGCTCTGATTGGTGGTCAGCCCTCTGGAGCTGGCTGGCGGGAGGATGGTTGAGTGCTATTGTGCAGCTCTGCATTGGTTTAATTGTGTGCCTCTGCTATCGGATCTTGCTTCGCTCAGTGTGTGTCTAATATTGCCTGTAACGCGGTGTAAGAAGCCCTCGAATTTCCCCTTACCCCGCAACCAAGTTCTAATGTTACACAAGCAGCTCGTCAGCTTGACCAGACGGGCGGAGGAGACAAGCTGCCCCTTTAAATCACCCCTTAGCATTTCTCGTCCCCTTCTAAAATGTAAAAGGAGGAGATAGTAATGCACTGCTGACCCAGCAGCCCTGGTAGAACGTTGGGACGCCAACGGACTCCACGGCCTCTGGTCGCGACTGCACTCCCCACTCCTCATCCCCCCCTATGAGTCAATGGTCATGAACTGTCTTCGGCTCAGTCACCGGGCTTAGGGACAATGGTCTTGCCCCCAGGTGAGGATTAGGCTCAGACGCCACGCCTCTCCTCCAAGACGTAGCTGCAGGGTGAGATCATGCATCACATGATGATCTCCAGGTCTCCCGGTCTCCCGCTCATCTCCCTACCCACCTCCTTTACACGCCCACAATGAAACCCTAATAAAAGGTGCCAGAGACCAGCACAGGGAGAGTTGTCAGGATCACTTAAATCCTCAAGGCTTCCTGTTGCTGACGCTCTCCACCAGATGAAACCTCCTCCGCGTCTCGCCTATTCCTTAGCGACGACCCTGCGGGGATGACTACACTATACAAAGTTTCACTTTGTAAGCTTGACTTCTGTGGACTTAGATTAGTATAGCTTTGTTTAGGATGACATTGTTGGTCCCCACTAAGACATACTGCAGCAGTTTCAACCATTTTGGGAAAAACTATATTAAATGTAGGATCCATAGTCATTTCCCAAATGAAAACTTTGTGCTACACTACCCATAGTAAATGCAGTGTTTCAAGGTTCTCTTATGAAGGAATCTGTTAGAAATGAAACACAAATTGCTCCATATATTCTTCAGACTTGTCTTTGTAGATTAGCAGAGATGATGCTGAAACAGGTAATGCTGATTATTATTATTTATTGGATTTGGGTAAGCATTGAAGCCTATACAAATCTTGCTATAGGTGACCCTGTGGCTGGATTTTCCCCTTCTCATATTAAGGGCCATAATAATTTTCCCCTTCTCATATTAAGGGCCATAATAATTTTTGTAGAGCGTTGGTCAGTTATGGGTATATTGAAACTATTGCAATAATTCCATAACAGATAGAAAGCTGAATTTCAGTGCATATGAAATCCAGCACTTCCAGGAAGGTCTGATAATGAGACATTCTAGTGCAGAACAGCAATCAGAATTAAAGCAAAGAGCAATTGAAGATTCATACAATGGTGCAACGATTCTCTTTTTTACTGTAAAAATACCAGCAATGGATTTGAAAAGAGGTGGGATTTGTATTTCCATCTCATAAATTAAGTCTGAAAATAGTCTTAATCCCTGGGTTGGGGAAGAGGTAATTTCAAGGGGGAAGGAATATATCCATATTGAGCAGCACCTCCTTGTTTGGCTGCTGATTATTTGAATATTTTAAAAACTTTACTATATACTTATATAGCTGCTATTAGCTTTTAGCATGGAATGTTTTAATGTTTTATTATTCTATTGACTATTTGGTTTTGGGTGTTTTTGAGTCTGTGGTTTTATGGTTTTATGGCCCCAATTAACTAATTAACTCAAGGAGCCCAACACTTATCATGCAGTCACTCACCGGGAATTGAACCCAAGATGTAAATGATTTTAGTTCTCCTCCTGCTTGTAAGCAACTAAAAATACAAGACCTTTTTGATGCTAAAAGGCCCCATGATGCTCACTTAAGCGATATTTCTGTTCCAACCTCAAATCGCTATGTTTTGTTGAGTCTGTGACACTTAGAGTAATATTACAGCTCCTACGTCCCTTCAGCCTACCTCTGTTGATCCATCTACTCTGGAGGAACCTGTTAAGAGATGCACTGGGGCAGAAAGACAGTTCTTTGGCTTTGCTCTCCTCTTCTAATGTGGGTGTGGATCAAGGCGTGGACTGTGGCATTACTGCTATTTGCAACCTTGTGGCAGTAATACTCCAGGAGATCTTTGCTGCTTTAAAGATCATCTGCCCAAAGACTGAACTTATAAATGCTAGAGTTGAAGTTCAGAGCAACAAACAAACTGCCTTGGACAAGGGCTCCTCATGCAACCTGAAGCCGCTGAGTGAGGAAGGGACTCAGCGCTTCCTGCCTGAGAAGCCTTCTCGAGTGTTGGTACAATTGAACCCTAGTCAATACCAGCTGACAATAGCTCCAAATCAAGTTTGCCTCTGTGCATAAACTAAGAGGCTCTCGCCCCCCTGTGGAACTCTGTATCTTGGGCAAAATTACATCTGGGTACACTGCTATATCTAGATTTGCAGAATGCCACCTTTATTTTTGTTATAAAATGTGGTGGTCCAAAGCTCACTGCATCCTTCTCAGGCTGAGTACATTTTAGTCATCCCTTTCATTATAAGTATTTTTCAAGCCTTGCAGAGCAGCAGCAGCAACCATACACAAATGTTTTTGTAACTTGCAATTTGTCCTGAAAGGATCATTGGTAAGATGCTCAGGAAAAGTGACAGCTTGCTATTGTCTAAACCAGGGGTCGGGAACCTTTTCCCCTCAAAGAGCCATTTGGCTCACCCACCCCCCACTCGCTGGCACGCCCTCCGCCTCGTACTTCACTTCACCGCTCAAGGCCTCCGCCTGGCCACATAGACACACCCGCCTGCAGGGCAGGCAGGTCTCGCTGCTCGGCCCGCCGGGCTGCCGGGCGCAGTGATGCGCCCGCCTCTGCTCCTTACAGGGCGGGTGAAGAGGTGCTCATGCTCGGCCGGGCCGCCGCCAGATGGCCGCCTGCGCCCTGCAGGGCGGGAGAAGAGGTGCCCGCTGCCTGCCGGGCCGCCGGGAGTCGATGTTCCCGCCTGCTCCTTGCAGGGCGGAGAAGAGGTGCCCGCTGCTCGGGTCGCGGGCCGGGCCGCCGGAAACGATGCTCCCGCCCTGCTCCTTGCAGGGTGGGAGAAGAGGTGCCCGGCCGGGCCGGCCGCCGGGGTAACGATGCTCCCGCCCTGCTCCTTGCAGGGCGGGAGAAGAGGTGCCCAGCGGCTCGGCCGGGCCGGCCGCTGGGGAACGATACCGCCTGCTTCTCGCAGGGCGGGAGAAGAGGGGCCCCGCGGCTCGGCTGATGGAGCCGCAGAACAGCGGCGGAAGAGCCGCATGCGGCTCGCGAGCCGCGGGTTCCCGACCCCTGGTCTAAACCAAATAATTCCAAAAGTCATTTGTATACTTTTTAAATTCTAGAGAAATGTAACATGACACTAATGCTGGAAAACATTTATTGCATTTTAACCCATTTACAATTAAACATTACAATTAAACTTAATATGCACCAATAAAGCACATCTTGCTTTCCCCATTATTTCAAGGTTTTGACTTGTCCAAAACCAAATAACCAAATATGTCACAAGCATCTGCACTTCATCAATGAGATCCTGTCAATCCCATTTTTTCTCTTTTCAAAAACCAATCTCTAATTTTGTTCTTTTGCATTCTCCTCTTTGTTACATCTCCTCTTTTCAACCTATATAATGCCATGCACCTGCCTTCTTGCAACCTAGTCTCTCAGATGTGTTCACTGCAGCACTGTGATTGTGACTGTAATTTAGGAGGGTTGCCAAGGAGCTTGAAAAATTCTTGGGAGACTTGAAAATGGAGCTGGGAGAGCTTTACTTTTGGGTAGAACAAGGAGGCATATTGCCATACACTTCACCCTCCAAAGCAGTTATTTGTACAGGTGAACTGAGTGGTCATCTGAAGATTTGAGTGTAATTCTGAGAGAACTACAAGCCACACCTGGAGGTTGGAAATCCGTTTTGTACACTGTCCAAGATCTCAACTCTGTTGACCACAGTGAGACTTAATTCTGTGGAACTACTATAGGCTGCAGCAGCAAATCCCTTCTGTCACCCTTGTCTTCTGCTCCTTAAGTTATTTTGCTTAGAGGTGCCTTCTACAGCTGTTCAGATGGGGCAGATACTCTGTTATCTCTTTGCTAATGGGCTTTGCAAACAATGGCAGAAACAGCCACACTTTGGGAGCAAAGACAGGTTGAAGGCAGGTTCACTACAAAGAGGTTGGGATGCAGGTCGTGCTGCGCGTCTCCCGCCCCTCCCGCTATGATTCAAATTAGCTCTTGTTCGCCTTCGCGGAGCAGCCGTCCACCCCCATTTCTCAGGCGATCCCAGACATACATACTCGTAAAAGAACACCTGAATAGCCCCTGAACAACGAAAGCCACGTACGATTAATCAGCAATTAGTCCCACTTGGTTCTTTCCAAGTAAGCTGATATAGGATCAGTGAATTCGACACAGTCTCCCCCCTTCTAATTGTGACTAATTATGGAGAGCAAGAGCCAATCCGGACGCAACACCTCCCCTGCGCTCGGAATGTTCCAGATGGGGAAGGGATAGCCACGGTGAAGGCCTGTACGCATCTCTGGCTGCGTGCGCAGATTCTGAAAATTTTCCACTCCGGCTGCTGCTAGGATAGGCGCGCATGCCCTCGCCCGCTGAGCAATTGAGTCACAGCTCAGTGCACAGGGCGGGGCGGGTTGCTTCAAAGCGCCCGCCGCTGCTCAAGGTGGAGAAAGAATGTGCACGGCACGCTGCTATTAATTAATTATACTATCTTTACTGAGAAGCAGGCCGGCGAGTTGTGGCTTGCGGGAGATGAATTCTCAGACTGTTGCAGGCGTTGCCTTCTCGTTCTCATCTGGTGCTACCCCCTGCGTGAACAACCGGACGTCCTTTTCACGGTGCCAGCTCCTGTTCAGAGTTACACCCATTGCTTGCAGCGGATTTTAAAATATGCAGCTTGGCTTAGGATGACTGCTGGTGTGGGAAGGAGGGTTGCTTCGGATCCATGTGGCTTAATGAGCTGGTGATGGACTCACGCGCTTAAAGCGCATCCTTGTCATATGTCATCCTTGCATAGGTACAACCGCGTTCTCCGATAAACAGTTATGGATTCCCATTCTATCATCCCCTGCCAGCATCATGCTGGCGGGGAATGATGGGAACTGTAGTCCTTAACATCTGGGGGGCTGCGAGTTTGACACCTGTGCTAGGGCCTCAGTTGCGAACTAAACTTGTAAGCCGCCCCCTTCCCACTTCTCTCAGGCCGTTTCCCAAGACGCCCATTAATCCACGCCTGGCAGTAAAAACACCGCCCCCTAGGTCGTTGAAATGCGACAGGCGCTGCTGCAACGCAGCAGTGGCTTAATTGACTGTGCTTCCCTTCCCCAGGGCGGCTGCCAGGTTTCAAACAACAACCCTTTAAAGGGGTTGTTGTTGGGAGGAAGCATCTTCTCCGTGATGCTGCGCTAATCCACGCCGGGAAGATAAGCCTTCGCCCCCCCGCCTCATCGGTAGCCAAATTCAGCTGTTAATGCCTGCTATGAGTTCGCTCACATCTCGTCCTCCCACCTCCAGGGTCGGAGGGCAGCGCATGGGGCCGCGCACGTTTCCAGCAGGCTTACCTAATTTAGGTGACACAGTGAATGGGCGGGACGGGGAAGAGGCGTTCGGCAGAGTCAGCTTCGTCGTTTTCCTCGGGCCGCTCGCTTCATGCACGCAGGAACCCCTTCACGCCCAGAACTCTTGGCGCGGCATGCATCCTGGCCGTGCGGAAACGGCCTTATGCATCTCTCTGGGACTGTGTAGGTGATCTCGAAATACAAACTGACCATTGTCTCCCTATGCTGGGAAAGCAATTAAAAAATCTGACAAATGCAGACTGAACAACTGTATTGAGATTACTGGTAGATGTTGTTCTTGATCTGTTAATCTGCACTGACCCTCAGCCACCTGAAGAGCAATGCTTCCAGATCAATATTTGAAGCACAACGTAAATCTGGAATTATTGGAGTGGAATTGATTAGGAATTTTATTATATTCATTAGAGCCTTAATTTAAAAAAAAACACCAAGGTTTACTCACCCATTTCAGGGGTTAAGTAAATTTCCCAAAGCTGCTATTTTAGGCAGTTATTGTGTTTCAATGTGATTCGCACTTGAACTTTGTATAGAAACATCACACATACCAATATTGGCATTTCAGTTTTCTTTATATCTATGTTTACAAATATATCTGCCAACTACCTACCAAAGAAACACTTCATGCCTTGATGGGATGAGCTAATCCACAAAAGCATGTGTCACAATAAATGTTTTTCTTTTTAAGGTGCAAAAGGCTATGGTAAACTGACCTGTGTGTATGTGTGTGTGCTGTCAAGTCACAGCTGACTTGTGACCCTGAGGGTTTTCAGAACAAGAGATGTAGGTAGAAAGGGTGGGGAGAGGGACTGACCTGCAACTAATTTAAAGTGAAAGCAAGCAAATAAACAACAAAAGCTGAGGAAAAATGATTGTAAGCAAATCTACTCTGAAAGCAGTGATAACAAATTTTAATGAACAGATGCAGCAGTACCACAAATATACTAAAATGTGTGGAACACTTTTTGTGGCAGAGTAAAATATAGGACCACATGCATTTTGGCAATGTCCTCACCTGTGGTCCATTATTTCAGAATAGCAGTGCAACATATTTCTATGTCAAAGAATATGTAAATGGGCATATAAACCCAGGGGTTTTGTAAATGCAAAAGAAGGAGAAGAAGAAGAAGAGTTGGATTTATATCCCCCCTTTCTCTCATGTCGGAGACTCAAAGGGGCTTACAAACTTTATTTTTTTTCTTTAGCCTTTATTTGGCATAAAACAAACAGAATAAAATCCTATCAAAATACAGAATGTATAAGGCTTACAAACTCCTTTCCCTTCCCCCCTCACAACAAACACCCTGTGAGGTAGGTGGGGCTGAGAGAGCTCAGAAGAACTGTGACTAGCACAAGGTCACCCAGCTGGCGTGTATTGGAATGTACAGGCTAATCTGAATTCCCCAGGTAAGCTTCCACAACTCAAGTGGCAGAGATGGGAATCAAACCCGATTCCTCCAGATTAGAGTTCACCTGCTCTTAACAACTACACCACTGCTGGTAAGTACCCACAAAATAAAATTTCCAAACTGCTGGTAAGCTTTAGGTATCTTACTAACCCAAGTCCACCTAATATTCCTTTAACAGATCTGTTTTCAATCAGCATAACACTGTTAAGCAATTCATTGCTTTTCCGGTTGAGGTAGTCATTGAGTTGCCATAAGCCATCATAAGAAGATAAAAATATCTTGGCTACAGTGGTTTGTCTTTGTTAATAAAAGGATTCACCTTGTTAATAAAAGGATGCATCTTCAAAATTACCAAGAAGTAAAAAAGAAATCAGGTACTCAAGTCTAGACAAAGCCACTGGAAAGAAGAATATTGTTAAAAACTGGTTCTGTGAGCAGCTAGAACAAGACATAATATCTACAAGATCTCACAACAGAATCTGTTTATTAAAATTTGTATGTCATTTTGGTGAAAGAGCAGATCTGCATATTACCATTTTTGTCTACATGGGTCCTATATCTACTTCTGAAAATCGGGTCTGAGAGGCAATGATCCTTTGGATACCCTGTCCTCAAGCTTTATAGGGCTTTTGCTGTGGGAGAGTACAGGGTAGAATTTTCTAGGTAAGATGGCGCACATCTGAATTATATTTGGGCACTGGAAACATTATTGAATAACATCAGACAAGATGAAAAGATACAAGGTTTGAAGATTGATGAACAAGACAATGCAAGTTAATTTCTTTAAGTCAAAACCATCTTATGTACAGAACAATACAGCAAGATTTGTATACCTAAACACATAGATATAACAGAACAGACACTTGTATATGGTAATGTCTTTGAATTCTGATAAGTAACTGGTAATTGCTTGATACAACTTTTTAGTAAGTAAACTCCAGCATTTCTGGTGCAAATACTGTCCTCTTGTCTTCTAGTGCTGTTCTCTTGTTTAAATGAACAAACTAGATGGGGGCGAAACATTAGGAGCAAAAACTACCAGACCACGACCACATAGCCTGGAAAACCCACAACAGCCACAGCAAACCTCACAGAGCCCTTGCACGAGGTGATGGTGGTAGAAAGTGTTGTCAGGTCATAGCTAATCTGTGATGACCCTATAGCATTTTCAGAGCAAGGAGAAATAGTGGTAGTTTGCTCTTCCTAATAGCAACCTTGGATCCCTCTGATGGTGTCCCATCCAAGTACTAACCAGGATCAACTATTTAACTTCCCAGATCTGATGAGATGAAGCTAGCCTCAACCATTCCAGGTTGATGGTACAAAATCATAAGAGTCCAGAACTGTATACGGCTTCTCAGTAAACAGACTATATTTTGCTGCTTGCTAGACTCCATTGACTGACTCTGTATGGGGCTAAACCAATTAGTTCCTGAGCTTATACCAACTGACTGTAGTATACAGAAGCCAGGAGTATATATTATAATACTGGAATGTTCTGAAAAATTAATATGTAAGTAATAATACAAAAGCAATCTGTCTATCTGTCTTTACAGAGGAAGGGGAAGGGAGAGAGAGAAATTGGGTTGGAAATAATTTGCAAATGACTGATAAACAGGGAGGTTTAACATTATTTAATGAAAGCTTTCAGCTTCTCCCTTCATCAGTACTGTTACTCAATTTGAAATAAGATACTGCAAGTAGAATGTAATATTAGATCAAAATACAGCCATGGGCATCCACAAGGGCTCTCTATTATGCCAGTGTATTTACAGCCTTGAACAAGTGTCTCTAAAAAAGTCTGTCTATATATCACTCATTTTATGACAATGTATTCATGATATCTTTGTCATTTAGACCAGTGGCTAGAAAAGTTTGGAACAGTTCAAGAGCTGTATCCCATCTATCAACCCCACAATCAAATTTACATAAGACTAATACCACAAAAGTCCATAGAGTCCTTTCTTTGATGTTCTTGAACAAACCAAGATAATCATACCTGTAAAGTAAATGTTATTTCTGCAGATACATTTACTTGTAAGGGCCAAACCATAGATTCTGTTTTTATTGAGGTGTTTTGAATCACAAAAAGTCAGTTGGTGTTCATATTTACTTAAATTAGAATTTCTGTTATCCAGAAGACATCAGGGAAATCCTCATTTACTGTTCAGGCCTCAGAATAAAATGTACTTGCAATAAAAATCGCAAATTCCTCTGAGTAACTTTACTTTAAAAGAACTTCCTTCACAGGAGGCACTTCCCCTACATCACTGAATAGAATGTTTCCTGAGCACCTGTACTATTTAGAGAATGCCTCTTCTACAAAGGAAAAGAAAATAATGTTGTATTACCTTTGTGACAGTCTGACTCAGCTTTTCCTTTCTCCTTGTGATTAAAGAGAGTTACTCGGTATCCAGATAATTGTTTTAAAAAGCCAGTAGAAGCAAGCATATTTCGTTATTTATTTGATTTCTGCCCTGCCATTTGATCCAGAAAGACACCCAAGGTGGCTCATACAGCATGATATGGTACAATTAAACAAAATGCTTTCAGACTGTCCACCACCAAAGCAATGCTCTCATCCATAATCCAATGTATTTTAGGTCTTTCTTGGTGTTCCCATCTTCTTGATCACTCCTGTGATGGCTGGCAACTGAAAGGTCACTAGCCAGGCTGTGCACTCCTAACTCCATTCTCCCCTGAACTCTTGGTCTTCCCAGATCAGAAAAGGAGAAATCAGATGCTTCAACACTGCATTGTTATAAATAATCACTAACTTGGGGCACTTTCCCTTGACCACTTAAAGAATAAGTTATCCATCCCCACAGAAAAATGATGTGGCCAATCATCACCTGGTCTTTAACCTGCCTTTTCTGGACAAAGTGATTGAGGGAGCAGTAGCAGATCAACTCCATTTTGGATAACTCCTCTGCTCTAGACCCTTTTCAGTCTGGCTTCAAGCCAGGTTATGGGATGGAGACAACTTTGTTAGCATTAATTAATTACCTCCAATTGAGTACATACAAAGGCCATGCTTCTATGTTGCTCTAGTTGAGGTGCTTAATGGTGGAAGTAGATACCAGGGAATGTGCGCTGAACTGGTTCAAATAATTCTTCATGGATCAGATTCAAAGGGCTACTATTGGAAACCAGTTGTCATCAGTGTGGGTCCTAACCTGTGGAGTTGTACAGGGTACAGTTCTAATCCCATGCTTTTTGATCTTTATGAAAAGCATTTAAGAGAAATCAGTTGTAGCTTTGGTTTGGTTGTCATCATTTTATGGATGATACCCAGTTCTATATATTTTATTTGTCTCATAATGATGCGGCAGTTATATAAATCTGTGCCTAACTGCTGTGATTAATTGGCAAAGAGCAAACAAATGGAAACAAACCCTGAAAAGACAGAGGCCATGCTGGTTGGAAAGCCAGAAATCCTGAAGGACTTTGTGCTCCCCATTTTAAGGTGGTCAGCTGACCCCTGCTGACTCTGCTAAGAGCTCTAAGGTTTTAGTGGACGTTGTTGCTGAGGCAAATTAATGCAGCTACAAAAGAAGCTTTCTCCCAATTCAACCTAGCCTGAAAGATGGCCCCTTACCTTGTTCTGGCTGATCTGGCCACCTGGATCCATGCCACGATAACACTGTGACTAAACCACTGAAGTACATTGTACGTTGGTCTTCCATCAAAATCAAACTGGAATTTGCAATTAGTGCAGAACACTGTGGCTTAGTTGTTATCAGGAGCTGGACAGAGCACTCATAAAACTCCATTTCTACCTGCTGCCTATTAGCTACCAGACTCAGAGCACTGGCAGGAATATATGGGTTTATCCTTGCAAGTAATTTCTGTCAAAACCATTAACAGCTTTATCTACTTATATGTAACCCTTTTCTTTCTTTTTCTTATGCCAATAAAGGCTTACTTGACATTAATAGCTTTAAAGGCAGTGGTGGGATCCAACCAGATCAACCACTGGTTGCCCCCCTGTGCTCACTTACCTGGCTGCTGTGGCCCTGGCCTCCTTCCGATGTTGGGCAGTGTGGGGGAGGCGAGGGAAGGTGGCAGCTTCGGGGCAAGGGAAGGTCGGCTGCGGTGTGGCCTTCAGGAGAGGGCCAAGAGGCCTGCTGGAGCACCAGCAGCGCCGGCCACACTGGCAGGCCATGCCGGTCTGCCCTGCTGGCACTCCAGTAGGCCTCCTGGCCCTCCCCTGAAAGCTGCATGCCATGGCACCACCCCAGGGTGGCTGCCGATCAGCCTGCATGCCTCTGGGCTGGTGGCCCAATCTGTGGCTGCCCTGGAGTGGTGCCATGATGGGATTCAGCTGGTGAGCTACCAGTTTGGCAGAACTCTTTAAAAAGAGTTAATTTCATATTTTAGCTGCAAAATTGTACAAGTTGATCACTCAAAGTGACCTTTCTTCTTGTGTATGCTACTTTTCTTTGAGGTATCTGCAATTGCTGTGTCATGCTTTATATACATTTCTTGTGTATGCTACTTTTCTTGAAGGTATCTGCAATTGCTGTGTCATGCTTCAAATGCTGTGTCATACTCAGAATAAAATATATGAACTTCAAGTGAACTCAAACTAGTTTCGCTTTGCATATTTGGAAACTGTAACAAAGTTAAGTCACCAGCATATGTTAATAACTTACTAGTAATACACATACATACAACAGAAAATGTATAAAAAAATTGCAAGCATTGACTGCAGTTTTTTTGGAACATTTAAGCACAAATTCCTGAGTACTGCATGATGTCTCCATCATAAACTTATACTGAGGACACACTCAGATAGCATATTCTGAAATTCTGTAGTGATGTCTGCAAGCCACCAAAGGAGTTAGCTTTCAAATGGCAGTTTTCTTTATACTTCTTTCATGGTGCTACTCTAGCAAAACTAAGAGAGGGCCAAAGTACAAACAGTCATACTTCTTTCTGATTTTGTTATGTGAAACTATCTTCAAGAAAGTTGCACTGGTGAAATTGTGTGGGGTGAGGGGAGAGGAAAAACAATTTAACCCTTTCTCTTTCAGACATGTTTTCATTTAAAACCACCTTTTGCTGACTTTTCACCTAGTGCGGGAGGGAACAATATATGCAATTTGGGATAATTCATCGTTTGGGATGAAAAGCAGTTGGGGGGAGCTGGGGGGGTCAGTGAATTCAGAAGTGACATCAGTCCTCTTTAAGACTGCCAATTTCTAGAGGCGTGACATCAATTCTGGGTTTATCCTGAAGTAATATTTCACTGTCAGGTGACTGTATTTTTTATTTAATTTTTATTCCATTGCTGTTTAGCTCCTATTTCCAGATAAAAGGGTCAAATGGTGGGTGATATGATACAAAAGACTTCTATCCAAAACCCTGGAGACCTGTTGCCATTCTGATTAGACAATATTGATCTTGATGCCTAATGGTCTGATTCAATATAAAGCAACTTCATGTGTTATTGTGTGTGTTGGGGATGTGTATGTGTGTCTTTGCATGCAAAAACTGTCTCAAAGTAGAAGAAAACATCTGGACTTAATGACTGCTTTTGATTAAGACAGAAACATGTGAAAATGATACGTAATTTGGCCTTGTGCTGGTTGACCCAAGTGATTGCACAGAGGTGCTGTTGTACCTCTCCAGAACTGCTGTTTGAACAAGTCTAACAAAAATGTAGACATAAGGAGGGAGCAGTAAAATTATAACCTGCCTATCTGTTTAACCTCTGTGTTTATGATGCTTGTAACTGACTGTAAAATACCAGAAACATAGCTCCCCCTGTGCCCTTCCTGCTAGCTAAACAGAGGATCAGCAGAAAGGTCTGCGCTGGGTCTCTGCTCTCCCATAGGAGGCAGAAGTGAGTCCATTACAGCAGTGACTACATCTAACTAGGCATTTTAATAATTCCAATGAACTACCGAAATGTCACAGAGCTGTCCGGTTGTTAATGAAGAGCTTTCCTTTAATATTATACAGTGTTTTCTCTCTGTGACATTACAGGGCAACAGATACTTATTTACATGTCAAAATCTCAAGGATGTTTTATATTTAAGGAAGGAAATATTCAAATACAAATACTCAAAACTGCTCAAAGCAATCAAAAATTGGCATTGTGACACCATTATACCCTACAGAAATTGACACTGAATTCATGTGCTATGCAAATTGAAAGAAAATGGAGAACAATACATTTATTAACTGCAGATTGGGTGGGTCTTGTGACGAGGTCAGTCCGCACAGTTTAGGACTGGAGGCTGATAGGGAAATGCTGTGTGTTAGGATATTGAACTGGATGTGTGGTTTAGTCACTATCTGTATTGTTAAGGAGTGACAAATTCAGTGTAACATTATAACCTTTATCCTACAGGCAAAGTGGAGGAGAGACTATTGCTACATGAGAAAAGTTCCTTCTACTTATACATGTTACAAGACTTGATACTACAGATGACTTAAAGCTGCTTCCCATGTCTGATTTTTTCTTACATGCAAAACCCAGTTTTTTTATAAAAAAGAACATGAGGTGGCTTTGGTGAGGTGGTATTACTATGCACACTGCCAAAAATGTAGGTGCTGTTGGCAGAGTTATTTTAATGCAACGGTAGAACTTGTGGCAAGGAGAGAGTGGTGTAGTCTTCTTGCACACAACAGGAACCTTTTTCACTTATGGAAATAAACACTCTTCAGACATGTTCTTCTTTCCATAGGAAGGCCTTTACTTAATAAGTTACAAGAATTTACAAGGCTACCAATATAAACTAATCTAACTATACAGAACACTTCTAATCTATATACAGCACACAGTTTTCTTTAAGCACACAGCTTACTTTTCAGATAGCTCATTACAGAAGAAGAAATATGCAGAGTAGGAGGTTACATATAAAGGTTCCCAACTTCAGTTTGGGCTCAGACTCATACAATGGATACATTATCCTGCCTCAGCAACAAGCCCCCGATTGGTCCATAACTTTCCACCAATCCCTTCAAAGGTCTACGCTTTTTACTTTTTACTGAAGCCTAACTGTCACTTGAACTTTTCATGACTTATAACTTTATGATGCTTTCTGCTAATCTAGGAAGCTGAACATATCTCAGCCATCTTGTTTGTCAGCCATTTTACAAATCCTGACAGGTGCAAATGTCTACGTGGCTAGTGGGGGAGGGGCAGCAGGCTTAGGAGACAGTGTCAACTTTGGCATGGTGAATATAGCACATCCAACCATCATCCAAGACTTGGGCTTGTTGGAAATCTTGACAGATAGAGGGAGAATCAAATAAAAACAGTTTCTTCAAGAAACAAATGCATACTAAGTTCCATTACAGGCAATACTTATAGATGTTCCTTCAGGGCAGTGGTAGGTACATTTACTCTAAGTATTACTTTAATGTCCAGTTATAGTTTCAGCTGGATTTTATGGGGCTGTTTCATTAGAGCACCGTAGAAGGATATGTTTGAAGATACCCAAACTTAGCAAACCAAGAAGATATTTTATGCATTCGATTGCATAAAATTGCTAGTAACATAGAATAAGACAAGGCAGGGAAAAACCCTGAGTTTTGTCATTTGCTTCTCCTTTGTGATGTAGGGCAGCAGTCTGAACTTATTTTTACCCCCTTTTTAATGCAAGTCATTTAGGAGACATCCTGAACTTGTACTGTGGAAAGGAAGTGATAAAATTCAGTGACCTGGCTATCATATGATGAAATTGCATTGTACATATTTCACAACATGCATCACTGTAAAAAGCATTTCTGCTTTGCAGATAGGCCTCCATTGGGTGTGCTGTGAGCTCATACACTTTACATTATCTTATATCTAACACTGAACCTGGCTCCGATACAGATCAATAGACCCAGAGAAAGTGGACAGGTTCAGATAGGAAGTATTCTTCTGCAGACCCGGGAGGACCCCCACCCCAAGTTTGCAGTAAAATGAGAAAAGTTTTTAAAAGGAAGTTAAAAGGAAGTTTAAAGTTTAAAAGTGGTTTAAATGTCTCCCAACAGACAATGCAATGACATATCCCTATGGATGAGAAATAGGCAGAGGTAGGAATTGGAGCTGCTGCTGCCAAAACTGGGTGGGTGACTTAGTAGGCAGAGGGGGAGGAGTGAGTTTCTGAAACTACTACCATCACCAGCAGGAGCTGCTGCTGTGGTACCGGTCAGCTGGGTGGGTGGGCAGGTGGCTGAGAGAGGAAGAAGAACCCCTACCAGTGTCTCTGCAAGTGTGTGGATCAAGCAGGTGGAGAGGAGTAGGAGCCACTGCCGCCCCACCACTGGTACTGTGGGTGTGTGGGTGAGGAGGAATGGGAGTTGCTATATCCTCCCTCCTCTTCCACATGACCAGACAGGCAGATGTGATGGTACTACAAGGGGCTGGTGAGGGGGGGGGGGAGCTGCTTCTGCTGCCCTCTACACTTTTTACAGCAGCAGAAGCTGAACAACATTTGCCAGGCAAGCAGAGACCGAGCACTTTAGACAGGCAGGCTGCCTGGGAAGTGACTGGCCCAAAGGATGTGGAGTGTGTTGGATGGGATCCCTCCCCCCCAACCCGAGACATGAAGGTTCCTGACTATGCATTTATACTAGTTTCTATGTTTATTCACCCTGTGCTTATATGTGTCTGTTTTCATAGACAACTGGATGATCTCATTTTTATCCTGACTTTTACTCTAGAAATTCAAGGTAGCATTTTATCGTCACAGAATCTTGTGAGGTGCATTAGGTTTCACATCAGTCAGTTTGCCTCATAGCTGAAAGAACATTTGAACACAGATCTCCCCAGGTAGTACTCTGATACTGTAACTGCTAGATCACTATAGGTGCACGGGTGCATAATTCTTGGTGATTGGTCCTTCGTTAAAAGATCATTTACATAAAAAACAATAAAAATCTTAATGAGAAAAAAGCAATGTTTATTTGAAAGAACAGGATTTTTCCGCATGCTCAATTTGCTCCAGATTTTCCTGGCAGTCAATCCACACACACGGGAATCAGTTTGGGCATGGTTATTGTAGGGGTGAGCCCGCGAACCCAGCAGAACCGTAGAAAGAGCGCCTGGCATGCCGGTGCCTGCTACGGCCTTCTGGGCGCACAAGCTCCCCCACCCCCCAGTCCCCCGTGAGTCACAGGTCATGAGATGCCTGACTCACTGTCACCAGATGTCCCAGACAAAGGGACAAAGGGGCTCTTGCCTTCCAGGTGTGGATTAGACCCAGACGTGGATGCTTCCTCCTGCACATAGCAGCCCTATGAGATCATGCGTCACATGATGATCTCCCGCTCTCCCGCCCTCCTGCCTCCCGGTCTGCCCACGTTGCCCCCCCTCTTGTAAACCCTAATAAAAGGAGCCCGAGCCTAGCACAAGGCAGAGTTGCCAGGATCACGGGATCCTGCGCTTCCTGCTACTGGCTCTCTCCACCAGATGGAATCTCCGCGTGTCGTCTCTTCATTGGGGCCTCGTGGGCAAGACTACAGTTATTCTGTATGTCTGGTGGAGTATACAAATATTCTAAACAAACAAATAAAATAAAATATTAAAAAAACACATCTCTGCAAGGAAGAATAGATGAGACTTTTGTTCCCAAGACCAGTTTCTGTGTTCGTGTAATGTAACTGCAGAATGCATACAATCATGCTTATAGTTTCCATTTCAACTTGCTCAATTATACTTCTTGCACTAGCATTAAACTCGGATCTGAACTCAGTTCTTCCAGGTGCAAGCCTATTCAGGGAATTGCATGATCTCATTTGCCTCATGATTTACAGTATTGGCATTTCTCTCCAAGCACCATGTCTAAAAATTGTCTAAATAATTTTTGCAAGAAACTCCCAACTGGATGTCTAAACACTACTGTAATAGAAATCACATTGCAGGAAAGCTATTTTAAAATGGCTTTAGTCAAGACCACCACATTCCTTCCACACAAACCAGCAGCTAGAACCTATTGAGTTCAATTCCACACGTTACTAAAGAAGCATTGACTTTCCACCCCCAGTTTGGGTTCCTAGCAGGCCATCTTGACTCAGATCACTAGATTGTTTTCAACGTTTTGTTTCCTAAGGCTCTCATAAAATGTTTATTCTAACAACAATATTGTGACCTTTAACACAGCAGCAGCTTCTTAATTTTCTTCCCTGTAGTGCACAGTGATGGACAAACATAGATGGGGATAGTGCTGAGCCTACTTTAGTGTTCTGTAGCATAGATTTGATGCAAGAACTCCCTCAGGAAATAGTCAATATTTTGAAGTGCTTTACAGTGAATGTAGATATGCACAGAGCAGGAATGCAAACTACTAGTCCCAGAAGCAGCCAGCTATCTGAAAAAAAGGTAAAGACAAATGATATTGTAAACACTATGACACTATTTCAGTAGTGTAATACAGTATTATTATTTTGAGGAAATGAGTCATAAATGGAATGTTTGCATACAGTCTGCACTTTAAGTACAAAAAGTTATAAGGAAGCAAAGGAAATGTAGTCATGTAGGAATAGCATTAAGTAATTACCTTAAAAACAGCTTGTAAAATCATGAATCAATGACTGACCAAATGAGATTTATTAGACAGAAAAAACTGAGTCTTATCAAATATATTTGCTTGACTTTGAGATGCTATATATTACAGGTTTTGTTTATGTTGAGGCAATCATTTTAATTTATGGTATTGCACTGAATGGTGTATGATTTTGGGGGAATAACCTAGAAATGTTAAAGATTTCATTTTGCAAACTACATGGGAAGAGATCCCTGACATAGCAAAGAAGTGTGTGTCCTGGGCTTTGACCCACATATACTTTGTGATTAATCCAGTCCAACACTGATACAAACTGCAAAATAAGCATAAATTCTGATGAAATTAGGGGCCTCTCTGCTGTTAGTTTTTCTGATAAAAGTCTCCAAGGGTAATCCCAACATTAAAAAAATCAATATGACTTTACTGTGTCAGCTTCAGTATGAAGAGCATTTTTGATAGAAGGGGTTGTTACGTATGCCTCATTCCATTTAATCAGTGTGGTTAAAGTGCATGAATGAATGAAAAAGTGCTTCTAAAGTTGACAGTGTAGTATGCCCTTGCACATACCTGACTTTCGCTGAATTCAGTGGAATATGCCTGTTTCTGGAACTGTGGAATTGTAGTCAGCATCTATAAAATCACTCATATGTTTTCTGCAGCACCTTTAAAATCTGCTGCTAATAGACACTAGCCAGGATATGATTTTAGCTGCAGTTCTGGTACCATAGTAAACACATTAGCATTTGTATTTTAGTTTGTACCATACAGATATGTGATGGGCACCCCCATCCAAACCTGGAGTCAGCCGGCTGAAGCACCTATGCAATGCCTCTCTGTTGCCTCTAAAAGGATTTTTCAGCAGTGTGGGGAGCAGGGAAAAACCCTAGACCTCCCCACCACTGAAAAGCCCCATCAGGTTACATAGATGTATGCCACTGAAAGGCAGGCGTATGTCTGAGGGTCAGTGTGTTGTGCTACTGGCCCTCAATCCTGGTAGGGAGCTGGCTAAAGTCAGCTCCTCCCCTGGGAACATCTTGGCCCACTCCTCCCACTTTGGCATTCTAGTGAGATGGCCATGCAGTCCTGCCACAGTGGCAGAGCTGTGGGGTGGCTGGCTGCCAGCGCATCTGGCCCTCCACAGGGGTAAGTGCCCTGGGGAGGGCAAACATAATGGCATGAGAGTGTACCACTCCCACTAACTCTTCCCCCCCCCCCTTTGGATGGAGCTCTTAATTTGTTTATTAATAAGGTTTTTACCCCAACCCTACTGCTCCTTAGAGATACCAGGGCAGCTAAAAAATTAAAACATACAAATTAAAGTATTATCTTAAAATCTGTTAAACCAACACACAAATACATCAGTAAACAAGTTAAAACCCCACATCTGAAAATAAGTGCAAGGATAAACACAGCAGTTAAAACATTAGAGAGTAAGGATGGATCACTGAGGGAATGCCAAACAAAACAAAGAAGTCTTCATCCACTGGCATAAGATGGTAAGAAAGGGGAACCATATGAACAATATGGTTTGTGAATTCAGACACTGCAGCAAAGCATGATAAGTACAAACTACAAACCCTAGTTTGAAATCCTAGTTTGATGGTGTGCATCCAGCTATTATCTTAAAATCTGTTAAACTAACACACAAATACATCATTGAACAAGTTAAACCCCCAAAGCTGAAAATAAGTTCAGCTATTATAATTAACTATGATTTTTGGGACGTATTATTATTGAAATGAAGGTTCAGTTCACCTTGGAAACAAATCTATATTGTGTTCAATTTATATAATAACCCTTGTTTCACAGGTTATTTGACCTTAATTCACTTAGTATAGTATGCTATAGCACAGCATAGCATAGTGTACTATAGTATTATTATAACTGCTAGAAATATATTTGAAAAGCTTAACAGATGTTCACAGACTTTGGAAAAAAGTCCACTGACACCTTTAGATATAACTGACTATTCCAGAAAATTCCTGTTTCAAGTCAAACAGGATGGAGAATACCAGAGGTCTAGTTCTATGTGACTAGAGAGTTTCCTGACCTGCACAGTGAACTACTATTTCTGAAATGGATAGAATTTAGAAAAACTGCATACCAGTTTTTGGACATATCTTACCTAGCTTTTTGGGGGCATGACACGGGTCTTTGAATTTATAGAACCGATCTGGAGCCAGTGATGGCAGGTCACAGTTGTAGGTGTGGGAAGATGGTTTCAGAAGAGCAAATAAGAAACAAATTAAAAAACAAGTATAAATTACATTTTTCTTGGGTACTATTATGAATGGGATTCACTCTGATGCTGAAATAATACTATTTGATGGAATGGGTAATCAGATCCTCAGCTGCACTAAAGGGGCAGAATGACATTTTTTAATGATGGTGTGTCACTTGGGAGTGCCAGGTAGGCAATACAGCATACTCTAAGCCAGTGATAGCGAACCTTTTCGAGACCGACTACCCAAATTGCAACCCAAAACCCACTTATTTATAGCAAAGTGCCAATATGGCAATTTAACCCGAATACTGAGGTTTAAGTTTAGAAAAAACAGTTGGTTCCAAGGCGTGCATTACTTGGGAGTAAGCTTGGTGGTAATCGGTGGCTTTGCTTTGAAGCAACCGTGCAACTCTTCCAACGGGTAAATCACGACCCTAGGAGGGTTTACTCAGAAGCAAGCCCCATTGCCAGCAACCGAGCTTACTCCCAGGTAAAGGATTGTACTTTAGTTCTTCCCATGAAAATCAGTGGGGTTTAACAGCGCTTAACAGGGTTGCCTACACTGCTTCCCCAGAACTAGGGCTCATTCCGCACACGCAAAATAATGCACTTTCAAGCTGCTTTCACAACTGTTTTTGCCATTCCGCACAGCTTCAAAGAGCCCTGAAAGCAGCTTGAAAGTGCATTATTCTGCGTGTGCGGAATGAGCCTAGGTCTTAGGTTTAATGCTAATAATCAAGCCCAACGGCCCAGGCCAGCATAGATGTGTGTATGTGTGGGGGTCGACTGTGTTTGCGTGTGCCCACACAGAGGGCTCTGAGTGCCACCTCTGGCACCTGTGCCATAGGTTCGCCACCACTGATCTAAGCTGTCTCATGGAGGATAAGACTATAGGGTTGAAGGTGTCAAGGTGAAAATTTCTTAAAACTTAAACTGTAGGTCAGAAAACTTCTGATCTAAAATTGGATATATTATTGGTGGATTGATTTGTGGTATGAATTGAAAAGTAAGCCTCCAAGTTGCCATTGACTAAAGGATGCTTATGATTCCCTACTGCCAGAAATAGAAGCATACAACAATGTGCCTCTTTGACTAATCTTTGCCTTCATCCAGCTCTGGTATGTAAGGGAGATGAGCTTCAGCAAGTTAATTCAGAGCGTGGCCGAGACTTACCCTTCTCTCAAGCAAGAACAACTGAAGGATTTTAGCAAGTAGAATTTTAGCTAGCTCATGTTTATTTTTCTCTAGCCAATGTAGGGATGCACTGCTGACCCAGCAGCACCGTAAGTAGAGCGCCGGCACACCGGCGCTCCTGCGGCCTTCTGGTCGCACCGCTCCCCCACCCCTCATCCCCCGATGAGTCACAGGTCATGAACTACCTGGCTCACAACCACTGGGTGTCCCAGACAAAGGGACAATGGCCTTGCCCCCAGGTGAGGATTAGGCCCAGACGCCGATGCTCCTCTCCGCACGTAGCAGCCAGGTGAGATCATGCATCACATGATGATCTCTCAGTCCCCCGCTCTCCCGCTCTCCCGGAATTCCCCCCGTTCCGCCCTTCTACACGCCCCCGCTAGAATCATAATAAAAGGTGCCAGGAACCAGCATACGGGAGAGTCGCTTGGAACACGGACACCCGCGCTCCCGTTGCTGGCGCTCTCCACCAGATGAAATCACCGCATCTCGTCTCGTTCTTACGCTGACCTCGCGGCACGACTACAAGCTGGTGCCGAAACCCGGGAATCCTCGAACCTCCACCCTGCTCACCGTCGCCTGGGAAAGGGCCGCGGTACCAAAGTCCGCTGGATCGGCGCATCCAGGGACCACCATTTCGGTATCGCCCGTCCGCTGGATCGGCGCATCCAGGGACTCGAGTCCTAGGACACTCTCTCGTCCGACGGAACACCGGTGAGTATGGGAGCTTGCAAAAGCAGGGCTTATGACAAGCACGTTAACGAGCTAAAGGCGGTAGCGGAACGCGGCAGCGGCCCAGTTAAGAGAGGGGAGCCGCGCAAATTGGTCGAGGAGATTGAAGGTGAATGTCCATGGTACCCGGAGGGACATTGAATCTTAAGGATTGGGAAAACATCGGGCGCACTCTTCGCACAGAGCCTCGCGCGCCGGTGTCGCTGCTACTGACGTGGAGACAATGTTATGTCGCCATCAGCCTGCAGACCTATGGCTCCCTTGCTGTAGGCCGCCCTCCTTTCGATCTTTCAACTTCAATTTCACCCCCGGAATTTTCTCTATCCTCTAAATTGGACGCCTGTCCTCCTTCTGCCCCCAATGCTCCCCTGCCTCCTTCAAATTCTCCCGCGGCTCGACCGCCCCCTCCCCTCGCTCCGCCTTCATTTTCTGAAGCCATAGCACCTCTGTCGGCGCCACGTAATGGCGCGGGTTTCAAAGCCCTCGCAGAACGTATTAACCACGACCTGCGAAAAAAGGAAACCCTGACGGAAGACGATACCGATATTCTCGCCTTATGCCCCGTTCACTTCACGGATACCGAGGGGGAGGATGGTATTGTTCGACGGGTTGTCGAGTACCGCCCTTTAAGCTATAATATCCTCACCGAACTCCGCAAAGCGATGCGGGACGTAGGAGTCACCAGCCCCTATGTGAGAGGCATGCTAGAAGCAGTCGCAAGGAATCACCTAATGGTCCCGGAGGACTGGAAAACCACCTTTCGCATGCTTTTAAACCCCGCACAGTATGTGATCTGGGAAAGTGAGTACCGCCAGCAGTGCATAAGCAGAGGAGCAGCCTCTGGCGGCGCCTACACCGCCGCGCAGCTTTATGGCTGCGAAGCTTTCACTAACCCCAACGCACAAATTGTCCTGCCGGAGGCCACCCTTACGGTCGCCTCTGAATGCGCCTACAAGGCGTTTTTGAAAGTCCCCAGCACCGGACGGCCAGCCCAAAGCTTTTCTAGCGTCCGGCAGAAGCCTCAGGAGCCCTATGCCGAATTCGTGAACAGGGTCCAGGAGGCCCTCAAGAGGCAGGTTGACAACGAGGAGGCCCAGGGCGAACTCCTTAAGCGCCTTGCCAAAGAGAACGCCTCCGCTGAGTGCCGCAAAGCAGTCACAGGTCTAGGTAGGAACCCCGAACTGGCCGACATGCTTAAGGCTTGCCAGGATATCGGGTCTTTCGCCCATCAAGCCAGCCTTCTCGAAGAGCCCTCTCCGCTGCCATGAGACAGCCCCAGACGAAAGTGTTTCAATTGCAACAAGCCAGGACACTTCGTAGGGATTGTAGGCTGCTCGCTGGGGGGCCTACAGCCCGAACGGAGGGGGGTCTCCCCAGAGGGCGAAGACCCCAGGGAGGTCTAAGACCAGGTGCTCCCAATGCCCGCTGGGGAGGCCCGCACCCGGCCATCTCCCCAGCCCGGAACCAAGGTCCGCACCTCAAACCCTTCCCCCGGAGCTCCCCTGTGAGATCTTCGCTGCTCCAGCTCAATGTAGTGATCCCATCCCCACGGAGACCATTGGGCTGGTCTTGCCAAAAGCTTCTGCCGCTGAACAGGGATTGTTCATCATCCCCGAGATCACCGACCCCACGCACCAGGGAGCCATCCACATCCAGGTGCGGACAAACATCCCGCAGGAACTGCCAAGTTCATCCGATCATCCTGCCCCGATGCTTTCACTCGAGTCTGGTCTAAGTTCAGCTAATCCAAATCTCGTTGCTCGCCCCCCCCACGTCTATACTTCCTGCTCTGCTAACCCCTCCTACTTCCAGAGTCACCATGCCTCCGCCAGCGCCCCAGAGTGGCACGCATTTCAAAATCTCTGCAGAGTCCACAGTCACTGAATTGCAACAGAAAGAAATGCTGACGGAAGAGAACGCCAACATTCTGGCACTATGCCCAGTCCGTCTCATTAACCAAGAGGACTGCCGCTTTGAACCCTCCTCAGAATGCCCCATAGCCAATCTACAGGACAATGAGGCATGGAAAGAGGAAGATGCTCTCACAATGGCCTTAAGCCCAAAGTCCTTCATGAAGAAGAAGCCCCCTTGGCCCTCTCCAGCTGTAAGGTTCAAACCAGATCTCATAGCCTCTGAGCCTGTGCAAAGCCCTAAGCTCAAAGCTCCCAGTGGCAGCAAAATCGTCAGTACCTCAGGGAAAGCAGGGTCGCAGCCTACAAAGGAATCGCCCTGCAAGATCCAGAGAGCAAGATCTCAAATCAGAGTTGCAATCCTCCTCATTACTTTATATGTGCTCTGTATGCCTATATATGTTCTGTATGTCTTGCCCCCTTCTCAGAAACCCCTAAAGTTTTCCCCTCATAAGAGGGATTTTTCCATTGCTTCTAAGCTATGCTCTTGTGCCTCAATTAAAGTTCATCTCCCTTTGATTATGTGTGCCAGTGCCCTGAAAGGTTTGAGCCTACATTACCACATTGGCGTAGCACAAGTTTATATATGGAGCCAGAGTTATTTCCATGCTCCCACATTTTCCGCTGGGAACACCTGGCTAGTCACAATGCCTGGGGGCTCTCTCAGCCACACCTACCTTACACAGCCTCCGCTGTGAAGGTAGGAAGCGAGTTCAAACCACCAAGGTCACGGTAAGTGCATTTTCCCTGCAAAGAAAGACCCCCTCCCCCTTTGTGTGTGAAACTTACCCCTAATCGTCTGATTACCTTGCCTCCCGGATGCATCCATCACCCAAAAGCGCATCCAAGCCCTCTCTTGTGTTGCAATTTAAGCATGCATACCCACAATTCCCCCAAGGTCCGCTTGCCCCTCCTCCCTCGAGGCTCGGACCCTCGCCTTGACGCACCCTGATGACGCCCTGAAGCCAGCTTCCATCAGGATCGCCTACCCTCTGCCCTTCCTGTCAAACAATTTAAAGAAAGAGGAGTGGGTGGCCCCCAGTAGACTGCATTAAAAGCAACCCTTACGCAGGCTGCAAAATAAGCCTGTCGTCCTATATCAAACACTAAACCCAACAAACTTGATTTTGACCTCCCGCCATCGGCTCTCCAAGCCCGGCAGGACCCAGCCCCCTCCTATAACCTGGGGAAGGGGGTGTGTTTCAGTCCTTCTTCCTACAGATCTCCTGTGGATCCCGACTCGCCATGACAGGCCAACCCATGGAATGGCGCCAGGAGGAAACCAACCCCATCCCAGAGATGGAACGAACCTCTCTGGAGGATCCCGCTCAGCGGCCTCAATGGAAACGCCGCCACCGACGCCCAGACGGTCCAAAGACCCAGATGACCTGGGGGAATGTCAAAGCAACCGCCAGCCAAGCTCAAGAGCTGCTGCGCCAGCAAGGCCACCCAGAGACGCCCGAGAACCTCTGTGCCGCCCTCTTTGCAATCATCACTGCCAACTCGATGGCCACCATCCTTTGCCTGCTCTGCTGCCTCCTGCCGGTGGCAGTCGGCCACCCCCTGACGAGATTTGACCAGACCAACATCTGGGAGCAATTTGCTGCCGCTGCCAACATTTCGTCCTTCTGCCTGGGCCAGTACCTAGGAGTCGGGAGCCTGCTAAGCTCCTGCCTGCTCCCCGTTTGCAAAGCCCCTGGAGACTTCCTAGCAGAGTCTGGCTTAAGCCCCTTTATGAATGCCTCATCCATCAAGTACTCTATGAGCGCTGACTGGGGACCCGTCGTCCAAACCCTCCCGGCCGGCGCTCTCTCCCTTGTCACCAAGACTGTCGCTAATCACAAATCCAACACCTGCGCGACCGCATCTCCAGCGGACGAGACGCAGGAACCCACCCGGGCCCATTCACCGGTTTGGCTAACTGGAACTGCACGCCGCACAGAGGACATTCTCTGTACTGGAACATCTTTGCTCCCGAAGGGTTGGTTCTGGACTTGCGGGGAGAGAACTTTCAACTACATCCCTGCTCGGCTCTCTGCCGGGACTCTCTGTTGCCTTAGTCGCCTCACCATCGTCCTGCCTCAGGCTCCACCCCAGGAGCCCGGGCGCCGCCGCCGCCGCTCCACTCTGCCCCTCGACCCTCTTGCCGAGCGATGCGGTTGCCCTCTCCGAAGCGGAGTTTGTCTCCCTCGCGACTTCCCTAGTGGGAGTCCCCGGACTCGCTTCTTACAACGCTAAGACCATTGGCCGGCTGGCCTGTGCCCCCCATGAAGTCCATCAACTCTACCTCCATTGCTCTGGATGCTCTGGCCTCCGAGCAGCAGGAACTTCGTCAAGTGACCTTAGATAATCGTGCCGCTATTGATTATTTGTTGCATCACCAAGGTTGTGAGAATGTACATAATATGTGTTGTTTTAATCTTTCTGATAATTCCCATTTGATTCATATGAAAGTGCGTGAACTGCAAGATGTTGTATCTAATCTGAAGCATGACGTTTTACCCCACTGGTGGTCAGCCCTCTGGAGCTGGCTACCGGGGGGATGGTTGAGTGCTATTGTACAGCTCTGCATTGGCTTGATTGTGTGCCTCATTGTCGGATCTTGTTTCATTCAATGTATATCTAATATTGCCTGTAACATGTGTAAGAAACCCCTTGACTTTCCCTTACATCGCAACCAAGTCCTAATGTTGCACAAGCAGCTCAGCCAGCTTGGCCAAACGGCAGAGGAGACGAAGCCCCTAAATCGCCTCTGACATTTCGCCTCCCTTCTAAATGTAAAAAAGGAGGAGATGTAGGGATGCACTGCTGACCCAGCAGCACCGTAAGTAGAGCGCCGGCACACCCGGTGCTCCTGCGGCCTTCTGGTCGCACCGCTCCCCCACCCCTCATCCCCCGATGAGTCACAGGTCATGAACTACCTGGCTCACAACCACCGGGTGTCCCAGACAAAGGGACAATGGCCTTGCCCCCAGGTGAGGATTAGGCCCAGACGCCGATGCTCCTCTCCGCACGTAGCAGCCAGGTGAGATCATGCATCACATGATGATCTCTCAGTCCCCCGCTCTCCCGCTCTCCCGGAATTCCCCCTCCGCCTTCTACACGCGCTAGAATCATAATAAAAGGTGCCAGGAACCAGCATACGGGAGAGTCGCTTGGAACACGGACACCCGCGCTCCCGTTGCTGGCGCTCTCCACCAGATGAAATCACCGCGTCTCGTCTCGTTCTTACGCTGACCTCGCGGCACGACTACAAGCCAATCCTGCTGTATTTCTTCTTTGCTGTATAATACTTTTTAACTTATCTGTGCCTCATCCTTTGGAATAAAGTCCTTTTAGACACCAAAGGTTTTGACCCTTAGGAAAGAGGAACTGCCTTGTGTAAATAACCACATCTATCTTAAGCCCATAGACAGCAAAACTACAAAAAGGACAATTCCATAATTAGAGAAGAAGGAAATCCAGAAAGAAGAGATAGGGGGAAGCATCAGTCAGTAAGGGGAGTCCAACCTTTCTCTCTCTCACAGACACATCTAGCTGAATAGGACCAAAAACTATCTCTTCCAATACTAGACTGGGAAAACTCCAGTAACTGGAATTTCTCTGGTGGTGGCCACTACTCTGATTTCGGAGGAATCCAAACTGAATAAAAATTTGCCCATGACATCCAGCTCCTCAGGTATTTAGCTCATATGTCAAGCCGACAAAACTCACCCAAAAAGTGAACTGGTTGCCTGGTGAGATCGAGATAATAACAAGTGCATCCCTAGTTGAGTTGGAGATGTGTTCTGGGAGTGCCATGCTTCTCAAATGTTCAGGCACCCAAATGTGCAGGCACCCAACTGGGCATGCAGTATGTGGGAAGGATGAGGCTTAAACTTTCCTCTGTAATGCTTTCCAAGCATGAAATGGACCTGTGGGCCCCTATTTTGCCTTTGGCACGTTGCTTTTCTGTGTACTCATACGGCTACATTGTAGCTCCACAATGGAGCAAACATTAGATTCCTGGGGCTGTTGCAGGTTGGGAAAAGGAAGGGTCTATGAACCCTCTCTCTGCATGCTGCCCTGTGTGCCTTATAAACACAGATTTCCCAGAATACATTTGTGATCTAACCTGAGCATGTACCTGGAAAATATGGCATGCAGTTAGACCTGAAGAACTGCAGAGAAAGGAAGCTCCCAAAGCCTAGAGGATAAATAAACTGTGCATATATTTCTAGGACTTAGTGGATTTAAAAAAGGAGGATTAGATTAGTACTATATTTCCAAGCACATTGGACTACTTAAACAATACAGTTTTAAAAGGCAACCACATCAGGATTGAAATTAATACAGAAAACTGATTATGTTTCCCAAGGACTGAATAAAGATGATGGGTGTTCCTTGCATGACAAGATGCAAGGTTTTCCTCCATTTAATTATCCTATAGTTTGTATTTTCCAGGAATGACCAGGTGATTGGGATCTATTTGTATATTTCTTCAGCATGCCATATCATCATATCTGATCACCTAAGCAGGGACAGTTTCAAAAGGAAACAACATTGAGAAGCTGCAGAACTGGAATTCATGCAGAAAGTTGATTAAGTTTTGAATAAAGATTATATGAGGAGTTTTAAAAACACTACAGGATGCAACTTGTACCCCATTTAATTTTTCCATAGGTAGTATTGATGTTTAGTGCTTCAGTCATTAGGATATATTTGCATTCCCATTACAATAGTATACAGCATTATCAAATTCTGACAAATAACAGAAAATCAGAAAATGTTTATGAACATTTTCTAATGGGACACTTTCCTGGAATTCTTAACAGTTCCATAACTCGAGTGTTGTGTGGTTTCCGGGCTGTATGACAGTGTTCTAGTAGCATTTTCTCCTGACGTTTCCATAACTTAGTTCTATAACTGATTGGTAACTGTCCAGAATGAAACAATCCTGAAGCAATAAAAGATTGAAAGCTGATCATTTCAGATATAATAAATATCACCCAAAAATCACATAATTGACAAGAAAAATATGACCTTGGTATTTCATAACTTGTGCTGTTAAAGATCAACACTTTTTGACAATAGTGACAGGCCGAAATAGGTTCATTTGTTAAACCAATGTACTTCCAGTATTTCAGAGTAGTGGCATACATTAAAAATTACTGAATTTTGTCCAAGTGTGAATTCCTTAGGTAAAAGTAATGCTCCACACTATAGACATAGACACTATTTTTTTACTCCATATAATTTATTCCTACATGTTGTCAGATTGATATGTAACACAACTAATACTTTTAAAAATTAGCTCATTCCTTTATCAGGGAATGCAGAGCAGACTGCTAGTGTGGTTACTGTATTGTAAAGAGCAGTCCATAATCTCTAAATGGATACAACCTCTGAAAATTTGGAGAAGGGGAAGACTCATTGCTGAAATGCAAATAGAAGGAACTAAGAGACATGGGAGGGTGAAAGACCAGCAGGCTTCCTCTTGCGACACCATAAGGGCAAGCAATAGGGAAGGGGCCTTGTCCCTTTCAACAGGCACAGCCCATGTGTACCTTTCTCTCCCAGGGTGAGATAAGTGTTATGTCAACAGGATGACATTTCCATGTTGCTAAATCAGTTTATTAAAAGAGTAGGCTGAGGGTATTTAAGAGGTGCACAGACATGCTCAAATGATAAAAGAGGATTTAGAACCAAGATCCAAAGTTCTTTGCTGAAGCATTTCACTTACGGTTCTCTCTTCAATTGCAACAATGTATTAATAAACCTGAATGAAAATTGTGGAGGGAAAGATATTAAAAAAATCATTTTGGCTTTGACTGGAGTCCCGGTGGCAGCGAGAGCTCACTTGCTCCCACTATTAAAATGGCAAAATTGCTGTCACACCCAAACCTTTCTACAGTGTATTTTAAAATCTAGCAGCTAGCATAAGTGGCCCACACAAGGAGCTGCTGTGGAGAAAGACCACCCACATAGGTGCATACCTTGATCTTGGGTAATTTGATCTGGGGATTATAGCTATTATGTGGAGGAAAATATATCAGTTTATGATCATAATTAAAACTATTCTAACAGTTATTATGATCATAATTAAAACTATTCTATTCTATCAGTCTATTCTATCAGCTACATACAGCAGTGCCTTCTTGAGGAAATAATCAACCTTCCACAAAGAGCCTGATTTCCTCTTTTTTTTTTAAATCTGAAATAACAGAGTAATTCATTTTGGTTCTCACTATTACACTGAAAATATTTCTAACTTCCCTATTGCTTTTGGATGCAGGAGTTTTTCTATTATTGTTGTTTTTATTGCTAGTACACTAGAGATCTTCTACCAATAATGGGAAACATTACAAAGACAAGAACACCTGGAAGGAATGTAAATAGATGTCTTTCTTGTAGAATTTTGAACATCATATGAAAAGTCACATTTACTCATGACTTTAAACAAACACTGGATACACTGAAACACATTAAAAACAGGAAAAATAGGCTTGTTTTCTCAAGGCATCCAATTTGAAGGCAGAGCTGTGACCAACTATGAGGGAGAAAGGAACACTGTATGAAAGATGATACTTAAGGCACCACCAAGTACCTATCTGTGAAAGAAGTATACTTCTGGAATGTAGAACATGGATTCCTAATGGGTTTATTATTATTTTTTTAAACAAAGGGCTACATTATTATGATGTGCAGAAGGAGATGGATTTGTAACTGACATGTATTTAAAGCATGGGATGTATATTTGACAAGAAAGTTTGACCTCTGGAAGCCAAATCCTGGCTGTGTTGATCAGAAAGTAAATTCCACGGGGGAAGAGGGATGGGAACTGAGTTTAGGTTGCCAAGTAGCTTAGAGAAAAATATCCTGTCTCTTTAATATAGACTTGATGAGATTATTTACCTGATGATATTTACCTTCATGCTATGTAAAACTTCACCTAATGTTTCCACACATTAAGCCTATTAAAAGGAGAGAACTTTTTCCCCCAGGCTAGTTGGCAACCCTGACTTGAGTAAATGGCAATGAACTAAATGATCCTTGCTTCACACTTCTGGACATAGAAAGCAGTTTGCTGGTCAGGTGAAGAACTGTCTTCTTTCCTGTGCTAAATTTTATGCCTCATGCTTTAAAGTAATGGGTGCACATTTATTTTCTATCTCTGCCCAGGTCTTATTTGGATAAACTGACAGACAAGTTCTCAAGATTCCTTTACTTGGCTTAAATAAAACCAAATCTATGCATGTACCAGTCAATATGTCCTTGGTCTTATTTTCATCATGGTCCAGCTCTGTTAGTTTAGGGCAGGGGTCCCCAAACTTTTTAAACAGGGGGCCAGTTCACTATCCCTCAGACTGTTCGAGGGCCGGACTAAAAAAAACTATGAATAAATTCCTATGCACAAATGATTGTAAAATGTTTGATTTTACCTTTCAGCCTTTCTGTCATGGTCTATTTTTAGAACAGTGACCAAAGTATGTCAAGTACAGGGTGGGCTCCAAATATTGTTGGGGAGGCTGTGGAATACCTTCCCCTGTAAAAAAAAGCAGAACTTTCCCAATGAAGCATTCCATCTAACCCAGGGTCAGGTATCTTCCTGGGTTCTTTCCTCCCTAGCAGCCAGCGAGTGATTCACCAGCCTGGCTGATGCCAATGGGAGTGGGGCGGAACAGAAAGCCTGAGAGCAACACATGGAGTAGCTGAGAGGGAAGGGCGGAGCAGGCATTGCCACATGTAAGGTTTCCAACTTTGGGTCAGAACATTCATGGAGATTTGGGGGTGCAATCTGAGAAAGGCTGGGTTTGGGGTGGGGAGCCCACGGTCCAAAGTAGTCATTTTCTCTAGGAATTGATCTCTGTCACCTGGAGGTCAGCTGTAATTCTGGGACATCTCCAGGCCTCTCCTAGAGGTTGGCTACTCTTACATAGAGGTAGTATCCACAAATATGTCTCCTGCCTGTGACCAGCAATGTTTAGAAAGCAGCAACTCCAGTCACAGAAAAAGAGCAGACCTGTGGGCATTGCCTTGTTGCATGGGCTGGTTGGGGAGAAAGGAGCCCAGGAGCCCAAGGGAGGCGATCTGGCAGACCCCGAAGGCCGCGGGTATCTCCAGGGCTCTGTTTTCCCTCCAGCAGACCCAACAGTCAAAGCCACGGAGACCCATTCGCCGCCTACCAGCCGGTCCCGCAGGGTGGAGGGTGGGGATCACCCTGCTTGCTTTCCACTGGCCATGTTGGCAGGGACTCTGAGCAGAGGTGTGTGGCCCCATTCACAGGTTGTGGGAGGCCTGAAGGCAGACGAGCGACTGCAAGCACAACAACCCAGTGGGAAACCCTCCCATGCGAGCCCTGCAGAAGCAGATGGCGAGACCCTGCCAGTTCGGAAGCGCCGTGGGGCTGGGGAATCCAGGTGGATTCAGTGCCCTGTTCGCTCAAGCAGTCGTAGGTGACTATGTGTTTTGGGGAGCGCGACATCTGTTGCCCCGGCCTCGAGATAGAAAGCCTGCCCTGACTGGGGCTCAACAGTCACCTGTCCTCTCAAAAGCATGTTTGTTCTCATTCCCCCACCCCGAGCCTCAGGGCCGTCCTGGGCATCCCGGAACAGGAAATCCACACCCGCTTTGCTTCCCTCCCTGCCGACTGAAGAGGAGTCGCCCTCTTTGCTCCCCCGATCCTTCGTGCTGGTGGTGGGACAGGCGAGCCCCTTGCGCCAGAGGGGCTGATTCCTCCTCTCCCTTGAGCCACCACTGCACGTGAATAGAGCCATCGCCGCCATGCCTGGCGGGCCGGATAAATGCCTTCAGGGGGCCACATTTGGCCCCTGGGCCGTAGTTTGGGGACCCCTGGTTTAGGGAGATGATCTTAAATGTTCCTCAATTCTTTAGCCAGGGTTGCTCAGCTGTCTTTATTAATTGCCTCTCACTTAGACAATGCACAGAACCAGTGGTGGGATTCAGCAGGTTTGCACCACATTGGCAGAACCGGTTGTTAAAATGGTGCTTGTAAACAACCAATTATTTGAATCCCACCACTGCACGGAACTATTGGGTTTGGGAACTCAACACTGTTTCATTCACACATTGCTACAATTTATTAATATCCCATTACATATGTGGACTGAGATATTCACTGGTGTGTGTGCGCTTCTCCCCCAGGGACATGCAGCACACAGGGTTAAACAAACAAGGGGTTGACTTTTATTTATGGCTTCAACATAGCACTGAAGAAAGTACGTAGAGGTTACAAGTTTCCCCTTCCATTGAACGACTGAACAGTTCCCCTATTCCAGCATCTTGGATCTTATGTTACAAATTGATACAACTAGCTTTAAGCTGATTTTCACCTCAGCTTCACCCAATCAGACATCTATTTCCTCTCAGCTCCCTAGTGCCAACTCTTAGCTGCTCTCTCAACTGCTCTTTTCCAGCTCTCTCTTCCCAATTATTCTGCCAGCTCTCACTGGTCATTGTGAGGTAGAGGTGGAACCTAACCCGCCCATCACAACTATGTACATGCTTCCATCATTAGAACAAACCAGTCATCTGAGAACCTATCTTCTCAAAACAGTGGATGTGGGATAATGGGGCAGTGAGGTGCAGGTACTCTCAGCAAACTCAATACCAAGGGGAATTAAACTCATCCATGTCTTTGCAGGTGAGTTCTAAAAGGATTCACTTTCCACTTCTAGGAAGTTTTCCTTCCTAGAACCTTACCAGTAATGCCAGGGATGCTTGCAGTACACTTAACTGCTCTAAAATCTTAACACTAAAGTTCAGACTTCTGGAACTACAGCAAGCTCATCTGTACGATGAAATGCTCTTTGTGTTGTGTTGCAATCCAATAGATGAGAAAGATCAACATTAGTTTCCTGGAAGGAGGTACATGATGTACACAGAACCATTTTAGATACTAATGGCAGTCACTAGATGTTGAGGGTTTTTTTTTCATTACACTACAAAGTGAAAAAGGCATTTGCTTTTGCTTCTTAAAGTTCAAAGAATCATTTGAACTTTTTTATTTATCAACCCCGTGAGTCTAACGTGGAAAGATTTAGTTATTTTAATAAGTTATTTAACTCCAAGGTATTGGAGTTAATAGCATTTGAAATGGTATCTTTATTGTTTTGTTTTGAAAACAAACTGTTCTAATAACTTTTTACATGTGATAATAAAAATATGATTAGACAATCGCCTGTATCACATTTGTGGCCTTGGAATCCTGTCAGATGTACTGCCTCCTTTCTATCTGAATCATGGTAACATGCCAGTTCATGAAATGGCAAGTCCTTGCAATCCGATAGGTTTGGAAATAAGTCATGCCTGGACAAAACTACTGCTGAAATATATGCTACCTAATTTTTATTTGGCTCCAATGAAAGATTCCCAGCTGTAATATCCTTTATTTGCAGTGATATTGTGTAACAACTGTGGGATTTTCCATGGCTACCCAAACAAAAATTTATTGGACCACATTTGGAGAAGATCTCCCAAGATTAATTCTATTTGGGACATTATATTCTGGATGAAATGTTTAATTACCAAGGATATTTGACTTAGGTCTACAGAATTCACAACCAGCAAGCATGTATTTTAGTTTACTATGTGTTTGACAACCACACTTTTTCTTGGGTTACCAATCAAGAGAAGACCATCTAAGATTGATTCTTTCTGAGTGTTCAGTTATCTGAGAAATTTGGAATTGTGCAGGTCTGCAGAATTCTTGACCACCAGCCACATATTTTTGTAAGTGGTTGACTATCATGGCTGTATTTGCACACTATGAACACAGGAGTTTTATCGAGTCCATGGTGAGCTGCTACATACCTAATGAGCTGTGATTTGCATGGAGGTTCAGAAGCTGGACTAGGAATATATGGCAACAAGTGAGAACATTTTTACATGTTACAAAGAGACAGGGAACAAGTAGCAGTGCCTTTATTCTTTTTCTTCAGCTCCTGCTATGCCTGATGTGAGACGTGAATCTCCCAACGGATACGAGGTTTTTGAGATTTACACATCTCACTGTCGATGAAATCCATGGATTTAATCATATTTCAATACAGAAGAAAAAGAAGCAAAATTCACTCATACTTATTGACCCAGTTAGGATTGTATTGTGAATACACACATATACATACACTTCTAAGTCTATTCGTGGCACTGTTAATATTGTTCTAGTTATTTTCCAACCATTGCTTAGTCTTACAAAATTTTACAACATAAAATGTGTATGCTATATTATATGAATATACATCAGTTATGTTCAAATATGTAATCAAGAAACAGGCATACCTTCACATCTGTTCATGTTGCAATAATGTCTATGAGGTTAAAACAAAATATAGGTAAGTTATATTAACTTCAGATATACAAATATTTCCTATCTTTACTTTATACTTTGATGAATAAGTCAATATTTTAATCCACACTACTTTGGGCAACAATTTGTGTGAGATTTTGAACAACAATTTGTCACAACTATGATAAAAGAAGATCTGCTTTGGCAATAAAAACTTGTTCTAACTAGTTAGCAAGATGCACACGTTGATCAGGGTCATATCTTTTCGATCTTCAGACAATGTTTCATTAGCTATTATTTCCCAAATTATTTATAAATTAATCAGTACAAATGATCATAGCAGGTGTCAATGCCCACAATTGCCCAATATTTTCTGTTGCTAAGAAAACTGACTAGGCCACACCTTTGATTTTTCCCAAGCACTCCCAAGCACTCCTCCCTCTGCTTCTCTTGGAACAGGTGACTCACACTGGAAAATTCCCAACTTTCGTATTTATTCATTGTATGCATTTGTTGACAGGAAAGATTAAAAAATGGCTCTTTAAATGTCTGATAGTCTCAGTTCTTTGCAGTTTTAAAAATCACTGTAATTTCAACACTGCTAAATTCCTGTTACTGTGATTTATATTACCCTGAACAAATTAGTGAACACAACAGGAAGGGAAGGACTAGAAGGAACTTTTTTTTTTGGCCAGCTGTATTATCTTGCTGAGCATGCTCTCTCCCTTTCTGATGCAGATCTAAAGCTTGAGGCACTGCCAGATATGTGAGCCCTGGGATCAGATCCCATGACTCAGATAGCCAGTCACCAAATCAGGGACTGAACCAATATGTGGTTTGTTGCACGTGAAAGTCTTTACTCACAAGTTGCTTTGTGAGTAAAACAAGGGAGAAAAACTGGGTACAAATACTTAAGTCAATAAATTATGGTGACTACCAAAAATGGCTTTTGTATGGTAGAGGTTCTACAAAGGTTCAGTAACATTAGAATTGGAACCCAGACCACGAGGAAGTAATTTTTGGAAGCACCCACAAGCACAAGAACATGTGAATCAGTCTTCAGAAACAGCTGCCAGATAATCATTATGCCTGGTGGACTCTGAGGCCTGAACTGATTATTTATTATGGAAAACAGCACCTGTATTAGAAGTGGTTAAAAAAAAATAAGTGCAATGCAGAGTTATCCCCTTTCAAGTAGATGTCATTCTAAGTGATTTTGTTTAAGATGGCACTATCACAGCGTTGCCTCAATGTAACACTCTAACTACACCAGCATGTTAACAACCTAATGTTAGCATCCTTTGTGTTAAGAAATGACCAAATTCTTCTGCACCAAAAATGTTGTGCCATTCTGTAGCTATATGAATGAATGTCAATCAGTGCAATTACAAAGCAGTTACTGAAGTTTCCAAAATGATCATTGAATTACCAGTTTTGCTGCTACTAGTGTTGAGAAGGGAAACAATTGTATTCTATTCTCCTCTCCACTGCCCTGTGAACACTCAACTCTTTGTTCATTACTGCATACAGAAGAAAACATCAGAGTAGCTCCTTCCAGTTGCATAAGAGCAGTGAAAGTTGTTTAACGGGCCTGTAAAATGGTTTCGGGCATAACCTTTCATCTAGGCTGCATTTCGCAACAGTCCAGATGATGAAACTGCATCTACGCAAAGGAACCCTGCAAAGGAGTGCTCAGTTAATTATTTATATATGAAGCACATGCAGTGCTTCAATGGAACAGCTTTTTAAAAAGCTGTTTATTTATTAATTTCACTGTGTTTAATTTCTCAAAAGAGAGATATTATGTTTAGACCAGATTTAAAATTATGACACTGGCCAGTCCCTTGTTGTGGGGCCTGGTTGTGGTTAATCAGAGATAACAGACAAGCCCTTTCCATATGTTCTACAGCTTCCTTCTTTTCACTTCATATGTAGTGGGGCTCAGAACTAGAGTTGCCAGCTCCTGGTTGGGAAATACCTGGAGCATTTAGGGGTGGAGTCTGAGGAGAGTGGGGTTTGGGAGGGGAGAGAGTTCAATGGTATATAATCAGAGGTGGGATTCAGCCAGTTTGCACCGATTCTCCCAAACTGGTAGTAAACTGGCTGAATCCCACTATGGCACCACCTCAGGGCAGCCGCACATTGGGCAGCCAACCCTGGGGTGGTGCCATGGTGTGTGGCCTTTGAGGGAGGGCCAGGAAGTGGGGAAGGAGTGGCTTGCTGGGATGGCCTGCCCTCCTGGTGTTCCAGCAGGCCTTCTGGGCCTCCCCCGAAGGGTGCGCTGCAGCTGGCCCCCTGAAGCCGTCGCCTTCCCTCGCCTCCCTCCTGTCCAACATCGGAAAGGGGGCGGGAGTGGGGGCACAGCAGCCAGGTAAGTGGGCAGCAGGGGTATGTGTGTGCGGTGGGGAGGGGGTGAACCAGTGGTTGATCTGGTTTGATCCCACCACTGGATGTAATGTAATAAGCTTTAATAAGGGTATATAGTTGAGTATATCCTGAGACTGTTTCATCCTTGCTTGGATTAAGTCATCTAGATATATTTTAGAATATATTGTTGTTTTTATTGCATAT
Organism: Sphaerodactylus townsendi; assembly: GCF_021028975.2. Classification (NCBI taxonomy): domain Eukaryota; kingdom Metazoa; phylum Chordata; class Lepidosauria; order Squamata; family Sphaerodactylidae; genus Sphaerodactylus; species Sphaerodactylus townsendi. Next base: position 64,521,181 of record NC_059430.1, on the reverse strand, counting down.
TATACATTTTATTATCCTTTATACAATTGAAAGCTTCTCTGAGCCTATTATAGTGGGGGAGAATGGGATAAAAATCAAACTATTATTACTATTGTTGATTTCACAGCTGCCAGTTCTTTACCTTGTTGTTGCCCTCACCTAGAGGCCTAGGAAGTTGCAATGTATCGGCATAGTATTTGTGTGAATCTCAGCAGGGCTGCCTTCTGAACCTGACAGATGTTCATTTTGTCGATTTGAAGATGTTTCAAGTGCTGCCCTGATGATGATGATGATGATGGTTGATTACAATTCGACCTTCTCATGCTCTTTTTCAGTGACCCTGTTGTCACCAGATACTGCTATGTCAATGATGGTCACTTTCTTGTCCTCGATCACTGTAATGTCTGGGGTATTATGTGCCAACACTTTGTCCATTGGGATTTGAAAGTCCCACAATATCTTGACAAACAAGGGTACTTACTATGCAGAGTGTATAGCCTCAGTAGGTAGAGGTTTATTCACAGATCATGTATTGTGACTTCGATGAAAAATGTAGATTCTGGAAAGAAGCTGATGAAACTGTAGACCATGTCCTCAGCTGCTGCAAAAAGATCACCCAGACTGAGTACAAACAGAGGCACAACTCAGTGGCCAAGAAGATCCAAAGGAATTTATGCAAGAATCACAACATAAGAGCAGTGAAAAACTGGTGGGAACATTGTCCAGAGAAAGTAATTGAAAATGAGAAGATCAAGATCCTGTGGGATGTTCGAATCCAAACGGACAAAATGTTGGCACATTACACACCTGACATCACAGTGATAGAGGTCAAGCAAATGATCATCATTGACATAACAGTACACGATGACAGCAGGGTCATTGAAAACAAAACATGAGTGGCTGGCATCACACAACGGGCCATAGTATTTCTAGGTAGAGGCTGCCAGCATGGGGAAGAGAAAGCTGTCAATGGCAGGGAGGATGCACATCAAGGTAGGTTGGCTTCTGGGTGGGAAGGAGAAAAGGAAGCAGGAAAAGGGGAGATGCTATGGGGACATTCAGGGAAAGGAAAGAGGAAATAATGGGAGCAGGGAACATGATAGAACTCCCACAAGTCCTAAAAAGGTTTCTTTTTCTAAAAACCATATTTGATTCTGTACTGAGATACATTTGGCTCTGGAGGCATACATTACAGACCCCTCAGGTATTACCATTTACAGGTTAGGAGTCATATATCTTAGAAGATCGGGTTCTTCTTAACTTTTCTTTCATGCTCAAGAAAAGTGCTAGATAGTTTGCTCAAGTCCCAAGAGCAGCACCACCCTTTATGATGTTTGGCACATTTCTTGTTTCTGGAGTCCTGGAGGTAGCTAGCTTTGGCTTCTTCCCTTGTTCTGTGCCTGCAGAGCATGAGCTATACCAACATTTGTGAGCCTCAGAGATATCTCCCTTCTTAACTCCCAGGCTATAGAAATAGATAGTTTCATTTTGATAGGCATTGAGAATGTTTGTTTGATCTATTTTAATTTACATGTACTAGAACGGGCCAAGTTCCACTCCATGGGAACAGTATTCATCATGCAACTGAGAGAAGGATTTAATGAACTCATTTTTAACAAAATGGGATTATTTCCCTCCTTCGATACTGCAGTATTTAACTGGTAGTCACATGTGTGCATCCATGCGCAAAGCCTGGGGTTACTCGGGTAATATTAAGTGATTTCAGCTCAGGCAACGTAGTGAGGTGCAGGAAGCCAGTGTTCTTCAAAAGCAAAGTATTTTATTCAGAAGTGGTGGCTACAGCTCAGGCAGGGGAATTGCACTTTCGTAGCCAAGTGCAAGAACTTTTATACACACACATCAAAAGGGGCAAAGGGGTAGGTAAGGGGGCAGGCAAGGAGGCAGGTCCCTTGCCTTGCAACAATAAGGAAACATCAACACATAAAAGAAAAGGTACAATTACAACTTTGTGAATGGGACCATGAGATCTCGCTGTCAGGTATCTTCCCGCGAGACTTTATGATAGTGTGAAACGGAGAGAGGAAAGTGTCCATTCATAAAACTGGGTGAGGCTGTTAACGCACCCAGGTATCTGGTTATCAGATGGGCTGCTTCCTTGAGTTATGTCCTGAGGCTCCCGCACCTCAGTCTCGCAACAAAAGAAAGTTCAAATGGTCCAATGGCGATCTTGGCACGTTCTTCAACGGCTGGGATATCTGGGGTGCCGCCATCAGATTTAATTTGTAATTCCAAAGGGGCCTTTGTTTTGGCTAAAGAGATCTATCGGGTGTTGGCCCAAACTGAATTCCAAGGCTCTTTGGCTCTTAATATCAGCGGCTACAAGCTATTGCTTTTACCAACAGATACAGATATCTAGAATAACATATTTAAACTTAAACATTAGAGGAAATCTTAAAGAACTCCCAATACAGTACAAGCACATATACATATAAGCAAGAGTATCCCAAATTAACCGTAATAAGACCTTAAATCAACTGGAGAACCTAGCTAAAGTATAAGCCTAAACACTGGGCAAATAATAAATCCAACACTGAGGGGCTTACATTTAAATCCTAAGAAGGGATAAAAGCAAGAGGGTAACCATGTGAACATTAGCACATTCATATATACACGTTCTTTCCAGGCCTTATGGAGACTTTTGGACAACACTGGTCTCTTTGCTCTGATCCTTAGCCAGTGTACTTCAGCGATATGCGCAGGAAAATATTTTCCTATTTTCCTGGCAGTAACAATCAGAAAGGATATCATCTGGTTTATAGCAATGGACTGACTGAATCAATCGAAAGCAAATTTCATTTTGTTTTTGGGGAAACCCCTATTGGGCTCCCTTAAGTATGTTATTCAAGAAAGTGAGGACAGCATACATTTCCCTCCCATTTTATCTTTACTATGACTGTTCAAGGTGGTTAAACTGTGAGAAAGTGAAGGGCCCAAGATTGACCAGTTAATGTCTCACTGAGTTGTACAGGTATTCAGTGCAGTTCTAAACAGGATTATATCCTTCTAAACTCATTGACTTCAGATGATTTAGAAGGCTTTAATTCTTCTTAGGATTTCACTGAGAATAAGCTACCTGTAATATGTAGCATCACTTCCATGAAGAACCAGTTATCCAACATCCAATATTGTTCCATAATGGGTTTATCTCACAGAAGATGCTGTAGAACAAAGGGAGATTCTGCACAGCCATACAGAGGCAAAAAACCTATTTTGGGTCCAGAGGTTCTCACAGAACACTCCCCCCAAAATGGGTCAGATCCATTTTAGAGAGCCCAACCCAGGTTAAATGAAGATTGCTAAACCAACGATCTTTTCTCTGTAATCCAGGTTTCAAATACTTCTTCCTTGCCTGTGCGAACTACAGCAGCTGGAAGCATCCATTTCCCCCCTTTCATCCACCATTTGAGTGGATTCTCCAGAGAATCTACTCAAATGGCAACTGCCATGTTCATATGAGAGGAGATTCTTGGCCATTCCAAAGTCCCAAGCATGGACGGGAGGAAGATACTCCCCCCCTTTCTTGCCTGGGCACTGCATGGTCATGGAGGTCCCCTAGAGGTCTCCATAGCTACACATGCATCCTGGGAAGGAAAAAAAAGCATCCCTGTGCAAAGGAGCTGCAGCACTTGCTGCCACTTGCTGAATGGGTGAATTTCTATGTGCAAAGGGGGAGAGAATTCATTCATAACGAGTTACACTCATTATGTATTGCTCATTATGTTCTGTATTGCTGCTCTGATGTTAAATTATTGATCCATTTATGTATTGATTTATTTTTAAGATACTAGGTATTGTATGGATTTAGCTGTATCTTTGTTAATGCTGCTGTTTACGTTTTTGAAGTTATATAGCCTGTATTATCAAGTCGCCATCTGGAATTGGCTTATTTAGCCATATGTATTTATTATTGTTATTATGTATTTTGTTATATTGTTGGAATGTATTGTTTACTGTGCTGCTAGCTGCTCTGAGTCTTTGGGGGTAGGGCAGGGTACAAATACAATTGAAATGAAATGAAAAAAAATTATGAATGAGCTGTGTAGAAAATGCCAAAGAAATGGAAATATACAATGGTTTCAGGAAATAGAGAAACCAACCCTACATTTTACAGTGTAATGCTAATCTGGAGGAATCAGATTTGATTCCCCGCTCTGCCGCTTGAGCTGTGGAGGCTTATCTGGGGAATTCAGATTAGCCTGTGCACTCCCACACACAACAGCTGGGTGACCTTGGGCTACTCACAGATTTTCAGAGCTCTCTCAGCCCCACCCATCTCACAGTGTGTTTGTTGTGAGGGGGAATGGCAAGGAGATTGTAAGCCCCTTTGAGTCTCCTACAGGACAGAAAGGGGGGATATAAATCCAAACTCCTCCTCCTCCTTCTACAAATTTTACTATGTTCTGGTTAGGTTCTCATGTAATGCATAGCACCTGTTGTTAGAAATATTTTAATAATTAATGTTTGTACAAAACATAAAGTCCATTGAAATTACTGAAAATGCAAGCCTGAAAAACTGTACCCACATTTCTTTCTACTACAGCCATTGAATAATGGAATATTTGTATCAGGAATTCACCAAATCAGAGAGATCACCATGATAATGCTCTCAATACTCTGTGAAGACACCATACAAAGATATTCTGAATGAAATGCATAATCGGGCCATGCAACGTTATTAATTAATTATATTATATTAACTAACTAACTGAGGCTGACAAAGGACATAAATCTTTCAGATAATAGGATCTGATTTTTCTGTATTATAATATGGAGGGTGCTGGACTCAAATTGCTGCGAAGGAGACATAAGTCAAAAGTAATGAATTAAATTCCATAAAACTATTGAAGACATCACTTCAAAGGTATTTATTATTAATCTGTTTCTTTATTGTTGTATCTTTCAGTTATGTTTTTATCCTACTTTTAATCCAAATTGTTCAGGGCTAATTAAATAGTTCTCTGTTTTGTGCTGTCTCTAGCTCTGTGAGGCTGGTTAGGCTGAAATAAGTGACTAGCACAATTTCACCTGCTGAACTTCATGGCTGAGTGAGAATCTGAACCAAGATGTGTCCAGTTCTAGTTTGAAACTGAAATGACTATACCACAGCCCATTAATCTTCCTTATTGATTGATTGATTGATTGATTGATTGATTGTTGCATTTTTATACCGCCCTCCCCCGGAGGGCTCAGAGTGGTGTTTTGTAATGTGAGATATTGGCTTGGCTCAGTTGGAAAGGATCTCTATGGAATGAAAGGGATTTCTGTCAGTCCAGCAAGACTTCCCCTTCTTCCTCCTCCTTCTGCAGCCCCAAGTGTCCTCTAAAATGCTGCTCCAGGGAGTTAGGCAACTGCCAGGAACAACATAAGCTGGTATTTTGCAATGGGAGACAGGAACTGGCAAATTACACCCCCCCTCCCCCCCCCACACACTTGGGTTAATAGAAATCCTCTGCTGGATTTAAGAATTGTTTACAACATTTTATTGCATTAATTTATCCTAATCTTTTTGGATTGATATGTTTATCATTCAAATTCACATAATGTTTTTTATTTTAGTTTTTATTGTAGCAAGAGTATACAGATGGAGGTAGGATTAAAAGGCAAAAGGAAAACACCGTTCAGTACAGATCTGTAGATGACCTACAGAATGGCTTTTCCAATGGAGACAAACATATTAATTTGAGGCCATATTCTTTTTAGATATTTCTAGAAAGATTTCATAAGACAATAAATTCATGAGCTGAGCAACAATCTTTGGATCTTTAATAGTTTCATTGAAACAGGTTCTTTTTTATTCAGAAAGCCTAAATCAGTGCTACTATAAACATGCTGATTATTCAGCAAGAACACTTTGCAAAAGTAACTGACAACACTCATAACAAATATAAATGTGTAATTATTAATCCAATAACTGAAAGTACAATGGGAGATGCAACAGATAACATCAATCATTAGAGAATCATGGAGACATTTCAAGAGATAATGAAAGATACGAGAAAGTTGGAAAATGGCTTCTTGAATGTAGCATTGTTTCTGCTGTACAGAAACAATAACTTGATGACACATAATACATCTGAACAGGCATCTGAACAACCCCCTCCCCACCAAGGTGTAAAATCAGGCTTTTTGGCGAAGGCCTATCACATGAGAAGGCAGGTCTACATGTGGCCTTTGGAAAAGCCAAGCATAATACAGCTCTCAGGTTCAAAGCAGCAAGGTGGGGGGAGGGGGGACAGGGAAAGAGAAGAACCTGTCCTCTTCCTCCCTGTCCCATTCAACTACAGGCTGCTTCAGGGCTTGCAGCACCTCATCAGAGCACAAGGAGGGAGTCAGGAAAAAGGGGCATATCAGGCATTCTAAACCATTAATTATAACCAGTGCCCAAAACTCTTATCCCCCTGTTTAGAATGTGCCCTAAGCGCCCGCCCCCCCCCCCCCCGAAGTCTGGCATGCCCTACCTACCATGGCCACAGTTAGTACACAGTCCTTGAAAGAAGGGGTGGGAAGACAAGGAATTGGAATGTTCTGCAGCTGGAAGAGCAGAGGATTCCTCAGCCAGGGGAAGAGGGAGATGAGCAAGGCCAAGGAATGTTTCCTGGGGGGGAAGGTCTATGTCTCCCACTAAACAGAACTCAACATCTTTGAACATCTCCTCAGGAACCTGTAGCGTCCCCTCATCTTTGCTCTCCATAGTCTCATCTGACTAACAGCAACAGTTTCTGCCTTACCAAGGACTGCATCTCCCCTCTGAGATTTCTCCCTCTCTTTCCTTCATATCCTAATAGCCTAATTAGGGCAATGTGATGTGTGTGCTGCAGAACAAGCCATCTCTTCCAGGCAATTGAGCCTTCTATACTTCCTGCCACCCCCCCTCTCTACCTGCTGCCCAGGACACCTGCTTTCTCATCTCCCTGAGATCAGGTCCTACATGAGGGCAGCACAGAGGAACAACCCAAGATTAAGCTAGAATGTCCATGTTTGTATGTCATACAAACCATATTTAAGACTAACTTGAAGCTAATAAACCAACTTCAAACCATGGCTCCAGATCCTAGTTTGATAAACTTTTACTTTGTGGTAGGGGTGCACGCTATTTTGTCACATGGGGGCACCGTTCACTGGTTGAGTTGTTGGCTGTGACCGCAGGCTGGCTTCCCCCCGCCCCAGAAGTCGGCATGCTGCTGCAGCACCTGCCTGCAGGCCAGCTTCTACCCTCCTCAGGTCCTCCCCTTGCTGTTCAAGTTGTCCACTCAGTATCTGTGCACCAGGATGGGGAAGAGGCATGGTATCCTTGCTCTGTAAGCATGTGCACAAGCCATAGGCAACTCCAAAAAACAGCAAAAAATGGTGACTCTATAGCAGCCCCTGACCTAGGAAGGAGTGTAGCTAGGTATACTGGATACAACTATAGATTAATTTTTATTGAAAACTATGTTTTTGTTTGATGTATGACTTGAGTCAAGCCATTTTACTAGGCATTGTAACTGAGGCCATTTTTATAAGTGAGACTAAAATGATGTGTTGTAGGTTAGAAAACAGAAGGAATTTTCAATCACTTTATAGACCCATTTAAGCCAAAGCTAGGTTAAGCATCGAGTGTGAAAAGAATAAATTAGAATAATGCATCAGTAACATAAAGGTGTTTTTTTAAAAAAAACACTATTAGCAATCCCACTTATGGTGTACCAACCTTTGAGTTGGTTGTTTATCTTTTTCCTACACTGCTAAACAAATTCTTAGATAAATGCCATGCTAAAATAATTGTTGTACAAGTAAATGGCATTGATTCTTCATTTCCCAAACCCAATCAAACTTTTTCATGGATCAATATGCTAAAATATCAGTCATTTCTTCCAGAAAAGAAATTACAGTCCTGTCTGTTCATTCTCTGTTGTTAGCTTTCGGTACCTTCTAATAATAATATTTATAAAACAAAAGAAAAATTCACATCACAGTGTTTGTATCAAGGATGTATTTCATAAAGAAACAAAAGGACTTTTTGTGCCCAAATGCACTTACATGAAATTTTACTAAAGCGTAATGGAAATACTGGCATATTTATTCAATAATATTATGATGAGTGACAAGTAGAAAGCAGACACCAAAGGTACAAACATCAATCTTGGGGAAAGTAAACATTTCTAAAGGGACTGGTGCTGAATCCTAAGTGTGAAAAAACATATCTACGTGTCTTGGAGAAATAGACTTACCCATCTCCTGCTGACTGTCTGATCTTAATTTGCAGAAAGAATATTTGATACATTTCCAGACTGGCTATTCTTTCTACTTTTAAATTTGCTGCCTTTGAAGCCAAATACAGCAACAATGTAACTATTCAAGGGATATGATTGAAAACTCCTTGGATTTGAGTCTATGTGCACAATTTTGCAAACCTGTGAACAGATTCTTTTTAGGCAAGGCCAATTTCAGGACTTACTCATGGAAAATTCTACCGGTAAAACATTCTGGTGTTCGAATAAGGAACTTCTTTTCCTTCAAGGTGTATATTTACTCATTGTTCAAATGCTTATCTTATTCTGTGGGTTGAATATATACATTATTGATTTTGTTGTTATCAATGTGCCCAATATGGAGCTCACAAATGTACTTCTTTGCAGTAGGATCCAGAAACCATGTTAAGTAAAGACTGTACCCTTTTATTCTGGATTAAACAATGGGGAGTAATTATTGTTTCCTGATTTGGTATTGCACATTTTATATACCCTCCACAAACAGCTACTGGCTCCTTGGAAGAAGGACAGGATGACCTCCCATAAAATAAATACATATAATTTGTCCCACTTTTTGGACTTGCAGCTTTTCACTTGTGAAGTAGTTGTGGTTCCCTTGAGTGGCCTTGTTTGCTTGCTGTGAGTGCTGAAATGGACAGACATGATAATGGAAACCCTGATGGGACAACTGAAAGGGCCTTATTTGCAAATCAACCAGTTGGCAGTTCCTCTGCCAACTGTCTTTGAAATGCCACATATCTTCAGTGACAATAAAAGGGTGATTTTACCCCCAGTATTTGTGGCTTCATCTGAGTCAGAGGCAAGTTCCAGCTGCCAGCCTGGCTGCTGTGGGGCTTCTTGTCAAACCCAATATGCAGCTTCTACTCAAATGAAATCTGAGCCCTTGCTCTCAACCCTCTTGGTCAGCAACAGGGTGAAGCCACTCTTGACATGACAATGATTTAGGAACAGCAACAATGCAACACAATTGATACTGCTACTCTAGAAAGTAGCTAGTTTCATAGTATTGTTCCAGGCTGGTGCAATTTAAATAATGAAAAAAAAAACCCATTGCGATCATTTTCTTATTCTTAGTTGCACATATGAGAGGACATAGGATGCAAGTTAGGTCATTATAAAAATAATCTACAACTTTTTGAGGAGTGTTATTATTGTAGTTATTATAGCATGATTCTCTTTGTCTCTGTCTGCCTCTGTACTGTTGCCAATGACTGCACTGTTTAGTTAGGACATCAGCAGCTGATGCTGTGGCAGTACGTTTGTTTTAAAATCTCTTTCTTTTGGTTATTGTTAGTTATTATTATGCATTCAGCTGAAAAATGGTGCGTTTTGTAAGATTACATGAATATTAATATAAAGCAAGAAAGAAATCTTCATGATATGTGAGTCCCACCCCTTTCCTATTTGTGGCTTATAACCATTTAAGCAAAATTAGTTTAAAATACTTATGTTAGAAAAAAACTAATAATGAAGCTCTAAAGCAAAGTTTTTATCTTTTTTTAAATTAAAGCCTCCTTTGTAGAGCTTTGCTGCCCAATCCAGACTGGCCTGGTGGGCAGGGATGGTGCCACTCTGCCCCATAATAAGGTTTTCCCACAGTGTGGGAAGCCCCAAAAGTTTTTTAAAATTCTTTCCTGAAACTCCCCCATAGGGAAAAGAGGAGCTACACTGCAGCTGGACCCGCAAGTGCAAGGAGGCTAAGCAGGTGGTAGAAGATTGGCTCCACAGCCAGAAACACCCTTGTTATGCTCTTGCCACACAGGTGCAGCTTGGGGCACTCCATCGAGTGCTGATGGAAAGCTGGGCTCTGTGGCATTTTAGAGTCCCGCAGTGGCCAGGCACCAGTGGATTTCCCCCTCCATTGGGGTAAGTGCCTGGGGGAGGGAAAATCTGCCAATGTAAGCCCACGCTGCCTCCAGAGGGGGATTTGCCCCCCTCTGGATTGCACTGCCTATAGAGGCATTGGCTTTCATACAAATCTTTTTATTTTCCTTTAGCCTTTCTTTTGATTATAATGATTTAATGTGGCTTTCTTTCCCAGTATCACTGGGAACAGAACTTTGCAATGGAAAATGTGGCTTTCAAACCAAACAATGAGGCTGTACTTTGAGCATGGATAAACCAAATTATTCTGTTGAGTAGAACTTTCTGCTAAATCTATTCACCAAAAGCACTTTTTGCAATGGGAACTGAACTGTTGACTTAAGGAGAGCATTGCTGGCTAAATTAGGGATATTCAAAGTAAACCTCTTGCTTTATCTCTACAACAGTGGTTTAGAGTGGTGTGGAAAAGAGTGATTTGAAAAATTAAGCCAACATGTTAGATGCATCAAAGGAGTGAGGCCGTGTAATACTACTGCCAATATCTGGTCAGTGCCATCATCCTTAGGGAATGTCATAAACCTCATCATTAAAATAGAAGCCCTGTTCACATGTTTCAGTGAGAGCACATGCATCCTGCCTGTACATGTGTACTTCTGTTTGTAAGAAAGAGCCATATGGTTTCACTTTAAAAATAAAACCAGGAAGCACTATCTGGATAAATATGAGGTGAGCATGCGCTGACTATAACATAAGAATTGCTCAACATCCATACAAATAACAATCAAGTGTATACTGTACGCAGAAGCCCTGCTCACACGTTATAGTGAACACATGTACATTTTACCTGCATGTTCATACACCTGTTTGTTGAAAGAACCTATGTACATTCATGTTACATTTCAGACCAGAAACTGGTGCGTGGATAAATGTAGGGTTTCTATCAAATATTTAGTAGTATGTTTGTTGAATATAACCTGAATGCACTCAATGCACATTTTTTTAAAATTAAGTTATCATCATCACTTTTATTGGTATAAAAGTGTTAAATACAAAACTTTAAAACCAGCTCTTGTTGTTATTCTCTTAATCTTATAGGTAAGTCATGACATTTAACTATGGTATTAGTGACAAGTGGCTTAAAATCAGCCAATAAATAGAACACAGTTTCCTCAAAAATCAAGTGTACACGATACACAGATGGCATGTATTTTCACTGTACCTTTCCAGCAGGGCAAAAGCCTCTCCTTGAAGAGGGAAAAAAGGAAGAACAAGTACTAGAAAATATTATTACATAGGTTATCCTGGGAAAAGTATAGTGAGGGATTAGGATCTGAGGGCTTTGCTTTAGATCCCTGTCTGCCATGAAGTTTACTCTGGCGCTTTCCCCACTTCCCTTAAGCCCCGCGCTACTCGAGGAGAGTAGCGCGGGGTCCCTCAGCACTCCCCACTGAGAGGGGTGGCAACAGCGCAGCCGCCCCGAAGCTGCTGCTGTCGCGCCCCTCAGTGCGCGGCATCCCAGACGCTCTTCTGAAATGCCCATGAGCCCTTTTGACGCACTCCGCACAGAGCGAGGGGTCGTGTTGGGACGCCTAAGGCACAGGCCTGGAATGCCTTGTGGCTGAGAGCAGAAGCCTTGACATAGGGGGATGGAAGCGAGTGGGGAAAGGCCCTCTGTGACCCTGGACCAGCCACACCCTCTCTATTGTGAGGATTAAATGAGCCTGAAAGAACCATGTATTCTGCTTTGAGATGTTGGGATGGGGGAAAAGCAGGATGCAAAGGGAATCACCAGACCCTGCATCTTCAAGGAAAATGTCAGCGCAATAAATAGGAGCTGGTACACACAAACTGAGTATTAAATTGTGCAACCTGCCCATTTGTTCTGGAAAGAAATCCAATCTATCCCCTACATATCAAGAATTGGGAAACACTGCAAATAATCCATTATTTCCTGAACTATTTGCATGTTTCTAACTCTGATTGTTTAGTGTTACAAATTTGGGTGTCAAATGTATTTCCAGGAATAAACAGAACTGTTTATCTGACTCAGCTGAGTATTATTGTTTTGTTTTGAATTGTTTAAAGTTTCTCTCTCTTTGAAATACTACTGTTGGCACATGAAAAACAACTTTGGAAAATGATTTCAACTGACCATCTGCAATGTTAGAGCACACCTGTGCTTAAGCATCTTTGTCTCTATCTAACAAGCACACAATATAGGAATGTGCATGGGCAGGGGGAGAAGGGACAGGAAGAAGCTTTTTGAAAGATAAGTACAACATTTTTGGTTGAAATTCCTCAGTAAACATCTGCAAATGCAACGTTTTCAGTTCTCTCTCTCTGTAAGGCGGATTCTGCATGGACCAAAAACAGAGGTATGAAAACGGTGTGAAGAAGAAGAGTTGGATTTATATCTCGCCTTTCTCTCCTGTAAGGAGACTCAAAGAGGCTTACAAACTCCTTTCCCTTCCCCCCTCACAACAAACACCCTGTGAGGTAGGTGGGGCTGAGAGAGCTCAGAAGAACTATGACTAGTCCAAGGTCACCCAACTGGTGTGTGTTAAGAGTGCACAGGCTAATCTGAATTCCCCAGATAAGCCTCCACAGCTTAAGCGGCAGAGCAAGGAATCAAACCTGGTTCCTCCAGATTAGAGTTCACCTGCTCTTAACCACAATGCAAGTGCTGCTCCCTGAAAACACCACTATGCCACTGCCGCTCCTGGAAAACAGTGTAAAATTGTTTTACAAGGTGTAAAAGGGTTTACAACATTTTTACACGATTTTCACACCACTGTTTTTGGTCCATGTGGAATCCACCTAAGTTAAAATTCTTTACAAACTCAAGCAAAGCAATGTTCAGTTCATTAGAAAAAAATATGTATGGCTCTGACCTGCTTTTCAAGCTTGGCTTTCTGAGGCACCATTCAGACATCACATTAACCCATAATTAAATTAAGTTATATGAGATTTACCGGTAATTGATTATCTGAAAGTTGGACACCCATTAACTATGGTGGTAAGATCTATAACTGTAATTTGAAGCAAGATTTATTCACAACAGTTAACCCTAAATATGCTTTGAAAATAAGAGTGAAACAAGGTAAGAAGGGCGAAGGTAGGGTTTATTACTCCTCCTCTCATCAATGCATTTCATTTTCTGCTAAAAATTAGAACCTGTCCACCAATTACTTATAAATAGATAGACGCGATCCTATTGCTACATCTAATTAGGCTTTCACAGAAATGATAAATATATATTTAGGAAATATTGTTTATATTTAGTGCATTTTATCTCCCTTTTGTCCAAAAATTTTAATGAGATATTTTCCTTTTCTGCCAGAATGTTTTGATCTTCCTTTTACCATGATGTGTGTCCACACTCACCTCCTCCAAACATTTCATTTTTGCCCATTGACCCATTGATTTGATGACTTGTCAGTCTGTTGAATCACCACTTCACGTAATTGTAGGTTTACTCATGAGTAAAATTACTGGCACATAAAAGAAAATGCAAGAAGGAGAAAAATGTGAAAAACAGCCAAAAAATATAAAATGCACAAAATGATGAAAACTGAGCAGAGGTATACAAAAAAAATGACAAGCCAGTCTCTGAGGGGAAAGTTGAGGGAGTAAGTTTCTGGGGCTTGAGAAACAGACTGACTTTTCAGTGGGAAATTTAAAATATTTAAACAATACTGCACTGCAAGGGAAGGTAGCTTGGAAATGTTTCAACTAAAAGAATTGTCATAGCAAGGTTTTAAAATACAAGTCATGGAAACGTTTGAATGACTTGTGTGGAAAAGGCCATAATTTGATTTGAGCAAGGACCATATTTGCATACCTTTTCAAGTTGCTGTATTTATTTTGATAGCTGTGGTGTATTTTGGTAACATCATGGCTCATAATATTGCTCTAATGCAACTGCTCTTCCACCCTTCTGCTCTGCCACTGAACAACACTGGGTGCCATCCATTTTTTATTCATTTACATATCCTCCGTTAAGAGCACGTTATTCTGACAATTGACTGAAAAAACACACTGAGGGAAGTAACAATAATTAATTTAACACCCTCTCACATTTTTAAATATTTTTCATTCTTTTAGTTATAAGCAAAATGCATAATAAAAGAAGTACATCAGATTGCTAGAAAAAGATCCTTTAGGGTGTTTTCCTTTTATTCTAACCAATTATTTTACATTCAGTTACAGATCTTTTTTGTAAAGGAAAAAATATTAGGTTTTAGCAGGTTCTGCTGTATTCAAGGATGTTATGGCACATACTGATCAGGAAACATAAAACAGTTTCCTGTGACTGAAAATGTGTGACTGAAAATTTGCAGGTACAACCAGAAAACTATCAAGTCATCCTTTTACAAACCACGTGAAACAAGACTAATAAAATACCACTCAAAATAGAAAAAAAAGACACAGCTGAAGATGGTCAGTAGATCTTGGGCTTAAAAATGGAATTAGAGTCCAGAAAGTTTTCTGTAGAATGTAAAAATACCAAATGTCCTAATCTAAAGTGAAAATGGATGTTATAATATAGCTGTAAAATGTAAATGGTCCAGATTAGTCCTAGAAATAACCTCTCCTGCATTATTGTTATAGATAGAGTGCAAAATTGAAAAGAACCAATAAAAATAAAACTTAGATTAAAAAATATTTTTACACAGATCACAATTTTCTTGTGAAACTTACTGTGCCATGAATATGTTATCCTTGGCTTGAATGATGGGCCATCAGAAGGACTGTTTGCAGGGCTGCCAGTGTCAGTGAGGTTAGTAGTTATGTTCAATCCTGCCACCCTGCCATCCTGAGCAGAGTTATACTTTAAGACTGACAATACAAAATGCTTCAGTTGCTTGCCCCTCCCACCAAGGGTGCCCCATTCATGTCAAGCCCACACATCTGGTAGCATCCCAGGCCATGCACCTTACCTTCAGGGAAGTGTGTATGTTTGGGAAAGTGTTTATAAAGGTTGAAAGTCTCTGCTGTTGATGGTTATTCAAGCATCTGGGCTGACTTCTGCCACTGTCCCACTGGTCAGCTGCTTGGTTGGATTCCAGAGCTGACTGTAGCTGTGGAAGAAGGACTGTTCCAAAGGTGGGGGAGGGGCTTTTTTGCTGTCCAATAAAGCAGTTCTATATGCTGCATAATGGTTGCTGCTCACACAATTTTTCACCAGAAAAAGTGGATGTCCCTGGCTGAAAAAATAGCTCAGTGGGCTAGAATGCTTCTTTGGCACCAGTGTGAGCCCCTGTGTGGAAGTGCATTGCCATAGTGATTGCTCTGGAATTCCTGTATCACACTTCTATCCTGCTCTCAGCAATGGTTTATGTGCCCTTATGCCTGTGCAAGTGGACTTTGACTGAAGCAAGGGTCACTACAGCACTTCCCCCTTTTGGATTGGGCTATAAGTTTATCTCCACTGTGAAAATTTGCAGGTATGTGTAAATTTTCCCTTGCGGGTGTAAAAGCAGTTGGAGGTACTAATTTTCAGCAGGAAAAAAGACACACGATAAAAAAATTGCCTTCTGCCCTCGTCTGACTCCTTAAATACCAGCTTTTATGGCTGCAATTATAAACCCCCAAATCTTAGCAAAAATGATCACAGAATTACACTTCTTGTTTCATCGTACAGCAATGTTCACTGTTTAAACAGTAAGCACTGTCTTTTGCAGTTTAAAAAGCAAGCAAAACTAAATCTATTAAATATGACTGTCTTGGATACAACATTGATCAGATTTCATATGATAATTTGAGAAAGATCATTAAACTGAGAGTCTATGTGAGTTTCCTGGGAACAAAACTGAGTAAAACAAAAAAACAAGTAAAAATATGCCCCCCACTTTTGTGCTCTGAATGTGCATGGTAGTTTGACAGCAATAGATAGTGACATGTATAGTTCAATGGGCAAAAATCACACAGTTGCACTAATATCCAGTTCAAAAAATATTTGAATTCCACCTAGTTTCTGCAAGAAGTCTGAATTTAGTTCAACTTACATTTTGGTATTTCTACATCAAATGTCTGTTCATTGTGAATAGATTTAGAAGTAATTTGAGTATAAGAAAATGAAAACATTATCACACTTCACACAAAAAGAAAAAAATTAAAAAAGGTTTGGTTGATGCAAATGGGTTGTTTACAAGAGTTTTAAATTTAAGTACTTCTTGGATTGATGTAGATCACATTAGAACTCACTGGATATCTCAGGTCCTATGGACCATTCTTTTTTCCTGAGGACTTGGCTGTATTAAGGAATACTAGACAGATAAGCGTAGCTTATATCATGGGAGTTTTAGCTGTTTTCATAATTGTTTACTATTCCTGTTACTTCTGAAATTAGTATAGTCCTCTCTCCTTTTCAGATCAACCGTTTGTCCATGAAGAAAAGCAGGGCTATCTCTGTAGAAGGATTCTTTTGTCTGTGTCACTCAAAAGTAGTTGATGAATCTAACCTGTGAATATATTTTCCCATTAAGTTGTTCCTTTACAGTGGATGGCACCAGAAAAAAAAACCCTGGGAAGGGCACAGAAAAAACAAACTAAAATGTTGCACTAGGACCAGAGAGACTCACATTGAAATCTGTGGATTTGGAGTAGGGCAGCAGTGGTATAATGGGGAGGGGGACAAAGGGGGATGACTCCCCAGGTGTCACTTGCGAGTGTCATGTGGGGGATTCATTTGGCTACCCCTTATCCCTCCATAAAAGCTGTGTGCCTCCACCCACCAGCTGCTGCCTGCTTGCTACCTGTCCTCTGCCTGTCTATTAGAGAGATAGCTGCCTGCCACCTGCTTGCCTGCTGCCCACTCCCTGGAGAGATAGTCATCTACCTGCTTCCTGCCCATCCGCCCACTGCCGGCCCACTGGAGAGGTAAGTAAGAGGTAAATATTGTATATTTGAACATGCAGACTGTTCAGACAGAGGTGAACAATTCAATGAATGTTTGAACATGTAAACTATTTGAACACAGATGAACAAATATGTCAAATGTCCCAGTGGGCAAACTGTTTGAACACACACCAACACTCTTTTGAATGTTCGATTTGTGCTGACTGCAACCAGCAAGCAGACTGTGAGATGAATTAGTGGGCAACAGATCATTCTTACCTGGATATCTTGCCTAAGCAGAGTTAACACTGAACTCTGCTCAAGCAAAACAGAGATCAGTTTATTCTTTTTGTTCTTTATTCTCTTGTGTCTCACTCTTGATCTTTAAAAGACTAAGCAACAATTGCAAAAACTGAAACTGAAGAGCCAAGTTAAGCTGTAACCACTATGGTGTGGTGTAATGGTTAAGAATAGTGAACTCTACTCTGATGAACCAGGTTTGTTTCCCAACCCCAACACATGAACCCTGCTGGATGACCTTGGGCTAGTCACAGTTTGCTCTGAACTCTCTCAGTTCCACCTACCTCACAAGGTGTCTGTTGTGGGGAGAGCAAGGGAAGGACTTTGTAAGCCACTTTGAGATTCCATGTGGTTGAGAAAAGTGAAGCATAAATCTAAACTCTTCTTCCTTTTCTTCTTCTAAATTAGTGAAAAAGAATTGAGATACTGAGTTCAGAGGAGAATATGGATGCTTCTCCTCATGACTTGATTTTTCCATGTTCCCCTTCTAGAATGGGGTCTCCAAGGTTAGAACTGCCCTCCATGGTGGCATCTCATTTTGCACAGAGGAGTCGTGTAGCCTGTGTACATGTGAAATTTTGCTGAGGGTATGAATGGCCTTTCTAGGTTCATCCAGAGTCCTGATTCAATTCACATGGCAGTGAAATGGTCATATTTATTCTTGTCTGCTGCACATTTAATGCTGTTCTATCTTAAGTAACACTTTCTAAAGGTCTGCTGCTTTAATTCACACTGTTATTGTATGCTCCAGATGTTGATTTAGTAGGTTTTCTGATGTAGCCTGGGAATGGTTTCCTTTGGACTTTCACATTATCACATTACAACATAAAACTCAGACTATTTATATTGGTGGTGAATGACAGTGGAATTCATTTGAATTTATGCAAGACTAGATTATCCTGTTGTGTAAATTAAGTTACTTCATTATCATTAACCCGACAAGATCAGTTAGTACGATTCACTTTTTTTAAAAAATACACATTTTGCTTTATATTATACCCATGAATATAGCCCTTAAAGATACAGTACTTTAAAAAGTTGGTTAAATATACCTTCCTACAGAATGGAATGAATGGTAAATTAATACATTAATAATAATTTTTTCTTTACACATTTATCCTTAACTTAAAAAAAATAACCAGAAGGGTACAAATAATTTACTCTGGTAATTATTGAGACTTAATCAGTACTAGAATATCTAATAATTCTGGCCATGGTGATGGTGAAATCCTACAATTGTTTTTAAAATGTCTGTGATGTGGTTTTATTTGCTTACTGTGGCAGCTCCTCTCCTGTTTCTTTGTTTAACCTACAGCTAATTTCAAAAGGAAAGCATGATACTGACCTTCAAAGACCATCGGGTTTAAAAAATGGATGAAATATGATAAGAATCACAAACACCTGACACTTGGCTATATTACATAACATGTTGATAGTGCAACATCATTAAAGTCTTTTAGAATACACATCAAAACGAAATGCATAAATGTGCCGATGTTTGCTTTTTAGCTTTCACTGAAATAAATGCAAATGTTCTTAATGAACTCCTCTTTCTCAGGAGTTGTCTTAGCCAATAAGGAACTGTGGCTGCTGTCTCAGACCCTGCATTGGGGAGTCCAACTGCCCATGACTCCAATCCCAATGGAGAGGGAGAAGAAAAATATGAGCAGACTCTTGTTGCTGCTGCTTATGCCTATCCCATTCAGGCCTTGGACAGCCCTCTTCTGGCAGTGGTAGGTGCTTCAGCTTCCATTTCATCCAATGAGGGGGACCCCTTCCTTGCTCCTGGAGAGGGAGGTGGTCCAAGGGGGGGCAGCATGGGCCTTGGTCGTGGCAGCAGTGATTTTGGGGCCACATTGTAGACTTTTGACCAGGACCCTAGAATCACTAAGACCATTGCCACACTTTCCAAAGTAAAAGCAAATTCTTTCAAGAATTTCCGGGGGGGGGGGGGCATCGATGAATGAGAGTTAAATTGTAATATGGAAATTGTTAATTCTTCCTATCTATGGCTTTCGCCCACCTCTAAACTTATTTTATTTCTACCAAGTTGTTTTGTTGCAGTGCTTTGAACAAATTTTTACCCTGTAAGAAGATTCATTCAAACTTCCTGAGGATGTAGCCTTTACATATCTCTATACACAGGCAACTAGGCTTGTGTGGAGCTGTTATATGTATGGGCTTCTACATTGATTTCAAAGGAAGTGGCCATAGATAACACTGATTAGTATGATCCAACAGAGTACTTTTTATATTTTGTTTGATCACAGAGGTATATTTGAGGTACAAACAGCAGTGGCAATGAAACCATGATATGAATGAGGGTTGGGGCTTTAATACATAATTGGAAATGCCCCTGTAAGCTGTTTAACACCACAAAAAGATAAGGTGTTGAATCCAGACAGCTTTTTACTTGGTTTCCACTAATTTTCCTTTTTATTACTGATCCTGTTGCAGAAATCTTTCATCTGTGCAAATCCTATGATTTCCGAGTGCGCTTTTCGGATCTAACCAACTGATCCCCATTGTCACATGTCACTTAACCCCAAATACTAATATTTGGAACTTTTTTCTGCTGCTGTAAAAGAGGATTAGAAAAGATTTGTATCTGTGTGCGTGTGCATATATACATATATACATATATACATATATACATATATATATACATATACACACACACACACACACACACACACACACACACACACACACACACACACACACACACACACACACACACACACACACATATATATATATATTCCCATTTGCAAATATTGTTTACATATCTCTCTTGGGAATTGTAAGGTTGAGTAAGAGGCATTTATTTTTATTGCCTGGGATTTAGTTTTGGAAATTGCCTTATGATGCTACCTCAATATGAGTAAAAGTAAGGCAAATGAAAATGTTTGCTTCAATTTCTCATGTGCAGATGGAGGAAGCTTTTTTAATAATCTCCAAAGAATAGTTTCCTACTAGATTAGATGTACTGGAAATATTTTAAAAGTGGATTAAAAAAATCATTCCATGACATAAGGAAATGAATGACGTTTTAGGCTGCCCCTGTTTGTTTTGGTACAGTGCACAATTAAAATGCACTTGGCATAGCAGTGTCGCCCTGTAATCCAACACGCCAAACTTACTTTAAGCCTCTGTTGCCAAGCAGAAGAATACTGTACATAGCATATGACTCATATTCACAAATAGCACCAAAAGATAAGGCAAAGAGGAAGAATCAAAAAGACAGGACCATGTTCCAAGGGCAATATAATGCTTGGAGAGTCATGGCAGAACTGGACAGCGGATGCTTCAAGGTGTGCCATGCTCCTTGTGGCCTGGCCTCACTGGGGAGGAAGGGAGGGGAGACAGTGGCTTTGTAAGCTTCCCACTCCCTGGCCCACAGAGGGTTCTGCATGACCCTGCCTCAGGCATCATGTAGAATGGCAAACCTAACTTAAGGGGATTCTGCACAGCATATTTGTAATGAGTTGCAATAATTATAAATGATCTCATTTTCCCTTTTTATAAATGGAAAACAAATTAATTTATAACGATTGCAACTTGTTATAATTATACTGTGCAGAATCCACTTTACTGAATCTATGCTTCTGACGACACATGTGATTTTAGTCTCTGTGACTTTTTTTGAAGCAAGGCAGCAGAACAAAAAGATACTTGGAAGTATAGTAGAAGCTTTGTTATTTGGTACTCAGTTATCTGGGAGGGAAGGCAGCATAGCATAGCATAGCATAGGTCTTGTCAGATCTTGGAAGCTAAGCAGAGTCAGTACTTGGAAGGATGATCACCAAGGAAGACTCAGCAGACGAAGGCAAAGGCAAAACACCGACTGCCTCTGATTTTCACTTGCTTTGAAAGCCCATTGCTGGGGTCACCATCAAGTCAGTGTGACTTGATGGCACTTTATACATGCTTGATTACCTAGAATGCTCAGCTAGTTGGTATAACCCAGTGATGGCGAACCTTTTCGAGACCGACTGCCCAAATTGCAACCCAAAACCCACTTATTTACCGCAGTGCCAATACAGCAATTTAACCTGAATACTGAGGTTTTAGTTTTTTAAAAAAATAGTTGGCTCCGAGGCACACGTTACTCTGGAGTAAGCTTGGTGAAACAACTATGCAACACTTTGAATGGGTGAATCACTACCCTAGAACGGTTTACTCAGAAGCAAGCCCCATTGCCAGCAACCAAGCTTACTCCCAGGTAAAGGATTGTGCCCAGGCCAGCATAGATGTGTGTGTGAGTGTGGGTGATTTTCCGCCCCCTTACATGCCGAATTCTGTGCACGCATGCCCACAGAAAGGGCTCTGAGTGCCACCTCTGACACCCGTGCCATAGGTTCGCCACCATTGGTATAACCCAAGGGACAAACTCCCTCCCCCAGCCACCATATCACTCATGATCAGGTATACCTTCACTCCACTCTTGCCTCTACAACTGAACAACAGTGACTCTGGGCTGTTGGGATTTTAAAAGCTAGCACTTCTAGCTCCTCTTGTCTTCTGATACCTCCTTGCTTCTCATCCTGCCTTCAAGGGTCAGAATTCAGCTTTGTTAGTGGGCTCCTGGATAGCTGGCCTGCTCATCTGTCTCAGAGAATAGGTCTATGGCAGGGGTAGGGAACCTGCAGCTCTCCAGCTGTTCAGGAACTACAATTCCCATCAGCCCCTACCAGCATGGCCAATTGGCCATGCTGACAGAGGCTGATGGGAATTGTAGTTCCTGAACATCTGGAGAGCTGCAGGTTCCCTACCCCTGGTCTATGGCTTGGTGAGTAGGAAAAGGTCCTCCTAGGCATAGGGGCTGTCACCATGACATTCCCAAATGTTTACTTGCTGCAGAACCTCTGGATAGGGGAAAGGGCAGACCTGAAATAATCCAGCACATTTGATTAACTGGCAAACTGAAGGACGCCAGCACTTTCTTGGCCAATGGAAGGACATTTTGAAAGTGGTGCCTGAGAAGGGTAGAATTTACAAAGAATGTGGTGTTGTTTCTAGGTGACCCAGGATTTTCTTGTATGATTAAGACAATGGGGGCATGGTAAAAATTCCTAGAATATCACCATAGAGGCCATTTTCCTGCTGTTTTTCCTCTTGATCAACCACCATGGTATAGTGTGTGCTCTAAGAGCAGAAAACTTCAATTAAACCTAATTCTCCATTCTCCACATGTAGCCTGTTGGATGATCTTGGGCTAGTCACAGTTCTCTCATCCCCACCTATCTCACAAGTAGTCATTGTTAGACACCCCCCCCCCCATCAATAAGAGGCACATGTAAGTCTTTGGTCTGGATGGGAAAATGACAGCTCCACCATCCTTTCCCATCTTCCTTCACACAAACCCTTGCTCTGAAAGTTGCTATTGATATCTTCCAGGGAAAACATAGTGGTAACTATATGCCACCCATGTAGGGCAAATTCAAGGCTACTGCAGTTTCCAAATTGTCTTCAAGGGCAGCCCAGTGTAACATGGATTATAGTAGTCCACTTTTTTAAACAGCAAGGCTGGGCCCATGAATGCTCCTGAGCTCTTAATCTGCTATGCAGGTGCCAACTCCACTCCACTGGAAACAAGCAAACTGGAAAGCACCACCATTCCCAACCAGCATCATTTTTGTTCAGTTTCATTTTATTCTGCCTAAGCTACTTGACCATGGCCTCAAAGCATGATTTCAAAACTGAGATGGATGCATCTGGAGGCTTAAATAATTAGAGCATGGTCTCATGTACATGTTGATGACATCCAACCCTCAAACCATCACAGTCAGTGGTCTCACATAAGTATTGAAGAATGTAGGTGGCAAGGTAGAACACTGGAGCACGGCACAAGACAAGTCCCAGCTCACTGATGATTTTCTCTTTGTGAAAACTCTGTTTCTGATGAGATTAAAGAAGTGCAAAATGACAGAAGGGCTACTGTGTCAAAATCAACTTCACATTTCAACCAATGAGTAAGCATGTAGTGATCTTCTGTGTTAAATGCTGCTGATAGATGAAGCAAGGATGACTGTCTTCTGCCAAGATTTTGACAAAGGTTGACCAATTGTGCAACTAAATTGTCTGAGTGAGGAACCTAATTGAAATATGTCAAAGGCAGATTCATCATCTAGCAACCTCTGGAGTGTCTTTGACACTACATATCCCATCAGACTTCCCAGGAGCAGCAAACTAGAGATTGGTCTATGATTTGCTGCCTCATCTATAGGCAATTTTTTTAAATACAAGGAGAAGTCTAATAACTAATTCTTTCAGTGGTGTGAGGGAAACATTACATAACAAGATATATTTAATTTTCATCATGATATGTCACACATTCATTTTATTCAAACTTGGATTTTTAAATATTTGTTATTGTCCCTTTCTGCACAAACTTTTAAAATGTTTTGAGGCAGGTAATAAAACAATTCATCCATGTGGTTCTGCATTGTTTTTACTCTTAAACATTTTGTTTCCAGCCTCAAAATGATTTAAATGAACCCCCTTTTAAAATAATTCTCTGGCTGGGGAAACTTCTGGTACAAAATGGCCCTAGGTCCGTGGTGGCGAACCTTTGGTACTCCAGATGTTATGCACTACAATTCCCATCAGCCCCTGCCAGCATGGCCAATTGGCCATGCTGGCAGGGGCTGATGGGAATTGTAGTCCATAACATCTGAAGTGCCAAAGGTTCGCCACCACGGACCTAGGTGGACATGTCTGGATCAGTTCTAGACATTGTGGCTCAAATGTGCAGTCCTGAGGACTGCCCAAACCTCTTTGGATGAAGGAAAGCTGCAGGAGCTCCTGAGCAAATCTCTTCCACATGGAGAACACACTCTGTAGTGATCCTCTGGAGTTGAGAAGCTAAAGCAGAGTGGCACAATGCCATCTTGTCTAGTTAGAGCTGCTGATCTTCCTGTGTGAGAAAACATCCAAGCTGCATATCTCTGAAGAAATGAAGAAAGACTGAATGAAACTGTACAGAGAAATCCAAGCACTGCTGCTGATAGCCCGATGGAAAGCACAAGATCTTTCTAAAAAGTATGCTTTAATGGGGAAGAAAATAAAATGATACAGATGTGAAGTCTGAATAAAAAGGACTCCCACTGATAAAGACACTAGAGTGTCTTTAATACTAAAAAGACTCCAATCCTTATTTCTTTTCTAGCTGGCCAACTGCCAAAACAAAGACTGGAAAAGAAGTGATAAGTTAATAGATAGAGGAGAAAAGGGAAGTGACAGGTTTTTGTGGAAAGACTTGGAGGACTTAAGTTAATTGTGACATCTAGTGGGTGAAAATGGCAACTACACATCAAAGTTTGACCATAGAAATGACTGAAATGGCAAACACTTTGAAAATGATAACCACCAATTAACAGAATCTTAAGGCGGAAGCAGACTCACTAAAAACAGTGCTAATAAGAACATACCCACAATGATGTCAGATCTTATGAACGAAATTAAAGACATAAAGGATGGTTTCCAAAAAATTGTATAACTGGAGGAAAATATATTAAGGAAGAAAGTTACAAATGTTAAAAAAGAGGCGGGCTCTGTACAATCTGAAACTAAATTGCAGGACCAAGTCATTCTTCATTTAGATTATTTAATCAGAGAGAAGGCTTTAAGACTGAGGAAGGTTCCAGAGGACAAATATCAATTAAAAGATTTGATGAAGAAGATCCCTTCAGCCTGAACTGACCATCTAAAGACAACCAAAGAAAAATTGGCATAGAAAATTGGAAAAATATATAGGGTCTCATCAAAAAATCCAAAGATAAAAAGACTGTGTCATCTATTTTTCCTCCAAGGAAGTGACAGATCAAATCCTGCAAAACTCATAGGAAATTTGCAATCTAGATAGAAGATAAGGACATTGCTGTTTTGAGAGAGATACTTTTCAGAGTCCTACAGAAAGGAAAATAATATACTTTTTGGGTGGACATTTTAAATAAAATATTCTCTTGGTTCAGGTGGAAAGGCTTGTTCTTTACTTATAAGGGACTGCAGCAGAGAATTATATATGTAGCAAGCACCAAAGAGATCTACAAAAAGATGAAGGAAGAGCTACTTAAAAATGGGCAGTCAGTCTAATCAAAACTTGTCTATGAATAGGTGTTTTAAAAAAGATAATTAAAATGTAATAATGATATGTGATACACAGAATATAAGAAGAGGGATATTGGTGGAGAACAAAACTAATGGTTTATATCTGTAACTTTGAATGCTGGGATATTGTTAGGAAAATAGTGGTTTTTAAAGTTCTGATATTGTTTAGAGCTGTTATTTTTCAGTTTAATCTATGTATTAAGGAAGGATTAGGTAGAATGAAGAGTGGATATTGGTCTTTATGTTTTCATTTCTGTAAACAAAGTAAGAAGGGGGTAGATAATTTTGACAGCAATGTTTGGGTGGGAAGTCACATATGTGTATTTAGGTAGAGGTTCTTATGTCTTTTAAGCACATAAGAAATAGCCTGCTGGATCAGACCAGAGTCCATCTAGTCCAGCTCTTCTACTTGCAGTGGCCCACCAGATGCCTTTGGAAACTCACATGCAGGATGTGAAAGCAATGGCCTTCTGCTGCTGCTGCTCCTGAGCACCTGATTTTGGATTATCTTTGTTACTTTCTATTATTCTGATGTAGATTAGGGTGGCTGGATCACTACTGTATGTCTCTTTTATATTAATGTTGTAGTTTTAGATGTAAAAAAACTTAACTAAAATTATATTAAAATATAAAACAATTCTCTTGCTGAAACATTTATAAACATCTTCAATTGCTGTGTGATCTATTGTCTAAGTTTCCCATGATTCTCTTCTTCCTTGAACTACCTTCTTGGTGCCATTTTGTGACTCAGTTTCCCTTTGCCTGTTTAATTGCAGCATTTCTCTGTATGTTTTTTATTTGGGGGGGCAATCTTCAAAGCATCAAGTATACAAGAAGCATGAGACTGTGAAGCATTGAAGCACCAATTCAACACACAAAAAAGAAAGAAAAATCATGTAATGGCGGCCAGGAATTGTTTTGAGGGGCTGAATGCAGACATACATCATTGTAAAGGGTGTGTGTGTGAAAATATTTTAAAAATATTTTAAGGGATTTGTATGGAAAGGGCCACTTTATGATAAATAGTTTTGTATTGCAATTAGAAAAAATCAGTGGAATTTTTAGAACAGCCTGACTTTTTCTCATGACCTACCAATCACATTGCACATTCAGTCTAGGCAGACAAAAAAAATCTCATGGGGATGAAAAAATTAAGTCCTGTTTACAATTACATTAATCAGCTCTTCTTTTAAGTGTACATTATCAGTGGTTGTACTCCCTGTTAATGCATTCCTCTGAAATTACTGTTCTTGCAACGTAACTTGAAATATTTCATCAGGGTTTAGTTTCTCAGGAAAATAACAGGAACATGATGGGGTTGAATGAATGTGTTTTGACATCCACTACAGTTATTTTAAACTATTGCTATCAGGACCCTAGAGGTAGACATTCTCCTCATTCCTTTGGGATGAATATTACAAAAATACACTATAGATCTTCAGCGGGTTTAAATAATTAACATGGAAAAATTTGATCACAGTATATGTGCGCTTGAATCAATTTTAATTTTGCCCAATGAAGCCAACTCTGTGAAGCCTATGGACACTTCTAAAAATTGAGAAGAATTGTCACCATAACATGACTACTATAGGGAGTTTGGTCAGCCTTAAAATGTTGGAAAATTTCAAGGCAGCAGCAGCTTTTTATTTTTTTTTAAATATTAAAAGGTAAATTTTATTACAGAAAAAAAATACAATTGATATTGATACAATACAAACATTGTAATGAAAAAAAGAAAAGAATAGACAGAAATAAAACAGTGCAGTATTGTTACAAAGTCCCCTTAATTGGGACAGTTGATAAACATTCACGTTCTCCATTGGTTACTTTACCATCCATGAAACTTTTGTAATATTTCAATTCATTTATTATCCTCTACCTTCTTAATAAAATAAATCTTATCGGTACTGTATCTATCTGTTTATCTCAGATGTAAGGGGAGAAGAAATCTAAAGATAGATTTTTCTAAACAGGATGAAACACATCCTATTCCAATAAGATGCGGGAAAGCCAGTACTGGGCTTTTTGCTTTGGGAAAGAGATGATTGGGGAAGAATAATGTGGGCACCAGGAAACACATCAACAGATACTACGGCATTCGTGAGTGTCAAGTAAATTGGAGTCCAATGCTTTAGCCACTCTACATTGCCTGCAGTAAAGTTGATTCAAAGTGGTTTTCCCCTCATAATTTTAGCAGTGCTATACTAAATCAGTAACCTCAGCACTTGGCTACTGTAATGTGTGCTATGGCTGCCCTTAATTTGGAATTGCTGCGGCCCATCTTCTGAATGGAGTATGTAGATTAGAATAGTATATGTTCTGAAACTACTTCAGTCATTGCTAATTTGTTTCTCAGATCAACTGAAGTGCTGGCTCTTATGTTTAAGTCCCTACATGACCTGGAACCCATATAGCTGAGGACCTTTTCCCCTGATATGGATCTTTGTTCTTTTCATGTTCTTTCCAAAGTCCACAGAGAAGTGTACCCTGCCCATAGCCTGATCCATCATTGTCCTGGTACTCTGGAGAAAATTAGAAGGGATCCCTCTTTAATGATTTTAGAAGGTACTACAAAAACAGTATTGTTTCAGAGAACTCATTAATTGGTGCCTTATTTGCCTATGAAGATTCTGTGGGTTAGGCAGTTTTATTTTTATCTTTGTATGTTGCTATTCTGTATTGTTTTGATGTGTGCTTTGAATATACTGCACATATATGTATAAGTGTGATTCTCTTTTGGAGGGAAAGTTGGGCCATAAATAATTAACATAAATACATGATTATATCATTATGAATCTCTGTTAGTTTTTCCAAATAAATTAACAGAAAAAACAGGGGTATAATTGTGCAGCTGGACAAACATGACACAAAATCCCAGACACTGTAAAATCTGACAACTTAGTCCCCCTGACAGCATCTTCAGTGTATGAAGCATTTTTTTTTACAAAAACAACCACCCACAACCCTTTCATTTCATGTATTTCAACCCTGCTTTAAAAAAGGCTTGTCTCCATCTATAAAGCATAACACAGACATTTACCCATTCTTCTGGAGAAATTCTGAAGAGCAAATGGGCAGTGCCTTTCTCTTCTGCCAGGAAGCAAGCACTTGATACTGTCCTCAAGTTAATAATGAAAGGGGGAGCAAGAGGAAGAGAGAGAAGGAGGGAACTATGCATGAAGTTCCTTCATGGGTAAGGCATTCTGCCTTAGGACATGCATCCAGCCTCTTAGTCAAGAAGTATGCATGCAGCAGTTCACATAAAGTTCCATCTGGGGACATGGACACCCTACTGTTATTTATTTACAGCTGTAAAAAAGTAAAATCTTCAGCTTTGGCTGGATGAAAGGCGCCACAGGCTGGTTGGCAGAATTTTTGCAAGAAGACAAATTCTTTTCTCCCTGCAGTGCCAGCTCTAGTCAGTTTCTTTCTGTAACATTATCTCCCCCTACCAGGACAACTACAGGCTCATAACCACTGTTTTTCAAAACCACAGTGGCCCCTCTACTTTTATGGAGGCCTGCTTGATTCAGAAGGTAGGCCCTCAGAAAAGCC
This sequence comes from Sphaerodactylus townsendi, assembly GCF_021028975.2. NCBI lineage: Eukaryota > Metazoa > Chordata > Lepidosauria > Squamata > Sphaerodactylidae > Sphaerodactylus > Sphaerodactylus townsendi. The sequence goes on along the minus strand of NC_059430.1, from coordinate 64,492,298 downwards.
TGTACTCATATAAGCAGTTCACATATATTCAGTCAAATTTAAACGCATTTACCACATTATTCACACATGTTAGCATGTCACTGATCAATCTGAATAGAAGTGCTGCTGGTTTGCTAATATTACTTGGAAATAGACCAGAACATTTATACATTGCTAGGTGCTCATAAAAAGCCCTGAGGAAATCCCCTTCTTTTTCTCTGTCTCCCCCACAGTTGTGTGCTAATAGGGCTTTCACCAGATTCTGTCTGCTGTCCTATTCCCAAGGATTATATAATTCCTGTCCTCAAGATCATAACATTTATTTCAGTTGTGGCCCTGATCTTCTGGAAAGGCCTGGTTGAAAAAAGTTTTTGGGCACCATCTCTGACATGTTTTTAGAAAAAAAGATGTGAAGTGGTGTGATTCTATTTATTTTAGTTTTGTGGAAAATTTTTAAGTGTATGTGAGGGTCTTTGTGTAAGTCTTTTCAGCTAACTTTTCGAACTGCTATATTGTCAAATATTTCAGTTGTACTATTGTTGCATGTTTATTTATTTAGATACTTAAACTCTGCCTTTCTCCCCAAAGAAGCATACAAAGATCATTCTCCCCATCTCCATTTTATTCTTGCACCACTTCTGTGAGGTAGATTAGCTGAGGAAAAATAAATGGTTCAGGGCCACCCAGTAAACTTTTATGGAAGCAATTTGAACATGGCTGTCTCAGATCCTAGTCTGACACTCTAACTACTATGCATGATGCATCATGGTGCCATATTTTGTGAACTATCTCAGGCCCTTCAGGGAAACCAAACTATTTTAGACAGTGGAGCAAATAACTACATACTCCTAGAAGAAACATGGTTATGGAGATACAAGTATGAGAAGGAAGAAAGCCTGGCAGCTATACAGATTTGTCCTGAGTCAAAATATAAACTTGGCTTCTCCACATTGTATTTGGACATTTTGTGTCTGCACAAGGATTGTTTTCAATCACCTTGGGTGTAAGATAAGTGAAACATGAGATATATACCACAATACCTCCCTTGTTTTATCATATGTTTCAACAGTGAGAAGAGAATCCTGGCTGGCAGTCAGTTGCTTGAAGGTCATTTGATTGCCCCCAAAGTAGCCTGTCTCAGAGAAAGAGAGGAACTTGAGACTTTAGAGAAGACAAGAAGAGTTTAGATTTATATCCTGCTTTTCTCAACTGTAAGGAGTCTCAAAGCAGTTTACAAACTCCTTCCCTTCCTCTCCCCACAACAGACACCTTGTGAAGTAGGTATGAGAGAATTTGGAAAGAACTATGACTAACAGAGAATTTGGAAAGAACTGTGACTAACAGAGGTGTATTTAAGGAAAATGGAGCCTGGGGCAAAATCTGAGTGTCCCCCCCCATATGGGCAGCTGCCACCCCACACCCATGGTGAGGGAAATAGGAAGGGGTGGCTAGGGTGGGGGGAGGGTGGGAAAATGTGGGTAGGGATTGGAGAAGGTGGCAAGGGATTGCTAGTGGTGGGGGAGATGGGGAGGAATGGCTAGGGGTGGGAGAAATGGAAAGAGGTGGGTAGGGGTGGGGGGAGGGTGGGAAGGGGTGGGTAGGGGTTGGAGAGGGTGTCAATGGGTGGCTGGGGGGAAGGTGGCAAAGGGGTGGGGGCGGCTCTTGCCAGACCATCTGTCAGCCAGGGAGGTTGAAAGGGACTGGGTAAGGTCAGCTTACCCTGCGGAGAGTCTGGCAAGAGCTTTTCCATCCTGCCCCCTTCAAGCTCCCCGGGCCGTGTAGCAGGGAAGCTCATAAGAACATAAGAACATAAGAACAAGCCAGCTGGATCAGACCAAAGTCCATCTAGTCCAGCTCTCTGCTACTCGCAGTGGCCCACCAGGTGCCTTTGGGAGCTCACATGTAGGATGTGAACGCAATGGCCTTCTGCGGCTGTTGCTCCCGATCACCTGGTCTGTTAAGGCATTTGCAATCTCAGATCAAAGAGGATCAAGATTGGTAGCCATAAATCAACTTCTCCTCCATAAATCTGTCCAAGCCCCTTTTAAAGCTATCCAGGTTAGTGGCCATCACCACCTCCTGCGGCAGCATATTCCAAACACCAATCACACGTTGCGTGAAGAAGTGTTTCCTTTTATTAGTCCTAATTCTTCCCCCCAGCATTTTCAATGAATGTCCCCTGGTTCTAGTATTGTGAGAAAGAGAGAAAAATGTCTCTCTGTCAACATTTTCTACCCCATGCATAATGTTATAGACTTCAATCATATCCCCCTCTCAGATGTCTCCTCTCCAAACTAAAGAGTCCCAAACGCTGCAGCCTCTCCTCATAGGGAAGGTGCTCCAGTTCCTCAATCATCCTTGTTGCCCTTCTCTGCACTTTTTCTATCTCCTCAATATCCTTTTTGAGATGCGGCGACCAGAACTGGACACAGTACTCCAAGTGCGGTCACACCACTGCTTTATATAAGGGCATGACAATCTTTGCAGTTTTATTCTCAATTCCTTTTCTAATGATCCCCAGCATAGAGTTTGCCTTTTTCACAGCTGCCATGCATTGAGTTGACATTCCCATGGAACTATAAACTAAGACGCCTAAATCCCTTTCCTGGTCTGTGACTGATAGCACTGACCCCTGTAGCGTGTATGTGAAGTTTGGATTTTTTGCCCCTATGTGCATCACTTTACATTTTGCTACATTGAACTGCATTTGCCATTTCTGAGCCCACTCATCTAATTTATCAAGGTCCGCTTGGAGCTCTTCGCAATCCTTTGTGGTTCTCACCACCCTACATAATTTGGTATCATCTGCAAACTTGGCCACCACGCTACCCACCCCTACTTCCAGGTCATTTATGAATAGGTTAAAGAGCACTGGTCCCAAAAGCGGATCCTTGGGGACACCACACCCGACATCTCTCCATTGTGAGAACTTCCCATTTACACCCACTCTTTGTTTCCTGTTTCTCAACCAGTTTGTAATCCATAGGAGGACTTCCCCTCTTATTCCTTCATTGCTGAGTTTTCTCAACAGTCTCTGGTGAGGGAACTTTGTCAAAAGCCTTTTGGAAATCCAAGTAGACAATGTCCACCGGTTCACCCCTGTCCACATACCTGTTTACACCCTCAAAGAACTCTAGTAAGTTTGTAAGACAGGATTTGCCTCTGCAAAAGCCATGCTGACTCTTTCTCAGCAGGTCTTGCTTTTCTACATGTTCTATAATTTTATCTTTAATGATAGATTCTACTAATTTTCCAGGAACAGATGTCAAACTGACTGGCCTGTAATTTCCCGGGTGCCCCCTAGATCCTTTCTTAAAGATTGGTGTGACATTGGCCATCTTCCAGTCTTCAGGGATGGAGCCTGATTTCAGGGATAAGTTGCATATTAAAGTGAGAAGATCAGCAATTTCATGCTTGAGCTCTTTAAGAACTCTTGGGTGAATGCAATCTGGGCCAGGGGATTTGGTAACATTTAGTTTATCAATGGCTGCCAGAACTTCTTCCTTTTCTACCACTATCTTCAAGTAGTTCCTCAGTTAAGCCTCCTAGAAGCTTGGTTCAGGTGCAGGAATGTTCCTCACCTCCTCTTGGGTGAAGACAGATGCAAAGAATTCATTCAGCTTCTCTGCAATCTCCCTGCCATCTTTTAGCACACCCTTTGTTCCTTTGTCATCTAACGGGCCTACCGCTTCCCTTGCTGGCTTCCTGCTTTTGATGTACTTGAAGAACTGTTTGTTGCTGGTCTTGATGTTCATAGCCATGCGTTCCTCATAATCCTTTTTTGCCTCCCTAATAGCTAACTTGCTTCTCTTTTGCCACCGTTTGTGTTCCCTCTCATATTCTTCATCAGTTAAACTGGACTTCCATTTTCTAAAAGACATTTTCTTTTTTCTGATAATTTCCTCAACCTCTCTTGTTAACCATGGTGGCTTTCTTTTGGACTGGGTGCTGCCTTTTCTAACCTGTGGAACACATTCCAGCTGAGCTTTTATTACTGTGTTTTTAAATAACCTCCAAGCATCCTGGACAGTTTTGACTCTCTTGATTTTCCCTTTCAGCTTCCTGTGCACTATCCCCCTCATCTTTGAGAAATTTCCCCTTTCTGAAGGCTTAATGTAACTACATTAGTAGTTGCCACTTGTTCGCATGCTGAGATACTGAATCTGACAGTATTGTGGTCGCTGTTCCCTATCGGCTCAACAACACTGACTTCCTGCACCAGGTCCTGGGTCCCACATAGAATTAGATCTAGGATCACCTCTCCCCTGGTTGGTTCCACAACCATCTGCTCTAAGCCACAGTCATTTAGCATATCCAGGAATGCTCTCTCCTTACTATGACCTGAACATGCATTTTTCCAGTTTATATGGGGATAGTTAAAATCACCCATTACCACTACATTTTTGTTTTTGTTGGCCTCTCTAATTTCTTTTTCCATCTCAGAATCCTCTTGTGCACTTTGGTCAGGGGGACGATAATATATTCCTAATATTAAACTGTCCTTCACACCTGGTATTGATATCCACAGTGATTCTGTAGGGGAACCAGCTCCCCTTGCATTGTCTATTTTATGTGATACTATGCTCTCTTTGATGTAAAGGGCAACTCCACCCCCAATGCGCCCTGTCCTATCCTTCCTATAGAGCCTGTAGCCTGGTATAACAGCATCCCACTGGTTCTCCTCATTCCACCATAAGGTGAAGGGATGGGCGAAGGGCCGCCTGGTGGTGGCCCCAGCAGAATGCTGTGCTGTGTGAAGGAGCAGCCTGGTGGGGCGGGAGGGGGGCGAGGGGGGAAGGCGGATGGGTGTGGGGGTGATTTTCCACCCCCATGTGACTGAACGGTGGCCCTTATGGTGGAATGAGGAGAAGCTCGCACAGGCTCTCGGCAGTCCAGCTTGATTTGGGATGGGGGGCACTTTCTCTGGGCCTTCTGTTGCCCAGGGAGCTTGAAGGGGATGGGGTGGGAAAGCTCTCACCAGGCTTGGCGAAAACTTCCCCACCTCCACTCACCCCGAAGCTCACTAGGCTAACCCTGAATCTCCCCGGACTGCAGAGCAGGGAAGCTCTTGCCAGACTCTCAGCGACCTGGCGAGCTTTGGTGTAAGTAGAGGTGGGGAAGCTCTTGCTGAGCCTGGTGAGAGCTTTTCCACCCTGCCCCCTTCAAGCTCTCCAGGCCACAGAAGACCCAGAGAAAGCACCCCCATCCCAACTAAAGCTGGGCTGCTGAGAGCCTGGTGCGAGCTTCCCTGCCCCATGACCTCCCCAACCCCACACCCCACTTACCTTAGGCTGCGGCACTCCCAGGCAGCCTGGCAAAGCCAGGCGAAGGGACGGGCGAAGGGCCGCCTGGTGGTGGCCCCAGCAGAATGCTGTGCTGTGTGAAGGAGCAGCCTGGTGGGGCGGGGGGGCGAGGGGGGAAGGCGGATGGGTGTGGGGGTGATTTTCCACCCCCATGTGACTGAACGGTGGCCCTTATGGGTTAAAAGTCCTCATATGTCCCCGTGGAAGCTCCACCTTTGATCTAAAGTCACCCAGCAGGCTTCCTCTGTAGAAGTGGAGAATCAAAACCTGGTTCACCAGATAGAGTCCACCGCTGTTAACCACTAGACTAGGCTTGCCTCCTCTCTTTCTCTCTCTTGCTGTCCTCCCACCCTCTACTTTGTATTTCTAAATCTACATTAACATCCCTCATTAAACATAGATTATGTCTCATTAAACATAGATCATGTCTTCTGAAATGCTGCTAGTGAGGAACAGTAGGGGGAAATTATCTTCTCCCTTTTCCAAGTGGTCCAAGCTATATGCTTGAGTTACATGAGTTACTATAAAAATTAAGATAATTTAATCAGCAAGATCTAGTGACACTAAAATATATTTTCATGCACAAAGTATAGATGACCTTTGTCAATGTCTCAATCCACAGTATGGAGAAAAATTGATGAGAATTGACATTCACCTTTTCTTTGGAATTCTGCCTCTCATGTCAATATTCATTCTTAAAGCAAATAGCCCAAGAAAAGAATCAAGACATTTTACAGTGCATTCCTATGCGGAGTTATTCCAGTCTGAACCTGTTGCCCTGATCTCATTAGGTCTTGGAAGCAAAGCAAGACCAGCCCTGAGTAGTACTTGGATGGGGGAACCATCAAAGAAGTCTCTGCTACACAGAGACACAATGGCAAACCACCTCTGAATATTTCTTGCCTTGAAAACTCCAAGAGGTTACCATGAAATGGCTGTAGCTTGACAACATTGTCCACCATCAAGCCTACTGAAATCAGTGAGCTTTGACTGGAATAACTGGTTTTGTTGTTTTCTTGTGTGAAAACAAGAAAGCATTCAGATTTCAACACGTATTCAAGGTACAATTTTATGTTTAAATTTTAAATTAAAAAGCAACCAAATAGGCGTGACAGACTTCAAATTCATTAGGGCTGTTGAAAAGAACTGCCAAGAACCCAGAAGAAGCTGCCAGCTTTTCTATGTGTACAGAACAGGTCATGCTAAACTTTCTCCCTAGACCCATTTCTCTGTATACACAATTGTATGGAGGAATGCAGTACTGTGATTCCACACTATAATTATTTTTTTACTACCACAATAGAAGCATTTTCTTTCAATTTAAACTACTTCAAAGGAGTGAAGATTTGAATCTATTCCAAAGCAGCCATAAGTTCAACCGGTGGACGTGCTACATGAAGACAGGTTTGTATTAAACTGAATACATATTGTTTAAGAAATATACTCAATATGTACACTATATATACCTTTGAATTTATCAGTGATAATTAACCATAGTTTTGTTTTGAAAGGGCTAATGTATCTGACCAATGACTGAAAAAGTATAGAACACTCTAGAATCATTTGTACAAATCAGCCTTCCCAATGCTGTTTAAAGAAGCTTTTTACAACACCTGGATTGGGAGCTGAAGGACATTTTAAGAATTCTTTGCTCACAGGACTCCAGCCACATTTCAGTGTTCGCTGCTTTGTGTAGAAGAGTTTGGGAATGCTTTTAGTGTGAGATGTGAATAATTTCCTTTCTTCCAGCTTTCCTCTTGCAGTCATCTCGAAGGAATGCAGATATCAAGTAACTCAATGTATCTGGTTGCACATGGTTAAACAACTGCAGTGGAAAAGTACCAGGCTCATTACATTTCTGTATCAGCACTAAAAAATATTAAGATGCAGGATGAAGCTATCTCCTTAAATGAATGCACAGATGCACAATGTACAAATATGAGGGGGATACCAAATTCATATTGTGACCTAGTTCAGACTTCTTTCCTTCTTACATTTTTATCCCTCCCTCCACTTATCCCGCTCCCCATTATTGCTGAAGGACAGAATGACTAACCAAAACCATCCAATTAACGTCAGGGCTGAATGAACCTCCCCAGTCTTGGTTTGCTTTAGTCCACATTGGCTCTCAACAGTCTCTGCACAATTTCCCTCTGTGGCCCAGAAAGGCTCCCATTGACTACATGGGACATCACCATAATAAGAAGGTGCCAGTTTTGTAACGCACAACAATGATCTCAATATTCTGTTCCTATTAAATAAACAAGAGCTGAATCATGATCTGGCTGCCTGAAGAGGTGGAAGAAAAAGTGACTACTATGGACCTAGCAGTTGTGTTACCAGATTCGGTGTCATGGAAAACTTCTGCTTTCCCTCCCATGCTGTTTGTCCTAGCATGTCCTGAGAGCATGTAATTGAGATCAACTGGACCTGGGGAGGGGGAGGGGGAAAAGGGCCCCCTCACAGTTCTTTCCACTAGAGAAAATAGTGGGGGAGCGATGGAGGAAGGAAGGAACAGAAGACACTCCCACAAGAGGCGTAGCTGGGCCAGAGTGCGCCACTCTGTCTTTTTCGACACCCCCCACCACTTTTTCGACACCCCACCACCACTTACTTTAGGAAATCAAGCAAGTTGGAGGCCTGTACTGGTGGGAACTACATTTCCCAGGGTATTTTGGGAAATGTAGTTCCCACACAGGCAGGCCTGTTCTGCAGCCTGCTCGGTTTCCTAAAGTAAGGAGGTAATGAAACTCTTGAGGAAAAATCACACCTGCCCCCCTGTGGCGCCCTCTCCTTAGCTGTCCCCCACACTTACTTTAGGAAATCAAGCAGGCTGCAGAACAGGCCTTCCTGTGTGGGAACTACATTTCCCAGGAGACCCTGGGAAATGTAGTTCCCACCAGAACAGGAAGGCCTGTTCTGCAGCCTGCTTGGTTTCTTAAAGTAAGTGGGGGGCCGTCCTGGGCGGGCTGGGGGAAGGGGGAGGGGTCGGGGGAATTTTGCATCCCCCACATGACCGAAATTCGTGTGCCTGGTGCGTGGCGCACCCCTGTCCCCTGGGAGCTTCGCCACTGCTCCCACAGCCCCCCCGCCCTGGCCTTTGTGCAGGTCAGCTTTTGCCATCCCCAGGCCCTGGGGACATCTGCCTGTCACTCTGATCTCCCCGTCTTACATTAATTCAAGCTGCCACTCAAGAACAACAGCCAATCAGAACACAGGACACCGGGCATGCTCAGATATGCTTGAATTAAATACAGAAGTCCTGGACTCATGTGAAAGAAACTGGAGTATTTCTTCCCGGTGTTCACTGGATTCCTTCACAAAATGGGCAGCTATGCGAAGGGAGAAACCAGGATAAAACAGAAACCAGGATAAGACCTGGATTGTAAGAAACCAGTTGGAACCAGGTATGATTGAGCCGTGCAGAAATGGGTGGCCTATGTTTATCAATTTCCCTGCTGATAAAATCAGAATCCAAGGAATAGATTACAAAGTATTCAAAGGACCCATGATGATATTTAATACAATTCTGAATGTTTGGTGGCCCTAACATAGGCAGGAAGAGCATAGTTATTTTTTAAAAGACCCCACACTCCCTAACAAAGCCCACATTTGGGGGGAGGGTGCTATGCATGTGTGTTGCCTTCACACAGCCTCCCAATGTTGGCAGCAGAAAGCAGTGGGTAGATACTGGCTGGGGCTGGGGATTTGGCTAAAGTAAAGTGAGCTAGCAAATGTTTGTTCTGTCATTTACACTGGCAAAATCCCACTGTGCTTACGTAGGAGAATCAATTGACAATGAAAACACTCAGAAACCAGTGTGGTGATGTTTTAACTTCTCTGGCTATTCAGTTACAGACTTAAAAGGTGCCATACTTGAGCAAATATGTTTCAAGGAGAGATTAGCACAGAAGCTTATCGAGGGGAAATGGCTCCCGGGGCAAAACCACCTCTGGGCGCTCCCCACCCCCCAAAAGCCCCCTGCGCTGGAATGAACATCAGGCAGGGAGATCGGGGGGGGGGGGGCAGGCAGAGGGGCAGGGAGATCAGGTGGCTGGCCAGGAAAAATAAATTGGTTCTGCTCTTATGGTGTTTACATGGTGGTGGGCTCATCCCTGGATTTTAGAAAAGAATTTCCAATTTGGCAATTTTTGAATACCCTGGGAGGAGGAAAATATGTGACAAACCCGCTTTAGGATCAGGAACCATGCAGACTTTTAGCACAAAATGGGGTATTTCTCTTGCTCAACCCAGGATATTTGAACCGTGCAGAAATGACCATAAGCAAAGCCATCATTTGCATTATTTGCACAATCCAGTCTTTTTCCCTTGGTAAACTTGTATAATAACTTGTCCACAGAACATTTTTTATAGAACTATGGGATGGTTTCTGAATAATATTTGCATCTTTGTATATATGTAAACACCCCCCCCCCCCAATATTTGGGAGCCCTATGCAGCATTTGGCAGTCCCATGAATGGAAGGTAGCCATGAGGTAGTTTATTGTGACAAAATCAAAAGGAGAGTTCTGTGGCTTCTTCAAGTCTAACACATTTAGGGTCAATCTTAAGCAGATCTACTCAGAAGGAAACTATTGAATTTAATAGGACTTAGCCCAAGGTAAGAGTATAAAATAATTACAATAAAAGTTTTTATGATCTTGAGAACATTTTGTTCAATGCACAGTACTCTAAATTTTCCTCCACCCTGGAAGTTTATTTTCTAGGAAATTTCTTTGTCCTGACAGTCTGGAAGTGTGAGTTTCCACTTTCCCCCATACATGTGGCACAATGCTTCACTTTCCTGAGCATCTGAATATGATCTGCTAAACACATTCCTTGTTTTGTCAGAATTGTCAGTATTGTGCACTGATCCCTCCTCCTTCAGTTTGATGGCATACTATAATCAGGATAAATGATTTTGGTTTGATTAAGGGGACTATCAATAATTACTGAGGACAGCCTGGCCCTATAACTCGATAACCTTATATATCAATTTACCTTTGCTGAAGCTAATTGCTAAACTGTTAGTTGAAGTTCTGGTTCTTAATTGATTTCCTTTCTTATCTGTGACATTTCTTTGGCCAAGATAAACAGAATATTGCTACTCCAGAGTTAATGGTTACTGGATGAATATAGTCTAGATAAATACAGCAGTTTTCCAGAGTTCCTACAAATACCAATGAATGATGACATAGATTATGACATCAGCCTGTCTATTCTAAGCAAGGAAGAAGGACTCTCACCTGATAGCATTGTGTAGGTTTGATTAAACAGTCATTTGTAGGCTTTTGGAATATCAAGACCCTCTTTAAGATCCTGGAAGTGAAGCTGGTGAGATTTTGAATTTCAGAGGGAATTTCTAATGACTGAACTCTTTTTTTGTTCAGAAAGGGTTTGTCTTTATTTTTGGTTGGTAGTCCCTAATCACTTTTTTATAGTTTAACTGCTGCTACTGTTTCTGTGTATGTGATAAGTGATAGTGTCTACAAAAGGCTAGAGGGAAAAGCACATAAATTCAAAATTAGGGACACAGACAGGATATACAGGTGCCTCTATGCTAATAGCCTTTGACCTAAAATGGGGGAGCTGGAGTACAGAGTTTTGAAGGAGGACATTGATATAGTGGGCATTACAGAGATATGGTGGAACGAGGAGAACTAGAGGGATGCTGTTATCCCAGGTTACAGGCTCTACAAGAAGGATAGGACAGGGCATATTGGGTGTGGTGTTGCCCTCTACATCAAAGAGAGCAAAGTGTCACATAAAATAGACAATGCAAGGGCAGCTGATTCCCCTACAGAAGCACTATGGATATCAATACCTGGTGTGAAGGATAGTCTAATATTAGGAATATATTATCATCCCCCAGACTAAAGTGCACAGAAGGATTCTGAGATGGAAAAAGAAATTAGAGAAGCAAAAACGTAGTGGTAATGGGTGATTTCAACTATCCCCACATAAACTGGAAAATTGCATGTTCAGGTCATAGTATGGAGAGAACATTCCTGGATATGCTAAATGACTGTGACTTAGAACAGATGGTTGTGGAACCAACCAGGGGAGAGGTGATCCTAGATCTAATTCTATGTGGGGCCAAGGACCTGGCATGGGAAATGTCAGTGTTGTTGAGCTGATAGGGAACAGCGACCACAATGCTGTCAGATTCAGTATCTTTGCGTGCGAGCAAGTGACAACTACTAATGTAGTTACACTTGCCTTCAGAAAGGGAAATTTCTCAAAGATGAGGGGGATAGTGTAGTATCTCTGCGTGAGGGGGATACTGTAGTTACACTTGCCTTCAGAAAGGGAAATTTCTCAAAGATGAGGGGGATAGTGCACAGAAAGCTGAAAGGGAAAATCAAGAGAGTCAAAACTGTCCAAGATGCTTGGAGGTTACTTAAAAACACAGTAATACAAGCTCAGTTGGAATGTGTTCCGCAGGTTAGGAAAGGCAGCACCCAGTCCAAAAGTAAGCCACCATGGTTAACAAGGGGGGTTGTGGGAAAAAGAAGATGTCTTTTAGAAAATGGAAGTCCAGCTGAACTGATGAAGAATACAAGAAGGGACACAAGTAGTGGTAAAAGAGAAGCAAGTTAACTTTAAGGGAAGCAAAAAAGGATTATGAGGAACGCATGGCTACAAACATCAAAACCAGCAACAAACAGTTCTTCAAGTACATCAAAAGTAGCAAGCCAGCTAGGAAAGGGATAGGCCCGTTAGATGATGAAGGAACAAAAGGTGTGTTAAAGGATGACAGGGAGATTGCAGAGAAACTGCATGAATTCTTTGCATCTGTCTTCACCCAAGAGGAGGTGAGGAAAATTCATGCATCTGAACCAAGCTTCTAAGGAGGCGAATCCGAGGAACTAGTGAAGATAGTGGTAGACAAGGAAGAAGTTTTGGCAGCTATTGATAAACTAAATGAAACCAAATCCCCTGGCCCAGATTACATTCACCCAAGAGTTCTTAAGGAGCTCAAGCATGAAATTGCTGATTTTCTCACTTTAATATGCAGCTTATCCCTGAAATCAGGCTCCATCCCTGAAGACTGGAAGATGGCCAATGTCACACCAATCTTTAAGAAAGGATCTAGGGGGGACCCAGGAAATCACAGGCCAGTCAGTTTGTCATCTGTTCCTGGTAAATTAGTAGAATCTATCATTAAAGGTAACATTATAAAACATGTAGAAAAGCCAGACCTGCTGAGGAAGAGGCAAGCATGGCTTTTGCAGAGGCAAGTTCTGACTTACAATCTTACTAGAGTTCTTTGAGAGTGTAAGCAGGCATGTGGATCAGGGGAAACCAGTGGACATTGTCTACTTGGATTTCCAAAAGGCTTTTGACAAAGTTCCTCACAAGACACTTTTGAGAAAACTGAGCAATCAAGGAATAAGAGAGGAAGTCCTCCTATGGGTTCAAAACTGGTTGAGAAACAAGAAGCAAAAGGTGGCTGTAAATGGGAAGTTCTCGCAATGGAGAAATGTAGGGAGTGGTGTCCCCCAAGGATCCGTTTTGGGACCAGTGCTCTTTAACCTATTCATAAATGACCTGGAAGTAGGAGTGGGTCGTGTGGTGGCCAAGCTTGCGGATGATACCAAATTATGTAGGGTAGTAAGGACTGAAAAGGATTGCAAAGAGCTCCAAGTGGACCTTTATAAATTAGGTGAGTGGGCAAAGAGATGGCAGATGCAGTTCAATGTAGCAAAATGTAAAGTGATGCACATAGGGGCAAAAAAATCCAAACTTCACATAGACGCTACAAGGGTCAGTGCTATTCATCACAGACCAGAAAAGGGATTTGGGTGTATTAGTTGATAATTCCATTGGAAAGTCAACTCAATGCATGGCAGCTGTGAAAAAGGCAAACTCTATGCTAGGGATAATTAGGAAAGGAGTTGATAATAAAACTGCAAGGATTGTCATGCCCTTGTGTAAAGCCGTGGTGCAACTGCACTTGGAGTACTGTGTTCAGTTCTGGTCGCCACATCTCAAGAAGGATATCGAAGAGATAGAAAAAGTGCAGAGAAGGGCAACAAGGATGATTGAGGGACTGGAGCACCTTCCTTATGAGGAGCGGGTGCAGCGTTTGGGACTCTTTAGTTTGGAGAGGAGACATCTGAGAGGGGGATATGATTGAAGTCTATAACATTATGCATGGGATAGAAAATGTTGACAGAGAGAATTTTTTCTCTCTTTCTCACAGTACTAAAATCAGGGGGTATACATTGAAAATGCTGGGGGGGGGGGAGAGAGAATTAGGACTAATAAAAGGAAACATTTCTTCACGCAACGTGTGATTGGTGTTTGGAATATACTGCCACAGGAAGTGGTGATGGCCACTAACCTGTATAGCTTTAAAAGGGGCTTGGGCATTGCAAGGAAAGAGGAATTGATGTGAAAATAAAGAATCATACCTCTAACTCACAGAAGGCAGAAGAAAAACAACAATAACAAGAATGTAGCATTGCATGTTGAAACAGGCAGAGATGAGAAATGTGAAACAATTTCCTTTGCAATTGCAAATATTTCCCCAGGAAGGTCTGAGGTGGGGACGCTTCTTGCTCCAATGATTCTGGGAAGCCTACGTGCTTCCTCTTTAGCTTCTCTTGGGGCCACTGTGACATCATGCTTAACACTAGCCTGTTGCATATCTGAGCTCAGGCTTCCCATTTGGGGATAAGGGAGAGGTCAGCTCTCATTTGCCATACCTTTTATGGGGAAAAAAACCCCAACTAATCTGTCGTAATTGCTAAACTACTAAATCACTGGCTAATATCACTGCCCTACAACAAGATAACATAGGATGAAACCAAAAATCAAAACACAAAAAAGAATTCTTGCAGCAAAATACTGGGAACTGACTCAATTCCACATTCTGTTAAATGCTTCCTGCATAGTCTTGGTTCAGGAATTTAGTCTCTGTGTTCTTGGAGAGGAACTATGTACTGCCCTTGTCCTTCCTCATGGGTTTTTTGAGGGGGGAAATGTTACATTGTTTAAAACTCCATTGCTTTCTGTTTCATTATCTGTGTTGCATTTCCAGTTCTGCCATGCTATGGAACTAACCCTGTAGCTCTAGATAGGGATACTTTGATTCAGCACAGAGATTGGTACATCCAGCTCAATATTCTGCTGTGCTAACTGCATTAAAATTCATGGGCATTGCATAAGACCAGTGCTATGCATGCTTACCTGGCTTGAGTTTGTGTGCTTGGATCGAGCTGTCTGCTTAAGGTCTACCATCTAGACACTTCTCCTTGCACAACTGCAGAGGGGTATTTATGGAGAAGTTCTTGGTGGATTGTTCCCACTGGACACAAATTGTCTTCCCATAGTGCATTGTTTGTCTCTGGGTACACTTTGATTTGTAAGAAAAAATGCTGATTTAATTTTCTGTTTGTTAGCTTTACTCTTGGGTCTAGGAGGAGCTTTCCCAAAATTGGCACAGGTCCCTAATAAGTTTGTCAGATGAATACAGGGTGTGTGTGTACACCAGGCCCGTAGCCAGAAAATTTTCATTGGGGCAGTGGCAAGTGAGTACAGTGAGCTCGTGAGTTCAATGAGTACAGTCAGTCCATCATTATTTCTTTTCTTTAATATTTATTTGATTGTGTTTTGTTATTTATTTACCAATGTTGTACTTGAGACTGTATACAGGGGGTGGATAGTTGGTATAAAGCAATGCAACTGAATAGCATGCAGGATCTAATAAGCAATGCAGTCAATCTAGGATTACAAAAATTAGAAAAGTGCAAAAAAGTTTCAGACATCCTATGTCACACACCAACTTTTCCAATTAGGACACTTCAGCCAGGCTAACTGTTTATTCTGTTCTAGTGAGCTGCATAGAGAATTCACATTTGGAAGGTTTATGATGTGATTCACACCTTTTTACCTCAGCTTCTTTCTCTTTTCACATGGAGAATTTACACTTGAAAGACTCATGATCGGTTTCACATCAACCCTAGTGTTGATTAGAGGGGCAAATGATTGATGGGGTCCCACTCCCTTCTGTGCAACTGTGGCTATTGGCCTGGTGTGCACACATTGAAGCTAGCCGCTGAGAAGCAGAAAGCCTAGTTGTAGTGTTATGGACTAAAAAGTCATCACATTTCCTCCCTTGTCCAGGCAATGTTATATGTGTGTGGACTTCTTGCAGATTCTTATTTGCTTATAGGTAGGGACATACTGCCAGTGGGGACCTGGGGTATCCCATGTCCCCGGGCCCACAATGTTTTATCATATGGGGGGCACTGGGTGCTGGCTGGGTCCCTGTGCCTGACCTCTCCCATGTGTGATGACCTGACTGGCGCCCAGCGGTTCCCCCCGAGCTGGGGCACTGCTCACTGGCTGAGGTGTTCGCCACGGTCACAAACCAACTCTTGCTCCTCTCAGAAAGGCCAAGGAGGGCAGGAGCCAACCTACCACCATGGCACCCAACTGAGTTGCCCGTTCAAGCCGCCTGTCCCTGAGTCCCACCTCTGTTTTCCCAGCAGGCTGGCTTCTGCCCTCCCTAGACCCTGAGGAGGCCAGGGGGGCAGGGCTCAGCAGTGGATGGCCCAGGTGGGTGCTGTGGTGGCAGGCTGGTTCAGGAGCTTGCCTGCCACTGCAGTCCCCCCTGAACTGCCCCCCGAACTGCCCCCGAGCCCTGCCCCCGAGCCCTGCCATCCCCGACCTCCCTGCTGGCTCCTGTAAGTGGGGCGGGGGGCACCAGGTGGAGAGGTAGGGAGCCAGTCATGCCTCCAGGCACCATTTAGGCCCCATGTACCACTGCTTGCAGGTCTGTCCAGAAGTCCCTTATATATTGTATTTACCAGTATGTTACTTTTATTTATATATGGATTAAGTGATCTGTTGGTATTGTTCTACATCTAAAAACTATTTGTGAGACTAAGTACAGCTGTGTGCACTTTATGATAGAAGCAACCCAGCCACTCAAGACCAATAGCCAATCCACAGCCTGAGGTGGCCAGGGATGGCGCAGCTGCTGTGCTGCCCTGCCACCTTCAGAGGACTTTCCAGCAGTGTGGAGAGGCAGAAAAATTTAAAAAACCCTCCGCTTTTGGAAAGCTCTTCATAGGGTAGTGTTAGTCCAAGCTCCAGGCCATGATGTACCTACCAGAAAAGCTGGGGTAGAAGCTGACTAATGTTGGTTCCACCCTCAGGAACACTTGTGGCACATTCTTGCTACACTGATGGGGTCATCTGCAGCTGCAGCGCCAATGCATCTCCCAGTACCACGTCCAGTCATCCCAGAGGGCCACAGCATGCACTTGCTGGTGTATTTACCCTTCTATTAGGGTATGTGCCTGGGGATGGCAGAGTCACCGGTGCAGGTTGCACCACCTCCACAGGTCGATTCCCCCCTCCCCTGATTGAGTCACAACAGTTGTAGAGGAGAATAATTAAAACTCTGTAAAATTGTATTTTTAAAATGTAATTGACAACTGTCAGTATCCTTTTGACTGAGGTGAGGACACAGAAAGCTACCATGATTGGGACAAGAAAATGGTCATTTGGTCATATTACAGGATAGTGTCTATGTAATTAATACAATATTTGTGAATCTTTACACTGTGTTGATGTTTATGCTACACTTTAGTAGATGTAAAGGAGCAAAATCTGTCACAGACATATTGTTACGGTTCTAATATGCCTGTTTCTCATTTACTTGAATATATTTCCGCTTTTTTTCAGATAGGTGTCAGCTCTTACCAGCTTTAACTCAGCCTGGCTGATTTTACAAGAACATCTGAATAAAAGCATCACCTTCTGTATCTCTGGCAGAGACTGAAAGACTTAACAGTGCGTAGTCAGCTGCAGAGGAATGCTGCGGTCAGGTGATAAAAATAGAGTTGAGTAACTTTCATTTTATATGGGCCAAGGGATTCAGATATCACTTTAATAACATTTCCATGTGGTAAGGGAAAAACATTTTAAATGACGTGGGTGCTCTGGAACCAGGCCACAGTAATATATTTCACAGGGAAGTTGTAGTTGCAACAATTAGACATAATAATTGTAGTCAATTATGATTCCTTTATTTAATAGCTAAGCACTGGACACTAGGTAGAGAGCCAAATCTATATTATGAGGGCAGCCAAAGATTCCATTTAGGGATGTGCAAACCTAAGGGGACACTCAGGTTTGGAGGGGAAAAATGTAGCTTTCTATTTTGAAAAACCTAATTTGGGGGTAACTTAATGATGATGTGTCTGCACAAGTGCAGGTGGCTTATGATACTAAAATTCTAGAATTTGGATGGAATTTTGCATTGATTATGGGATCCCAAAATGGTGCATGAACACTAATGGCAAACAGAACCAAGAAGAGTAGGAGGAACAGGTATTGGCCAGTTGGAGAATGAGGTGACAGATCAGTCAGGCTAGAGTTGATGTGGGGAGGGAGAATGAAGAGAAGGAAGAGACTGAGCAAAGGGTGAAGAGTTATAGCAGCAAGCTGGCAAGAATGGGAAGTGAAATTTCTTCTCACACTCTTATAGCATCTAATAATAAAATGAATTTGCTATATTGTACATCATGAACTTTCTTCAAAAAAGTTCCAGATGATCACCGGATGTTGTGGCTTGGTTCAGAAGATCCACCACATTGGAAGGAGCCATGGTCATGTGCATCTCATTCTTCTCCTTCATCCCCTTCTCCTTCTCTTTTTATGTAGCCCATTTTGTTCATGCTGAGACTTTACTGTGCATGAGGCACAACAGTAAGGGATGGGTGCTAGCTGGCTTCTGCAGGGAAGGGCAAATAAGCATTGTTGAGATTTCCCCTGCCCTTGCAATCCTAAGCAAGAATCCTATTTAGGACTGCTCAGTGGGGCTTGCTCTCATAATTAGAACATTCTTCTCCCACCCTTCCTCTAAGGAGCTCTGGGCAGTCTACATTGATTTCCTCCCCTGTATTTTACCCTCACAACAACCCTGGGAGGTACATCAGGCTGAAAGCGAGGGACTGGTCCAAGGTCATGCAAAGAGCTTCATGTCACATCAAGGATTTGAACATGGGTCTTTACAGTTTATTATGGATTGCAATTATAATTGGTTGATTCTTTCCTTACATCTCAGAATTACAGTCCTGAAAACTATGGACTCCAGTTTGGATTGGAAGGGAAATCAATGTTCATAGTTCTGTGCTTTAATCACCACAGCAAATTATGATAAGCAGTAAAAAGAATTGGAAAAAGAGCAAGAGGAGGGGGGGGGGAGAACAAAGGATAGTACTCTAAACCTGGGGTTGGAAAATCTTGAACTGTGTCTGTGTTGACCTTGCTATCTCCATTGTTACTCACATGCTGCACTTCATTGTTACTCACTTGCCAGGCCACTCCTATTCGGATGCCCTCACCTATTGACCTTTACTCACAGGTATATATACTCCACTTGCTTTCCCTTCCAACTATCAGATCCTCTGAAGATGCCAGCCAGAGATGCAGGTGAAATGTCAGGAGAGAATGCTGCTAGAACACGGGCATACAGCCCGGAAACCAAACAGCACCCCATTTTGTGTCAGGTGTGGTGAGTACTTGCCACAAACATGCTCATCAGGCAAACTTATCTTATTTGATTATGTACAAGGCAACTCTTGATTGGATCATCCAGAGGATATTCCCTGATGAAGTTCATCTCAAGCACAGGACATGCAAAGCAGTTTGCAGCTGTGTTTGCTCAGCTAAAGAATGAAATTATCTCATTTATGGAGACGAGGCCATATTCACTAGGGGTGTGGTTATTTGTGTCATTAAAATGATGGACACACGTAACATATGGATTTGCTTGTTGTTCATCCCTTCTTTGGGCCTGCACAGCTGGATGCATTTTTAAAATTAACAATATTGGCTCTATTGCATGCCCTGGTTTCACCAAAATTACTGCTTAATATCACACTTATACCTATTGCAAATTATTTGGTAGACTTAAAATTTCAGAATGGCGAAACCCCTTGGATTTCTCACCCAGCTCTTGCCTCAGCAATAAGTCATTCCTGGGCCAAGCTCCCTGCAGGCAGAGAAAGAGAACATTTTCCTTAAGAGGTGGAATCACTGGTTGATTTTGGACTTTCTAAATGCTCTGTGGCTTAGCCGGGGAGCATACCTGCTGTGGGGCTTCTCACCCTGCTTGAAGTTCCCCACTGCTGCCCGCCTCTGTCCTTCGCTCAAGTAAAGGCAGGTGAGGGAAGCCCCGAATGGTTCCCCATAAGCACCTTGAGCTCTTCTGACAGTCTCTTTCGTGCATGCGCAGGCAGCCTTTGTTTCCTGCATTCGGATTGGCTGAATCTCGCCCCATTCCCCCCCTCACTTTCACTATTTTAGTTTTACATGACTCTGAACACAAATCAGGCACTGAGAATCGGTGCCCTCAAACCCCCCCCCCCCCGTCTAAAATCCTTGCGTGTATGACAGGATTGCCATTCTCCACCCCGCCTCTATCTAAAATGTAAATCTAAAATCCTTGCGTGTGCAAGAGAATTGCCGCCGTCCAATCCACGGCGCCTGCACACGCTGCTTTTCTGCTCAAGGATTTTCCCTCCTTTCTAAAAACCAAGGTTTCTCCCTCTGTTTTTTTTTCAATGCAAGGGGGCGGGGTGGGTTGCTGCTTTTCAGCACCTGTCCATTGGTGAGATGGGCCCAAGCGGTGAGGTGGGAAAACTGGACCCATTTCTGCTATGGAGAAGTTTTGCATGGCGGTGGAAAGGGGCATTTCAAAAGGACCTCAACCTTTGCAGTTCAGGAAATTTGAGGAGCAAAGCCATTGCTCTGGGGCGGAAACATGGCAGCCACGCTGCAGCATCGGGGGCTGTGCAAAACTCCCAATTGCATCAGAGCATTTCCTGTGCCAACAGAAAGGGCAATTTCAGCGTGCAAAATCAGCCCATATAGACCTGACTGCCTGGTTCAAACGGGAGGGAAGAAGAATTTGGGCGGTATCTGATGCGGCACTAATTGTTCAACATTTGGCATAGTTAATTGGTGTGTTTTTATCTGTGCTTGCTGAATTTTTGTCTGCTAATGTAGAGCTTCACATATGCCTTATAATATCATTCCTAGTGGTGTATGGAGGCACAGATAGTAGTACTGCTAACCCAGAAACCAATGTAATATATATTGGACAATGACTGGCTTTATACTGGCTTAAGATAACAATGTCTTAATAGTAAGTTTAGATTGAATGAGACATGCAGGAGCCAGAAATTTCCTAAAAGCCTACGTCAACTTGATAAGCCTAAATATAGAAATGTAAGGAATTTCAAAGTTAAACTGAGCTATTCCACCGGGCTTTTGGGGAGGCCAGCCGCTGATGTGCGCCCCCCTTTAACAGCGGGGGCCCTGCTGTTCCCCCTAGAGGAGTTTAAGCTGTTGGATGCCATCTGTTGTTTTGTAATGGTATGTTATAAGAGCGCTGTATTTTAATAAGGACCAGTACTAAATGTACGGTATTTGTTTATTTATTTGCCTGTCTATTTTATGTACCTGTTGTGAACCGCCCTGAGCCCTTCGGGGGAGGGTGGTATACAAGTTTAATAATAAATAAAAATAAATAAAAATCTGAGGCTAGCCCCTGTCCCCACAACTGAGGGAATTTTGAGAAAGGTTAGTGAGGATCACCACTAAATGGCAGCTGTGGAGAGGCAATATGTCCAGTGACTCTAAGCCAAGTATAATTCTATGAAAAATGTTCCCTGAATGAATGGGGTTTTTTTTGCAGACTGAGGGCTCTTGCAGTCTTCTGAAGCACCTCCTGCTCCAGAGAGATAGAGGAAAACAAGGACTGTCCCTTTACTTTAAAGACGAGACCATTTGGTGAAGAAAAAAAATATCACTAGAAACATTTTGGTTGAAAATATAGTGTCTATGGATACCATGTTGAGGATTATATAGGCAATATACTGATATTTGTATGTTTTATAGTTCACCCCAAAACATGTAACTGGTTGAGAATTACACTGTCTTAGGCCACATATGCCTAAGGGAAGGGGTCATGGCTCAAAGCTTTGCATGCAGACAGTCCCAGCTTCAATCTCTGCCATGTTCAGTTCCTGTGTTTGCTGGTCAGAGAAGACAGTGTACTAGATTATTTATATTGCTGTGCAGCTGTTAGTGTACTAGGGATACATTATTTGTCTTCATTCCTGCTTATATGGTCTACAGTTGCAACAGCTGTGTGGTTGCAACAGAATTGTAGTTGCAGACAATTCATGTATACAAACACATGGCATGTGTGATAAGATCAAAGTTTGCTTCTGGTCCCTCCATTTGCAAATTAAAGACTGTAATTCTAGTAGAGTCACCTTCACCTGTGAAAGGCTTATAACCAACCAACCTAAGTGTGTTTCCAGTACTATGGCAGCTGCTATTTCTGTTTTACTGCACAAGTCCTTTTTTCCTTTTTCCCGTTTTACTGCACAAGTCCTTTTTTTTGTTAATCTAGCAGCACCAAAATTTCAGAGTATCTTTAGGAGACCATCCTGACGATACCACCCAGGTTTGGTGAAGTTTGGTTCATGGGGGCCAAAAGTTATTGACCCTCAAATGTGTAGCCCCCATCCCCTATTAGCTCCCATTGGAGTGTTTTTTCAAAAAGGTGCATATACAAGCAGGCCAAGGAAAATCCCGTGATAAGCGGGGGGGGGGGGGGGGGGGGGGAGCACCAGAAATGGGACTGATCTGTGTTCCACAGTTCGGCTAATTTAATCTAGATTAAATTTTCAGTGGGAATTTGGCCTCTGTTTCACATTCAGAAGGTCCATTCTGAGAATCCACAAAGCTAATTTTTACCATGAACAGAGCCAAATATTGCAAGTGGCAGGCTGCCCCTTGTGATTGCTCACCCAGGAGATCCATCTGACTCAAGAGTAGAAAGTAGTAATGATCCTCATTTTAGCAGACAAGGAAGTGTTTTGATTGTTCTTTTTGACAGGTACAAATAAATAATGCTTGCTGTTCATTTCAGAATCAAATAGGTCAAATAATGGAAATCTAGGTTTTGAGGGTAGAAAACACTTTATTGGTTCAAAATGCTTAAAAAAACACAGTTCACACAAATTACATTTTAGATATGTCTTTAGTCATGAGCCAGGAAATAAAACACTTTATCAAAGAAAGAGGAAATTAAAGTAGCATGGGGGTATGAATGAAGACATTTTGTTATTTGGGAAAGCCTGGAATGGGATATCTTCCAAAAAAATCCAGCTTTATATTTTTATGCCTTTGCTTTGCCTTAATGTCATTTTAAACTTACATGAGATGAATCATGAAATGAGATACACATTTGCTGAAGGAATGTCTTCATATATCTGGAGTGTAAATATTCATTAAAGAGATGTTTGGGAACATGCTGTATCATTTTAAACCAGGTTCTGTATAGGGAAAACACAAGGATTTCTATATTCTAAAATAAAGAAGGGGAAAAAAGACTCTTAAGGAAACTGATATTCATTCTTATTTAATGACTTTCCACAAAAGGAGAAATGAGTTTTGATGGTATGCTTCTCTTACAGTATTGATTGACAGACCTTGTGATGATGCTGTTTCAAAAAGTCTTTGATGATGACACTCCTCAAGGAAACAATGCGGTCACATGGTGAGAGGTGAACCCTCAAGGTTATGAAACTGGATAGGAGTGTGACTTTACAGAACAGGTGCCACATAAATGGATTTGCCAGATGACAGAGACTGATCCATGCTGATTGGATTCATGCTAGCTTTACCAGTAGTTGGGCAAGTAGGTGAGTATGTGGTTATGTAAAAGTATCCCTAGATTTATTAACTACACAGGATCACATTGGCAAATATCTCTTGTCTAGAGAAACAAACATTTGTCCTTTATAAAAAAAATCAGTCTGAGTTCAGTGAAACTGTCACATTCTTTATCAGAATCTTCTTAAGAATTGTTTTATATCTACCAATAGCTTCTCCATTAAATGAAATATTTTATTTTGCACAGATCTCTGGAACAATATTCCTTTAGCTATCTTGCAATGTATTAGCAATATGTAGCAGTTAGGACTTTGGAATATTTAACTGTGCTCAGATGGACTATAAAATAATTTAGTGCAGAGCAATAATTACATTTGATAAAGGCTTTTTGGGTGGGGCGGTTGGGCCAGCTTTGTCCTTGGATATCGACACACAGCTCCCTGCAAAGAATGAGGGGCAAACCATTTCTCTCTGTTTCATGTTGCAAGATTGTTGCAGTTCAAAACAAATCCCATTCCCATGTCAAAAGAGATCCTTTATGAACTACAAGAGTACGAATTGCCAAAGATATTTAAAAGTTTATAAACATGTCTTATTTCTGTTGGATCTTTTAAATAAATGTGCAGCATGTGCAGTATTTAGAGCGTGAGGCTGAAAACTGGAAATTTACCTGGGTTTTCAACAGCTTTATGACAAATTGGTCCTTCAACAAAGCTGTTATTTTGAGGTTCTTTTAACAGAGAGACTCCTGTTAATTTCTTGATGGATTTAAGTCCACCGTAATATGTGACTCAATTATCTTTAGCTGGACTTACTAGGGGTTTGTTAACAAATGGTAGAATGTGCAAAATGTAAAATTCACAGGCTGATCATCTCTCAGAGAGCTTGGGAATAATGTACTGCGATGACCTAGTTACCTGAAGAAACCTTAGACTTGAGACTGTAATCTCACAGATGTTAACAACTATTACAAATATTATTACAAAGTCACATGAAATTCTGACCTATCTATCTGAAGATGCAAAACTCAGAATTAAAGGTAGAATGATGATAAATTGAATAATGTATGAGGCCTGTAAAGCATTGAACACTTATCTTGAACCTATTCTCTGTGCAGTGAACTCGTAGTGGGGTCTCCTCGCATTTCTCTGTTTACACATGAGGAGGCAGCCCAGTGCCTTGCAGTTGCTTGCAAGTCTCAAAGGGGCCTCTGGTTTTCCCTTGGTTCTCTTAACTCTGCCCATCAACAGCCTTAAAGGCACAGAGCTGATATTTATTCCCCCGCCACAAACACTTGTCTCTTTCTCTTTCAAAGTATCTCTGCTGATGGAACGGAGCCAAAAAGACTCCTGCTTGTACTGTTCCTTGAAAAAGCCCACTCTGTTATTTTGGATTGAAAGATCAATCTCTAGATCTGTCAATATGTGCGCTCTAGAGAAGCAGGAAGGAGCCAGCAGCACGGGGAGGGGGCAAGGGGGAAGGCTCCATGGCATTCAGCTGGGGCTGTGCTGTGCTGAGGCTGTGCTGGTGGAGGAGAGGCTGCACTGGTGGAGGAGAGGCTGCACACAGACATTAGAGATGAGTGGGGGTTTCCCTCCCACATTGCCACTATACGTATGAAAGATTGATCTCTCAATCTCTTGATCTCTGCCAAATTACAAGGCCATTAACAGCTGAATTACCCTAAATATTTGAGCTGGGTGTGAGTTTGCAGATGTGATGTTTGCTCCGAAGTATTCTCTCTTTGCAGTCTTCACTGCCACTTATAGGCTTTCATAAGTATCCTATAGAAGAAGAAGAAGAGTTAGATTTATATCCTCCCCCCTTTCTCTCCTGTAGGAGACTCAAAGGGGATTACAAACCACTGGCGTAATGCCCATTGGGCAAGGTGGGCAGCTGCCCAGGGCATCACCTTGTGGGGGGCATCAAAATGCTGGGTTCGTTTTTAAGTATTTTTAGTGGTTTTCCATTTTTGGCCTGCAGGGGATGCAGTTTTTTGGCTAGCGGCACCAAAATTTCAGCGTATCATCAGGAGACTGTCCTTATGCTACCCCCCAAGTTTGGTGAGGTTTGGTTCAGGGAGTCCAAAGTTATGGGCTCCCAAAGGGGTTGCCCCTATCCCCCATTGTTTCCAATGGGAGCTATTAGGAGATGGGGGCTACAGTTTTGAGGGTCCACAACTTTGGCCCCCTGAACCAAACTGCACCAAACCTGGGGGTATCATTAGGGCAGTCTCCTGATGAGACCCTGAACGTTTTGAGACTGTGCCTTCAGAAATGTGCCCCCCCAGCCTGCAACCCCCATTGACAGCAATACATGAAAAACCAGGGGTTGGAATGGGTGTCAGAGAGCAGATGGTGGACCAGGGAATTACAGTCCGAGAGAAAATGGATTCGCAGCCAGAATCTAAAAGCCCTCAGCCAAGCGGCTGATTCCAAGGAGTTTTGACCTAACTCCAGACAAAGGGCTGCATAGGGCACGCAATTTGGGGATTAGCTCCCATTGGAAACAATGGGGGATGGGGCACCCCCTTTGGGAGTCCATAACTTTGGACTCCTTGAACCAAACCTCACCAAACTTGGGGGGTAGCATAAGGACAGTCTCCTGATGATACGCTGAAATGTTAGTGCTGATATGTCTAAAAATGCACCCCCTGCATGCACCAATGTCCTGGTGCAAAAAGAATTTGGTCGTGGTGGAGTGGCCGACCATGGTGGGGGGGAGGCATCCAACTCAGGTTTTGCCCA
The DNA here is from genome assembly GCF_021028975.2 of Sphaerodactylus townsendi. Taxonomy (NCBI): domain Eukaryota; kingdom Metazoa; phylum Chordata; class Lepidosauria; order Squamata; family Sphaerodactylidae; genus Sphaerodactylus; species Sphaerodactylus townsendi. Next base: position 64,466,557 of record NC_059430.1, on the reverse strand, counting down.
GGGATACAGTTTGCCTCGTTACGCCCCTGTTACAAACTCCTTTCCTTTCCCCTTTCACAACAAACATCCTGTGAGGTAGGTGGGGCTGAGAGAGCTCTGTAGAGCTGTGACTTGCCCAAGGTCACCCAGCTGGCATGTGTTGGAGTGCACAGACTAATCTGAATTCCCCAGATAAGCCACTAGCCAACTTAGTTCGTATTTCTTCCTCCTCAGCTCTAGGCCATTCCATGAGGTCAGTTTGGACAGGAACGAAGAAGGCAGGAATGAATGGGAATGAACTGATGGGTTATTTAAAGAAATTGCTACAGGGAAATAAATTATAGAACTGAAATGAATGGACTTCAAATGACTGTGAATTAGTACAGCAGTATGTCTCCTTGTATCTACTTTTCATAATTAAAAATATTAGCGTATTGTTCTTGAGAGTCACCTGATAAAAATGTAAGATTGCAGAAGACCATACTTTTGCATACCTGCATACTGTGACTCATAACTATAAACATGTTCTTCTTGAATTTGCATACTGCCTTTGGAAGCTATTGAATTCCTGGTCTGCAAATATAGTGCAATGAAGCAGTAAAATTCTGAAGGAGTTATAATAGAGTTATGAATGGTTACACCATTTCAAACTGCATGTATGTCAGTTCAAATACTCCTCCATGCAAAAGATCTGTGAAAACAGATGTATAATCCAAAACATTATTTCGCGAGGAACAATAACATTCTTTCCCAGCTATTTGTGTGCTCCTCAAGTTTTCCATGATTGATAGCGAGCTGTGAAAATGTGGACCACATGGGTGCCATGATACCTGCCAATGTGTCTCCTAGTACTTGTCTGCTGCTTCTTGGAGATAAACTCCAACAGGTCTTGAATGAAGCAGGGAAAAAAAGAAACAAGGATGTTCACATCACTCCCTACCAACTTGATGAAATTGCAAAGTGCTGAAAATCTCTTGAGCAGGCATGTCACAACTCTGACCTCTCAGCCTGGCCATAGACATATCTTTATATGTCTGTAGGCAATTTCTGCCTGGTGCCATCTAAGAAGCAGACCACCCTCTTTCTTCCTGATTGAAACCAAACAATGTCTCTTCTTCAAACCAAAAATCTGTCCTGCCCAATGACAACTTATTTTGTGATTGTCTCCGTTTCTCATGACTGCTATTTGATGGTGGCATCCACTACCTTTTCTGCAACTCATAGGGTTCATAGGGTTAACAAAGTTGAAAATTATCATTTTCACTAGAAATTTGTGCCACTGAATTCTGAAAGTGCCATCGGGAAGGAAAAATCATGATTAATAATAACAACGTATTCATTGACTAATCAGCTATGATGTCTACTAAAATAGCCATGCATTTTAGAACGGCATACATTTATCCATATAAACTTCCAGCAGAGGGCAGCATTAGTACAGTTAAAAAGACAGATTACTCTTCCATCAAGTTAGAATACAAAACAGATAGGAAATGGAGGGTTATTCTTTGCACCCAACACTTTATGTATATGTAGTGCTATGCAAGATGACAGGGCACAACAAATTATGACAAATATATGTATAAAAGTGTTGACAATCTGTGGCTAACTGTGGCTTCCTACACACACACTCTCTCTCGATGTTGTGTGCCATCAAATTGCTCCAAATAACTTCCAAACATCTTCTTGTTAACAGCCTTGCTCAAGTCTTGCAAACATAGGGTCCAATGGTATCATTTATTGAATCAATCCATCTCATATTGGGTCTTTCTCTTTTCCTGCTGCCTTCAACTTTTCTTAACCTTATTGTCTTTTCCAGTCAATATTGTCTTCTCAAAATGAGATCAAAGTTATGATCATTTTGCTCCTTGTAGCTTCTAGGAAGAGTTCAGTCCAGTGGCGTACCACTAATGGGGACATGGGATATCCCATGTTTCCGGGTGCATGGCATTTGATCATGTGGGGAGCACACCGGGTGCCCGCTGGGACCTTGCAGGACCTGGTCAGTGCCCGGGGGCTCCCTCCATGCTGTTTAGGTGGACGCCATGGCTGCGAGCCAGCTCCTGCACTCCCCGGCCTCCCTGCTGACAGGGAGGCCGGCTGTGGCTATAGTGTCCACCTGAGCCACCTGCCACCGAGCCCTGTCTGGGCCAGGAGGCAGTGAGCTGCTCAGGTGGGCACCTGACGCTGGCTCCTGCACTCCCCTGCCTCCCTGATGACAGGGAGGCTGGCTGTGGTGCCTGCATGAGCTGCCTGCTGTTGAGCCGTGGCCACAGGCTGACTCCTGCCTGAGAGCTGGCCTCCCTGTCAGCAGGGAGGCTGGGAAGGCAGGAGCTGGCCTCAGGTGTTTGATTGAGCCATGGCTCAGACAGGAGCCGGCCTGCAACTGCTGCTCAGCATCAAGGAGCTCAGGCAGGTGCCTGAGGCTGGCTGCTGCTCGAAAGCCAGCCTCCCTGCTGACAGGTAAACTGTCTGTCAGAAGCCATCCCACCATGGTCGTGCCTGTCTAAGCCGCCTGTGGCTGAGTCCCATTCCTGGCATGCTTGCAGGCTTGCAAAGTACGTGGGGCATGGGAGTGGGGGGCATGGGGCAGTGGGAGGTGCTCCCAGAGCAGTTGTTGCCCCTGGGGGCCATTTCCCCCTGGTACACCTCTGGTTCAAGCTTATTTGTTTTAGAACCTACACATTTGTCTTTGTGGTTTCCTGGACTTGCACCTGTTCCTCCAACTACAAAAATCATGGTTGCCAGTTCCACACTGGAGAACTGCTGGAGATTGGAGTCCACACTCCTTGATCTCTGTCATCTTGACAGCAGTTGTAATCCAACCATCACCTGAAGATTGGCAACCCTAGTTCTCAGGAAGAAATGGCTGCTTTGGAAGGTGGCATTTATGGCACTGTATCTCTCTGAAATACTTCTCCTTCCCAGCCCTCCCCTCCCCAGTCTCCATCATCCAAAGCTCGAAGAATTTCCTAACCTGGAATTGTCAACCCTATCTTCTAGCCACCCAAAAGCCAACCCACCTTTATCTGACTTTGTGCCTCAAGCTTTCCCTCCCTCCTCCCTGGCAGCCTCTGTCTAGGAAAATTGTGGCCCAGTTGTGGGATGCCAGCCACTGGGCCAAACCCAGTATGGTACCAGTATGGTAGGCCATACATATGGGGTGTTACCTCACTGTCCCCTGTATCCCCCTCACCACACTGTTTCCTCTTTGCCATCTCCTGGCAACCCTCATATCTTGTCCCCTTTTCCTGCCTGATTCTCTTCCATTCATCAGCCTGTCTTTAATCTGTCTCCCATCTTTAGCTATATTTATTATTTAATTACTTTATGTTGGGAGAAACAGCACCTGGTGTGTGTGTTTCCCCTTGCAAAAGTAGCAGAGCGGCACAGAGGCTGAACACAGGGAAGCTTACCTGGGCACACAAGCGTGGCTGAGCTTGGTAGAGAGATCTTCAGACACAAAAGAAAGTCAGAGTCATTTGTAGTTTCTAATCTAATAAAAAGAGTATCTATTATAGGGTGACCATCCGTCCCGCTTCTCGCGGGACACTCACGCTTTTGCGTGAGGTGTCCCGCGTCCCGCCGGGCTTTGGGGAATGTCCCAGTTAGGGAATGTGCTCCTGCGGCCGCACACACGCGGCTGCAGGAGCATACTGCCTTTTGCGCAGCGCTCCCCGGGCAGGAGACAGGGAAGCGCCCCAGAAAGCACTGCGGCTGCTGCAGTGCCTTCTGGGGCGCTTCCCTGTCTCCGGCCTGGGGAGTGCGGCTTGTGTGCGCGTGCGCCGGCTTCTGGGGCTCGCGATTTGCCACCCTGTCACAGGGCGGCAAACCGCGAGACCTTGCAGAGCCTGTGCGTCTGGCAGCGTCGCCAGCTTCTGGGGCTCGCGATGATTTGCCACCCTGTCACAGAGGCGGCAAACCGGCATGAGCCCCAGAAGCCTGTAGCGATCCTGTGGTTAAGTTCTGGGGCTCGCGATTTGCCACCCTGTCACAGGGCGGCAAACCGCGAGCCCCAGAAGCCCGTGTGCTGATGCGGGTGCGCGCGAGCACACACGACCACCTCCCCGTCCCGGGTGAGGAAGGTGACCATCTGGTCACCTTAATCTATTAGTGAACTCCATTCTGGATAGAAAGATGAAGAGATAGGTTCACTAACTATTCTATTCTAGCTGGATGGAGATGGATGCGTAGGAGACACATCCTCTCCCTAGGCATGGTGAAAGTAAGATGGAGAGTTCCGAGAAGAAGGCGGAAGCAAGGGAGGAAGTCCCTAAGAGTATCAGTCTAAGATCAAAGGGATAGAGCCAGGATGATAGAGTTAAGGTGACAATTCCTAAGTCCCTATCTAGTCACTGACTATCTAGTAAAACCCCCTCTGTAGGATGAGGCAGGAAACAGCGTCAAGGTCCCTTTCTTCCAACAATTTATAATTTCCCTTTCTTCACAATGGGGACCAAAGCAACGTACATTATTTTCCTCTCTTCCTTTTCATTGATACAACAATCCTGTTAGGTAGGTTATACTGAAATTATGTGACTGGCCCAAAAATCACCCAGTGAGCTTCCAGAGCAAGACAGAGATTTGAATCAGGGTCCCTCAGACCCTGCACTGACACCCTGACTGCTATGTCAGACTGAATTTTGTAGGGTGGATGCTCTTGAACAATAGCAAGCAGCCAGATCTAGTTGAGTCATGAAAGTCAAGTGATATCAAGTCACTAAGAGGTTTCTGTCAGGATTAGGGTTGCCAACTTCACATGAGACCTAGAGACCTCCAAGGATCCCATAAGGTTTTCAAGGCAGATGAACAGAGGTGGTTTTCTATTGCCTGTCTCTCTTTAGCGACCCTGACTTGGTGGTTTTCCATTCAAGTCCTAATCAGGGCCAACTCTGCTTCACAGCTGAGATCTGACAAGATCAGTCTAGCCTGGGCCATGCAGGTCAGGGCATGGAACAGTCTACGAGCAGCTATGAGGAAGACAGCTCTACTTCTAAGGTTTCACAAAATGTGCAAAACAAAATTGTTCAGGCAAGTATTCTTGTAATGTTGTCATTCAGCTCCAAATGTTACTTTTATTAGGGAGAAAGTCTTTTCTGTGCTGATTGTCTTGTTGCCTTAAACAACAAGTTTGCATGTACTCTGTCCCACCACCCTTTTCCTGTTCTACAATCTCAGTTCAAACATTTATTTTGTCTTATTAGAAACCTCTGCTGCTAGATTCAAACATTAACATATTTGGTAATCCACTTGCTGACTGACTGAAAGATTTTTTTAATCATACTTGTAATCTGCCTTGGTTCCCAATGAGAAAGTAATACTATACATTAAAACAATAAAATAATATAATTAGGGCACAGGACTTTCGTAATATCTGCATGCTTGTTCTGTTGTTCTTATGCATGTCCATTGTTCCCACAACAGCAATGTGTTAATTAGTTACAGCCAACAGCATACTGCAATGTACCACTGGGAGCAAAAAAATATTTTCTAGTTCATCCAACTGAATTGAAGTCCACTCCAGTCTCCCTCCAGCGTTTTACATGTCTTACTAGCAACCATATCAGTGAGAGCTATAATCACAGGGTGAGGAAATATTCTGGATGCTTGCAGCAGTGCCTATTAGAGCAAAGTTTGGGAATGTGTGCAATTATTTCCCTGTCCATTTATATCTATCTATCTAGTTTTCTCAGAACAACCAAGTATATCCTTGGTACTAGCTGTGCACCAAATGATGATAGCAAAGGTACGTCAAATAAGGTTATCTTACTGACAAGTGATGAAAGAACTTTCCTTGCTTAAACTGTCAATAATAATAGTAAAAATTGTTTTTCCCCAAGCATTGTAAATTGGATTTTTACTGTACACACAAATTGTAATGGATTGTGAACAGTGGAATGAAGGAGTGATGAAAGACAAATCTTGCCTACACCAAAGCTGTGGCCTGTTCAGGATGTTGTCACATTTACTAGTGATACATACCAAGAACAGATGGAAACAGATTTTGTCAAGAGACTAGCTTGCCTGGTAATCTGCAATTCAAATTACAGCTCAGGCCAAGGCCTAGCAGAAATATTTTATTTCATTTTATTGATCTTATACACAGTGGTGGGATTCAAAAATTTTAGTAACAGGTTCCAATGGTGGTGGGATTCAAACAGTAGCGTAGCACCAATGGGGCTGGGCGGGGCACGACGGGGACATGGCCAGGCATTCTGGGGGCGGGGCATTCCTCGGAGGGGCTGTGGCAAGGACGCAGGGTGCGCATGGCCCAGGTGCAGTTCCTCTTCGCCCCGCCTCTAGATTCAAATAATCACTGTTTAAAGTATTTTAAAAAATATACCGAAAGGTAGTGTATTATTTCTTTTTTATATAATTATATTGATTGATTTTAAACAATAACATAAGAAAGGAGAGAAACCAAAAACTGTTTACAATTGTTAACATATTACAAACATATCTAATTGTCTATCTCTCTCAACCGCTGCAACTAAAATATCCTATATTGCCTTCCTCCTTCCCATATTTCCCTCCCTCCCTACTTTCTACTTCCCCTTCAGATTCCTATAACTACTTTATCTATTCCGCTTGAAAGAAAACTGAGGCCCCTTCCGCACATGCAGAATAATGCACTTTCAATCCACTTTCAATGCACTTTGCAGCTGGATTTTGCTGTGCGGAATAGCAAAATCCACTTGCGAACAATTGTGGAAGTGGATTGAAAGTGCATTATTTTGCATGTGTGGAAGGGGCCTGAGAGATCCAAAATCCTTAATCTAAAGAGTAGTTTAAACTCCTCTCTTTCCAATATAAATTTCAAGGGAAAAAAAGAAAATGAAAAATCTACCTATAATACTTCCCCAACTTTTATACCAATGAACCAAAACATAGAATTACTATATATTGTATTATTTCATACAGTTCATACACACGTGGGGGGGGGGGGGTACCATGGAGATTACCCCCTTGTCCCTAGTGGAGTTAATCATTAATAAACGGTTCTCCAAACTGAGAAAATTTTAGTAACCGGTTCTACCGAATAGGTGCGAATAGGCTGCATCCCACTTCTGCTTATACAATAACAGACCAGGTGATCGGGAGCAACAGCCGCAGAAGGCCATTGTGTTCACATCCTACATGTGAGCTCCCAAAGGCACCTGGTGGGCCACTGCGAGCAGCAGAGAGCTGGACTAGATGGACTTTGGTCTGATCCAGCTGGCTTGTTCTTATGTTCTTATGTTCTTAATAAGGTCAATAAACAAAACAAATTCTGTTTTGTGTTTTGAGTACTGGTTCAGAACCCATTGCTAATACCCCAAAAGGCCTGAAAAGGTCTTTGATGGCTCACCTGATTAGTTTGGTCACTTGGGTAGCAACATACTTGATTGATCAAGTTACATCATTGGCCATACATATGTTTGAAGAAGAAGAAGAGTTTGGATTTCTACCTTTCTTTTCTGTAAGAAGACATAAAGGGACTTACAAACACCTTCCCCTTTCTCTCCTCAGGCACCTTGTGAAGTAGGTGCAGAGCTGAGAGAGTTTGGGGAGAACTGTGACTAGCCTAAGGTCACCCAGCCGGCATCATGTGCAGAAGTGGGGAAACAAATCCAATTCACCAGATAAGAGTGAAGACTGGTCAACTATAATCATGCCAACGTGGGTCATTAAGCATAAATGAAAGATCTTTTACTGTCATTTTGCTCTGTCTGGATTAGTAGCAGGGAGAGGTGAAGTGAGGGTGGATGAGAAGGTGGTGTAAGGCAGAGGGTTTCAGATCTGTTAGGAACTGGGGAACCTTTTGGGATAAGGCAAATCAATACAAAAGGGACAGGCTTCACAACCAAAAAGGAACCAGGCTGCTGGCGCTCAACATTAAAAAGATGGCAGAACAGCTTTTAAACTGATCCCTGGGGAAAGCTGACAGGAGCTATGGTGACTTCGGTTCGGAATACAGTATCTATGGGGATGCAGACAGAGAGGGAGGTTTTTCCAAATCAACCATATGCAAGCATGGAACATAGCAATGTGCATGTGATAAGTGATAGTGTCTACAAGAGCTAGAGGACAAAGCACATAAATCCCAGGTTAGGGACAGAGATAGAGTATACAGGTGTCTCTATGCTAATAGTAGAAGCCTTCAAACTAAAATGGGTGAGCTAGGGTTTTGATGGAGGACATTGATATAGTGGGCATCACAGAGACATGGTGGAATGAGGAGAACCAATGGGATGCTGTTATCCCAGGTTACAGGCTCTACAGGAAGGATAGGACAGGGCATATTGGGGGTGGTGTTGCCCTCTACATCAAAGGATGACAGGGTGATTGCAAAGAAGTCCCTAATCACTTTTTATGGTTTAACTGTTGCAGAACCCTTAGTTGTTCAAGCAGGTGTTTGTGTTGAGTATCTATGGAGGTCCCTGGCCACTTGGGATGAGCCTTGTATAGTTGCAGTGCAGGAGTCCATCCCCATATCAACCTCATGGCACTGCGTGGAACTTAGCAATGTGCATGTGATAAGTGATAGTGTCTACAAAGGGCTAGAGGGCAAAGCACATAAATCCCAGGTTAGGGACAGAGACAGGGTATACAGGTGTCTCTGTGCTAATAGCCTATGACCTAAAATGGGTGAGCTGGAGTACAGGGTTTTGAAGGAGGACATTGATATAGTGGGATGCTGTTATTCCAGGTTATAGGCTCTACAGGAAGGATAGGACAGGGTGTATCGGGGGTGGTGTTGCCCTCTATGTCAAAAAGAGCCTAATGTCACATAAAATAGACAATGCAAGGGGAGCTGATTTCCCTACAGAAGCACTGTGGATATCAATACTATGTGTGAAAGGAAACATTTCTTCATGTAACACGTGATTGGTGTTTGGAATATGCTGCCACAAGAGGTGGTGATGGCCATTAACCTGAATAGCTTTAAAAGGGGCTTGGACAGATTCATGGAGGAGAAGTCGATCTATGGCTACCAATCTTGATTCTTCTTGATCTGAGACTGCAAATGCTTTAGCAGACCAGGTGCTCGGGAGCAGCAGCAGCTGAATGCTGTAGCTGTCATATCTTGCATGTGAGCTCCCAAAGGCATCTCGTGGGTCACTGCAAGTAGCAGAGTGCTGGACTAGATGGACTCTGGTCTAATCCAGCAGGCTCTTTCTTATGTTGGATCGCATCTAACTTTTAGACCTTGATACTTGATGACCATGCGGGCTGGAGCACACTTTGGACTTTGAAACTCTGTGGATTCAGTCTTGCCAGGTAACATCTGGATCTTGCAATAGTGCTTGTAAATATTTAGCTTTATTATTTTATCTTCACTGTTCACTACTTTTGTATTGTGTATCCTGCACATTCTTTGAAAACATTGTTTTAATTATATCTTGTGATGAGGGTTTTAAGGCTTCAGTTTGAATCCCATACTTTAGTCCTTATTGGCTATAGTTATCAGAATAATTGCTTTCTGGAACTCATCTTGTAAGCATCCAAACTTACAGGCTGACTTCTTGATTTTTGGGAGGGCTAGAGGCCTGTGTAACCCCTATGCTAAAAATGGGATGACCCAAAAAGGGGTGGAGTCTGAAAAGAAGCAGAAGGCTGCAGAACTCATGAGGTTGGAGAAAGCAAGGCTACCAGGCTGGGACCTTGATTGATTTTTATAAGCCAGTGATAGCGAACCTTTTCGAGACTGAGTGCCCAAATTGCAACCCAAAACCCACAAAACCTGAATACTGAGGTTTTAATTTAGAAAAAACGTTTGGCTCCAAGGTGTGTGTTACTCAGGATTAAGCTTGGTGGTAGTCGTTGGGTTTGCTTTGAAGCAACCATGCAACTCTTCCAACAGGTGAATCACGACCCTATGAGGGTTTACTCAGCAGCAAGCCCCATTGCCAGCAACTGAGCCCAGGTAAAGGATCACACTTTAGTTCTTCCCATGAAAATCAGTGGGGTTTAACAGCGCTTAACAGGGTTACCTACACTGCTTCCCCAAAACTAATAATTGAGCCCAATGCCCAGGCCAGCCTAGATGTGTGTGTGTGTGTGTGGGGGGGCGACTCTGCGTGTGCCCACAGAGAAGGCTCTGAGTGCCACCTCTTGCACCCATACCATAGGTTCGCCACCACTGTTATAAGCCCTTAACACCTTGTTTAAGGTAACTGCAATGTTGTTGGGAACTAGTGGGAAGGGAGTTGTTTATTTTTGCTATATTGTAAATGTTAGAATTTATTGTTTCAGGGTTTTTGTGTATGTAAATGGTGAGAGTTTTTCTGGGGACCTTCAACATCTTGAATCCAGTTCACCAAGCCTCTGGAGTCTCCATGAGCCAACCACCAGCGGGAAGAATGGACATTATCAGACTGTAATTAGAAGGACTTGGAATGAAACTTGAACAGGACCTTGGAGTGTTAAGTTAAATGTTAATGTTTGATAATTGTCATATGTTAAAGTAAACCAGTTTGTTTAAAATTTAGTTGTTGCAAACTCCTTCCAAGTTCTGCCCCACAGAACCCACAAGCTGAGGTTACACTTGCATACCGGTAGCAGTTCTAAGCAAACCAATACTTTTATAAGTCCATTAATGTCAATGGTTTGAGAAAGGTGTAACTCTGCTTAGGACTGTGCTGTTAGCTCCTTGGTCTTTGGCTGACAGGGTAGTAAGGGATTGGTAGTAGTGTTACTCTAGGGGGTGAGGATTCATACTTCAGCAGTTTGTAGTTTTGCCTGGTATTAACCCATCACCCTAAAGGAAGACTTTCTCCTGTGTTCTCCTATGCATTGCCCAGGGAAGCCTCCCAGTGGAAACACTGAGCAATAGCAACAAGCCACACGGGCCATTTTTCCATGGCGAAATTGTACCCATGTTAGCATGGAGAATATCCCTGTGCAGCTGGGAACTCTGCACAGTCCCCTAAGCTGCAGAGGGTCTGCCCCAGAGTTGCACCACCATTTTCCCTTTTCCCCAAATTGGAGGTTCTTTTGAAATGCCCCTGTGTGAATCTGTTTGCTTCTGTTGCCATGCAAAACCCCACAGCAGCAGAACCAGGGCCATTTTTCCTGCCTTACTTCTCTGGCCCGCCCCACCAATCAACAAGCACTGGATGCTGACAGAATTGGTGCCCTGCCATCCGCAGCACCTGCATGCCCTGATTTCATGACTAAAATCTGTGTGTGTGAGAGAGAATTGTAGTTCTGCCATCTTGGCATCTGCACACCCCACTTTCATGACTAAAATCCATGTGTTTGTGAGAGAATCGGCGCTTTGCCATCTGTGATGCCCGCATACCTCTCTTTTTGTCTAAAATCCATGTGTGTGAGAGAGAATTGCAGCCCTGCCATCCATGGTGCCCGTTCACCCCACTTTCATGACTAAAATCCGTGTGTGTGAGAGAGAATTGGTGCCCTGACATCTGTGGCTCCCACACACCCCTCTTTTCTGTCTAAAATCCATGTGTGTGTGAGAGAATCAGTGCTCTGCTGTCCGCGGTGCCTGCACATCCCGCTTTCATGACTAAAATCCATGTGTGTAAGAGAGAATTGCAGCCCTTCTGCCTGCGGCATACCCACACCCCACTTTCCTGTTTAAAATCCATGTGTGTGAGAGAGAATCAGCACCCCACTTTTCTTTCTAAAATCCACAGTTTTTCCCTCTGTATTTTCCCCCCACTGCAATGAAAGCCACATCTCTTATCAACAGGGAAGAAGTTTTGGGTTCAGAGTCATTTAAAACTAGTGAAAGTCGGTGGGGGAATGGGGGAAGAATCAGCCAATCAGAACACGGCAAATGGAGGTTGTCCACACATGTGCAGAAGAGCTTGCGGAAGAGCTTGTGGTGCAAATGGAAAATCCCTGGGCTCATGCGGAAACAGCTGGGGCATAACGCACCGGCCCTGCCTTGAATCCCGGGAAGAAACGGGGCCCAATGTGGAATTAGAAACAGAAGAAAAACTCCACAACACATAAGATCTCAGGTCTACTCAGGGGCTATTTTGACAGTGCAAAAAAGATTGTGGATTCCCCAGTCACTCAGCCCCACCCCATTAAAAACAGGATAATTTTTTGAGGGTTGAGGCTTTTTAAAAACTTGGAAATTTTCCAAACATTCAGTATTAATTCAGTATTATTGTGTAAACACATTCTCATGTTTTAAATGTTCAGGCAAATTTTAGCGATCTAGAATGTCTGCCTGTCTAGCTTCATTTGAGAGTAAACAATTGGTCTCAGTCTATCTATTATACTTGAAAGTCTGAATTTGATTGTTCCTAATTCATCACACTGCTGGACATAGTAAGCTGCTAGTTATGGATATGCTAACAACTGGCAGACTACTACTAGGTATACTAAAAGTGCCATCCTAAGCAGAGTTACTCTGTACTGTAACTTTGTACTGTAACATGCATGTTACAGTACAAAATTACACAGCCTTAAAATTTTAATCCTGACTACTAAAAGCCAAATTACCGTAAAACATATTGTATTAAACATCTGGGAAAAATGCTCAAGCTCAAAGGGAAAGATTAATGCATTTAAAGCTACATTTTTGTGTACTGTAACGATTCCAATGTTAAAAATTTATGCCATGCAAAATGTTTAAACAAATAAACTCATCACTAGATGGCACTGAATCATGATAAGTTCAGATTTGGCTTCATAACAGTACTAATTTAGCCCAAAGCCTTTGCATTAATAGATCAGCACCACAAATATAGACTATTCAGCAGCAAAAATTTCCCTAGGATGCAAATAGAGTGTCCACCTTGCCTGGTCAAAAATAAAATACTGAGAGTGGGAACCTGCAAGGACTTGCGAGGGTCATCCCTATTTCCCCTCCCCCATTATTTCCTCTTACCCTTTCCTGAAAGCCCCTATAGTTTCTCTCCCTTTCCTGCTTCCTTTTATCCTTTTGTGCTTGCCAACCTCTAGGTAGGACCTGGATATCTCATGGAATCTGAACAGATGTTCTAAGTACACAGAACAGTTGCCCTTAGGGCTGCCAATGCCAGGTTGGATATTGCCAGAGATTTGGGGTGGAGCCTTGTAAGGGTGAGATTTGGGGAGGGAAGCAACCTCAGCATGGTTTAATACCATAGAGTCCATCATTGAAATCAGCCATTTTCTCGTAGGAAACTGACCTCTGTCATCTACAAAGCAGTTATAATTCTGGATGATCTCCAGCCCCCACCTGGAGGTTGGCCACCTAGTTCCCTTGGAGGAAATGATTAATTTGGAGGGAGGCAACCCTAACTGTGAATAGTCTCTCAGCACACAAAATTTAACTCAACCCTACACTGTTCACATGTCACCTTCATGTATTGCAGCCATTCTTCTGACACTGGAAATAGTGTTCCTAGCAGGAAATTGTATAGTGCAGTCCTAAATATAGTTACATCCTACTAAACCATTGACTCTAATGGCTGCATTATGTCTTCCTTAAGACTACATATTAGTATTGAGCTCAGAGTCTGATCTATTTAGCTTAAATGTAACTTTTTGAACAACAAATATACAAAAAAGCAAATAACCCTGAATTCTTGGAATTTATTGTAACCAATTTTTGTAACACTGGACTGTCTCAGTATAGTCAGATAATACATTTCAAGCACTGACATATAAAATCAACCTTTTAAGAGCCTACCAAAGTTACTCCTCCCCACTTTAAAATGGGTATAAAGTTGATGACTATGAAAACAAACTACACAAATAGAAATATAAAAATTGAAAACACTGTATCATACAAGAAAATTCTGATAGAGAATAAGATTATATACACAAATATTTATATAGGACATATATAGTAATGATTACAGTTTCCTGCACTGAAATTTATGAAATAAAATACATTGAAAAATACTGGTTATGGTACTTTCACATTCCTTGTGTTCTCCTTACATCCCTTTGAGTCACAATGGAAGACAAATTACAGACCAAGATAGAACTTGTTCAATATCTTAAATTAAAATAGGATTATGCAGGATCAGAAGTCAGGCTGGTACAGACATGATGGTGCTCACCAAAAATAGTCTTTTTGTGGTGAGCAAGACTTATTCAGGCACTAATGGTTAGAAGTGCTTACCAAATCTTAGAAACAGTCAGCATGATGATAGTCACCTTTAAAAAGACTTCCAAATTTTACAACTAGGGTGTAGCTCAAAGTATTTTTGAGAGTAATACCGTGTTTCTCTGAAAATAAGACAGTGTCTTATATTAATTTTTGTTCCCAAAGATGTGGTATGTCTTATTTTCAGGGGATGTCTTATTTTTCTGCTCCACAGCTGCATGCTCTGGTGTTCTGTTTGACAGGCATGCTTCCAAACAAAAACTTTGCTATGTCTTATTTTTGGGGGATGTTTTATATTTAGCACTTTAGCAAAACCTCTACTAGTCTTATTCTCAGGGGATGTCTTATTTTCGGAGAAACAGGGTACAAATGTGCTAATGTATAGAATGCCTGTTGAATGCTACAGATAGGATAGAAAGTGCATTTTTATAACTAAAACCCAGCTTTACTGAGTCATTTTTCTCTGTTAAGTGCAGTGCATCTAATGGGAGATAGGTTAGGAATATCACCACATTCTTCAGGTAATGCTAAACTTATAAGTCCTGCAGAAATCAATTTTAAGAGACAAAAGTTTATGTTTGAAAGGGGATATATGTAGGTATCACAGAAGAATTTATTAACATACCCCTAATGCTGAGCATTCCTGTGATCATAATTTGATTAATATAACTTATTGCTTAATGAGTAAAATACTTACCAAACTTGGTGTGCACAGCTTATGCAAAAAACTTGATTTGATTGTACTTGGTAACTTTATGAATAACTATTTTAAACAACAATTGTTTCTTTTATTTGCTCCTCTGTGCCTATGTATATACACTATACATACATATATACACTCTTAAGTTTGGCAATTACATTTGAAAATTTGATGATCTCAGCTTTTGGATAACTTACAAACATTTCAGCTCCACTCTGTGTTTGAAAAGACACTAGGGTAACTCTCAAACATCAGCGTTGCCTTCTGGTATTCTAGAAATGGTGGTTGTCAAAACAATCACAGTAACAGACTGTTTTGAGAACTAAGTACACTATAAACTCTGTGCATTCCCCAGCACACTTTTTTTAAAAAAAATTCTCTCCAAGGCCAGAAAAGCATGGCACAGTCTTTGATAGATAAATAACTCACCCTTATAAAAGGGTGATTTAATATTCCATAGGTTCCTAGTAACATTACTAGTAAAGTCTTTGGAATCTTCCAGTTCTTCGCTGGAAGTATTGTCCCCATCTGTGTGTGGGGATGATGGCAGTTGACATTTCCAGTAGGAAAGGAAAGGCCCCTTTCTCTTCTCCTTCAGATTAATGGGGTTTGGAACCTGGAGAGTTGTATACCCAGTCCAGCATAATGAGGGTCATGCTTCCGATCATAAAAATGACTCCGACAGTGAGGAATACTGCAGCCTGAGAAGGCAAAAAAAGAAAATCTCAGATGAATATAGAAGAGAGTTGTAATTATTGGAGCAACCAAACCCATTACTGGCCTACTTACTCCAATCTTCTGTGGGGACTTCAAAGGCTCTTTTTTGACAATACGAAGGTAGAAGGCAGCAGGAAGAATAAAAATCAGCATTGTGGCAGCCGAAGCACCTGGGGTAGGAATGCAAATAGTTTTGATGCAGTAAAAGAACCAACAGGGAAAAAAAGCAATAAGCAGAGATATGTAGATATATATCTCTATAACACAATGTGTTTTGGCTAAAGCATAACTAAGCAAAACCCACCTGAATAGAAAGAGTTAACTATAGAAGCATGAGAGAGAGAGAGAGAGAGAGAGAGAGAGAGAGAGAGAGAGATCACTTCTGATTGGCTGGGAGAATGCCAGTTAATCAGTGGATAGTTAAGACAGTTGAAGGAGAGTTTTGAATAGGTGGAGGTTGAGTGAACAACTCTGTACTCTTTGCTGAAAGCTTGGCTTTCTGAGGGAATAGTCAGACAAATGTGGCTAGTATGATCTGGTAGCAGTTGAACACAGACACACACAGGAATATTGGCTGGTTCTGGTCTGGAACATATATAATTTTGGTCTGAAATATGTATAAATTCTCTACAAGTTGTGGACATTCAAGATATATGGTGAAAATCCATATTCTTTTTAGAGACTTTGGTGATTTAAAAGGATTTAAATTTTCTTAAATTTTTTTTTTTGGAAATAGAATTTGTAACTGTATTAGGAAATAAGTAGTACAATATAGGAATTAATATACGTGTTAATGTTTGTATGTTTTAGGCACTTTATTGCACATTTGTAGAGCACTTGCACCCTTCTTCTCTGTATTTATGTTTCTGTTTTAAGCCATTGGGCATAGTTATTAGAAGGTCTTTTTATACAATACTCGCGTTGTCCAAGATATATTGTAATTTGAACCCAAGTGGCATAGTCAAGAAAGATTTACTATCTCAGCCAGCAACTGGGCCATGGACTAGAGTTCTTTTATTGTACACAGAACCTGTCACATTTCATGTGCTCCAAAAGGGCTTTTGTTACTATGGTATTTACATGTATTTATTTGTTTACTTTACATTTATTTATTTACTTCATTTATACCCTGCCTTTCTACCTAATGAGCTGTATACCATCTCTTCCATTTTATCCTTTCTACCTAATGAGCTGTATACCATTACCTTCTCTTCTATATTATCCTTACAGCACTATGAGGTAGCTTTAACTGAGCAAGCTCCCATGGCATAGTGGGGATTATAAGCAAGCCCTCTCAGATTCTAGTTGGACACTGTGACCACTGCACAACACTGGATATCTCTCTAAGGCCCCTTCCGCACACGCAAAATAATGTGTTTTCAAACCACTTTCACAACTGTTAGCAAGTGGATTTTGCCATTCCGCACAGCTTCAAAGAGCACTGAAAGCGGTTTGAAAGTGCATTATTCTGCATGTGCGGAATGAGCCTAACATAAGCTATTTCTTTTTCATTGATGGCTTGGTAAACTAGGATTTAAAAAAGAAGTTTACCTATGAATCCAAAGATATCTTTAATACTAGGCACAAAAATTACTAATATGTTGTTAAGTGCAAGGATTACTGCAGCAATCAGAAAATGCCTTATCCAACTGAAAGGCCTTTTTGAGAACAGAAGTGTAGAAACTGATGTTCGAATCTGTAAAAAAGTAGAAATAACAGATCAGCATATTTTGTTTATTTTAGGATATACTGTTTGCATGTCTGCAGCAGGAAATATTAATTAAATTATTAAATAAAATATTGTATTAACATCAATAGTAGCATATGAGATAAATGGAAATATATAGGACATAAACAGAAAATTAGATGTTCAAAGAACACTAGTAATAATGAAGTGCAATAGAGAGAATATTCTTAGCCTCATAATAAAATACTCAGAGAACCTTCCACAATAATTGGAAATTCTTTTTCTGTAATATTTTCAGTTAAAAAAATGGAATGTACTCAATCATTCAATTTTTAAAAAGCCATCAAGAAAATAGGAGATGCACCAGGAGGGCAATCCTATGAAGATCACACCATTCCAAATCCATTGAAAATGGGTTGAGAAAGTATAGCTGTTTTTAGAAGTCTAGTTCAAATTTCTTCACCAACGTTCACAACCTGAACAGCATTTTGGCAGCTTTCAGACTTAACAAGTAGGTAAAAGGTCAACAGTAGCTCTGCTGCCCAACTCCAGATAGTGTTACACTGAAATTCTCTGACCGGTTCAAGAAGTTCTAAATGCAGAATCTCAGCGGTCAACAAATTGTTTTGCCAGAATATTGGGGTTTATTCAGAGCCCCTAACTCAATGTAAGTTTTACTACTGACTTGAAAAGCACGTGGAGAGTACTTCAGGATTCCAGATTCTTTCCCATAATCAAATTATTCCAGTGATCAGCCCCTGTGTGCATGACTTAAGCTACACAACAGTGGCACCCAAAGACAAAGAAAGGGTTGTGGTGAAATGTCATCCCTCTCACAATGTCTTCTAAATGCCAAGTTTCAGAGCTTGTATTTCTTATGGTAACGAATGAAGCCCAAAGAGAACAAAAGGACCTAGGGGCTGGAAGAACTTCAGCAATGGGGACTTTGAGTCTTAGAAGTTAATATAATTATCTATTTCTTTGCCTTCTCTAACTAATGAATTTCCAAGAAAATAGATTTGGGGATTTGGGGAAACAAGAGGCTCTCCTTTTAAGAAGGGACAGTTATTTGTTGCAGATACAGAATCCACATCACACACACAAACACACACAGATGCTTCAAATAGTGAGAAACTTCACAGGGATGCTGAAGGAAACACACATAGGCACACGGTCTGAAGAGACTGACCAATAAGATGGAAATTGAAGGTAAAATTAAAGTGAACACACTGCACAGCCTGAACAACAAACCTGGAACCATTAAGAAAATGTACCCATCTCTTTAACATTTTAGGAATAATTTACAGACCAAGTGGAAGAAGACTGTATTTATTTAATTTTTCCCATGCTCAGATTAGGTTAGGGCTGGAGATCTCCAGGAATTACATCTGATCTCCAGACTACATAAATTGCTTGCTTGCTTGTTTATTTATTTAAATACTCTTCTGAAAGTGAATTGAGAGCGGATTGAAATATTCAAAATGTGTGATAGTGCAAAGACTTGTCAAGCAGACAAGGGAAACAAAAGGGGGAGGAGGTTGCCAGCTCAAGCCTGAGAGCCTACTGATTCTGTCTGTTTTCACACACATTGAATAATGTACTTTTAATGCACTTTATTAATCACTGGCAAGTGAATTTTCCTGTTTCATAAACTGAAAGTGCATTATCCACTTCCCCTTTTTGCTAACTGGTAGTGCTTTCTCATGAACTGGGCAATTTGGGACAAATTTTGGGACAAATTTTGGGACAAATTTTGGAGTGTCCAGCGTTTGTTGGGCATACAGTATTACTTTTCGCTAGATGTGGCATGGTGCTTGAAAGCAGGGCCCAAAAGAGACCTGTGGAACAGAATGCAAGCATCACTCCTTGCAATAAAAGAGCCTTTCCAGACCTTGTGCTGCCATGATTTGAGAAATTCAGTCTGCTGTGAGCCATTATACTATGTAAGCTAGGAAAGTCTGATGCATACTGTGAGGGTTCCATCAACAATACATGCATTTTTCTTTGGGTGGCTGTCACTTTTCCGAAGAAAGTCTAATTAGTATTGTTTTGGCAACATATGCAGGATCCCTCACCCACTGAAAACAACTAAATGGATATCACAGAACCAAGCTGTATTTTTTCTTTTCCTTGGTGATGACCTTGCACCTAGCCATTTTTTCTAAAAATGATAGAAATGACCACCACTGCAGTTGTTCAGGTAGCTGAGGACTTCATGAATTCTCTTATGACCCATCTCCAATACCTGTCTTTGAGTGCAATAAGCTCAACTGAATAGCTAATTTTATGTATAGTAAATCAGTTAAGGAGAAAACCAAATCTACAATAGAAGTCGAAGAAGAATGTGGATTATACCCCATTTTTCTTAACTGAAAGGAAACTCAAAGCTGCTTATAAACTCATTCCCTTCCTCCCCACACAACAGATATCTTGTGTGGTATGTGGGGCTGAGAAAGTTCTAGAATTGTGACTAGCCTAGCTTCCTGTGGAGGAGTGGGGAAATAAACCTGATTCATCAGATTAGAGCCTGCTGTTCATGTGGAAGAGTGGGGAATCAAACCTGGTTCTCCAGATCAGAGTCCACTGCTCTTAACCACTACACCACACTGACTCCCAAAAGCAAAAGGTCATTGCAAAGGAAAGCAAAGAGGTTACTATATTGATTTAGTATATTTTTGTTCCACCCTTTCTTGAAGGAGCTCTAGGTAGCATACATTATTCTTCCCTCCTACTCCCTTTTATCCTTGAAACAGCCCGTGAGGTAGGTTAGGCTGGGAGAGCATGACTGGCCCCAAATCACCCAGTGAGCTTCATGACCAAAAGGGGGCTTGAACTTGCACCTTCCATATTCCAGTCCAACACTCTAACCATTACAACTCACTGGCTAATTTATAATCTGTCTAAAATGAAGTTTCTTTGCTTAATGTAGGAAAGAGATAAGGTTGATACACAGTCACAAGATACTAGCCCAATCCCCAGTATCTAGGTTACAAGAGGCCAACCCCTCCCCTCCCCCCCCCGCCCAGCAAGAAAGTTGATTTTTTAAAAACTGCAAACCCCTTAAGATTTCCACTTCTTAGTTGCAGGCATAATATTTTCAGTTGTAGGCACAATCTTTTCTAATGAGCTTTCCACCAAGCCCTGGGACATTAACCAAGGGAAAACTGACATAGGTCTTCCAAGGAAACACTGGGGGAAAAGCCTATTAGAAAGGGATAAAGCATAAATGATTGAGTGGAATGGAGAAAGTCTGGAGTCCATGCCCTATGAAGAATGGATTAGGGAGGTAGGGATGTTTAGCATGGAGATGCGAAGGTTAAGGGGGACTTGATGGCTATGTTTAAATATTTGAAGGGATGCCATGTCGAAGAGGGAGTAAGCTTGTTTTCTGCTGCCTCAGAGACCAGGACATGGAGTAATGGATTCAAGGTGCAGGAAAAGAGATTCCACCTAAACATTAGGAAGAACTTCCTGATGGTCAGAGCTGTTTGACAGTGGAATTCACTGCTTCAGAGTTGTGGAGTCTCCTTCTTTAGAGATTTTTAAACACAAGCTGGATGAACATATGTTGGGAGTACTTTGATTGTGATTTCCTGCATTGCAGGGGGTTGGACTTGATGGCCTTTGGGGTCTCTTCCAACTTTATGACTCTATGATTCCACCTTTTCTGGCAGTCATTTTGGATTATCTTTCTTCTCACAGCTCTTGGGAAGATAAAAATCCTAAAGAGAGAATGGATCTACAGCTAAGGAAAACTGAGGTGCTTGCCTGATTCTCTGGTTGAAAACTCTTTGAATGAAGGTAGCCCTGTGTTACAGTGGCCCCATCCACTGTTACAGTGGCCACATCCTTTCTGAAAAGCTTGGCAGGTGCCAAGGGAAGTACTAAGGCTTTCATGGCACCACACCTGGGAACCCATGGCAGGATGAAATATTGTTAAGTGAACAAATGCATTTTCATAGATGAGAGAGAGAGCACATATCTCAGATATGAGCTAGTAACATATGAATAGCTTTTTGACTTACGGGGAACAAAACAATTGGCACAGTCAGGGTCACAGCCACAAGCACTGCAAAGCGAACCATCAAGATCAGAGTGTCAAAAGTGTACACTCTGGTATATGTATGAAGTAGCTCATCTTCAACTTCCCCTACAAAAAAGAAATTTAAAAAACCTCTTTCAGACAATTCCTCATTTATTGAATATAAATATCGCAAAAGGTAAAGGCAATTGAATAAAGGCATCATAGTTTCACAAGATAACACGTGTTAGAACTGACAGTATTTTCTTGCCTTAGCTCTGATATTCCTACAGTACAATCCTAAACAGAGTTGACTTCAACTGTTAACACTGCTTATGATTGCAATGAAAATGTAATTGTTGATAAGAATTGCTTGTCATCTTGCAAATGGAGAGGCTGAGTAGCTAAGGTAGCTGCCACAACCAGGCTTTGTTTTGTGTAGATGTAACACTTAACCATGGTTCATACAATCCACTCTTGGCAAGTCCAGTTGAAAACATGGCTTCATTTCTTGATTTCAGTTGATTTTTAATTAGGGCTTAGGAGCTGAGTTGTAATGATTAAACATGATAAAGAAAACCAACCATGGAGACCTCAGATTTTCAAAGCCATTTCTTTTATACTGTGCAATAATTATAAAGGAATTTTAGAATAGTAAGTAGAGCACTTGCAAGAACTTGCATGGGGGATCTCATTGGTGGATTCCGCACAGCAGATGTATAATGGGTTGCAGTCATTATAAAGGAATCCACTTATTTCTGTTTGCATGAGTGCCCTTCACTCGTTCAGATAGTGATCAAAGCCAATGCAAATAATTTGGGCTGCTTTCGTGCCTTTGCACGGAGATGGTTCTCTCTCTCTTTTTCATTTCCTGAGACACATGCGTAGCTGTGCAGGCATACATAAAGGAACCCCCACAGCCATGACAATTGTTCCACAATCATATTGGCTGCACCTGTGTAGCTGCTCATCTGCAACACACAAAAGAAAAAAAGAAAAAGGGACCTCTCTGCAATGGCTGGGCAATAATAAATGTGTTGCTGTAGATCAGTTCATACTCGCTGTTGCTGCCACAGGTAGAAAATGTGCTTGGAGGACTTTGTATAGTGTTGGGCACTCAGAGAATCTACCCATAATGTGCTGCACAACCTGCACAGAATGGTGTGGGAGTGGATTCTCCCTGACAGTGGACAGCACAGAATATAAAGTGAAAGAGTGGAAGGAAGGTAAATTAAGTACTTCCTACTAGTTTGATGATTTTTGAAAATATTGGGTTGAGGGGAATATAACAGGCCAAACTTGTTTTGGGAACTGGACCTGTGCAAAATCCCCCCCCCCCAAATGGTTTATATAACGTTATTTGACCAGTACAGAATCCACCATTTACTTCCCTCTCATTATTTTCTCATTCCTTTTCCTGAAAGCCCCCAAAACCTCTACCCTTTTCCTGCTTCCCTCTTTCCTTCCCACCCTCTAGAATACCTACCTTTATCTGTCTTGCTGTCTTCACTTTTCTTTTCTATCTATCCCCTGGCAACTGTTCCCTGGGAAAAATCTGGTCCAGTTGCTTAGTGGGGAACTTGCAAGGGCTTACAGGAGTTTGTGGGAATTGTCTTTTCTGTCTATGGCCATAATTACTGAATCTAAGCAGCCACAGAGGAGGTAATGTTGAGAATTGGAAATGTTGATGGATTGGATCCTGCCAGCTTTTTCATTTCACCTTACCTAATTTTCCTCCTTACTGCAGCCCCTATCCCACATGTATTTTGTCCTTGCAGGTCCCATGATCTCCAGCATAGCTTTTTTGGTGATTGAAGGGGAACCCTTCCTCCCTTTCTCAACAGTGGAAAAGCTGGTTGGATTCAACCTATTATTCCTTCATGAAACTAGACGAGCATTTTGTAAATCAGAAGAAAACCCAGTCAATGAGGGAAAATAGTACAAGGAAACAGGTTTCATGAAAAAAGATTAAAAAAACCTGGACCCTGAATTTTATCAGTTTTCTAGATACTTACCATAAAAGGTAAGATAGCCAAACAAGGCAGCTAATAGATACATGACAAGCATTCCAGTGATGGAAACATTGGAAACATTTTGCATCCGTTTTCGTGATCGGCTGCAAGAGAAAATATTAAGAAATAATATACAATCAATTTATAATGGATTTCCAAGAAATAAATGAAGACAGAAGAGTATATACATACACATGGAATTGTCTTCTACTGAGTCAGACCTCTGGTCTGTCAAAATCGGTAGCAGTTGTCTGGGGTGTCAGGAAGAGGTCTTTTGCATCACCTGCTTCCTGATTACTTATAACTGGAGATGATGGGGATGGAATCTGGGAGCTTCAGCATGCAAACAAAATGCTACTGAGCTACAGTCACAGCCACAATGGTCAATCCCAGTAATGGCTACCTGTGATCATATAACTGGAAATGCCAGTGATTAACCCTGAGCTGTTCTACATGCAAAGCAAGTGCTCTACACCCTAAAGGCTTTCAATAAACTGTCATTTCAGGTACATATATTCCAGAGGTACCGTATATACTCGTGTATAAGTCGACCCGCATATAAGTCGAGGCACCTAATTTTACCACAAAAAACTGGGAAAACTTATTGACTCGCTTATAAGTCGAGGGTGGGAAATGCAGCATCAATTGAGGCATCAGTAGGTTAAATGTTTTTGAATATTTATTTCAAAGAAAAACAGTAAACTGGCTCTGTAAGTGGAAAAGAGGGTCAACAAGAACAATATGGTATCAACAATAACTTTAAAAGTACAAAAACCTTAGCTCAACCAGCAACCAAGCTAAAACACAAGAGTTAAAATCCTTCAAAACTGGATTTTTCATCATCATCTGTATGTCCAAATGCAACCCAACTTAGATTTTAAGAGGGATATTATCAGAAATGAAAAATCTACTATTAGCTTCCATTGTAAACAATGGGGGATGGGGCATCCCCTTTGGGGGTCAATAACTTTGGATCCCCTGACCCAAACTTCACCAAACCTGGCTGGTATCATAAAGAGACTCTCCTGATAAGACCAGCCAAGTTTGGTGAAGTTTGGTTCAGAGGGTCCAAAGTTATGGACCCTCAAAAGGGTAGCCCCATCTACTAATAGCTCCCATTGAAAACAATGGGGAATGGGGGCACCTCCTTTGGGGGTCCATAACTTTGGACCCCCCAAACCAAACTTTACCAAACTTGTCTGGTATCATCAGGAGAGTCTGCTGAGGGTACCCTGAAATTTTGGTGCCTCTAGCATAAAAACCGCGCCCCCTGCTGGCCGGCAAAGTAAAAACACACAACAAATTTTAATGACCCGCATATAAGTCGAGGGGAGCTTTTTCAGCATTAAAAATGTGCTGAAAAATTCGACTTATACATGAGTATATACGGTACATACATTCCAATATATTGCATATATTTATTTCTGACCTACTCATCTTGAAGTATTTATTCCAACTTTTGTATCAGTTTTGAATTGTATTGTTAGGTATCCCCCCAATTAACTGTTATATACCTCCCACTCAACAATTCTAGTTGTGTGATAACTTGACAGCTTAAACAGAATATTCTTAGTGTCTCACACAACTATAGATTTACTGTGGGAAGACCAATGTAAATTGCAAATATGGCATTACACTAGTTTTTGTCAAATGTTCCCACACACAAACACCTTGATTTTTCCTGAGACTGTTGTACAGATCTATTTTATTAACTTCATTAAAAAAATAATTGGAAGCTGTGTTTGTTTCTGTGCACATGACATACGAACAGAGTTCATTTAGAAAAACAACAAAGGGAGAAGGAGCGTAGTGATCCTACAAGGAAGGCTATTCTTCCCAATTTGTTATAGACAGACTGGATAACGTATTCATGTCATTGGGAAGGCAGGATCAGTGAATGAAATTTTTTTGAACCTGCTGTGGTATTGTAGAAAAGCAGGAACAGAATAGAAAGCAGAAATATCAAAATGTTCCCTGCTTAAATGCAGAAATTGGAAAGGGTAGATCTCTGAGCAGTAAACTTACTTTTTCAGTTCACTGTAAATGGGCAGCACTTCAGGGTGGCATACAAATGCAAACGCCAGGATTGGTATTGTGTAGGCAGTCTAAAAACAAAACCAAGGATTCCAATTTAGTATAATTTAATATTTCTATGTCTTACTTCAGGTTCCAAGAAGGGCATTGTACTCTTTTGGAATGCTATACAAAAAACAGTATTAAAAAATACTGTGTGTGCATAAAAGAAAACCATAAATAGGGAAAAAAAGAATTGTGATGTCATGGGTACTGAGAATTCTGTACTTCCCAATTTCCTGTACAGCAGGATGCAAAGTAGGCAAAAGCTTCCTATTAATGAAAGATACCTGAGGTAGCTCTTGAGTTATGATGTTCCTTAAGAATGATTGTCTACTGGTCAATTTGAGCAGGAAGTGTAACAAACTGATCTCCTTGCCACTTCCAAAATGGCTGCTCAACTAACTTGAGTCCATTGGATGGGAGGAAAGGCAAGTTGTAAATATGTTAGCTTATTAAAATAAATATGTTAAATAAAACTCTAAGCCTCCTTTATCTTGGGTAACATGCAGGCAGCAAATAGGCCACTTTCTGCAAAATAAGTGAGCAGAGCCTTACCCGTGAGTTAAACACAAAATACTTGGCTTGGCATCTGTCATTGTCCTCACTGTGAGCTTCATATTGCACTCCACTTTGATGCTGATCTTTGGCTTCTTCAAAACTTGAATAATGTGAATGGGTGCTGTCCAACATAAAATTTACTCCTGAATTAGCAGAATTGTTTGGTAACATCACTATGTGTACTGGAACAGTGGTACCATTGTAGGACCAGTTACCAAGATCATTGTCCAAAACAGGCAGAGGACAAGGTATTTGAGACTTTTTGTAGATCACCTGAAATAAGATTATAAAGATGGTCTTTAGTTTTTGGTTGGTAGCACCATTATCCTAAGTAGATGCAACAGTGATGTGATATCAATCAGGATATACTTAATTTGTGACAGAACTTGTGTTGAGAACCTTTGCTGTAATTGCCATTTTAGGTCTATTCCCCACTGAGGATTAGATGCATGATCGTCACGCCAAATATCCAGGTTTCCTGCAAAACTCCCCACTTTTCCAGTGCTGAACACGCATTCATCCCGTTTCTGGTGCTCCCCCCTCAGCACGTATTATTTTAGAACCTGCATGGAAGTAGACCTTTTTAAAAAATGCGCGGGCAATCTGGAACGGTGTGGAAGTTGTGTTTGTGTGTGTGAATCCGGATTATTTTTCCCGCCGCTGGTAGTGACGTGAAGCCTCCCATCCAATGAGAATGCAGTGGTCTGAGTGCAACGGCGCGCAAGTACAGCCTTTTAAAAAATTTCTCGCCAGACTGGAGATGCAATGTGGATCACGAGAAGCAACATAAATGGGCCGGCTTTTGACATAGATTTCGATGACTGAGTAGAAGGCAATACAAAGCAGTGCTACACGTTGTATCCATGTGGATCCGACTACATGGAGGCACGCGGAACAAGGGCTTTGCTTTAATCGCCCGTTTCTTCGTCTCTGTGTAGAGTCGTTCTGTGCATGCTCGCACAGACGTCGATTTGCAAGGTTAAAAATAAAAAAACAATTCCCACCCCAACAGAACGCAGCAGCCAATCAGGAAAGCCCCTGAGTGGATTGTGTGTTCGATCCGCCAACAGTGGGGAGGCCGGCGTTGCTGCTGTGTTGCTGGGAACAAGGATCGTTTGAGGGCCACAAGCTGCGGTGGGGACCATCAAACCGTGATCAAAAGGTGCCGAATCTTTCCCAACTTGGATGTATCTAGATTCATTTTTTCAGTGGGGAATCGACCTTGGTAACTTTTTTAAACTTCAAAACAGATCTTCATTTGGCTCTTGCCTAAAATTTCTGAGGATGGAAGGACCCCTGTCTACAGAGTGCGGCTTCCCCGCATCTGCCTCCTCAGGGATGTGGAACCTTCAAGAATAGTTTGGTGGGAGATGGAAGTTTCTTGGGAAGGGAAAAAAAATCACACTCCTGTTTCATCCACAGAAATTTTAAGTGGAATCCAAGCCCTTGTATTTGCAAATGCAGAGAAGCCATATTAAAATGTCAGTCATATAGAAGACAACTGTGGATGAGTATTGCAAAAATCTGGAGCAATTATCCACACACATAAAGCACTGGGTCACATGTATTTATATTGTAAAAGTTCAACATATGCTAGCAATACTTTCTGTACAATTACTTACCACACTCAAAAAGAATACCATGCAGGTGAGTGAAAATCCACTCGTATAACCAAGGTACCCTGCAAAAACAATAAAGTGAATGCAGAAAAACTTAATCATCAGGTGAAATCAACTTGTTAATTAAAATGCAATTGTAAATAAGAAATTATATATGCATTTGAATAAGAAAAAAGGTTTACCTAAATTTTTTAGAAGTGAAAGTGGAAGAATAACTCCAATGGTCACGAATATCACGAGGTAGTTGCCATTTAGATACCACTCCCTAGAATGATCAGAGAGATGATCTACTAATCAGTTCTGTTAAGATTGTAAGCAGATGAATGATTCTGACTGAATTAAAAATTTGAACACATACTCAGAAATCTCTTGAAGCCCCAGAAATGATCTGATTACTTCAGGAAGTTCATATTTAATAATAAAGAGGTAGCTTGACATGGCTGAAATGAGAAATACATGTAATTTGTAAAGATTAAGAGAGTAAAGCCATAATGATTGAAGAAGTGTATCCAGAACTTTCAAATAACTGAGTTTTCACTGATGAATAAAATTGTTGTGTTTGTTAGATTGTATGGGGAAAACCAGCCATTCAGAGAATTTGGAGTTTGGATATAATTACAGAACACTGAGAATGCCTATTCATTCATTCATTCATTCATTCATTCATTCATTCATTCATTCATTCATTCATTCATTCATTCATTCATTCATTCATTCATTCATTCATTTTTCAAATTTCTAAACCGCCCACCCCTGAAGGGCTCTGGGCGGTGTACACTAGGCCAGAAACAGTACTACACACAATAGGCCAAAACAACAGTACACAAAATAAAATAAATTAAATCAGGTTAAAAACAATTTACAAAATTCATAAAAATAGCAGCAAGAATATAGCAGAATCATAGAAGTATATGGCGCCCAAACCCAAGGCTGGGCAGGGGAGCAGTGTAGATTAGATGTTATATTGGGCGTGCCAATGATGGAATGGCACGCAACACAGGGGCATCCCAGGGAGGAATCTGCGGCCAGCCTCACCAAAAGCCTGGTGGAACAAAACCGTTTTACAGGCCCTGTGGAATTCGCCAAGATCCCGCAGGGCCTGCACATCTGATGGAAGGGTGTTCCACCAGGCAGGGACCAGGGCCGTAAAAGCCCTGGCCTGGGTAGAGGCCAGTCGCACCATGGAGGGGCCAGGGACCACCAGTAAATTGGCCTCTGCCGACCGCAGAGGCCTACCTGGGACATATGGGGTGAGATGGTCACGAAGGTATGAGAGTCCCAAGCTGCGAAGGGTTTTAAAGGTCAACACCAACACCAACCCCACCGCGGCCCAGCTATGAAAATGTAAATTAGAGTACAATTAGAGTACAAATTCAAAGCTGAATGAAGAGGTCAAATTGATTAG
The DNA here is from genome assembly GCF_021028975.2 of Sphaerodactylus townsendi. Classification (NCBI taxonomy): domain Eukaryota; kingdom Metazoa; phylum Chordata; class Lepidosauria; order Squamata; family Sphaerodactylidae; genus Sphaerodactylus; species Sphaerodactylus townsendi. The sequence continues at coordinate 64,437,730 of NC_059430.1, read as the reverse complement.
AAGGTGTCATCAATATCTTTATCTTGTCTTGTTGTACCCTTAGAAATATTCCAAGCCCCTTTTCTCCTGTCTGCTTTGGCCTGTATACTATCCACTTAGCATAATCTGAAGCCTTCCTTTAGCACAGACAGCATTTACCTCAATTGCTCTTCTATTGGAAAAATGACTAAAGCTGGAGGAGACTGGAAAAAATCTTCAAACTTTGCTGAGTGAAGTGGTGGGAGGCAGGACAGTGCTTTTCTGATAATCAATCAGACTTTTGGAGCTGTTTTTGCTCACTGCAAGAGGAACCATGTAGGTATCCATAAAGTACATGCTTTCTTTTTACCTGCAGGGCAAATAGTTGATAAGGGGAAAATGGCATGCACCAAAAGGTTAACTTCCCTTCCAGGTACTATGGGTTCATCTGATTTGGACATCCCTCTCATGATTGCCTATAATTTAAAAACTGTAGCTGAGAGATCCTGATCACACATTGCTTCACATCAATTACATTTTGACCCCCGGCATCATGTATGCAAGTGCCCTATGAGAGTCTGCCTTAGCATGGCAGCTCACAGGCAGAAGCAGATTGATCCTCTCCATATGTTCTTTCATATCAAACACTGTGTTTTTCAAAACCAAAGCATCTGAGACTAAGTCTGAATTCAGCTCTTCTGAATGCCTTTGCCAGCTGGTTTGCATTCCCTGCTAAAATGGGGCCATTTATTACAGCATTTCTTGTTGTCACATTGATAAGCCAATAGTCACAGTTCATTCTCATATCAAATGAGTTTCCTTTCTGCTTTTTATTTAGGTTTTTTTCCAGTGTCTTACTCATGCCTTCAGACTCCAGTGGGATTTAGCCTAAAAATATTGCCCTAAAAGTTGTCACCAATAATTTTCAGCCACTTGTCAATTTCGGATTGCTGAGAAAACACTCAGTCAGTGTTTGCATGAGATATGTGGTAAGTGACTGTGCTGGCTCATGACAGTGACACTGACAAGAAGGAATATCTCACCAAATCAGCTGTGGACTGGGAGAGGAGAGAGGAGTTAGTAGGCAATTAGTATCCAGAATAGAGATGCTATCTATGGTGATAAGATGGGTGGATCTAGACAAATTAGTTGATGTAGAGCTGGAGACCACACTGCCCTCCTCAGCCAGGCACAGAGAGATCTGGAGGACAGATCCATGAGGGGTAGGGGGACATGGATGGCTCCTGAATTGAAATTATACTTCTTAAGGCCTTCTACAGCAGCAGTTAACAGGGATCCTGCAGGGGGACAGAGTTCTAGCACCCCGTTATTCAAGAACTGTTAAAAAGTTATTTCCCACTTACCTCCAATGTTCTGCATTGTAAGACAAACAAAAGCACTAAGTTTTCCAGGCCATCCAAATGCTTTTTCACCTAATTTTTCATATATTAGTGAGCCTAAAGCAACAGAAAATTAATATTAATTTAAAATGTTTTGGTGGATTGGGCTTTTCTTGACTTTTGAGGCAGTACATTCAGGTGGCTACCTTGCACAATTATATGTACCTGATGAGGCCATGTTCCAGCATAACAACTTTTAAATGTAATAGGAATATTGAGCCATGAACTTAAGTTTCATTGAAATAACTATTAACTAAAAATTATTTAACATTGGATCGCTTGGCATTATTTTATTTGTTAAAAATTTTAATGCCACTTTTTATGCTACTTTTCCACCTGACTGGGGCACCAAAATGGTGAACATGAAAACATGAAAACATTTGAACAGTTTAAAAGAACATTTAAAATTATAAAATAATAAAACACATAAACATACAGAACCAAAACCAGGAAGTCAATAACCATTATTGGGGGAATGATAAAGAAAACAAAAAGTCTTTGCTCACTGGCAGAAGACACCGATAAATGGAGAAAGACATATCTCCCTGCGGAGGGAGTTCCAAAGTTTTGTTGCCACAAGTAAGAAAGTTCTTTCTTGGTTGCCACTGGTTTATCCTCATGTGGTGGGAACAACCGAAACAGAGCTTCCAAAGGGCCCCAAAGTGAATGAGTAGGTTGTCAAGCAGGCAAGAGAATTACATCCTTACTCTCAGGGTGGTGTAGTAATGAAGAGCAGGTGGACTCTAATCTGGTGAACCAGATTTGATCCCCCACTTCTCCACATGAGTGGGGGGACTCTTATCTGGTGAACTGGATTTGTTTTCCCTCTCCTACATACCTGTGGGTGATTTTGGGCTAGTCACAATTCATTCAGAACTCTCTCAGCCCACTTACCTCACAAGGTATCTATTGTGGAATGAGGAAGGGAAAAGTGTTTGTAAACTGCCTTGAGTCTCCTTACAGGAGAGAAAGGCAGGGTATAAATCCAAACTCTTCTTTTTCTTCTTCATCCTATTTAACAATATGCTGATTCACTTGTCAACTTTGCTTGCCAGGTTGAGTTCTGCCCTCCCAGAATGAACTAGGGATGCCAAGTGTCTGTTTCAGAGAAACAGCAGGAGGTGGATGTAGTCCTAGGTGCTGCTGTCACATCTGGGGAAATACCATAAAGTTTCTAGAGTGTCAGTTAAGACACTGACATCACATCTGGATTTTGTGGGAGTACTGCCTGGTTTTATCCAAGATGTGATATTGGTTAATAATACATCACATCTGTTTGCAGAGCTGCTGGAGGTGTTGGGTAGATCCCTAGAATGATCCCTTGGTTAGTAATAAGTATACTGTTTCCATATCATACCTCCTTCTTTTGCTGTCTTTAGTAACAGGTGAATTGAATATAAAGACATTATGGCCACACTAAATAGTAAGAGTCTGCAAGAAAAAAAGAAAGTTAAAAATATAAATACAATAGAGAAATTGGCAGAGACAGGCTACCCAGTCTTATATCTATTGATACAAGCAAAATGAAAAAAAAAATGAAAATGGCAGATCTCTATATTTTCCATCATATATTTTCCAGCCATAGCATTGCAATATCCAAAAAGAACCATGGTGCACTACCCTTTTCTTATGATTGTGCAAAGTATCACAGGATGTGGAGCACCAACTTCTGGGTTCCACTGAACTCTTCATCAAGCTGAATGCTAAGTGCAAACCAAGCAGGGGAGCGGGAACCAGAGTACTCAACATTCAGTCTGGTGTAGAGTTCTAGGAAACGTGAAAGCTTGAGCTTGGTATTTTGGGATATTTAGGTAGGTATTTATCAGAAAGTTTTTAGGAGTTAAAATCATTGCCAAAGTGGGATCATCTTTTTTAAATTCCCTCTGGTTCTCTGATAGGTTTAGCTATAGTTTACAATTCATGCAGAATCATCTGTTGTTGCCTATCAAAACATATGGTATATAGATAGTATATGTCAGCTACATGTCATGAACTGTCAACAGTGGTAGCACATTTGGCATACTCAGATTTTAGAAGGACGGCAAGTCTGTAGCAGCATTACTACTCATAAAGTTTCATATGGATAGAGAGCATTTGCCTTCCACAGTAGAGGGGTAGCACTCTACACAGATATATAATTAGGAGAGCTATTTATTCTTCAGGTAAAATTTTTATACTTGGAATTGCAATGCTGTGGTTGGAAAATATAGAGATCTGCTATTTTAATTTTTTTAAATTTTGCCTCAGAAATTCATAACACATGCAAGAATTGACCCATAATAAAGATATTAGTGAGACTCGTGCCATGAGAATATGAGTGTTGCTAGTAAGGTACATACTCCCAGGATTAAATTATGTTAGGGAAAGTTGGGGTTCATTCTTGATCCCAGCCATAACATCTGTATTGGATCGAGCTGTGGATTTTTTAAATTAACTAATTTACTTATAAACTTTTATCCCCCTTTCTTCCAATAGGAATCTAAGGCTGCTTTCAGAAAGGCTAAAAATCTCCTCTGTGTTTTGTAAAATTTGGGACTGGTGGCTTTATGACAAATATATGAAACAGCAATAAAATAACATACAGAGCATGGGACACTCCTAAGCAGTACAAAGTGCTGCGCACACAACAGAAATCAACCATATAATTAACTAGCCATCTTTGTTGACAGACATTAATCCTCAAGTGGAAAATGGAACAGCCTGTTTCTTTCTCCTCCTACATTCTGAAACACAGTCAGCTTGTGAATATTTTAGCACTGATTCAGCAGTGGGAACTACATGATCAGCACAGACACAGCCTTATTTACACTTTCAAAGTCTCAACCTACCCACAGCCTTCAACAATACATTACCCATATTTACTTGAAAGGAAGATGACCCTGGCTGTCAGATGACCCCATTAAAAATGTTATACACAAAAAAGTATTATTGAACATAACTGTGAGTTGCTCATGAATGTAAGATGACCCCCTCTTTTTTAATAGCATACTTATGGAAAAAAAACTAGCTAGCAGCCACAAGAACAAGATATACCCAGATCGTACTACACAGAAGTGAGGTTTCAGTTCATTCTTACTACTGTCCAAATCTTTATGACAGGGAGCAACAGTTAATAATATACAAATGCCCAATGCATTTTTGTTATATTTATACACAAAATATAACAAGTTCCTTAAATAATATAATCCATATTATTAAATATAAAATATATTGCATCTCCTCTGTGTTTTGTAAAATTTGGGACTGGTGGCTTTATGACAATTTTATAAGAATGTTTTCTCAATATTTTAGTGTACAATTAGTATTGCCTGTAGTGGTGGAACACAATACTATTCATTTTTCTGATTCATCTGAAGGGTACTCACATAAAAAGTATGATCCCAGTATTTGCCATAGCATAGGAAAGTCCTAAGATGCCACTGCCCATGATAGCATTACTCAGGTTAAATGCAGACATTCCAAATGAAGTATCTCCTGGGTGCTGGTGGAAAACAATATGGAAAAGATATAATTGTTTACATCAGTGAAGGCAATGTCAAACTAGTGTCCATATCTCTAAATTTTTATTAGCTAAACCAAGGCAATTTCCACAAATAACACAAATTACTAAATATTGTGATTTAAATATGAGACGTACGTGGTCCCAAAAGTACATTTGATTTTAAGCTAGCTTTTTCTGCACAGTAACATTTACTGGAGCAATCAGAAAGTGAACTCTGGACTAGAAAAGCTTACCATGAAAGTGCTGTGGTTTTATCTTTCACCCCAGTTCTGCAAATACTTACTCCATGGGCATCATCCTTGACCCTGACTTATTTCATTAATGTCTGCAGAACTAGCACCGTAGGGCTGTCAGCCTAGGGCTGAGCAAGCAGAAGGCACTTTTTATTTATTTATTTATTTATATATCAAATTTATAAACCGCCCACCCCCGAAGGGCTCTGGGCGGTGTACACTGGGCCAAACATACAATGGCCAGAACAACATACACCAAATAAAATAAATTAGAACAAGTTAAAACAATATATAAAGATTCATAAAACTAGATGGAAGATCTTGTCTTGCTTTCTCATTCATTCTTCAGCCTCCTGTGACCCCTGAAGGAAGCATTTCTGAAGGTCATAGGACCCTTCTGGATTAAAATCTCCAAGGCAGCAGCAAGCAGGGGAATCTGGTAAGAGCTCGTGTATCTAATCTGGAGGAACTGGGTTTGATTCTCCGCTCTGCCGCCTGAGCTGTGGAGGCTTATCTGGGGAATTCAGATTAGGCTGTACACTCCCACCCACACCAGCTGGGTGACCTTGGGCTAGTCACAGCTTCTTGGAGCTCTCTCAGCCCCACCTACCTCACAGGGTGTTTGTTGTGAGGGGGGAAGGGCAAGGAGATTGTAAGCCCCTTTGAGTCTCCTACAGGAGAGAAAGGGGGGATATAAATCCAAACTCCTCCTCCTCTTCTTCCTCTTCCTCTTCTTCTTCCTCCTCCTCTTCTTCTTCTAAAATTACCCCACCTCACTTGCATCACAGGGCCTTTCTCCACTCTCCCCTATCCCCCCTATGCCGCGTGCTGCTCTCAGTGCACGGCACCCCTGGCGCGCGCGCCCCGGCGTCCCCACGACCCCACACTCTGCGTGGGGTCATCAAAAGGCTCCCATTGCAAGAGCGCCAGGGATGCCGCACGCTGAGGGGGCGCTACAGCGGCAGGGCGGCTGTGCTGTCGCCGCCCCTCTCGTGTGGAGTGCCGGGGGACCCCGCGCTACTCTCCTCAAGTAGCGCGGGGCATAAGGTAAGTGGGGAAAGGCCCACAGACAGAGGAAGTGAACCCAAGAAAGCTTTCTTCCAGTGTGACAGTCAGGTGAACAAGCTTGCCTGATTCCCCCTCCTTACTATAGCCTGACAGATTTTTGTTCATAGGGGTCCCATGATGCTCGAGTAATGTCAGGGATTAAATATGTCTGCTGTGGGAAGGAGAAGGTAGAAAAGACTTGTCTCTGTGAGCATCTTACACTCACATAACCACAGAATTCAACCCACAGTTTCTACATATTCCGACTTATGCATCATTTTGTTATTGTTAAAATACTTTAGATTGGATCTTTGGACTGGATCCAGACTAAATTTTCCAGTTTCAGAATGTAACATTTTTTCCTCCCCCCTCCCACTGATCTCCACAAAATGCTGCTCCTGGGGGTGGGGGATAGAGGGCTCAGAGCAATGACATGAGGGGTGGTCTGCAATGGGAAGCAGAAATCAGTGGAAATTGCAGGTGGGCAGTACAATTCTGAGGAGGGGGGTAGATGCACCATGACTGGGAATGGTGCAGTCATGGTGCAGCTGTACCACCTCCAAAGAGCTTTAATGCACTACAGACAGCAGTTCAAAAGTGATGCTGCCCCTTCCCCAGTGAAAGTGTCCTATGGTCTGCACCACTGATTTTACCACCATAACTTTGTGCCAGTAAATAGGGGGTGTTCCCAGACTGAAACAGATAAGGAAGCTGGCTAAAGCTGGCCTCGCCCAAAGAATGCTCCCTTTGGTGCCGGCGAGGGCTCCTGCACTGGTGGAGTGCTGGCATTGCAGGCAGCATTGGCACCTGGGCATTGTGCTGCCATGCAGCTTCTCAACACCAGCATAAATGCCTATGCACCAGCATAAATTCCCCTTATGCTGGCACTAATGGCATTTATGCCACACCAGGATCATGCTGCCTCCTGAGCATTCCCCCCCTGCCATGCCAAGGAATGCACTGTTAATCTGGATCCAACTCTTTATATCTGCAGGAACATCTACTGCTCTAAACTACAGGAATACTTGGGTTTTTTTTAAAAAAAAGATGTTCCCTAGGGCAAAAATTTATACTTAGGTAGTGTATGGTGTAGTTAACTTTTACAATTGTTATTTACCTGATCAATTTTCTGCAAACAATGATAGCTCAGCTAAACTTCTATTAAGCTGTAATAAGTATGAAAAGGCTCTTTTCATTTCTTGTTTGGAACTGCTAAATGGAATGTGAATGCAAAATACCCCAGGACACTGAAATATTTGAAGAGTATGTGAGAACTGCAAACTTTCCAATGAACTATTCTATCAAAGTTTATTCATTTATGAATGTCGTTACATTTCAGCAGAAATTTGTATTTTTGCTCTAAAATTCATCACCATTTTAAAAATGTTCTTTTCTATAAAAAGAGCTAACATCTAACACCTCTTTTCTTCCCACTAATTAATTTTAAAATCCCAATTGGGGTGTTCCGGTATATGATCAAAAGAGTCAATTTAAATATTTTGATAACAACTTTATATTTCCACTTCAAGATGAAAAAATTATTGGTTTGGTATCTGAAAGCTTAACAGCCCAGTCCTGAGGGGGATGGTGGATTACTGTCGAAAGGCAATGTGGGCCTATGCTGGCAGATTTGCCCTTCAGGGGCATTTACCCTGGCAGAGAGACAAATGTCCCAGTAGGTGTGACCCATCGAGATGCCCGGATGCAGCACAAAGTTCTGTATCAGTGCCTCCACACTGCTGCTAAACCTCACTTATGTAGCAGGGTATTCCAGAGGCGTGGCCAGAGGTGGATCCAACCTTAGTCAACTTTCACCCTGGCTTTGTCTCAGGATATGTGTCAGCCTGGGGTTTGGACTTATTCCACCCTTTTGAGTGGTGTAAATCCACTGAACCCAATGGAGGACTTCTTGGTGGTGAGAAGGTTTTGTTTTGTATTTTGCCCCCACTGCTAAAAAACCCTGTGGAGGCAGTGAGCCAGTGCCACAGCAGTGCAGATCCTGGCTGCAAAGGACTCTGGATTGGGATGCCCAGCTTACATTTAAATTGTATATTATCAGAAACAGTACTATAGATTTGTAAAATATAGGCCAGTTTCCCAAAGACTCACCATTACTAGTTATACATAATGGAATCAGGCCCCTGGAATAACTACCTGAAATTTCATTACAGGTAAATATGAGGGAAAGAAAAAAATAAACCTGTATCCAAATCATACAATATTTTGAATCATTTTCCAGAAAAGCAGCACAAAGCCATGTTATTAGCAAAAAATGCTACGTTACAGGAATTTTTTCAAAAAAGAGAGACTAAATACATGCACATTTATAGTGCACATTAGCTACCTTTCCCTCCTGAAGGGCCATTTGGAGAAGGAAGAGAGAAGGCAAGGGTCTGCGAAAATCCAAAATTCATCTCCTAAAGTGATCTTCTTGCAACCTCCAATGTGTAGGCACCTATCCCTTCCCATTCCTGTTTTGCATGTGTGCGAAGGAACTCTGGAAAGCCCTATTTGGCCCAGAAGCGGCAACAGAAGACTCCTAAAGCAGTAACTAAAGTTCCAGTTCATTTTCATTTGAGATTGCTTGAACTTGAGCATATGTAAAAAAGTGCAAGATTATACCTTTACAACAATTCCTTTGTAGTTCCTCTGCTTTGTATATAGGATGGGTCTAGATCTGTCAAGCCTCCAGTCAGGTGGCAATCTCACATTCTGAACATTGTTTCAAGCTGTTGTGAGTATTTTCAAAATAAAACTCACCAGTGTCATGAGAGTGACAATGCTACTTTTGAGGAAATGTGGAAGTGATAGTAGTACCTCTAAGTGGTAAATCTAGGTTTCCCTGAAAGTGACATTAGCACGCTTATGCTACTGACCCACACCATGCTCTTGACCCTAATCCCCCCACCATTTGTTGACTGTTAAAATATTGTGACTGTACTTCCCTGCTAATGCTGTTCCTGGACGTCAAGGGACTATGATCTTGGGTTACAGAGGATGGTAAAAACTGCTGCCTTCTTGCATGATCAAAAATACCTTCAGTTTGCAGAATGTCCATTGGATCCAACCCATAAGTAACAGTGGGCTGTATTCCTCCATACTTCCATTGTGAGATATTTCCCCTCTTACCCCAGCAACCTCCTATGACCCCTGAAAAAAAATCATGCTGGGGGATAATGAACAAAGCTATATGTGTTGGTATATTACATTTAAGAGGGGAGTTGGGCAAGGTCACTCGTCCTTTCAAATTAGTTACTTATTAAAGGCATCCCTGCTTTCAAATGTTTCTTTTCCTACAACTCACTCATTATTAATAAACTTACATATTCATCTGTATAGTCTTCCAATTTCTTTTTACCCAGAAATCCATTGGTAAGGAACTTCTGACTTTCTGATTCATCACCAACAAACTGACTGAAGACAAACAAACAAAAAGCAATAGAATAAGAAATACATTTCATTGCACTCTAGAGGTCATAACTGGGTTATGCTTTACAGATTGAAGCTTTACCACTGTTGAAGAAACTTTGCTTCTTCTATTGTAAATTAAAAGTGAAACCTATGGTATTTACTAGGTTTTGAGTAAGATTCGGCTAGAATAGCTGGGTGAATTAATGAAAATTGGCAGAATTCTAGAAGGCCAGGTGAAGACTTTTAGTCTGCCCGTCATACAAACCTCTCCATACAAATAGACAGTCCCTTCTTTTGTATGTTGGATCATTGGACATGATCCATTGGACAAGTTTGACGGACAGGATGAAATGCATCCAGCTCCCTGACTCCAAGGTCATGAAACATAGTAAGCAGACAACTACCTGACAACATTACTAGATGGAAGACCTTCTCAATTCAGAAGGTCAATGGCTGTCATTAAGATTAGTATTGTAAACTACTCTTTCTGTTTCCCTTAGTCCTCTCTTTAATTCCTTTCTGAACTGAGGGTGTGTGTGTGTGTGTGTGTGTAGAGTGGGCAGACTGTTCAACAAGGCATTCTGCAGTAACTTTACCACAGAAAACAACCTTTCAGAGAAGAGCTAGAAGAGCTAGAGACCAACAAGATTTTGGAGGTACAAGTTTTCAATGTGTAGGTAAGAAAGGAGACCCCCCAAGTATCTGTTCTTACTTGTATCTGCAAAGGGAGCTTGACTCTCAAGAACTTATACCCATAAAATCTTGTTGGCCTCTTAGGTGCTACTGAACTTGAATGCAACAGAAAATAAAATCTCTCTTTAAGAGAAAAAGTGACAGTGCCATTTTTGGTGTATTGGGATTATCTAAACATCAACAACAAGTTTCCATAATTTTTTAACATATATTTGTCACATGTATCATACTTGTTTAGTGTGGGTTACATGGGATTGCCAGTTTTATCAGTACTAGAGTCTAGAAAGATAGCGAAGGCCTAGTAACTTGCTGAAAGCCAGCAAACCAGTGAGTTTCATATCTGGATGGGAATCAAGATTTCCAGGGCTATCTTCTTAATATCTGACAAGTTCTTGATTGTAATGTTTTCTTTTTGTCATCAGGCGGTTCAATTGACATTGTGAGTTGGCTAAGGTAAGTGAGGATCTGATAATCCAAAATAAATGAGTAGAAGCCTCATTGCATGCATTTCATCCCAAACTTGTAGGGGATGAATACAGTACCTGAAATATTCACTACACATAACAAAACTGCTGTGCAATTAGATTAGACTAGAACTTGCTGAAATTTCACATTAAAACATGGAGTAAATTGATCAAAATGATTATGATCATCAAATGATTGGAAACTTAAAATATGGACAAAGTATAGTTAAATCAATTGCATATCTTTGATATGAGGAGAATCACTCTCCTAAAAATTGAATTGAAAAAGACATTTGGCTTAATTCAATGAACCCTATACTGGCAGAATCCAATCCTTGAATCATTTCTTTTGTGATTTTATTAGAAACCGGGAATGGAAGAGGTTTACAGCCAGAAATGCATTTTTTGTTGAAGTCAGTGGAAACCCAAACCAAAATAACTAAAATTAATATCTTTAAATTGACAACAAATTTAAGGAAAACAAATGAACTGAAAACTAAAAGCATTTCAAAATGTGAAATCTGAACTCCTGGTGCTCTGCTTACCCTTTCTCTTGTGCAGTTAAAGCCTTTCATACCTGCCAATAGTAGCCTTCTCTGGATCCCCCATCTCAGTGCAGTTGTCTTCAGTGCTTTCCCCACTGTTGCTCTCTTCATCAAGCTCTATGTTGATTTTGTGCAGTTCCATGCGATCCATTTGAGCTGTCAGCAATTTTCAGTATGCACACCCCGAAGCGACTTCAGTGTCAACAGAACTGTACCTTCTGCTTTAAAGGTTCTGCCACCACAATATGTTGACCCTCAGAACACTCTGTTCTATAAACAGGGCACAAAAGGCCTCATTAACATTCTCAAATTAAATAAATTGATTAGATTCACTCTGTTAGCATTTCCTTTTTTGTAATAAGACAAGAACTTAGGCAAGAAATTATTTTCAAATAATTATAAAGAAGAAATATTTTGATGTTCAATAATGATATGATTTATCTCAGCACAATTAATTAATATAGTGCAATTCAGACATTCCCCTCCTTTGGACCAAAGAAGTTTATAAAACACAAAACCCTGTAAACCATACAGGTTAAAAACAAACAGACATCTAAAACTACAGTTTTAAAAACTCAGCATTCTTTAGAAAGGAATCCTGCAGGTTTACTAAGAATCTTATTAAGGTCTATGTAGTGTTCAGAAAGAGTGTTCACAGGATTCTACTATTCAACAAAAAAAGTAAATACTTGCCTAAAATAAATGACTTGCAGTGTTAATGATAACATGTCATAGTTTGCTTCAACTAATAAACAATATTAAATTTCAAGTGTTTTGTTGGACAGATTCATGAAATTGACTAGAGGGAGAAGGAAGAAATTGATCAGATCTTAAATATAATGTTGAACACAATCAGAGCTGAATAATCAAAACATATTTTTTCAGTCCTCACATCTGAATTACGAACAATATATTCTTCCATTGGATGCTTTAAAATCTTGAAATTCAGATGTACAGGGTGCATTTGTTTGAATACTCATCAATTTAAAATTGGCTCATTTTTGTTTTCTAGATCACATTGACAGGGTTCATAAATTATGCTTTCCAGATCAATATACATTATGTGTAGAAATGTCCTAAGAAAAAAAAGTCAACTAAACACATTTATGTTACATGATATATTAGCAGAATCTTGGTTTTGCTGCAATGTATATTTAATACCACACAGTAATTGTATTATGGTTGATTGTGACTGCAGTTGAATACCTGTATTTGAGAAAAGTGTCTGTCTTGTACCTATATTTAATTGGCTGGATCTCTGGCAGCTTTTGTAGAAAGAAGAACACCCTGTGATGAAAAGCTGAGCCAATACCTCACCACAAAGTACAACTGTGAAGACAGGTGCAATACCTCCAAAGTTCCACTGAAGAAGTTGAAGGACACCAGCAAAATATTCAAAGATGCAAGGTTGCATGCGCAATTAAGTCATCTGCTTTCCCCTTTTTGCGTCTTTCCTTTCTTCCATACTATTTGTGTCTGTATTCCAATCAGATTTCAAGAAAAAAAAGAGTCCACTAACTCATTTTCCTCTGTATAACACATCTGGATATCCCCTCCTTTTCTTGATATAAACTGTGCTGCCTTCTCTGGAGAGGAAACCTCTAAGTGCTTCCTGGGTCTTTCCGCACCTCTTTCTTCCTTGTATAGTTGTTTTCAGTCAATACTTCAAGAAGGCCTATTTAGTCAGCTTCTAGAGCAGGGGTAGGGAACCTGCAGCTCTCCCAGATAAAATTCAGGAACTAGCAATTCTCCACCATCAGCCTCCCTTACTCAGCATGGCCTACATTGGGCCATGCTGACATGAGGCTTCTGGATGGAGGCTGATGTAAACAGGAGTTATTCCCTGGTATCTGGAAGAGCCAGAGGTGTCCCACCCTGGGTTCTAAAGAGCACCACTGTTTTTGGCCCATGCGGAATCCACCTCTGTCCTTCAAACCCACAACCTGGAAATCCTATAAGCTTTTTAGAGATGCTGCAGTCTGAGTTTCCCCTCCTCTTTAACTGACCCATCTCTTCCTGCTTTCCCAGTGTCCTTAGGGTTTTCACCTCCTTCTACTTGGTTAGTCCTGTTAGTCAGTGAGGATCCATTGTAAATATGTATAATTGCCTTGATACAGTCATAATTTCTGGGTAGTGAAACTCAGTTATGGACCCTTTGCAGGTATAGATCTACTCCTTTTATTGAAATAGGTACATGTCTAGAAGTTCTGTGGTATATTAGCAGCCACAAGACATTCTGCATTATGGTAACTAATTAGTATTGTATCATTTGGTAGAACAACATATGTGGACTATAGGCTCATGCACTCAGGCAAAGAGGTAGTAAACAATCACAGGCATCTCATTTGCTGTCAAGCAATCACCTATCCAGAGATTCTAATGCATCTTACTATAGATATGAATTGGATCCAACATTTATAAACTCCATATTCCCACAAATAATGCAGTCTCTTTACACTAGAACATATTCCCAGTTATATTAGGAAGGATGTGAGTTAACACATATAGAATTAGAGTTATGATCCAAATTTACAAGTACATCCCAATTGTTTAATATCAGTTTTTTTCAATAGCTCAAGGATTACTTCATGACTTACAATGAGGCAACTGAATCACAGTTATCAGATAAAAATCTATCAATCCAGGCAGGGTCTGCTGGTATAACACATTAACTTCAGCACATCAGAAAAGCACCATCAAACATCAAAACACAATATGTACTGGAAATGTTTTAAATACTGGAAAAATCATATGGGAAACCTCAGTAAAATAAACAGTTCTAATTTCATTCTTTGTGTTTAGCCTCATATCTTTCAATTTGATAAGTTTTTTAGTATTTTTTTTCTAGGTGGAAGTGTAGGGTCCACTAACTTAATGCTTCACAGTTTATCTGGGTCTAAACAAGCCCTTCCAAACAAACACCCAGTCATACATTTATTTATAGCTCTTAGTTACAGTATGAGAGCAATAAAATGGATATGCAGAAATCATAAATGTATTTTCTGGTATTAGCACAACAGCTAGAAGTTATCAGTAGATCACAAAATCCATTACTTGTAATCTAAAGCCAAGCAAAATAATACCAAGCAGTTTAATATGGTTTCCTACCAGAGAATGCCATTCTGCATGTTCCTTTCAGTGATCACTCCAGTGTCGTAAGTGACAGCGAACACTGAATCTGGCATTAGCTCAGAGAAAGTCAGGCTTACATTCCAGGGGCCTGATTCCTGAGCTGCAAGGAACTCCAGTTATGGCAGCATACAATCAAATTGCTTTTCTTTTGCTAGAGGCAAAAAAACCAAGTATTTTATCCCCAGCAAGCAGAATGAAATGCTCAATGCCCAAATTATTCTTAAAATATATAAGTATGCTAAAATGATCAGGGAGTTTTATATGATACGTGAAATCAAGTTTGAAGACCATATGAAAACTAAAGTTACAAAAATGTAGTCTTTGCTCCCCCTATCCATCACCCACTTTTGGAATTATCAGCTCAGTTCTGGGGGGAAATGGTTTAGAAAAGATATTACTTAGGATAACTGGGAAAGATTTATGTTAACGTACAATTGTATAAGCCAGCCAGAGTAATAATTCCTGGCAATATTTATTTATATTCTTAACTCTAGGGCAAGTTTACAAAATCCATTATGATAAATCACCCTGATCCAGCAAAGTTAAGGCACAGAAATGTCAGTGGTCTTTATTGCAACATTCATATCTGGTGCAGCTGCAAACACACATCTGGAGGCACATTTGAATCCTAGACCTCATGTGGGCTTCACTAAACTGGCAGGATTGCATTTTTTAAAATATGAATGCAGATTTGCATCCTGCTCTGGTGTCACGGACTGTTAATGGTGATTAGATTAGAACTGTGTCAGGGCCAACTTTATTAAATCTGACCCATAGCTAAGGGCTTATTTGAGATGATGAAAAAATCTTTAAATTGTTATTTTTATTTATTTATTAGAAAATTTATACCCTATATGCCATTCAAAACAGTATCACATTACTTTAAATGAGAATTAAATCAACCTTGGATTAATTTAAGGAATTAAGTCAAGAAATTAATCTGAAACTTTGTTTGTTCAAAGGTATAACAGTAAACACTGTCACTTGCTTGTCATCTGTTTCATTACAGGATAGTGTGAGTTGAGCAGAATTCACAGTTCATGGCAGATCATAGTGAACCAAGATCGTGTTAGTACATATGAATATACTCCTTAATATAAATACTTAGAAATTCGTCCTGTAAATAAGTGGGACACACTTCTAAGTAAACATGATTAAGATTGAACAGCTTCATATTCACAAGGGAGTACTCTACCAAAGTGACTATCTTGTGAGTTGATTCCATAAGGTGGCACTGGGGGAGGCGTTCTTCTTCCTGCCTTTGTGTCTTATCATATACTCTTAAACATCTATATGAAAATGGCAAGTCAATAAATGACACTCAAGTCAATAAATGGAAACCGAACCTAGTCCACATGAAGTTGTGTTGAAAGAGTTTTGGACATGTTGCACTCCCTTTAGATGGTCTGCTTTGCAGTTTGGGGTGATTTTAGTTCCAGCATAGAATATGGATGTCCAAGTGGCAAAAATATAGCCTTCAACAATTCAAGCATGGCACCTGGAGCAGACCCGTGATTCGGAGCTCCAGTAATTGGAACTTTTAAAGGGTTTTTTGCAGCCTGAGAAGGTTTAGAGCAGGGGTAGGGAACCTTTAACACTCAAAGAGCCATTTGGACCCATTTTCCACAGGAAAAGAAAACACTTGGAGCCGCAAATAATTTTTGACATTTAAAATAAAGATAACACTATATATATTGGGTTTTTTTACCTTTTACTCTGCCCATTCTGAGAAGCGCGTGGATGCGCCCACCCTGCTGCCTGCAGGGTGGGCAAGGATGAAGCCGGTGGCTCGGCCTCGCTGGCCGCGGGGAAAGCGCGCACCCCACTCCAACGGGGCGGGCGAGAGGGGAAGCCTGCGGCACGGCCCAGCCGACCGTGGGCGGTTGGTGTGCCCGCCCTGCTGCCTGCAGGGTGGGCAAGGATGGGGCCGGCGGCTCAGCTCATGGAGCCAGAGTGCAAGGGCAGAAGAGCCACATGCGGCTCTCGAGCCGCAGGTTCCCTACCCCTGGTTTAGAGGGTCACTTTTTCTCTCTGGGCTACTACAGCTGTTATAGCCTTCGGTGCAAGTTTGTTGAAGTGGGCTCTGGCTGGTCCCGCTGGCAAGTAAGCTGACATTTGAATTTAGGATTGGGTTGTAATGACTTGGAAGGCAGAAATGGTCGACTTCTGCTTCTGCTCCTGATCCAGGCAATGTGGTTTTCGGTCTGGGAGCTGTTGAGGGGACCTTTGGAAACATCAGATGAGGGGGGCTGGTGGCAGAGACCCCCTGACAATGCTTGCCTGCGAGGGGGCAGGGATCACCCAGCAATGGAGACATCTGCCCGCAGTTACTGGACGATGCTGGTTTGAATGGACTTGGGTGGAGATGTTCCCGAGCACACTGAAGTGGATTAGATCTATCCTGACCTGGGAGACACCTGAATGATGATGGGGGTCTGTGGCAGGGCCCCCAATGCAACATGAGAGGTCCTCCAGGTGGGGTTCGAGACATGGCAGCGATGGTGATGGAGGCTGGTGGCAGTGGCCCCCAGGAAACTTTGGAAATAGTCTCCCCCAGACATGAGAGTAGAGCGTGCCCTGTAAAAACATGCTGGTGACAGCAGCAGCAGCTCCCTAATAAAACACCGAGACTGTTTACTCTCAGCGTTTGACAGACATTGCTTTCCACTGTTGTTTTTTCAAGAAATTGGGTTTGTTGTTATAGTTAACTTGTGTCTTTAGGTAGGATGTTATATTATTTAGGTTGATTGTTGAATCCTTCTGTTAGGATGATGACAATTAGACCTTTTTTTGGCTGAGTATATTTATTTGTTTGTTTGTTTGTTTGTCTATTTATTTATTTATTTATTTGACTTTTATACCGCCCACCCCCTGAATTTGTAGCATCTGCAGTGTAGGTAGGATTGTCTTTTAGTCTCAGGTTTTTGGAATATAGAATTTGATAGGAAGTCACCATCTGTTTTTCTATGTTATTATCAAGTTAATTTTGATGATTAGGTTAATTTTGATGACCCGTTCTTGTATGTTTTTTATTTTATATTATGTTGTATGGTGATTATGGTATTATTATGTGATTATTATGTGACTATGTTATATTATTATGTGATTATTAATAATACTTCTGATGTTATAGTGATTTGTTATAAGATGCTGTTTATTATTATAGATGTTGTAATGTGGCAGTGTTGTGATGTTCTGTTCTTATATATTGTCATTATAAAATGTATGGTTACCAAATGTTATTATGTTAATGAGGTTTGGGAATGTTGAATGTTTGGGAATGTTGAATATTTGTTAATCTGGTTGAAATGCTGTTAAGGGTTTGACATTGTTATTATTGCTGAGACCATAATTAGTTTATTGTATTGTATTATTATCTTTGTTATGATATATGGTATTACTATAATGTTGTTCACTGCCATGAGCCCTTTGGGGCAGCGCGGTATACAAATTAAATTTCCAATTCCAATTTCAATCAACATGCCAAAGCACTTTTACTATTGTGTCAGCTGAAATCCCTGATTTTGCCACAGTGATGTATGCTAAGGCAACATTAAAATTATTGTAGAGTGTTATATGTGGGGCACCTGGAAGCATCTGTAAACTCCCAAGGTTCAAATTACAGTGGTCACATGGTTGCCTGGTTTCCATAGAACTGATCAGACCTCCGCAGTCTACCAATTTGTTTATGAGTGCATATCTCTCAAGTACCTATATGTTTAATTTTTAACATTATTAAAACTTCTTACTTTAGCCATGCTTTGGGAAGTGTTCAATCCCCGATTACCAGTATTTATGAATTAAGTTCCTTCTAGCAATTCTTCTGCTCCTTTTTTAAAAAACCTACTATACTGTGTTATTTTTATTATTGTGAATTTGTTTTACATTTTGTCTTAATTCTGAAATGTTAAAATTGCCGGGGACTAAGACTTGAAACATATAACCCTGCATGCTTTGCATTCTTTGTTTATTTATTTACATTTATACCTCACCTGTACAGGATCCCTAGGTGGATACAGCTTTAAAACATCCCCTTACATAAATAACAACAACCACCACCTTTATTTGGCATTTAAAAAATAGGTTCTAGAACGTTGCCAGACATTTTTGAAATACAAATCAAGAGTACATTCAAAACGCAGACAGGAAGACTATATTTAGCAGTATACATTACTTAGAAAGTTCTGTCACTTGTAAAAGAAATTTTGCTACTTTTTCCAAGAGCATCACATCTGTGTTGTTTAACAGAAGCTCCACAACAGAACAGCCAGAGTCACTTTCAGATTTGTCTAGGGCCAGCCTGGAAGAGAAATTCCTAATGCCCACATATCTAGGACAGTCAAGAATAATGTGAGCAAGAGTCTCCACTTGATTTTTACAGTGTGGACAAACCCGATCCTGGAGAGGGATGGATAAGTAACGACCCTTTGTAATTGCCGATGGGAAGGTATTGGATCTGGCCCTTGTGATAATCCATCTCTGTTGGGATTCAGTTAATAATTCAAGATATTTGGCTATGTGCCCCTGTTCCGGTATTATTCCGACAGAGAGGGGTGAGCATGGGCCTTTCCCCACTTTTCCCTCGGCCGCCGTCGCTGCGGGCAATTCCCAGCGCGCGGCATCCCTGGCACACGCCCAGGTGTCCCCACGACCCCGCGCTCTGCACGGGGTCATCAAAAGGCACCCTTTGCAAGAGCACCAGGGATGCCTCGTGCTGAGGGGGCACGACAGCAGCAGCGTCAGGGCGGCTGTGCTGTCACTGCCCCTCTCGTGGGGAGTGCCGGGGGACCCCGCGCTACTCTCCTCAAGTAGCGCGGGGCTTAAGGTAAGTGGGGAAAGGCCCCATGATTTATTTGCTTGCCCCAACAAGATATGATATTCCTGTTCTAGAAGTCTACTTTTTAAGGTTTGGAAAATCTCTCTGGGTGTCAGCATACAGAGATCTTCAAGTAATAAACCTATTGAGTAAATTTTTGATTTGAGAAGTTGATACCATTCGGAGGCAAATAGGTCTGGGCGCGCAGTGTATATTACATAAATACATCCATTAGAGACATAGCAGACGAAAGTTAAAAATACAACCCTAGCCCTTACCCCCCTCCCCCCAACCAGTAGCATCATAGAGGGGGGATTCCTGGGAGACTAACCAAATGCCTGGGTGAAGAGGAAAATCTTTGGCAGGTGCCTAAACTCATACAGGGTAGGTGCCCAGTGAACTTCTGAGGAGAGATTATTCCAAAGCCTGAGGACAATAACAGAGAAGGTCCTCCTGTGTGAGGGGGGGGGGGATAGCCTCCCACTGTGGCCTCAGTGTTCAGGCAGGTACATATGGGCACAGGCATTCCTTTAGGTAGGCAGGGCCCAAGCTATTTAGGGCTTCATAAAGAATGTTCTGTAGTTGTCAATATACCACCAAAAGATGCACATTCTATTGCTTAAGGTAAGTATTAATGGGCTGAACCTAGACTAAATGTTCCATAGATAGAATGGAACTTTCTTGCCGCCTTCGTTCTATTGATCTTGATATCCTGTTTCTGTAGGACTGAGATCCCTGATGAATGATAATAGGGGATATGGGGTTGGAAGGGAAATTGGTGGAAACTGCAAATCTTGTCTGAATTGAATCAAATGTCTGTGATGTTTTCTACTACTTCTACTACTAATATGAATAGTTTTCTAAAGTACCACATGAATGGACCTTATATCTATAAGCATTTTGCCAATGCCGCATGTGGCATAACTACAGAATAAGTCTGCATGTGCTCTCCAGTAATTCAAGCATGGACAGGTTTTCTAGGAGGAAGGACTGCTTGCCTCAGCACATGCTATCCCTACATAATTTAGGCTGTCAAGAAAACCAGGATTTCTGCTAGGATTTAGTAGATTCTGCATACATAGAAACATTATTTAGAAAGTCTAAGAGTTGAATCCTACTCTCTGAAGAATGTGCACAACATTCAGACCATCGACTTGATTGAATATTTATTTCCAAGTCACCAGCATATCACTTACTGACTTACACAGGAATAATTTTTTTGTGCTTAGTGCAAAGACTAAAGGTGCAAGATACAGTAACTTTGCTGAAGACAAGTATTTCTGGGTATGATCGGTACTTGGCTGTGAGGCCATAGAGGAACCTCATGAATGCTGCCTTGGAACCCACAAATTGAAGGATATAAATTAAACGAACAGGTAAACTGGATTAATCTAATTTAATTCCAGTTTAATTGGAGTTTGGTTTTGCCGATGCATTAACTTGTCACTCACATCACGGATAGATTTCCCAAATAGTCAAAAAAAGCAATTGGTGTGGGAAATGAAAGCATTAAGTCTTTATGAGAAGAAAAATAAAATATAATTTTAATAATTGGGTTGATACTTTAATGCATCAATAGCATCATAATTATTACTAATATAAAAATTAACTATATAAACCTAAATCTAGACAAAAATAGTAGACAGCTAAATAATTTAGAATCAAAGATAACATTGAATTTCTTGTCCAACAAAGAATAAATATCAAAACAAATGTACCAATAAAGGTAACTATTTAAAAAACTTAACTGCAATAAAATATTTTCCACATCACCTACATTTAAGATGAACTGTAATTTTATAACAATTAAAATGGTTTACTGAAGAGCATAATGAACTATCTGAAAAATAATTACCTCAAAGTTTCTTCCTTCTTTTCTTTCTTCACACTAAGTTATAACTCATTTATTTAATATATTGCACCTGCCTCTTAGAGATTCTTCATGAAAGAACTTCTTACAGTTGGACAATGATTTAAAAGGTAAATGGGAGTGTATCTGATAAACCAATCAACAAGGAAGAAAACTCAACACCTCCCTTTGTAGACTTGCGTCAGCTTTTTCTTTTTTCAAAAAATAAGATAGATAAGTCAATTCTCTAGCACACATCCAGGACAAACATCACCGTTACTCAAGCTATTTGCTTTTTGTACTTGGCATTATTACAAAATTCACATCTGTAGTCTGACAGTCTCTTGTCATGCAGATAGGATACTGTAGATGGCCTATTTTGCTAAATATGATGTTTAGAGAAGAGGCATAATGGTTGTACTATAATTTTCTAAACAGCACAACTGCTACAATGTAAACCCAAAGTATAAAACCATAAAGAGCTATGGGTTCAGGGCCTGCAACTACCTTCTGTTTCTCCAGCCACACAATTACTGTCCAATATTTGACTTAACAGTTCAATTCTAAACAGTTCTGTCTTTCTAATTCCACTGAAATCAATGGTCTTAGAAGAGTGTAACTCTGCTTTGGATTGCATTGGTATTTCTTCACAGAGCACGTAACTAAGTAAGGAATTCTCTACCAAAGAATGCCTTCAGTATCCATGAAAAGCCCCATCAACATAATATGGCCGTGACAACATTACTGGAGGCAGTCTTCCATGTTTAGAGAAAATATACTTCTTGCCATCAGATGTTTGGTATTGACATCCGACTGCTGGACTTGAGGCCAAAGCACACATTGCACAAAATAAAATTGCAAATTTTAATTAAAAAAAAAACAGTTTTGGAAGATGACTGAAATTGCAATAGGGCATGTCAGTTCATCCTCACCAAGCTGTTTCTCTGACACAAATTGCCCCACCTTCTCACCACCACCAAGCCTGTGAACAGACAAGTATCCTTATTGACCCTGCCCTCTTCATCCCATATAACAGTAGCTTCAAAGCCATCTACTTGCAGGTCTTTTTGTACTCCAGCCTCATTACCCTGATACTGCTTTCTCCATTCCACATAGTTGCTATTTTGTCTTACAGGAAAAGTTGGGCTACTCAATCACGGCTCTCCTGTGCAGTGTATAGTGTAGTCCTTAGAAGACAAAGCTCTGAGGCTGATGAATAATTTCTATTTGGCTTTTTTTCAGGTTTAATTCTGTCCCAAATCCCTAAACCTGCAAAAAAAATCCAACCCAATAGTAAAAAAACCCTGATAACCCAAATAGCTATTGGGTTTTGTCAATTTAAACTTTAAGGGGATATTTAGATTATCTTCCACAGCACCTAGCCACTTAGAGTCCCTTTAAACTGGCTTGATTTTTTTTCAAACCAAAGAATCCTCCCCTTTCACCTTACTTACCTTAGCTGGGTGTTCCTGGTGGGGTCTGGGAGATACTTAAAACCCACCCCTTATCTTGCTGAAGAACATAGTCTTCCCTGTCCTCTTCATGTCCTGTGTGTTTTCCAGGGCAACAAATGGAAGCGCTTCCTGGAGATTCTCTCCCAGCTGATGATTGCTATTCATTTCTTCAGGAAGCTGAACTCCTTGCAGAGTTGCACCTTTGCAGACAGGATGGGGGAAGGAGGAAAAAAACTGCCAGTAGCCAATGAGGAGCATAACTGGCAACACTAATTAGACAAAGTTTTTATTCACTAAGATATTTTCAGTGTTCTGGATTTTTGGGCCCTGATCAGACAGTATAAACTAGCCAGCCCATTCTGTTCCAGAATCCAGAGGTTTTGAGTGATAGTTCAAGGTTTGTCTTTGATTCTTGAAGTTGTCCTCCCTCTGTATGGTCTTTGGAGTACCTGTCTTCATGGGATCACTTGCAGTCCTGCACATTGTAGACCAGCTTGCGTGGAGAAGATGTCAAAGAGTTTGATTGAACCACTTGTTTTTAAAAAAACTTTTTCATTGAATCAAGGTAAGGTTAGAAGAACTTTCACATTTAAAATTTTTTTGGGGGGAGGCTTCCTAAAAAGATAACAGGATTGCTAGGTGGCAATTTCTCATAGGGTCAAATAGAGCCAAATTTTTGGGTTTTTTGGGTTTTCTGAATCAGATATTTGGGGTTTTTTTTTGGGGTGTCCCAATAATTTTAAAGCCAGAAAAACTCAAACCCAAATTTTACCATTTTTATATGCTCAAGCTTATTTCTTTATCCCGATATAGAAATTTATATCTAAATGACTTCAAGAAATACTATTGCAAAAGATACTAAATGTTGACTATCAACCACCTTTTTTACTTCAGATCTCTGCTATCTATTATTGGATACTTTAATATAATGTCTTAGTGAAATATTTAGATTTCCATCCATAAAACTATTATTTTAAACCTATGGCATTTATCAACCTCTGAGAACAGGTATAAGCACAATATAAGGTCTGTAATGCACTGCAAGAGTGCTATACTAATTCCACAGTGTTCAATGATATAATGATATAGCCATCCCACTTTCTCTTGCTTCAGAAGGGAAACCGCACAATTCCTTAACGTTAACATTCTGAGTTAGAAAACTAGCTGAGAATAAAGCATTTCTTTTGATGTGGTTGTTTACCACATGCACTGAAGTTATTTTAATGTGGAAGAACATTCCAAAATGCAATCCTCATTTGCAGACAGAGGAATATATAATATGTGTGTGTCTTGATTTGAGCAAGATTAAAATGTGAATTAGGTAAATCTATGTTATAAGTGGTCACATGCCTTACATCAGTCTTAAACTCCATTCTATAACTGGCCAGAATATCTCATAGTTGCCTCAATAATCAAAAGCGGCTAATAGTAGTAGAAGAAGAACAGTTGGTTTTTATGTCTTCCTTTTCTGTACCTTCAAGAAATCTCAAAGTCCCTGAGGCTTTAAGGAGTCACCAACAATCACCTTCCTTTCCCCTTCCCACAACAGACACCTTGTGAGGTAGGTAGGACTGAGAAAGTTCTAAGAAAATTGTGATTAGCCCAAGGTCACCCAGCAGACTTCATTTGGAGGAGTGGGAAACAAAGCTGGTTCACCAGATTAGAGTTTGCCATTCATGTGGAGATGTGGGGAATCAAACGTGGTTCTCCAGATTAGAGTTCACTCCTCTTAACCACTATACCATTTATTTAAAAAAGAGACCTACTTGAGTAGTGCACCTATTCCTAAGAGTAATGGGCAATGTATGCTCAGAAGTCTGCTCTGATGATGAAGCATACCTAACGTATGCTCAGAAGCTCAGAAGTCAAAAACCAAATTTTGTCATAATCACAATTATCTGTTTACTCTTAAAATTTAGAAGTTGTGAATTGACATGTTGAAAGATACATTTTCCTCACTTGTTGCACACTACCCTGACAACAGTTTGATCAAATAGAAATAAAACATTTCTTTCAAAAGTTGCAGAACAGTTTGAAGTCCTGGGTACACATATGAAGAATAAATATCTAAGGATAACTCAAATCTGAATTTCCTCAATTTCCTCTGGACAAAATCTAGATTAGATCTAGCAGGCAAAAAAGACAAGCAAGTCCTTCTTTCTGAGCGTAGACAACTTTTCTCAAATCACACTTTTGACCATTCTATTGTGAAAATTTGCGTACTTTCACACTTGGGCTCTCATGGAAAAAATTTCCAAGGAAAAATTAAATATACTTTTTTCCTACAACCATTATATGAATACTTCATAATTGAAGTAATAAGAGTGACTGGAAGGAAGATTCTAATGATTTAGAACAGTAATGTTATGAGATTAGATTTCAATTTCTTATTCCATCTAATATGGCCACTTTCAATTTTTAATTATTAAAGTTGTTTGGATTGCATTCAATACTATTTCAACACCATAGTTAAATAATAAACTGGAGAATGTTTGGGAAGGATTCCTTGTGCAGTAGAAAGGGCAATCTGCATGCAGGTGTGAATTCAGCACAGATCATTTCAAAACAAAACAGATGTGGAAAATATTTTAGTATGACCAGTAATTTCTACCATTATGCATGACATTTTGCATTAATATGTCATCTCAGACAAACAGGTTATTCTATAGTAAATATTCTATAGTGAATAAAAAAAATCTATTTCCAATGTTGCTTGCCAATCAACCATCTGATCTGCCCACTCTGAATGTTTTAAACTGAGTAGGGATTTGTACTCACCTTTGTGCAGTTTGTGTCCAATATGAAAGTAAACAACAAACAAGATCTCCTTCACAAAACATTAGGAAAAGGAAAACCACAATAATAAAGTCCTTTTGGATACTGCAGAGCTCACAGTACACAAATACTAATGCATGGAGTTTACTTTTACCTAACAACAGTTAAAATACAAGATAACCAGAGTTCATAAGTTCATTCATGAAGCAACACCACATATTCATTATGCAATAATAACTTCGCCCTGACCTGGATAGCCCAGGCTAGATACATTTCATCAAATCTTGGAAGCTAAATAAAGTTGACCCTATTTGGTATTTAGATGGGAGACCATCAAGAAGGTCCACGGGTTTGGAGCAGTATAAACACCATTTTGGGTGGGAACTTCACACGGATCTTGCCCTGCAAACAACTCTAAACTGCCCCTAACCCACGCCAGTGGCCTCGGAGCAGGTTATACGAGAATCACTCAATGAGCAATTCTTTTGTTTAGAGCAGAGCACAGCCATGGCTGAGAGAACGGCTGCCGCTGTCAGCCATTGTAAACAGACTAATCGCTCATGGAGTGATTCTTGCACAACCCCCTCCCCAGCTCCTATTCACAAAGCCACTGGTGGGAAAGGTCCATCCCATGGCCCAGGTACAGCTGCACTTGTCAGGCAAGCAGGGACAAGGCTGATATTGATATTGTTAATTATACTATTGTTGTGCGGCGCCCTGAGCCCTTCGGGGGAGGGTGGGAAATAAATTGAATAAACTAAACTAACTAAGCCCATAGCGACTGCACCATTGCGTGCCATATAGCGTGTGACCAAACATCCATGCCCCATTCGGACAGATGCATGCCGTTGGGGCAAAATACACCTCCTGGGATTTCTTTGTCATTCATATGTCATTCTTTGTCATTTGTCATTCACACCTCTTACTTCAGTAGTAAGAATAGGTTTTTTTAAACAAAATATCTAGGTGCCAGCATTCATTTATAGCTGAAATTGCTTCAATGACCTCCCAATGCCAGTTTACAAAGGTTATACACTTCTTGATTTCCCTTGTGATTCACCTCTGGAAATATCTCTCAAAGCATGTCCATTCGTCAAATGCATACTATTAGCTACCTGAAAATGAGTTGTACTGACACTGGTAGATATTCAGGCTTTAACCTAAGTGTACTGACCAAACCTTGGTTTTAGAAACACTATTCCAAATTTGAGACCAACAAAATATAATACAACTATATACACTTGCCGTTAGTTAGTACATTGTGGTAACCTTAATGATTGCCTGGCAAACGTAGCTGTCAAGAATAATCTGATAAGGAGCTATTTTTCAATGCCCAATCACTGTTCTCAGGTTGATGAATTAAGAACATAAGAACATAAAAACTAGCCTGCTGGATCAGACCAGAGTCCATCTAGTCCAGCACTCTGCTACTCACAGTGGCCCACCAGGTGCCTTTGGGAGCTCACGTGCAGGATGTGAAAGCAATGGCCTTCTGCGGCTGCTGCTCCTGAGCACCTGGTCTGCTAAGGCATTTGCAATCTGAGATCAAGGAGGATCAAGATTGGTAGCCATAGATCGACTTCTCCTCCATAAATCTGTCCAAGCCCTTTTTAAAGCTATCCAGGTTAGTGGCCATCACCACCTCCTGTGGCAGCATATTCCAAACACCAATCACACGTGTGAAGAAGTGTTTCCTTTTATTAGTCCTAATTCTTCCGCCCAGCATTTTCAATGAATGCCCCCTGGTTCTAGTATTGTGAGAAAGAGAGAAAAATTTCTTCCTTGCCTACCACTATCTTTGCTAGTTCCTCGGATTCACCTCCTAAGAAGCTTGGTTCAGGTGCAGGAATTTTCCTCACCTCCTCTTGGGTGAAGACAGATGCAAAGAATTCATTCAGCTTCTCTGCAATCTCCCTGTCATCTTTTAGCACACCTTTTGTTCCTTCATCATCTAACGGGCCTACCGCTTCCCTAGCTGGCTTCCTGCTTTTGATGTACTTGAAGAACTGTTTGTTGCTGGTCTTGATGTTCGCAGCCATGCGTTCCTCATAATCCTTCTTTGCCTCCCTTACAGCTAACTTGCTTCTCTTTTGCCACCATTTGTGTTCTCTCTGGTATTCTTCATCAGTTAAGTTGGACTTCCATTTTCTAAAAGACATATTTTTTCCCCTAATAATTTCCTTATCCTCCCTTGTTAACCATGGTGGCTTTCTTTTGGACTGGGCGCTGTCTTTCCTAACCTGCGGAACACATTCCAGCTGAGCTTTTAAGACTGTGTTTTTAAATAACCTCCAAGCATCTTGGACAGTTTTGACTCTATTGATTTTCCCTTTCAGCTTCCTGTGCACTATCCCCCTCATCTTTGAGAAATTTCCCTTTCTGAAGGCAAATGTAACTACATTAGGCAAATGTAACTACAAATTATGATGCTCTACTAAACTTTTAGCATTGATTAATTTCTATTTTTTAATAAAATATTATAACAGATTTTTATATGTATAAATAACCCAAAACATAGTAACAGCTGGATAAAACAAATATTGACTTTACCAGATTTATTTGGCTTTATCAAAAAAATGCCAACTTAAAAGAAGCTGAACTCGAAAGTTACCAACATAATGGAATAAAAATAGTAATTTATTCCTCTCCCCCCATCCCCACATTTATGGTGCCTTGCCCACTCCCAGGCTATCAGGCTGGTTGGCGTGGCTTTGACAGCGTAGCAGCAGCAAGCCCCCTCCCCATGCAGGGAGACCGAGACCTGTCCACTGGTGCGCCTGGAGCCAGCGTGGTGTTGTAGCTTAGAGCAGGTGCACTCTAATCTGGAGAACTGAGTTTGATTCCCTGCTCTGCCATCTGAGCTGTGGAGGCTTATCTGGGTATCTATATTACCTTGTGCACTCCAATACATGCCAGCTGGGTCACCTTGGTGTCACAGTTCTTTGGTTCTCTCTTAGCCCCACCTACCTCACAGGGTGCTTGTTGTGAAGGGGGAAGGGAAAGGAGTTTGTAAGCCTCTTTTGAGTCTGCTTACAGGAGAGAAAGGGGTATAAATCCAACTCTTCTTCTTCTTCTTCTTCTTCTTCTTCTTCTGCTTCTGCTTCTGCTGCTTCTTCTGCTTCTGCTTCTGCTTCTGCTTCTTCTTCTGCTTCTTCTTCTTCTTCTTCTTCTTCTTCTTCTTCTTCTTCTTCTTCGCTTCTTCTTCTTCTGCTTTTTCTGCTTCTTCTTCTGCTTTTTCTGCTTCTGCTTCTTCACTTTAGCCTTCCAAACTGCATTGCTATGACTGTATGAGTCCTGCCTCCTAGGAATTAACTCTGCAGGAGTCAGAAAGGACTGTTGTGGTGGGAGAGGGAAAGATATATTTCCTTTAGATCTGGTTCATAAGACCCAGCCTTAAATAACCCTGGTTTTCAGTTTTTTTGTTTTTGTTTTCAAATTATCATATGTAACTTTCTTGGTGGTCTCCTATCAAGTACTAACCAGGGCTGACTGTGCTTAGCTTCTGAGTTAAAGAAGAAAGCTCCAAGGTCATACCAAACCAACCAACTGGTAGTCATTTTGCAGTGCTCAATCAGGGGTCTTTCACAGTACTTACTGACAGACCCTCTAACTGGAATGCCAGGGATTGAACATGGAATGTTCCACATGCCGGACTATGGTTCCTGAGTGGGAGATGGTGGGCATGTAGGGCTGCCTCAGCCTTGGATTAACAATTAAACAAATAAGCATACACTTAGGGGCTGAAGTAAAGAGGGTCCTGTAGAGTTTGCTGTGTTGGAGGGGCAAAGGTGGGGCAGCACCGGACATGGGGGCCCCGTCTGGGCATGCCATTGGATGGGCCTCAGCCTCCCCATGTGGTGAGGGGGCCAGCTGCAGCCGTGTGGTCAAAGCCACGCTGACAACCCCAATAGCCCAGGAGGAGGAGGGGGCAATGCACCATAAAAGGTTGTGCAGCCAGGGCCATACTGGCCTGGCCCAGTGGTCCCCAATGAAAGATTTGCAGTGGGAAAACTTGCCCCCCTCCAGAGCCCCTATGCTCTTATGGGCAACCGCAGCTGTGAGGCCCAAAAACCATGCGACATCACTAAGCCGAGGGAGCGAGTGATCTTCTCCTCGGCAGCCTCGTAAGAGGCCGGGGCCTTGCCGGCGCTGGCTTTTAAAGGCATGCCATGTCCCTCCCTCATCATGTGATGGGCTCCCGTTATGTGACTCAGGCCCGGCCTCACACTCACTCAGTGCACTAGGCCTGAGTTTGCTCATCCTTCCCCCAGCCACAACGGCAGCCCTGGGTAATTCTGGGGCCGAGTTTTCTCATGGTAGAGGAATCAGCACATAGCACATATATAGTTATGGGAGGTTAAAATAGTGTAACCCACCTATGGTTGAACTGGACATCTCCTGGGTGACCTGTACTACTGCAGGTTGTGGCCAGCTAAGTAAGGGTCTAGAGTCCATTGGTCTCATTCTCCTGAGTGCATGCAGGACTCTTCAGTTCGTTCAGCCAATTGTTTATTCAGTTCTTCAGGCACACAACACTATTCCTGCCTCATAGCTCCAAAATTCCCCTCACTACTTAACAAGTACCCTTGCTTAGCTAACTTGCTGCCCCACCTACTCCTAGCTGCTGCTAATGGCTGCCAGCTTGTCCTTTTTCCAGGGTTGTTAGTCCACACCAACTATACTTGAACTTTGTCTTGCCTTTTCTTAGCAAGCTTTGTCAAGCTGCTGGGATACCTGTTTGGCCTCAAGACTTTCCTCATGAATAGCATTTCCTAATATCCAGCCTGACTGTCACAACCACCTGTTTTACCATAAGTGCAAATATTGAGACAAAACTGCAGTCATTTGAGGATAGAGATGGGCAGAATTC
The DNA here is from genome assembly GCF_021028975.2 of Sphaerodactylus townsendi. Taxonomy (NCBI): domain Eukaryota; kingdom Metazoa; phylum Chordata; class Lepidosauria; order Squamata; family Sphaerodactylidae; genus Sphaerodactylus; species Sphaerodactylus townsendi. The sequence goes on along the minus strand of NC_059430.1, from coordinate 64,407,581 downwards.
CTGAAATTTGAGGATAGAAATGGGCAGAATTCCTAAAATTCAAAATTCTCAGAACATGTGTTCTATCCCCACTGAATCAAGCATTGTACCTCCATCAAATTATGTGCTCCTTGTACTGACTGCCAATAAATATTTGAATGACTAGTATGGAATCCTTGTCTATAGCAGAAGCCTTTGGAGGATGTTTGAGAGCATAGAAAGTTCAAACAGAGTTTGATCTAAACTTACTGAGGATTTCCTAATTCAGCACTGGCAATGCTAGCCAGCTACATTTCAGGGAAACTTAAATTATCATTTACCTCTTCCATATATGCTACCTCAGATTCCTTCAACAAGTGCTTTAAAATCACTGTCTCATAAGAATGTTTCCTCAATGACATATTGCAATTTCATTTGTGTTTCTAGAGCTTTTTATTGAGCTTCTAGATGTTACATTTTCAAACATGCGAAATGAAAGTGTGGTTGTTAGTTACTCGTTTGTTGTGAGCATTCATACATCTTGCCTCAAGGTCCTGCTTTTGAGATAAAACATTTTCCCAGGGTTAAAAATACAATGTCCAGTCACGAAATTGAGACTTTCCTTGCAGTCAGCACTTCAGTTTTAATGATGACGCTGAGTGGAATGTAGCTGTAGGAGCATCATTATCTTCTGCCTATGACTTGTGGAGACTGATACAATTCCTACTCATGCCATAAAAATGAAATTTTTGAGAATTTCTCGTGGCATGAGTCATGCAGTGCATTTAAGCTCTCAACACTGATCACATGTACCTGGCTAATCATGTGCTCTCTTCATTTATTTTTAAGAAACACTTGCATGGAAAAATCTTCAGTAGCAAAACATGTGGTAGGAGGGAAAAAATTGGCAAAACTCAGCATTAATTTCTCCAATGAGAGGTGGACTAAACATAGGATTATATGGAGACAGATCCTAGTATTCAGATCTTGCCACTCGCTCCAGAAATATTGCAGAGGAAACAAAAGGAATATGAGAACAAATCCAAAATATAAAGCTGGATTTTGTGCCTGTAAAAACTGAGATGATGAAATTGAAAGCAGCAGTTATTTATGGCCTATGTTAGACAGGCTCAGAGACCTCCCTGGATCCTGGCCAAGCCCAACATGCTGATACATGAACTTATAGTATATATTCAGGTTTTCCCTGTGAAACAGATGCCGGATCCCCAGGGCCATTTTGTGATATCTATGGGAAGGGGAATTTTAACTCCCCTTTTCCCTACACACCATGGCCCTAACCTCAATTAAGACCCAACTGACAATTCACTTTCAAAATCTGATAGAAGAGATTAACACAGAACTCCAAGCACACATGTGGTTTGGCAGAACTTGGAGTTGACCAGGGAACATCATAATGTGTGGTGAGGAACTTAGTTGTATGCAAGCTTCTTTATGAAAAATTATGTTTGCCACATTTTCCAAATGTCACTCAAAGTGAAAGATTTTAATTGGATTGCAGACCCTCAGAAGGAACTGTACAACAAATATTTTGATGTGCTGCAGAACTCTGCAATAGGCTGGCACAGGAAAATGCCTCTTCTGTTGTTACACCTTTTGGTTTCAAAAAACTGACATAATAGCAATGGTGATCACTTGGGAATGATGAACTGTGTGATTTTATTTGGGCAGTGAAATCCTGGTGGGGGAGGTAGTGCAGTGTGGCTGGGGACAGCACAATCACGCAACCTCCTACAAGGCTTGCTTTATTGCTGCCAGCAAGTCAAAAGCAATTATTCCCCTTTCCCTGTGCAAGTTGCCTATGTAGCACAATGAACTTCACCACTGATTTTGCAGATGTAAGTCTGCACCAGCAAATGGAAGTGTTCGTGGCCCGAAAGGGCTCAGGAAGTTGACTAAAGCTGGCTTCACCCCTGGGAACACCCCTTTGATGCCAGCAAAGGCTCTTGTGCTACAGCTGCAATGGTGCCCAAGCACTGAGCTGTTGCGTGGCTCCTGGTGCCAGCTTCTGCTTTGGCATAAGGGCCCCTTATGTCAGCATGGTTGGTGCCAGGTTGATGCCTTTTCTTCAATGGCTTCAGCCCCAGCCAGGTTGCACTATAAAATTTATTTAATGGAACTTCTATAGTTTCATTGAGCCTAATTCTATATAAAATCATTGTTTCAAAATCTATTCTTTTCTCCTTCAGCCATATTGTATTTTTATTTGGCACTTCATGAAATGTCTTATCTACTTATACTAGTTATGAAAAAGGGCAAAGATTTACTTTTAGCAACAAATGCCTTTCAGATTAAATGATTGAGGAATTGGAGCACCTTCCTTATGAGGAGAGGCTGCAGCGTTTGGGACTCTTTAGTTTGGAGGGGAGACATCTGAGGGGGGATATGATTGAAGTCTATAAAATTATGCATGGGGTAGAAAATGTCGACAGAGAGAAATTTTTCTCTCTTTCTCACAATACTAGAACCAGGGGGCATTCATTGAAAATGCTGGGGGGAAGAATTAGGACTAATAAAAGGAAACATTTTTTCACGCAACGCGTGATTGGTGTTTGGAATATGCTGCCACAGGAGGTGGTGATGGCCACTAACCTGGATAACTTTAAAAGAGACTTGGACAGATTTATGAAGGAGAAGTCAATCTATGGCTATCAATCTTGATCCTCCTTGATCTCAGATTGCAAATGCCTTAGCAGACCAGGTACTCAGGAGCAGCAGCAGCAGAAGGCCATTGCTTTCACATCCTGCATGTGAGTTCCCAAAGGCACCTGGTAGGCCACTGCAAGTAGCAGAGTGCTGGACTAGATGGACTCTGGTCTGATCCAGCAGGCTCTTTCTTACATTCTTATATGAAAATCATGTGTAATTTAATGTCTGCACAGCTGGTGATGAATTAGGAATGTAAAGTTGAATTCAGCAGGTCTCTTTGGCATTACTTTTCATTTATGCCTAGAAACTGAAAGATAGTTTTCAAAAATATGGCAGCTATAGAGTCTGTCTATTATACATTTGCCACCTTCAGGAGACCTGGTTCTATGGAGATCTGAAGCTGCTAATCTGGCAGTCAGTAGGAAGAAAACCTGGGTCATGTGAACGTACATCAACACATACACATTTACCTGCCCTCCCTCTTTTTCTACTGTGATTGCAAACATCTTTCTTTTCTGCTTCTCCTTCTTTACTGCTGGGAAAGAGGTGTTTACTCAGCAATCCGCAACAGCTGCCCTTATATTCATTCAGAAAGGTAAGCAGAAGTCTGAAAAGTGTTCCATTCATTCTGATGGACAGCCCTTGATGTCAGCTAACTTGTCTACACATTGTCCTGTGTAAATATATTAATGAACAGTATGTTATCAGGACTTATTTTTGAGGGTATTATAATTAACAGTATTATTGTTTAAAGAAGTTTAGAGTCTTAAATATACTATTTCATTGGCAATCTATCCTTCACAAATGCAAAAGGCAGATACACTTCTTTCTAAAAAACTTAATTTAATGCACTTAATCTGTTATTGTTTTGTAATACCTAAATAACTGTTGTTGAAAGTACACAGTTACCTCTATTAGTTACTTTAAAAAAATGTATTTGACTCTCATGTACTTCTAATGATCTTGGAAATAATTCCAACTCCTTCTCCCAAAGAAGTGTTTGTCCTAAATAAATAACTACTAGGACACTTTTTAAATAGCTTCATTAAACAGTCAAACTGTAATTGCAAAACACATGCTGGAAAACAGCCAGGCACTGAGACAACAAATTATAATAATTATTATAAATGTGAATCCACGATGTTTCCAATATGTATTATGTCTATTCCCAGAGTCCCTTTAAAAGTGAGAAAAGTGCTTAATCTCTCATACCCCTAAAAGACACTTGTGGCGCCTTGGCTTCCTAGAGTCCCCTGCAGGCCCTGGTTCCACCCCTCCTTTCCCTTTATGGGTGGTGTCAGGCCCATCCTCCTGTTGGTTGGGGAGCACTTGAATTTGGTGAATCACGACCCTAGGAGGGTTTACTCAAAAGCAAGCCCCAATACCAGCAACCAAGCTTACTCCCAGGTAAAGGATCGCGCTTTAGTTCTTCCCATGAAAATCAGTGGGGCTTAACAGGGTTTCCTACACTGCTTCCCCAAAACTAGGTCTGAGGTTTAATGCTAATAATCTCCCTGAAATAATTACACAATTATCACATTGGGGGCCTGGCGGGGGAAGGGGGAGGGGTGTGGGGGAGAGGGAAGTAAAACTTATGCTTTTCAAAACCCAATAAACCCCCCACCACAAAATAGAAGTAAAAAGGCAGTCAAGGGGCCTTTCCCTACTTTCTTGGATCCCCCCTATGCCAAGCAGGTAGCTGCTCTCAAGGCGTGCCAAGTGGCATCCCAGAGCTGGGCGCCCAGGTGTCCCCACCTAACCCAGGGCTTCATGCCGCTGAGGTCCATCTAATGCTGCCCTATAAGCAAGAGTGCGTCTGGGATGGGCTGAGGGGGCTGACAGCGGCATGCAGGGCAGGCTGACGCTTTGTCGCCACCCCTGTCGTGGGGAGTGCCGGGGTACCCCTCGCTACTCTCCTCAAGTAGCACGGGGCTTAAGGTAAGCGGGGAAAGGCCCAAGGAAGGCAATCCTAAGTAACAATGCTGTGCGAGGAGTGGGATAACTTCAGGAAAGCTAAATTGGTGGAGCAGCCATCTGATCTGCGGTTTTTCCTTCACATGTCATCACAGCACTTGACTTCCCACAAAAATGCAACAGGAACAGAAAAATGAAAGCAGTTCTAGCAAAGACCTTAGTGTGCTTTAAAAAAAAATTCTAAATGCATCTTGGTTCCTCCTTCCTAGGCTTGAACTGCCCAGGCAATTGGCAAAAAACTTGGGTCTGAGCATTTCCCTGGTGTTTGGAAAGGCACACGTTTTGTTTCTTCAAGCCCTTGAGCAGCAGCAGCCAGCCTGCTCTAGCGTCCAGCAGATTCTGCATGCACCTGCAGCTCTGCCCTGCACTGCTCCAGCACCTCTGTCCCACCCCCTCAAATAGGGGCCAGCCTGCTCTAGCCTCCAGCAAGTCCTGCATGTTGCTCTGCACCACTCTAGCATCTCCACCTTCTCTGCCTCTGCCCCTCCCCCTCAGGCAGCAGCCACCCGGAGCACAGGCACCAGACCCGCCAGCCGAGTCCTTCCTGCTAGTCGCTGTGCGTGCATTCGTGCCCAGTGGCTCAGGCCAGCCTAAATGTGTGTTGGGTGCAATTTTCTGCCCCCACATGATGAACTCTGTGTGCATGTGCCCACAGGGAGGACTCTGAGTGCCACCTCTGGCACGCGTGCCATAGGTTCACCACCACTGGGCTAGTTGAAGTGTGTCCCTTAAGTAATTAAGAAATAATGGAATTTTACATGTTGTTTGTGACTGCTATTTTTTAGATCTCCCAGTAAACAGTTCTACACCAAAGCAAGGGAAGAGAGAAAGCTGCTGATAAAAATGCTGACAGCCTCTCTAAATAACAGCACTAAAGAAGACAGTCATGATGGCTTGGTTGTTTACTTTGGTACAGCATTAAATAAGGGATGTGAATGCACCATAGCAACCTCTGCATCACAAAGCTATTACACCACTTTCTATAAAATGGAGACCCTTAAACACAAATGAATATTTGATAAATTACTGCCACTTTCATATTAATCTATTCAATATTTTACTCTTCCCAAAATCTTATTGCTGTTTAATTTATTAATCTTCTGCCTCCCTCAGCCCCTTCAACTCTGTACTGTAGAGCCATACATGGAGCATTTACTTTAAATGTATTGTCGAAGGCTTTCATGGCAGGATTCAACTGGTTGTGGTGGGTTTTCCGGGCTATGCGGCCATGGTCTGGTAGATCTTGTTCCTAATGTTTCACCTGCATCTGTGGCTGGCATATTCAAAGGTGCATCACAGAAAAAGTCTGTTTCAGTCTGTGTCTAGTGAGAAGGAAAAGTTTTGTGGGGTATATTGTCCATGTCCCAGGGTGGGGAAACAATCAGTAAGTGTTTGGGTGGAACTTGCTATGCAAAGGTGTGGTTGAGTGCATTGTACTGTGGGTGGAGTTATCAGTCATGGGAAGCCCACTCAGCCCAGTGATAGCCAATTTTTTACATGGAACATTTTGAGAAACAAGCCCTCAAAACAGCCCTCAAAACAGCACCCAGGAAACCCACAACTTGGTTCCGATTTGTGGATGACACTTTTACAATCTGCAGCCATAGTGAGGAGGAACTGCTGAATTTTCTGGACCACCTTAAAAGCATCCACCCAAACATCCAATTTACCATGGAAACAGAAAAAGAAGGAAAACTGCCTTTTTAAAGATGTCTTGGCCTTTCGCAGACCCAACCACCAATTGGGCCACACAGTATACAGAAAACCGACACACAGAGACCAGTATCTACATAAAAATTCCAACCACCACCCACAACAGAAAAGGGGCATAATCAAAACTCTGACAGATCATGCAAAAATAATTTGTGAACTTCACCTCCTCTCTGATGAAATCAGTCATCTAGACTGGGCTCTGCAGGCTAATGGCTATTCCACAACAAAAATCAGAAGAGCTTTAAGACCAAGAGAAACCCAGAGGACTGAGGAGAAACAGCCCACCACAGGAAAAAATTTTCTACCATACATCAAGGGAATCACAGATCAAATAGGGAAACTAATGAAAAAACACAACCTATAAACCATCTTGAAACCTACCAGGAAAATACAGCGCTCAGCAAAGGATAAGAGAGACCCCCTCACTTCTGCAGGGGTCTATCGGATACCTTGCAGCTGTGGAAAGGTCTACATAGGAACCACAAAACGCAGCATTCAGACTTGCATTAAGGAGCACGAAAGATGCTGTCGGCTTAACCATCCTGAAAAATCTGCAGTTGCAGAACATGTGTTAAACAAAACTGGACATAACATTTTTTTGAGAACAGTGCCATTCTGGACAATTTGGAAGGTTACAATGTCAGACTGCACAGGGAGGTCATTGAAATTCACAAACAACAAGACAACTTCAACCGGAAAGAAGAGACTCTGAAAATTAGCAAAGCTTGGCTACTAGTACTTAAAAAATGGACTGATAACCCCACCTGCAATACAATGCAGTCAACCACACATTTGCATAGCAAGTTCCACCTAAACACTTACTGATCGGTTCCCCACCCTGGGACATGGACAATATACCCCACTAAACATTCCCTTCTCACTAGACACAGTGTGAAACAGACTTTTCTCTGTTGTACACCTCTGAAAATGCCACCCACAGATGCAGGTGAAACGTTAGGAACAAAATCTACCAGACCATGGCTACACAGTCTGTAAAACCCACCACAACCAATTTACTTTAAACTTTGTATCAAAACACAGATATTGAAAATTGTATTCAATTTATTTCTGGTGATGCTATTCACACCTGACCATTTAATCTTCTGGCGATTCAGCAATCATGATTTCTAAAAGGTTGCCTATTTTTTCAAGTTCTACTGTAAAGAAGAAGAAAAATATTCTCATTACCTTAACTTTAAATTCAGGCTCCAGGCAACCAGATGACTAGTAAATATTTCACTGTGTTATTAGAATGAATGGGAGATAATTGATTCTCTTGGAAGTTTTTTAAAAAGCTTATATTGCAAAGAGAACGTTGACTCTCAAAAGCTTAAACCCTGAAAATCTTGTTCTCTAAGGTGCTACTTGACTTGAATCTAGCCTTTTGAACACTATCATGCACCCTCAGCACATGGGTGTGCAGGGACTCTCCTGAGAGTTCATTGTTGAAACATTATGCAATGATATAGGGTAAGATAAACCGCCTTCAGTTCTACAGGGCTCTAATAAATGTTTTAAATTTAAAAAAAATAAATAATGGGTGATGGGATGGTCTATTCTGCTTACTTCAGCATTTATTTTAACTTTTCATTTATTGCTCAACAACATAAGTCCATCATGATTCATAACAATATGGTGCTTTTAAAAATATAATAATAAACAGCATTGTTCAAGATGCTTACATCTCTGACCCCAAATTCAGTGCAAAGGTTTTCTAAGCAGGAATAACAATAAGGATGGTTGAAAACTCAAAACAAATTTCACTGCTGTTTCTTTGTGAAGTGCCTTTCTCACAGACTTTGTAGGAACTTTTATTTGCTTTCAATTGTCTTTAATTCAGCATTTTCCTATTTATAAGCAAAATTTGTCTCCATGACTGCTAGCCTTCCAAAACCACCCTGAGTCTGAAAGTTGATTGTGCAGTGTATGTATGTGTGTGTGTCTTTTTTGTACTCATGCCAGAACAAATATGTCACAAAGGACCATTCCCTTCCATTCTCATAGGGTTGTTTTGTTTCTGCAGGATTAAGCAGTAAAAACAACGTGTATGCAGTCACAGTAAGCAAGCATAATTCTGATGGTGAACAAATGTTATGCTCACTTAGGGGGCCCTTGAAGTTGCTGTGTCAGTCAGTCAGGCAGTCAGTGGAAGCTATTAACATGAAAGCTATCAGCTGTGGTGTTTTTAAAGCATAACATCAATTCAAACAGAACTCTATATTACATTCAGAGTAATAATACAGCAATTTCTTATCCTATAAACACCCAACTTTAAACCAGTGGTGGGATCCAAAAATGTTAATAACAGTTTCCAATGGTGGTGGGATTCAAACAGTGGCGCTACCGCACACACGCACCTCCAGTCCCTATTGGGCAGGGAGGTTGCTTTACTAACCCCTTCTCAGCACTCAGAAAAAATTAGTAACCACTTCTAGAGAAGTGGTGAGAACTGGTTGGATCCCACCTCTGGTTTAAACCATTGCTACTAATTTACTTGAAGGCCAGGGTAGTGTTTGTCATCAAGATATGTACTTTGGATTTCAGTAGATACTTTTACTAAGTATAGTAAAGGAGACCAGAACCAAGAAAGAGCTCTGTAGATACACAACTATATTCAGTCACACAGCAGGTCTTCCATCATAAATACCATCAAGTACATACTCCTGGGTGTTCTAATAGTGCCATCCTAGGCATACTGATAACTTTGATTGCGATAGGCTCTGATTGGCCTTCAATCCGAATTTTTTTTAAATGCAAAAATTGCAATGTTTTTGAAAAATCCAGGATTAAACCCTCTCCATGCTACATTGAACAATTTAATTCAGACAGCATCAAGTTAGAGAAGCTTCTGGGTTCATAGTAGTAGTTAATTTTTAACCAGTATTTTATTACTCTGATCCAGACCAGACATGTCAAGGTATTTGAACCTATCTCAATACACAATTTGGGAGGTCCATAATCTTATGCAAGAATTTAGAATGTATAGTGTTAAGGACTGCATTATAAGTTAATGCTCATACTGGCGGACCAAACATTAATTGTGGACCCACTTTTGAGTTGAAGGCTGTAATTGTGGCCGGTACATACTGATTTCCTTTTGTAAAGAAAAATCTAGCTATTGCATTTGCACTCAGAAAGGCTTTTGCTGATACTATTTTATAGTGGGCTGACCGTGATAGATTATAAGTAGTGCTTCGCTTGTTCAATTTGTTGTCCAGCGATTTTTCCAGGTTAATTTCTTCCTTGAGTTGGCAAATCTTTGATTTATCAAAATTCAGTTCTAATTTATTTAATTTACAGTAATTATTACATTTATATAGTAAATGTATAAGGCCAACTCTAGTGTGCGAAATTAAGACTGTATTGCATACATAAAGTAGGGCAGGTGTATGTTTATCTTTCAGTTTGAGATTGTGTCTGTCTATCTTTGCCAATTTGATAGGTAGATCACTAATATAGATGTTAGACAGAGTCGTTGTAATTATGCAGCCCTGTTTTACCCCTTGTTATTAGGAATACTTTCAGTAAGGAAACCGTCATGTATTTTACTTGCTCAAACCCTTCTTTCACAAGATTAAATAAGTCTATGCCAATTCTGGCATTTGTATCCCCTGCTATTATCAAATCGACTGTTAGAAATTGGCTTTCTAATTTTTGCACATAAGAAATTAACCTACTCTACATGTTACCTAATTTCACCTTTTGCTGAATTGAGGGCATATATACATTTACTATAACAAAAGACCAGTCCCCTATCTTTATCCATGTTGCTTGAGCCAGTGGGGAGCAGTTTTCCAGAGCCCTAGATTTCACTTTTAAGGAGACTAAAGCAATTAAACCACCTGAACACCACCCCACCCTACTCTCCCTTGCAGCAGGGAGACAGTATGTTTTGTAACCTGAGGACACCAAGACTATTGAATTAAAATAAGTGAGAACTTCCTCAGATAATTTGAGAAGTAGCAATTTTTGGACTTACTACCCCACCCAGCAATGTTCCAAGAAACAAACCTTGCTCGGGAGGGGTGATCATATCAGTCATGAGTATTTAGCTCTTCAATATCCATTTTTACATTTTGAACACAACCATTTGATACATTTGAATTTGAGGTGGCATCAGTCGTTTGCTGTTGTATCTTATCCTTTGTAGCTTGTTGTTTTGAATGGCTGGTTCCAATGCTACCAATAAATGATTTTCTGTTGTATTCCTGTTTCCATCGCCAACTGGAGTACAAGAAATGGGTAGTATTTTTTCTACAACTGTGAGGTCTATCTTGTTTGATCCAGTGCCGTGTAGACCCATTGAATCACAGAGCTTCACTGTTGTTGCTATAAGTCTTTTGATCACCTTTTTTTGCTCAGTGATGGGGAGAGTCTAAAGATCAGTTCACTCTCTTCCATACCTATATAATGAGAACTTTGTCAAAGAATCTCTTTTTCTTGGATAGATGTTTCCTGGTTATAAGTGGTTCTCGGTCTAAATCTTCTAGTTCCTTAGCCCAAGATTTACCTGGAGGGCTATATTCCAAATCAACTTGTAACACTTTTGTCACTCTCCAGTCCACTTCAATCACTGCTTTGCTTCATGCCTCCAAAGTGTACAGTTTTTTAATCCACTGCTGTTGTTGCTGATTTCTCATAGCTCTGATAAGTGCCTATATTCTTGTTTGATTCTTCTTGCCCAGTGATGTAGGGGGTAAAGTGGTGTCCATGGCAAAATAGTGCCTGGGCACCGCCCCTGTGTCTCCTGTGGCACAATGCCCCTATGGTGCACCCCCTGTGATGCACTGCCCCCGCCCCCACTTACCACTTACCTTAGTTCAGCTTCCTGCTCTTTGCAGTTCAGCTGCATGGAGTTCAGCTGCATGGAGTTCAGCTAGTTTATAATCTCAATGGAGGACAAAGGAAATGAAATATCCAGAAACATGGACCAGCTACTTGAAACAAGTAATTCTCAGCCAATTAGACGGAACTGGCAAGAGCAGTGGTGTAGCTACCACAGGGAAGGGGGAACCATGCCCTGGGTGCATGCAGCCTCCATGCAGCTGAACTCCATGCAGCTGAACTCCATGCAGCTGAACTCCATGCAGCAAAGAGCAATCAGCTGAACTCCAGGCTGCCCCTATGGGGCCCCATCCCCCACAGGGCCCCATCCCTTCACACCCTCCACACCCACTTACTTTAGTTCAGCTGGCTGCTCTTTGCAGCTGGTTGAACTTCAGGCTGCAAAGAGCAGCCGGCTGAAGTCCAGGCTGCCTCCCTGTGGGGATCTGCCCCTCCACAGCCCCCATGGGCCCCACCTTAGTTCAGCCAGCTTCTTTTTGCAGTAGCTGAACTAGAGGCTCCTCTGGGCTTCTGCCAGTCCTGGCTGGGTGTGGGGGCAATTTTCTGCCCCCATGTGACCCCAATAGCATGCACCCAGGGCATGGTGTCCCCTTCCCTGTGGTAGCTACACCACTGCTCTTGCCAGTTCCTTCTAATTGGCTGAGAATTACTTGTTTCAAGTAGCTGGTCCATGTTTCTGGATATTTCATTTCCTTTGTCCTCCATTGAGATTATAAACTAATCTATCCCTGCTTCAAGTTGTTTCCAATTGGAAAAAGTCTTTTGTATTTCACCATCATAAGAGTCAATTTCTTGCATGGATGGACTTATGTTTCTAATCATATTTTTCAGGGTGATAGCATGACTTGACACATACATTTATTACAGAAATAAAATCTGTGTTCATAGGTTATACACTGAAATTATCCATCCATCCATCCATCCATCCATCCATCCATCCATCCATCCATCCATCCATCCATCCATCCATCCATCCATCCATCCATCCATCCATCCATCCATCCATCCATCCATCCATCCATCCATCCATCCATCCATCCATCCATCCATCCATCCATCCATCCATCCATCCATCCATCCATCCATCCATCCATCCCCACCCCAAGGCTAATAAAGTATACTTAGAATCATACCCTTTTCTAAATTCACTTAAGTCAATTGCTTTAATTCTGTTTAGGTTTACACTGTAAATTTGATATACAACTACAGGGCACTGCATTTTTATCGTGCTACACTTAGGAACTTTTCTGTGTAGTTTATATTTGTAGAAAAAATATTTTGATTTAATACATTTCCAGTTAAAGATATTTATTTCTAACTGAATATATTTGTGCATCTTGATCCATGAAGTACTTCTTTTTTTAGTAGGTCTTGCAAGCAAAACAGGGTCCAGTTAAGAGGGGAATTGTACAGGCTCACTTCTATTCCCCATAGTGCTGGTGGAAAAAATGAGAAGAGCCAAAGAATAGGGTGTCTGAGGTATTTCCCTTCACCCAATTCACAACCACCCACGATGCTTTTTCGGAAACCGTTCTTATTATATTGACTGATAAAAGACAGTAGTTAACAGCAGAACAAACAATATTTAACTGCTCCAAAAGCAAAAATACCTTTCCCCCAATATTTTGTGAATAATCTTGGAGCCCTTTTGTGGGCATTGAATGATATCTTAATACAGAAAGAAGCCAGCTACATGAGCTGCAAAAGTGAGGAGTCTAGTGTCCTTGTGATATTTTCAAAGAAATCTTATTAAGTCGGTGCATTTACATAGGCCAGTGAGTTTAAATGCAATACTGTCCAACCATGCATAGAATATGTATCACTTCCAGCTTTAGTGATTTCACATCCTTTACTGCCAATTAAGAATAATGGTTGTTTGAAAATACCTCAAGGGTAGACTTACTGGAAACTGAGAAGTTACTAGGATCAGAGCCACAGACAGCAGCGGCTACTCTCACATTTCACATGGACATTCCTTCAGAGGCAGGTGCTTGAAAGCTTGTCATTTATACAGGGGTGATACATTGGACTAGGCATGATCCATACTGGTTCACTAGATTGTTCTGGAATATTGCCATCAGGACAAGCAACATAAGGTCTGCATGCAGTCTATGAAACATTTTGGCCTTCTCCACCCTGGTAACATTACTAAAATTACATTATATGCATCCTAGAAGCTGGTGGCAATGTCAGTTGTAATTACATCTGCTTCAAAAATTGTGATGTCATTTGAAATGTGAGGAGCTTGCAGCCGAAGTGCATAAGAAGCACAAATAATGGGAAACATATAGATGCGTGTCTCCAGCAGTGAGGGAGAAACAAAAATATCCACTTTCATATCTGAATAAAATAGCTGAACATATCCTAACGCTGCCTTAATAAAAGTGGGTCTCACAGTTTATCAAGAGCAATAAGGTTAAAATTCCACAGAAACAATCCAAGTCATTAGAAGACAGCCCCTTTTCCCTTTGTCATTTGTATTCTGATTCATGGCTCAAGATTCATAAGGTATTTACAGCTGAAAAATAACTTGTAACACCTTTTATGATAACATTGGCTGTTACTTTTCATTGTAAACACTTCTGCAATTTAAACACATTAGTTTTTATATTACTGTTCCCAGTTGCACCTTTTATACCCAGCAACAGAACTGTACATAGATATGTGAAGGAAAATCCTAGTTGAGTCCATGATGAATGTTTGCTTTGAAAGTAGTTGAGGCTTGGCGTGAATGTTTGCTTTGATTTTTAATTGTTTTATGGTCTGCAGCAATCAGATATTTGAATTTCTGTCCGTTCCTCCAGTTAGGGGTTATTGGTGAAGTTTGTAGTGGCAAAGGATAGTTGTTAGTCTCTAAGGTGCCACTGGAATCTTGTTTTATAAAAGAAACACAATTATTTTTACAACAGAGACATTATGCCTATAAGTAGGTTCCAGGTAAGCCCTCAGGCATTGACATCCTCCCCATGTTGCCTACTGCTGATGCCAGATCTGCACTATAGAATGAAGTACAGAAATAAGAATACTTCTATGAGTCCATAAGGAATGCTTAATATGAGGACATGCACTATTGCTCCATGCAATGGTCTTGAACCTAGTGACACCATTGTGTCAGTGACTTTTGTCTTCTCGGTTCACTCCATCCATATGAAATGTTTCAGCATTCATAACGTCATGAATGCCTTAGGATGGTGTGCTAAACAAAGCATTAGATCAGCACAGTTTGGTTCACAACCACAGGCAAATGATGTATTAATTAATAGGTTCAAATAGTAATAGTAATTAAAGAGGTTCAAATGCTTTTACTCTGATCCAAAAATAAAACCCAGTTTCATCTTAATGTCAGACTCCTGTATCAGGACTCAATAAACACTCGGTTGGTTCAAGGATTTTATTGGCAGACATCAGAGAACAATGAAAAAGATGAAACTGGCAAAAAGGCGGCAAGCAGTTGGTTATATGCGTCACTCATCCCAACCCCCACATGAGAACATTGCTAAGTAGAGAAACCCAGGCCTGGGGCCCATCCCACAGCTTCCCAAGGTCAGGCTGACAGATATCCAAGTACCTGCAAAAGTGAAAGCAACTTGGAACAACACCCCCTCCCAAATCCAGCCTTGACAATTTTACACTGACTATATCAATATCTGTTTACCAATGGCAACTGCTTTATAAGAAGCGGCTGCACAAAAAAAGACAACCGTATTTATCTACAGATGTTATCTGTCAGAAATGATTGCTGTTACCAATAATGATTTTACTAATTATGCTCTTGTTCACAGTTCATTACCCATGGGATAACAGTATTGTGAATTAAACTGGAAATAGTGCTAAAGTGCTAAGTGAAGAAAGGCCTTTTAAAGCCAAATGCTTCTTAGAAAGGAGGGGGAATGTACCATAATTTATGCATCTTTTTTTTGTTCTAGTTGTTGTATATGTAGTGCTGAAATAAGCACTAGATTTTGTGATCCAGAATGTTAGGTGCTGCCTGTTGTAATTGCCAGTCCTTGGTGCTCCAACAGTTTGGGACATGTATTCTGATATGTACTAACCCAGACCAAGACCCATTCAAAAATATTATCAATACAGTACTTAAATCCAAACAAAGTTATTTTTGACAGTTACTTTCATTGCCTAGTTTTTACTTCCCGAGAAGCAAGAGACAGAAGACGATGAAAGGGACCAAAGTTACTTTGCAGAATGTGCTGGGAACATTCTCCAGGCAGAACAGTTTATGTTTGGTGGACTGGGGAAAGGCTTGCTTGTAACCACTGGAAGCAACAGAGAGCCAGAATGTAAAGGAGAAGATATGACTTGGTAGCAGGCTGGTCTTAGCTGGTCTTTCATAAGTCTCTGCATTTGTTTAGAAGTAGGCAAGCCCCAAACAGTGCTTGAGTGTCTTGGGAAAGGATGGAAAATGTCTAATGTATGCTTCACTCTGTCTACTATGCGAGAAAGAGATGGAATTGCGTATAAAATAGGGATTGCGCTTTCCTACTTTCCTGAAATGGGGAGTATGGAACAATTCTATGGTAAAAGGAGACCTTCCCTGAAAATTTTATTCTAATTGCTTGGAAAAAGGAAATTAGATCCATAAATGTGTTTCCTATTGAAGTCAATGATAAAGGGTATTCAGACTACTAGTATAATTGCATACAAACAAAATCTGACTTTTTTTCTGAATGCCCAACCAATAGTTTAGATATCATTACTAGTAGGTGTCCCACCTCGACTAGGCAATCAAAAAAGCAACACGGCAGCATATTGTATAATCAAGGAGAGGGACTAGATTTTTTTGTGTATATTCTGACACTTGTTTTGAAGGGCAACTTCTGGGCATTCATTAAACATTTGACCTCTAAAGTTTACATGGGGGTCAGAAATCTTTTATAAATAAAGAGCCAGAACACCTTAACATTCAGAGCAGAAGATCATCAAACTGCTAATATAAGAAAGCTTCCTTAACATTACTGATAATTGGCATATTGATTAAGAGTCCATCAGATTTCTCTAGCTGATTTGTTGGAAGTTTTATATTGGGGAGTGGCACACACAAATGTTTCACAACAGTGAGAAATATACAAAAAACAAACAAACCACCACCCTGCCTGACTGTTTTAGTTCAAGGGCATAAATCTGCAGATGGTTCACACTTGGATTACTGGCAATTGTTCACCTCTGTAAATTCCCCTTTACATAAAGCATCTCTAACCGGCTCTTTAGTCCCTGCCATTCTCTTCACAACCCAGTTTTTCTAACATCCTGCCAAATCCTCCAATATACTTAAAGATTTCACTTTTTAAAAGAACTGTATTTGGTTTCATACTGAACCTCATTTGCCTTTGGGCCAAATATAATGAAAGTAGGGCACAATACAAATCTTGGGGTGGGGGGTAGAGGAACTTTGCACAGGTCCCATTCCCAAATCAAGTCTGGCCCACTTTGGTTCCATCAACCCAGGATTCCGCAGTCACTAAACTAGTGATTCTTTTGCAAAATCCCAGGTTTGAGCCACTCACATATGAATGGCCAACTAGGGGACACTTTATTTCCTTCACTTTCATTGGTTCCCTGTAAGTTATGTGCCATTTATTGTTAGGGAGAATCTGCCCACTTGCCATTCTGTGCAGTTTGTCCTGAGGGCCTCCAGGGCATGAAGTCCCCCAAGCATGTCTTCTCCCTGTGGCAGTGAGTATGACCAATCTATAGCAACACATTCATTATTGCCCTGTCCTTTTTCTTTTTAAAAAAATTCTGCTTGTTGCACATGCACAGTTACGCAGGTGCAGATGATCAGACTGTGGGATGATCAGCATGGTTGTGGGGGTTCATTTCTGTGTAACTGTGCAGCTATGTATGTATTGCAATAAATTTGTTTAAAAAAGAGAAGCATCTCTGTGCAAAGAAGCAAAAGCAACCCAGATTGTTTCCATGGACTCCAATCGCTGCCTGAATGGCACATATGTGAATGGGCAAAAGGAAAACAGGTTCCTTTATAATGACTGCAACCCATTGCACATTTGCTGTGTGGAATCCACCAATGTCTACATGAGATCTCTCCACCCATAGAAGGGGAAATCTGCAGTCTGTTTCAAGTAGCATTATAATGGGACTTGCATCATGAACTTGACCAGTTCACTTGTAACTTTCCAGAGCATTCCCTCTGTCTAACACTTCTCACAGGGTTGTTGTGAGAATAAAATGTGAAAAAGCAGAACCCTGTCCTCATAGTCATTCTGAATGGATAGAGCACCTAATCCTCTCCACCACATCCATGGTAACTGGGCCTATCTGTTAGAGAACAACATGTAACACAGCTTCAGAAGTGGGGAACGTGAGAGGAGCAGCTGTCATAACTTAAAGATGTACTTAATGCAGAACACACTGCCAGCAGGCTGCACAGTATTTATTTTTAATGAAGGAGTTCTTGAAAACAACAGTGATGCCTGTTTATATAATTTGCAGTGCTGACCTTGTGTTTGAACAGTCCATATGAGATGACCTGTAAGCTGTCACTTTTGCATACTGGAACACTAATGTGATGGGTGATGACTGGAAATGCTGTTGCTCTGTGGCTAAATCTTCCCATGTTAAATAATAGACCAGAGGAGAATAATCTGGCTTACTTCACTGAGCGACCATGCCAAAGGGTAGTGAGACAGATACAAATCTAGTGTGCTCTGTGCCGGGACTAGATCCAGTATGTTTCCAATTTTCATTTCAGGCACTGATGTAGTCCTATTTTGCTTTCCTGAATTTTTAGTATCATGTAGTGCAACTGATTTGGTTCCCAGTGTCCAGAATTCTTAAGTATGGCTTAAAGTATGGTTAAATGGCTAAGAGTGAATAAATTGAAACAAAATCCTAGAAAGTTAGAGATAATGCTGGTTGGGAACATGGCGATCCTGAAGCACATTTTTCTTCTCACCTTCAGCTGACCATGACTGACTCATTAAGAACCAAGGAGTCATACTGGATTCAATATTTCTGCTGGAGAAGAAAAATCAAAAGTTTCCTGCACATATGTACTCACTTTATGGAATGTCCTGCTTGACGAATGCCTCTTGGAATTTCACAAAACTGACTGATTCAGAAAGGCATTCTTACACAGTGAATAGGGCTACACTATGATTAAATAGTTAAAAGAACCTTTAAAGAGGAGAAACAGATTGTGGCTGATGCCACTGTGTACTGCATGTCTACATGTTGCTTTACTTATTATCCTGCTATGTAATTTCTGCATCATTTAACATGGCAAGTCCATACTTATGCTTTATTTAAGCTTTGTCAGAGATTCTGGATTCATTTCAGATTTCTGCAGTCTTTATTGGATGTCCTATAATCTTAATTATATTGACTTAAAATATGTAATCCACCTTGAATCTCAGTGAGAAAGGCAGACTATGAATAACATAAATAATAAAAAACATGTTGTGTTCGACCAACTATGTCATGCTTCTAGCTATCATGGCTTGTAGCAACTGATAAACATTATTTATTTATGTTAATCAAACCATGCTGTGGTTTATTTATTTATTATTTGGACTTTTATACTGCCCCATCCCCGAAGGGCTCCAGGCGGTGTACAACATAAATTATAATTATAAATAAAATTGCTAAAACCTTTGAAACAGCGATAAAAGTAATAAGAGGCATCCGACAAACCCCATTTTAAAAAGTCCTCCCCAAGAGGGAGGGAAGGTGAGTCCCATTAGATGGAAAGGCCCAGATGTAAAGAGCCAACTGGGGGGGGGGCACCTTCAGCGCTGGTCCCTCCAAAGGCCCGGCGGAACAACTCCGTCTTACAGGCCCTGCGGAACTCGCTAAGGTCCCACAGGGCCCAGACAGCCAGAGGAAGGGTGTTCCACCAGGCCGGGGCCAGAGCTGTAAAGGCCCTGGCCCGTGTGGAGGCCAGCCGCATCATGGAGGGGCCAGGGACCACTAATAAATTGGCCTCCACCGAACGGGGAGGCCGTGCAGGGACATATGGGGTGATGCGGTCTCGAAGATACGAGGGTCCCAGGCCGCTTAAGGCCTTAAAGGTCAACACCAGCACCTTGAAGATGATTCGGAACTCTACCGGGAGCCAATGCAGCTGGCAAAATACAGGCTGGATGTGATCCCAAATGGCGCTGCCTGTAAGCAAATGCGCCGCTGCATGTTGGACCAGTTTTAGTCTCCGGATCAAACGCAAGTGAAGGCCCGCATAGAGCAAGTTACAATAGTCTAATCTGGAGGTGACCGTTGCATGGATCACAGTGGCTAGGTCTGCTTGGGAGAGGAAGGGAGCCAGCCGCCGGGCCTGACGAAGGTGAAAAAAAGCAACCCGGGTTACATGGGCCACCTGGGTCTCCATTGAAAGAGACAAATCCAGGTGGACCCCCAGGCTGCGCATGGAGGGGGTCGGCGCCAATGTGACCCCCTCCCACACTGGTGGCCGGAAAGTCCCACCCCCTCCCTCGCAGCCAAGCCAGAGGATCTCCGTCTTCAATGGATTCAGTTTTAACCTGCTCTGCCGCAACCAACCAGCAACAGTGCTGTAGAGCTGCAGGGGCGGTGACCGCTCCCCCCTCCATCAACAGAATGAGCTGTGTGTCATCCGCATACTGGTGACAAATCAGCCCAAAACTCCGTACCTGAGCAAGGGGTCGCATGTAGATATTAAATAGCAGCGGGGATAATAACGCCCCCCTGGGGTACACTGCAATGAAGCGGGCACTTCCGGGAGGCCTGATCCCCGCACCTCACTTGCTGACTCCGACCCCGGAGAAACGAGACAATCCATTGAAGGACAGTGCCCTGTACTCTGGAGGCGGCCAGGCGGTGGGTCAAAAGATCGTGGTCGACCACATCAAACACGGTGGTAAGATCTAACAATACCAGCAGCGCTGATCCACCTCGGTCAAACTGAATGCAGAGTGTATTTGTGACGGTGACGAGAACAGTCTCTGTCCCATGCCCAGCACGGAAGCTGGACTGGAAGGGGTTGAAGACCGATGCGTCATCCAGAAAACTGCTCCATCACCACTCTCTCAATTACCTTCCCCAGGAATGAAAGATTAGAAACGGGGTGGTAATTGGCCAGATCACTCGGATCTAACGATGGTCTTTTTAAAAGTGGGTGGACCACTGCCTCCTTCAACCCACCTGGGAAGACTCCTTGCTCAAGGGAGCCATTGATGATACTCAACAGATGGGGTCGTAGCTCTGCCCTGCAAGTTTTTACAAGCCAGGAGGGGCACGGATCCAGAGGACAGGTAGTAGGTCTAACAGCAGCTAAGGTCCTGTCAACAGCGGCTTCAGAGAGCAGGGAAAACTGGGCCAAACAAGGGCCTGAAGACGGCAAGGGTTCACCAATTGTAGCCAACATGGAGGAAAGATCCTGGTGAAGCGACGCGACCTTATCCGCAAAAAAGCTCATAAATGCCTCACAGCTAATGCTCAATTGAGGGTTTGAAGACCTCTCCGATAGGGAGGTTAAAGACCGAATTATGCGAAATAATTGTGCCGGCGGGAGCTAGTGGATGCGAGAGAGGAGGAGAAGAAAGCCCTCTTTGCCTCCTTTGTCGCCACCTCATAGGCTTTCATAAACGTCCTATAAGATGTTCGCGTGGCCTCATCACGAGATTTCCTCCACACTCGCTCTAGACTTCTAAGCACCCGTTTCATACGGCTAGCGAGCTCATATCCGATGTAAAATTCATGGAGCACGCTTTCAAGAACGGGGCCGTAGAAGGATGCCGGGGGGCAACAACCTCGATGGCATCGGAGAGCCGGGAATTCCAGTCCTCCACCTGCTCATTGAGTGTGCTGGTGGGTTCAGGGTCCCGCAGAGCATTCAGGAAACCAAGTGGATCCATAAGTCTCTGCGGGCGGGCATAAATCAGCCTGTCGCCTAGACAGGGGTGATGCAGCAAGTCCATCTGAACCTTCAAGGCATAATGGTCGGACCATGGCACTCTATCAACAGAGGATATGACCAAATTTATCCCTGACCCAAAGACCAAATCCAGTATGTGCCCGGCCTCGTGAGTGGGGCCAGAGTTTACTAAGGAGAGGCCTAGCTTCGCCATGGATGACACCAGCTCCACAGCCACCGTACATGAGGCGGCATTGACATGGACGTTGAAGTCACCCAAGATGATAAATCTGGGGAACCGCAACGCCCAGTCTGACACCACCTCCAGCAGCTGTGGCAGCCGTCTCCCGGTGCGCTAGGTGACTGGTACACCAGAAGAAAGGCCAGCCTCTCTGAAGCCAACCACTCCAGGCCAACACATTCCATGCCGGTGATCTCCGGGATGGGGACCGCCCTAAAGGGAATAGACTCATGGATGAACAGAGCCACCCCACCCCCCGGCCCTGTGTTCGTGATTGGTGGAGGCACGCGAAACTTGGCGGCGCGGCTTCGCCCAAGGCGACGGTCTCACCCTCACGCACCTAGGTTTCAGTGACGCATGCCAGGTCCACCTGCTGGGTTCCGAGAAAATCCTGGAGCACCATGGTCTTGTTATTGATGGACCTGGCATTAATCAACACCAAAGACGAAGCAGAGTGTCCCTGGTCCCAGCCACCATCGTTCCTCGGGATAGGTCGGAGGTCAGAAGGTGAATGAGCATAACCATATCTCGTGCACCTTCTATCATATGGCCACCGCCTACCGCAATATCTACCCTGTCCCATCAGCACAGGGATCCCTAGCCCCAAAGTTGGTGTCCCGATAGCTCTGCAGACCTCCCTCTACTCAGAGCCTAACTAAAACCCCCACTAAAAGTGGGCCCAGCTCTGCCAATAATTAGTACTAACCTAAGCTAACCCTTGTCTACAAAGCAGGCTGGGCAAAACTAACTATGTCTAGTACAATGTTAGATATTTAAATGAACTACCCACAACTTAATACCGATAAATACAATCAATAAATACAATCTATAACAGCTAGTACTACTACACTCCTACTGCACTCATCTAAGTTATAGAAACACAATCAGGGAGTTAAGGAATATGAGCCAGGAGAGGGCGCTAGATGACAACAAAAGGAGCAGCTGCCACCAGATCCCCGCGCCCTCGATGGAACAAAGACGATGTTACTACGTGGTCTACCGACAGAATCAATAAAGCAATGGTATAGTTGCTGCTAGATAGACAGTGGGTGTGGGGTTCACACCACCCAGGCCAGCCGCTCATGTGCAGTCACAACGGGTCGGCAACACAGAGGTACAGTTCGGGCAACAACCGGGGGGCCCCTGCCACTGGC
Source organism: Sphaerodactylus townsendi (assembly GCF_021028975.2). NCBI lineage: Eukaryota > Metazoa > Chordata > Lepidosauria > Squamata > Sphaerodactylidae > Sphaerodactylus > Sphaerodactylus townsendi. Next base: position 64,385,170 of record NC_059430.1, on the reverse strand, counting down.
CACCCCAATTAACCCCCAGGCAGAAAACTCTGTGTCCAAAAGTTGTCTCTCGAGGTGTGGCCCACTCAGCCCTCTCACGACTGACTCACCTGTCGCAGGGAGGACAATGATGTCATGAGGTGCCTGTGCCCCAGTGGCTCCCCACCGCCCAGCCGGCCTCTCAAGTGAGCTCCGCTGACTATACCACCGGGAGCATCCAACCTCCCAGCTCACCTCCAATGCTCCCCTCTGCTGCTCACAGATACACAAATATGGCCTTTGCTGAATAAATTTCCAAGGCCACGTTTGCGGAGGAGACAGTCGCGTTGTAGGTGCGGCCTCTGCAGTGTCAGAGTTGTCTGCAGGACCAGCTGCTTTATTGTCTCCTGCAGCGGGCTTTGGCGCAACTGCTGCGCCCGGTTCTCTCTTCCAACAGAGCTCCCGGGATGACGAAATCCAAGCTGGAAAGTGGAGAGGGGTCTCTGCCACCGACTCCTGATATTGCAGCCACCGAGTTGCTCCAGCCTCAAACGCCACGCCCAACTCTCTTCAGCTGCAGGGCTCTCAGTTGATTATGTAGGGAGCACTTCTTTTTGTTGGAAGGTCTAAGAACTTGAGCCTTATATGTTGCAATCTCAATTATATTCCATGGCTCTGATTAGAAACTAACTTGGGGATATCACTTGGCACATGATAAATCACACTAACCTTGTGTTAGTGATAATGAGGTGACATAAATGTTTTTGTTCTGTGTCTTCTATATGCAAACCACTACTTGACTTTACCCATAATTAGCCTATATTTTATCAGATCAGCTTTTAATTTGGGTTATTCAGTTTTTTGAAAAAATGTAAACCTAATTAAGCAAGAACAGATAATCTGGGTCTTGTAGAAATCCCTAGATGCAGGAAATTGAGGGCTGATGTGACCATCTCTCATTTTTGCATCATTGATGTCTCTTATCTGAAATTTTGCATTCACAGTTGTTCTATGCTTTACTTGGTATGACTAATTCTTCTTTTTAAAGGACCATTTATTTACAGATAATGGAATGGGATAGATACTGCTCAGCTGACGTACTCAGAAGTTGGTCTTTACTTTTTTTGTTAGCAGGCCTGAATAGGCTGGTCTAAAGGAGCACTCCTGCTTTACTCCTAAGAAAGCAATCCTAGGTCTGCTACCAAAGGAAGCAATCCTAAGCAAAGTTACACCCTTATAAGCCCAGTATCTTAATGGCATTTCCTTGGAAACCCAAGTGAAAGTTCTATATGAAAATGTGACATCGTTTTGGTTAATAGTCCTGTACCCTTAGAAAAATAACTAATGATAAATGTTTAAAATTCTTATATATTTGCTGCATACATTTTCTTCAAAGGAAACGAGTTAGTATTTAAGGGGATAACGACACACTATATATTAGAGACCTTAACTCAGAGTGGCAGTGAAGTAACAGAGGATGATTAAAGGTTCCCTGACAACCTTCTCCTTTCACAAGCAGCTTTCCCCCTGTGCGGGGTTTCAACTGTATGCTTGCCTTTTTCTCCACTTTTCTGCTTTCAGTTAGTACCTTCTCACTCTCCTTTCTACTAGAAGGATATATGACATTTGAGAGTCATATATGTTAACTCCTTAGTCTAATGATAGTCCTTTCAAGTATATCAGATCTTTAACTTGCAGAGACAGGGCAAGATTAGTCAATCTCTTGGTTTTTTTATTTCTAGACAATATACATGAGCCACTGCACCACACTAACTCATAAATTCACTTATCACCTTTCCTACTTTCTGTACAGCATTAGATTTTCACCCCCCTTCAACAGTAAGTTCACTTTCAAAGACCTAGAATGAACTCTTACAGATCTCACTTGTTTAAAGATGAAGCCCTACAGATCTAAAACTGAACAAGTCTTTGAAAGTAAGCCAGTTTGATATTTTTACTAGGGGGTAAGTCCCACTGATTTTATTGGGATTTATTCCACAGATGCTTAGGATTTCAACCTAAATCTGGGATATGACCCTCAGTGCAGCATTACAGTGTGTAATGTTATGTACTGGTTTTGCAGGGAACCTATTCCAAAGTTGAGATCTAATATGCAGTATAAAGTAGTACGCAGGAGGCTGGAAGATAAAAGAGTTCATGAGCAAATCAAATGGACCAGCCTTACAGTCCACTGCTGTGTGGACCAGTCAGCACAGAACTGATTGACAGTACCAACAATGGAACGAGCAATAGGATTACCGGTATCTGTTGCTCACACATGCAAACTGGTAGCAGTATGGGAAGACGCAATTAATGAGCCAAAGGTCTGCCCCTGAGGCCCTGGCTGCATTCTTGAGGGTGGGCTCTGCTTTCTTCTAGCTGCTGATGACTCTCTAGGGTGGAGATTCTCTGGGAAAGTACTTGCAAGTGGCCAATTCCCCTGTTATGGGAAGCAGTAACGTGTGTTGGAAATAGCTACAAAATCTTGTGAAATCCTGTTTAAATACTTAAATCCTGTTCTCCATTCACTAAGGCTTTCTCAACCGTTTACCCCTTTGCCTTGACATAAGGTATTTCACCTTGATTTTGATCTTAGGGATAAGATGGAGCTTGAGTTAGTCTTGTGTAAAGAGAGTAGCCATTTTGCTTGTATATTACTATGTCCAAAGAGGCTCCATTTTGATTGCTGGAGAAGCTTACAAAATATTGTTTTCTGTCTCTCTTGTTTTTCACATAGCTTAGGAGCAGGTGTTTTAAGATCAGATTCCTCATTACAGGCATGGAATCATATCCAATTAATTTCAGCTGAATCCAATCGATCAGCTAGAGACCTAATTGAAAGTTTTAGAAGGACGGGATAACTTGCTCACCTACCAGAGTTCTCACTAACTTGATACCTGATTGGTTAATTGGAATAATTTGGTGTGGCCAGTTTATGCTATAAATTATTTTCATCTGAATTAGCAGCCATCTTTTCCCTTTATCTTTTGTCTATTTCACCTCTTCTTTGCTTGAAGTACTCTGCTTATGCTCTGAGGACTGCTATTATATCTTCTAGCCAGTATTTCTTTTAGTAACTAAGTGTACTTTATTGTCTTGTTGTGTGTCTGGAAATGCATCTTATGACTTTGTATTCACTGCCTGTTTTTTTAATGCTATTGTTTTACATTTTTCTTTAAAATAAAAAGTATAATGCTTTGTGTTTTGAGTACTGGTCCAGAATCCAGGGCTCGGCATTGCTACCATCCCAAAGGCCTGGACAGGTCTTTGACATCTTGTCTGATGATCAATTTTCTAGACAGAAAGAAGTTAAGTCACACTGATTTTGCTAGTTCCATCAGCAACATCAGAGCAGCCTTTGATCATAGGTTGTTTGTTAGCACACCAGTGGATACTTCCTTGGATAGGCATCATTGGTTTCATGAGGTTCAGTATCTTCTTCACAGAAGAATCCTGGGGAAGGTTAAGTTCAAGCAAACACATTCTTTTTCTGGAATCCAGCAGGGTTCTATCCTGTCACCATTCCTGCTCAGCATGATTGTAAGGTCACCAAGGAAGATGAGATGATAGGAGTTGCAATGCTATCTGTGCATGGATTGCTGTTGGTTCTGTTTCATTTTCATAAAATCCCAGATGGCTGATGAAAGAGTTTGTTTGCTTTCTCAATGTCTGGCTGAGACAGCTGGCTGAACCCCCAGTTTCAGGAAATCAGAGATGATGTAGCCTGTAGAATTATGAAAATACCCAGAGGATAGGAGTCAGTAAAATAAGCACTGCTGACAACTTTGAATGTACTCTAGAGTTAGTGGTAGGTAAGTTTCCCCAACCAGCCTTGTAACTGCTTGGTATTTTTGAGCTTTTTTTTTTTTTTTTGAGCACACACTCAGAAAACTTTGGTATCTGTCCAAGAGTTTTTTAAAGAAAGTTTAGGAACCTTAACCATCAAAGATTATGAAGGATCTCAAAAGGACTAATAAGCCCAGAATCAGTACTAGAAAAATAGAAGACAAAATGTTTGTACAAGCATGGTTACTGTACTATTTTTTAAAACAGTAACATATTCTAGCCAAAAAAGTACCTTGCAAGTATGGGAAATTATGCCTTGCATTCTCATTAAACAGATATAGATTGTGTCAATTAATCTCTTAGAACTCTTTTTGACCATAATAACCTACTTCATAGAGTTGTTGGGAGAATAAAATGGAGGAAGAGGGAATGGTGTACGCTGCTCTGTACTCCTTCAAGGAAGAGTGGAATAAATTAAGGTTGGCAGGCAGGTGGTAGTGGTGGTGGGGAATTACCATTGCTGGAAAGATATTACATAATTTCTAATGCAACTGGAAAGTGATGTGACTGTGCAGTAGGATGCTCTCACATTCACCCAAACTCTATGGTTAATTTACTGACAGCCCAATTCATATGAAAAGTCCAAATGTGCATAGAGAGCCAGCTCATGGGGCACTTCCGCTCAAGGAAAAGGTAGATTCTTTGCTAAAACCATCACAGGAAAAATAATTTTGTGTTTCTGTACCATCAAGTCACTACTGACTTATGGCCACCCTATGATTTAAGGACTTTTAAAGTATCCTGTAATTTTAGCAGCCTTGCTCCAATATTGTAAAGTGAAGACCCTGGCTTCCTTTATTGAGACAGTACATCTTATGTTGGGCCTTCCCTTTTTTCTACTGCTTTCAACTTTTCCAAGCATTATTGTCTTTTCCAGCAAGCCTTGTCTTCTCATGATGGGACCAAAGTACCATAGCCTCAGTTTGGTTATTTTAGTTTTTAGGGAGAGTTCATCTGGGATTGAATATAGATATGAGAGTGTCCAGCTGGGAATGCTCTTCCAGTTTCTTCTGAACTGAGAAGCTGAACACGAATAACCCATTTTTAACTTCACAACAACCCAGTGATGTAGACTTGGCTGAGTGATAGTGACTGGCTCAAGGTGACCCCCATGAGCTTGATAACTGAGTGGGGATTTGCACTTGGACTTTCCAGCCTTAGACTGGCTCTCTAAGCACATGGTCAGATCATGCTTTTCAAGGAATGGCTGCAGTTGGCAGATCAACTAAATGTGATAAATGACACTACATGCTATGGAGAAACCCCAAATTTTTGACCACAGACCAGAATTGTGTTGCACCCTAAAGTCTAAACATGCTTTTTCAGGGCAGACACAATGTCACAGGAGAGTTCTGGCTTGAGTTGATTTAGTACCTACTTATTTGACTTTTCTGTGGTTCACAACATCCATAAAACTCTCCTCTAACACCACATTAAAAAAAATTAACTTTCTTCCTGCCAGCTTTCTTCATTGTCTAACTTTCACACCCATATAGAATAGTGAAGAATACTTGTAGAATTAATTTTCTTGATCTTGGTTGCGAGCAACACATGATTATGCTTAAGGATCTTTCCTATCACCCTCATGACAGCTCTTTCCACTCTAAATCTGATTTCTTGGTTGCAGTTTCCTATTTGGTTGATGATGGAACCAAGGAATAGAAAATCTTTAACAATTTAAATTTCTTCATTGTCAGTGTCCTCCAATACAGGCTGACTCCTCACTTCTCAAATAGTTTGTTTTTAACTGATCAATAGTATCTCAGTCTTGTTTAGATTCAGCTTTGGCTTATTGTACCTCATCCATTCCATTTTCTAAGCACGGGGAACAAAATGCATGGCTTAAATGCTGAGCAGCATTTCCCAAGCACCACCTAGAATCAGCCAGAATAGAATCATGATGTCCCCCACTCCCTACCCATTCAGAAGGATACTATGGGCAATGATATTTAAAGCCACCAAAATATCTTAGAGTATCAACAGAGATGCACTTCTCTGTCACAGAAGGTTATTTCTGTACCAAACCAGATCTGAAAGTCAATTGTAATTGTAGCCAACCATTCATTTGAACACCCTGAACATGAATAAATTGTTGGTCAATGGGAGGTAATTATTTATGTCATTTATTATTATTATTATTATTATTATTATTATTATTATTATTATTATTATTATTATTAATTCAATTTAATAGACTGCCCTACCCCCGAAGGGCTCAGGATGGTTTACAAGACAGATGGCTTATTTCATAGGTGGCTTATTTAGGTTTAAATGGTTTGCTTGGACCATTCCTGTGACAGGCTGCTGATTAAGCATTAATTTTAAAGTGCAGTTCTGTCAGAGAAAATGAATTTGAAGAGTTAACGTGGCGCTCCACCTGATTGGCTGGAAGGTACTGCAACTGTATAAAAGGCAAGGAGGTGGGTGTTCATGAGGGGAGAAAGGAAAAAAGAGGAGAGAAGAGAAGAAACTCTCAGAACTGAGAGAAGGAGAGCTTTGGTTCTCAAGAGGCTGGATAGCTGGTTTTTGGTGGAGGACCAGGAAGGCCATGCTGAATGTGAAACCTAGGCCAAGGTCCTAGGGAAACATCATCACAAGGACAATACTTAAATCACATGGAGGGCTTGTTTGTAGGACTCTGAGGAGAAAGCACCTAGATATGGGACAGTGTAGTCTCTGAGCATGTGCATTATTTAATTAACAGAGTCAGAAGTGGGTTTCCAGGTGGAATACCGCAGAGCCTGCTCTGGAAAGCCCAGTGTGCCTCTCTTTTGGTGAAAGGAGTTGGTTATTTAAGTATCTGTCAAGGTCTGTGAAGGAAAGATTTTCCCTGTGAAGGAAATGTAGTAAGACTGTTAAAATTGAGCCAGATAACTGTTTGGAAAACATAACAGAATATTGATAACTTCACCTACAGGAAAATGGAGAAAGACATGGCTTACCACACCAAAAGACAGAAACAAAAATTGTACAAATGCCAAAAGCATTAGTTGAAACCTGAACTGGACACATCACGGACCATCAGCAATCTGACTGAGAGGCAACTCTCTGATGATGAAATATCCATCTTATCAAAAGGAGGCAACTTTGCTGTTACCACCACCAGAATCCCATTAGAAAACATCATTGCTAATGTTAATCAGCAATTTATCATCTTCCTGAAGAAGAAGTGGAGGAAGTAAGAGGAGAAACAGCAAGGATTCCAAGAAAGGCAAAACTTCCTTCCAGTAACATAATGAGGAAAGAAAGTAAAACCATCAAAGACCTCAATTCCAATTCAGAAATCATCATTCTCCCAGCAGACAAAGGTAATGCCATGGTAATCATGAAAACAGAACAATACAAAGAAAAAATCAGACAACTTTTGGATCCCACAACATACAAAAAACTGAAACAGGACCCTACCAACAAAATCAACACTTTGATCTATGTTAAATTCAGATTCAAACTGGGATCAAAGATAAAACAAACCTTTAGAGATGCAAGAAGAGCTATTATGAGTTCTTTGAGGTCCTTTAGGGCAGTGTGGGATGGAAATGAAATAGAAAGAGATTTTTATAATAGTGTATTGAGCCAAGGATTCAAAGAACTTAACATATACCTCGTTCCTCCGTACCTCGTTGATGAGGGCCCCCTCCCCCCTCCCCCCTCCTTCGCCCCTTCTCTCTTCTGATAACATCAACAAATCCTATCACCCTTTGGAGTTGGGGAGTCGACAGTAGATGCCATCTTTGTATTAATATTAATTTTAATGCTGCATTTTAATTTTAATGGGGAAGGTTTATATTTTATCTTCAGAGCCTGTATTAATTAACTTAACGAATTTTAATTTAATTTGATATATTGTGCTCTATCTATGTTGTTCACCGCCCTGAGCCCTCTGGGGGAGGGCGGTCTATAAACCGAATATATAAATAATTAATAAATAAATTTATTTATTTTTATTTATTTTTATTTTATTAAATTTCTATACCGCCCTTCCCCGAAGGGCTCAGGGCGGTGTCCATCATTTAAATAACAGTTAAAAACATTTCACCCCAATCCCAGTTAAAACCATATACAAATTATATATACATGTTTCACCTTAACCCATGGTATCCTGAGATGGAACTTCAAGACACTCCTGTTTTTAAATTAGCATATTCCTTAGTTTCACTGTGCAAGTGAGAAAAGAATTCCAAGACAGTATTATGACTATTGTGGGAACTCACTATACATCTCCCCCTTATGTTTTCTAACACATATTTTACTGCCTAGAAGGATATAAGGGATGCAGCCTTTAAAACGATTCTTTGTGCAGGATTTATAGATGCCCAGATACATGTCATTTTATAAAATATTGAATTAATTAAAAGCAGACAGAAAACACTAAAAATGACACAGTGGCTTAGCAGTAATTGCTTGAAAGTCATGGCAGCTGTTGAAACTATTCAAAAAATTTTACATTTATGGAATTTTCCACTGAGCTCTAAATATTCAGATCACACACAGAGTTAGATTTCTAGCTGTGGCAGCACTAATACAAGCATAGCAACCCTTTATCCTTTGCAGAGAGGCTTTTTTTCCTCCATGACTTTTTCAGAGCTTAGCACATGTATTGGACATATTGCTTGCAAACTCTATTCATTATCCTGACTTAATAAAACACAGAGTGATACAACTCCTTGGTCCTTTCTGCACGGGCCAGGGAAGTGGCTGCACACTGGGGTAAATTACCCCAGTGGAGCCCCAGGACAGTTTGAACATTTATGTGCGGATAGTCCTGGAGTTGCTGTAGCCCGTGGAGGCGCCTCTGCATGGAGGTGTGTTCTGTTTTTAAAAAACTTACCTTCTTTCCCTGCACAGCTTCGCAGATATGAGGAGAAATGCCTCTGTGGCCATGGCGATGCCTTGGGGGTCGGAGGGCAGCTTGGATGTGTTTCCTTGTCCCTGCGGAGCTGTCAAGGGAGATAAAATATTACAGGTGAAAGGATTAAACACTCCCAACTTCTTTCCTTTAGCAGGGGTGAATTTTAATATTACTTTGGCAATTGCTAGGTTTTTTCCCCAGTCAATTAAATAAAAATTATTAATTTTGGATTGTTTATACTTATATATATATATATATATATATATATATATATATATATATATATATATATATATATATATATATATATACTCTATAAGAGTATATATATATATATATATATATATATATATATATATATATATATATATATATATATATATATATATATATATATAAAAATATAAATCTAATAAACCTTATATATATATATATATAAATATAATGTGTGTTTGTCCCTGATGGTCTCCCCGCCGAGAGCTGCTGGACGGATCACCCCTTAAAGGCCCTTCTTCACAGGACGTCCCTCCCTGTTGCTTCAAGTGGCAGGTAATCAGACCTTCAAATCACCGGAAGAAGTCCATACCACCTGGAGCCAGGTAAAATGTCTTTTTCAGGCACACCAGGCCATTGAGAGCTGGCTGTGTTTAACTGTCACCCTTCTAGAGATGTTCTGCGAAGCCTGTCTGTGGCCCAGCCTTTGGTGAACTGATGAGGGCTTTAAATGTCGGTGCAGATGGGCAGAGATGAGCAGTGAAAACAGTTAAATAGGGGCCACTTGTTAGGTAATACGAAAGTGGAAGCGAAACATATACTACTTTGCCGCAGGAGATGCCAGGTGGGGCCCCCCCCACACGCAGGTAGTAACTTTCACTCTCCTGTGCCCTCACCCACTGCTACCACCACTCCCCTGCCCTCCCTCACATCCAACCACCACTTACCCACTTCCTCACCCATATCACTACAGCTCTCTTTTACTAAAAGCGAGCTGAGTTTACTTTTTCTTCTCAGAAAATCCATGGGGTGGGGGTGAACCAACACTACTGGCCCACCAAAGCTGCTTCTTTGCATCGCGGGCCCTTTAAGTTAAGAACCTAGAGAGCTGGCCTTTCGATCTTGAGTACCCCTACCACCCTGCTGCCTTGACTGGGATAACTTCCCTTTGCCCCAGTTCTTGCCTTTACCCTGCTTTCAGGACTGTGTAAATCAAACAGCCTCATGGTTGACAGCTGGGATTACGTGACCTCCTGGACAATTCCACTGTGGAATGGAAAGGGGTTACATTGAGGCCAAAAAAACAAGACACCACCATATAACAATGTGGAATTGAGAAAGGGAAAAGAGGGATTCCATTTGACCAATTCCCAAAAGGCCCCAAGCTGCGGATTCTATGATCATTGGGACCTGCATGGACATCTGTGTAAGCATAGTGCGACTGTGATGAGAAGGACACCGCTTTCCACAGTAATGTATGAGGGCCCCGCTAGTGTGTTTGTGTGTGTAGGCGTGTGCCCGTAGCACTTTTTTTTAGTCTTTAGTGTGTAACACTGCCCAAAGCTGACTTGCTTGCATTAGCAGCATTATTAAAGTAAAATACAGCCAAGTTTAGCCCTGAGCAATGGCAGGATAGCAATGGGAACTATTCCGTATGGAATCCTGCAACCCAGTGATTTTCTGAAGATGTGTGGTGGATTTGTCCTTCTGCAGTTTTGTTGTTTAATGAAGCGAATGGGGGTGGGGGGATCTCTGCGAATTACTGTTGAATTAATAGATGGTTTCTGAAGCAGAGATTTGGTGCGGTGGCCACCTGTAGGAAAGTAAGGTTAATGTTTAACATTATGTCAACAAACACAAAATCAGAAAAGGCAGTATTTATGGATGTATTTCCTTGCAGCCACTCTACCTGCCTTATGCGACACAGAAAAAAATATGCTACCTGTGGAAAAAGCATAGATATCTTACCAGAAATCTTTCCCCACTCCCACAATTCCTTCCACTTTATTAAGTATACAAGGATTATGAAATATTTCTTTTCTCAAAGGGTTGCTTAAATTCTACCATGTTAAGAACTGAGAAAGATGGGAACGAAATTGTTTGGTACATAGTAGGGCGTGAATCAGAAAATATAGAAATGCTTTTTGCATTTTATAGTTGATCAGGGCATCTAGAGTGGAATAACATCTTCCAATACAGAACAGAAAATTCTGTTTTTATGTTCTGGCTCATGCAGATTCCTATTTTCCTCTTCCAGATTACTGTGCATTTGAACTCTGATCTATTAGACTTTATTCAGCAGCCTAGTCTAAGTAACAGTGGTGATGAATACAATATAAATAAAATAAAACACAAACATGATTTGTCTAAGTTCCTCGGAAAAGCATTTTTAGACATTTTTCTATATACCATTTTGCAGACTAAAAGTGACAGTAGTATTCATTTACACAAATTGCATTACCGGTAGAAAGACATTATTTGATTCATTGTTCTCCCTTAGAGTTATGTAAATTGGGAAGCATGAATTAATACAACAAATACATTCTAATTAGACATCTTTATACTGCTTTTCTCCTATAGATAACCAATTCCTCTTCAGTACATCTGACATTAGGAAGAAGGGCAAAGATTGTGGATTTGAAATAGGCTTGATCCAGAACTTTTTGGTGTTTTATAAATTAGGATTTGGCCATATAGTCTTGAGGTTTCTGTACACTTTCATCTGTATAACTCTTACATAGATTGCAAGTTTGGAACTGTCTAAGTGGTCAAAAGTTGATTTAACTGAACCTCTCTCCATCATGACAAGGCTGCTTACCAATTGACTCTCCCCTTCCAAGATGAGAGAATGTTGTAAGCCACTGGAGAGAAAGAAGGGTATAAACAGCATAAATACTTTATCCACAACTATACTTGGAAGTTTAAATTACAGAATTCTCTCATTCTCTTTCAATTTTGTCCATTCTCTCCCAAATAACCTTTTACACCTAGCTCAAATGAACTCCATCAACAACAATCTTCTAATGCTTATAAACATAATGCTAATTGATTACTGGAAACCCCGTCTTCTATTTTTGTTTTAAAAGATAGTGTACATGTGGGCCTTTGCTTTTTATTAGCAATTTGTATAAGAAAGTCTTTGCAACCAATATCAAGATGCTTGAAAGAGGGTAACTGAGATCAAACCCAGAACAGTCTTCTACATAAATAAACACATTAGCAGTATTAGTTTAGACAGAATCGTTAATGATTACTGGAAATATAAGGAAAAGTGTCTTGAGTAAGGTTCCAAATAAGGCTCAGAAACCAACTGGTTACCAATGTAGATGTTTCACAACTTGTAAAGCCTAGTTTTGCCACCTCTTAGCAAGTGGGCAATGGAATTCTGTACTAGGCAAAGTGTTCATATGGTGCATTGTAGTGCTGTATTACAAATACATGCATGACATGAGCACAGTTTCTTTGTTCATTTGTGACGGTATTTGGCAACATATTTGGCAAAAAGGTTTGAATGGACTTTAAAATTATCTTCCATTTTTCTCAGATTTCAAAATCTAACAGAGGGTGATCTCAGGACGGTAACTTACATAAAGTCAAATGTTAATCTATGACACATAGGCCAAGGCCTTGAGGAATTATGCCAGCCGCTGGTGTTGCAATTTGCTTAGCAACTGGCAGAATGCATAACATTCAAGTACTTTCATAGCAGCAAAAAAAATGACATGGTGTACCCACTATAATGAAAAAAGATAGTTATCTCTAGATAGGTGGAAGAGACCAGCACTGTCAGGATGTAAGAAACCAAGCAGTATCATACCGATTTCATACTGTCTGTATGAAAGTATGTATTTATTCGTGCCACTTTTCCATTGACCTGCTCAAGGATGGTTCACAAGTGAAAACAATACCGTGAAAACATACAAATAAGAACATAATTTATTAATATGAAAAAGAAACCATTTAAAACAATAACATTGGCATAAAATAATTATTGAGCTGCCTAAAATTTTCAATTAAAAATGTTCAAACTGGAAGCAGATCTGAAACCAGTAAAAAAAGTATATTAAAAACCCTTTAGTCAAATATTTGGGTAAAAATAAATGTCAGCTTAATATTTTGGAGAAGAGTGTTATTACAGGCCATGATTCTGCTGTACTCACTCCCTGCAGAAGAACGCAAAACCATGTCCCCAGTGAAAAGATGCAGGGACCAATGGTCTGAAAGTTATTCAGAAGTCTAGGAGAACCAGCATGCTCACTCTCCCTTTATCTTAGGACGGGGCTGTCCGAAAAACAAAACTACATGCTCCTGAAATCACTGAGGACAAAGTGCATTGTAAGTGTTTACAATTGCCATCGTTGTCACAGGTTGGGTAATGCACTTTCAATGCACTTTAGCAATTGTTGTGAAAGCACATTGAAAGTGCATTATCTAACGTCTGTGAAAGCAACAGTTGCTGAACGAAAAAGACTACAGATATAATCCAAGTGGTAAAGTTTTATAAAACAGCATGAAGCCCAAAAAGTAATCTTAGACTATGACCAAGATTAATTTCAGTTTTCAGTAACATCTTTCAGTTTTTCAATGTTCTTCAAAATTGTATGTTACTGTAGTAGCCTATGTATAGTTACTTCAAATTAAGGGACTTAGACTGGTTTGCTCAGCAAATTTCATTACACACGATTGCATCAATAACATTCCTTTTTACGATTTACTTGGATTGTTTTGGTTAGAATTTCAATATTGGTTTGAAAATTATGATTAAAATAGCTTCATATTCAATACAACTCATAAAATGGAATGGAAGACCTTAAGCATTTTTAAAAACTGCCTCAATAGCTTTGAATTCCATTGCTAAAATGAGGCAACAGATACCTGGTGCCATTCTGTTTACAAGAGGAATATTTTTTTTCCTTTTCAAGTTGATTAAAGCAGAGATTGCATCATTACTGGACAGTTGACCTTTTGTTGGTTCTTCATGAGCATCATGATTAAAAAAAAAAGATTTAGGTCTTGCATAAGGAATTTTATTTGTTGTTTTCTGTCTGTGTTTGTTCTGAGCTAATGCTGCCAGGCAAGTTTTGGAAATGGTTTCTTTGCTTTTGTTCTACTGTTGTAATGACTCCTATGGTTTGTTATTCTACGTTAATAGTTAATCCCCTTCCAGACATACAGAATAATGCACATTCAATCCACTTTCACAATTGTTTGAAAGTGGATTGTGTTATTCTGCACAGTAAAATCTAGCTTCAAAGTGCATTGAAAGTGGATTGAAAGTGCGTTATTCTGCATGTCCGGAAGCGGCCTTACTTTTGTTCTGTCCTCCAAGTTACATGGTTCCAAAGATAGCTTATTTATTTCTGCACTCAATCTCCTCTTGTTTTCGGAGTGTTTTACAAAAGAATTTCCTCCAAAGTATCTAGTTGAATCCATAAGGATATTTTTGAAGCTATGTGACCAGAGCATTTCTTTATTAAACATTGTCTGTTTAAGTCTTACAGTGTATCATAGTTTTCTAATATCCAGGAAAAGAGTTTTCTAATATCCATAGTTTTCTAATATCCAGGAAAAGAGAGGTCTGCTGTTATCTATAAACAATTTACAAATAGACCTCAGGATTTTTATTTAAAGGTAGCTGCTATGTGATCATTACTTGAGGGTGAGCTCAAGTGAACTTGCAGGAATATTGCTGATGAGTAGAGGTTAGCAGAATAGGTTATTTTTCCTGTAAGGTGTGATAGATTATTGCACATTTCAGCAAATTGTATTTTTGAAGAAAATGTTTTTCCCAAAATTGATCAGATTTTATTGAAAATATGTTGAACATTTTTGTGGCATGTACATTGCAATACAAAGCAGAGCAGAGCAAGCATCTTAGCATCATTTGTCCTTCCTGTGCCTTATAATTTGATTGCTCACCCTTGGTTCAATTCACTTGAATTTAGTAGGTTAGTTAAAGGACAATTTGGTAAAAAATACAGCCCCTCTAGCCCTCCCAAAAATCTCAGTATAGAGAATAGTAGAGCTGAATAATAGAGACTTACCAGCAGTGTAGGGAGGTGTCGTGTGGACAAAAACTGATCCAAAAACTGATTTAAAAAATTCAAAAACTGAATCCTCCAGGCTGCCGAGAAGCCTCGATGGGGACAAATAAACTTATGTCATCTTTTCTGGCTGCTGGCATAACACTGTAAATGGATTTCGAAGTGAGCCAGAAGTTGCTCTTCCTATCATCCACATCCCTTGCCCACCCTGGCGTGCCAGAAGAGGTGGCGACCGGGGACACTGGCAATTCATGCCCGCACTGCAATCTGGCACTGTAGTGGTGGTGGAGGCTGCTGCACACCTCGACAAAATCTCCTCCATTGGGATCAGTGGCCCCCAGGAGTGGCAAATGCTCACAGCTGTTTCTACTCTATGGTGGATTCATCCCCACTGGATGGGGCTCCTAAAGCTACAAGTAATATTCTAATAAGGAAAACTTAATTTTACAAGGTAGTTATTCAGCCTAGCAACTGCAAATGTGACAATGATCTATGACACCATTATGAAGTCAAAATTGATGACATTTTATTTATTTCATTTGTAAGGGAGAAACACAACAACTTTCTTCGCCCACCCAATTTTTACATTTTATCCTCACAGCAACCCTGTGAAGGAGGTTAGGCTTCGCATGTGTGACTGGTCTATGGTTGTCCAGCAGGCATCCATGGCAGAACAAGGATTCAAACCAGGGTTTCCCAGATCCTAGTCCAACATTTGCCCTGGTAAAAGGAATGAAGAAAATAAGTAAAATGGGAAATACTACTGAAATGCAGCCTGCCTCCTGCAGAATATGGTAGACAGTCACTATAGATTCACATAAATCATGTGCCAGAAAGGCCTGCTCTACTAGTGTTTCAAGTGTGCAATGTGCCACATTGTGGCTAAGTGAATGATAAGTTTCACATATAACAACCCATTGTTCACCTTTGGTTCATGTGTTTGCTCTGCTCCTCCCCTTACATTTGGCTGGGAAATTAAATTCGTTCTTTTCAATGGGTAGTCATCATTTACTAGTTTTGGTCAAATTGCCAAGAATGGTCTGACTTCCTCAAAACCAGGCTTCCAAGTCAAACCAAGAGAAAGCAAAGATGGTTCTAACAACACAATAATATATCTTTTAGTATGAATACAAAAGCATTTAATTTCCAAGCCATGGAAGGGGAAGGAGGGAGTACACCGGTTTTAGGATTCTCCATGATTGCTTCTATGATGCCAAGCCATGGAGTATCGCTATGTGAGGCATGCCTGTAAGTGTGCTGTAATGAAGTGACAGAAACAACTTCCACCTGAAAAGTAAGCCCTGCAGGGATCAGATTCTAAAATTAAACCTCCGCTTCAGTGCTTAATACATTTTTTTAAAGAGTTGCCTCTGATGGCATTTCAATTTCCAATTGATTGCAATTAAATTGACAAGATTAACAAAGTAGAAGAGCAGCATTGTATTTTAACTGAAATGAAAATGTTTTATTATTTCACAATGCCGTTCAGGCAACTCTGTAACATATAAGTAAAGAGATTTTAATCATTCAGCCAGTATTAAAAGGCATCAATTGAAAATTTAAAGCTTTATTCTTGCCTGAGCTCAATCATGTGGATTTACCAAGACAGTATTATGGATATGATGATATTACACCTATACAAAAGGCTGAATAAACAGCAAGTTTCCCTTTTCTTCTTTCCAAAAAGAGTTTGAAGACAAATTATTGCAAATACTTCATTGCTTTATATAAAATGTACCCTCTGCTTTTCAGAACATACGATGCTATAATTTGGGAACATCAAGTACCTTTGAAAAATCCAGTGGAATCAATAAGGTCACAGTCCCATCCATCTTTGTTCCTGGGAAAGTCATCAAACAAGGCATCCAGCCATCCATTGACTTCAGTGGGCTCAGAAGCAGTGGTGGGATTCAAATAATTTAACAACCGGTTCTGGTGATGGGATTCAAATAATTTAACAACTGGTTGTTTACAAGCACCATTTTAACAACTGGTTCTGCCTAAGTGGTGCAAACCTGCTGAATCCCACCACTGCTTGGAAAGATGTAACTCTCATTAGGACTGCACTTTAAGGCCTGAATCTTGTACAGAAGCATGTCTGAAATACTGACATGAACTTCTTGGCCACCATCCAGTCAATTATCTTGGCAAAATAAAAAAGTGGACCTAGAAATCAGTCTTTGTTCTGAAATACAACAGGAATGCAAATGTTTGCAATGAAATGTGTCATCCCTCACACTGGGGAAAGATATACTTCCTAGTTGATCTGTGTCAAACACAAATTCATGGTATATCAGAGAACCAGTTTATCCCATTGTGACATTACAGGTGTCTTTTGATAATGTTACCTACCAGTGGGTTTCTGGCACAGTCGTACATACACAAGAATGAGCTTGTCGATTTTCAGTGTCACAGAAGGCATCCAGAGTTTTCATGATTTAATATTGATATTCTGTTTGCATTTGCTATTTTGTACATTAAATGCTTACCCTCTCCAGTTGGCAATAGTGTTAGGAGAGCGAAAAAATTGCTCTTGGAAACAAAATGTTATCACACAAACACTGTGAAGTAAACAATATGCTACACTGGTGCTCCAGTTGTCCCTATCTCAAAAAATTGCTTTTGTGATTACTCACTGCATTTGAATCCCTCACTCACAATAGAAGATTGCCTAAAACCTGCCAAATACTTCGGAGATATTCAGTTGGTGAGATGGTTATTTGCAAACATCTAACTGGCACATCGTAGTCCAGAACAAAGGCAGAAGGAGTGAAGTGCTTAGGCAAAAACCATGGAATTTTCCATTCATCAAGATGGGTTGAAAATCTTGCAGATATATTGACAGATCAAACCAAATGCAGAATGTTGTGCTGGGCAACGTATGCTCATTGGTTGGAGGAAAATCTTTTAAGATGGTAGACAGTGAAGATTTTGGAAATTGTGACTTTACCATAGCTTTTAAAGATGACAGAAGCAATGACAGGCTGGTGTAAACATAGTTGAAATGAAAACTACTTTAGCTCACTTCTGTCATGACCCATCTGCTGCTTCGGTGCACTCCAAGCATCTCTAAAGGGCTCTTTTTAAACCTCTGTTGAAGATACTACACAGCTACCCAATTAATGGCAATGCTGAAAGCAAATGTGTATTCATTGCTTTGTGGCACACATGAAAGTGTTCCTTCCCAAAAGCAAACCTCAGGATTCAGGGAAACATTTTTCCAAGTACTTAGGGATTCTTTTCTGTCAAACTGGCATTGCTAATTTCTACACAGAATTTCAGATGTCGAAAAAACAGCATGCCTTTTGAAAGTATAACAGCCCATGAGAAGCTGACCTTATTAATCTTGCAAATAAACAAAAGGGTAAAGATTTAACCATTCTTGTATTAAAATAGCATCTACAGTGGCTAATGGCTGCAGCTTGGTTCACAGTGATGCATGCCATATGAACCTGTACCCAGGGATGCAATTGGTAAGCAGTAACTTAGGAGGGGGGGGGGATCTGTTCTTTACAAAAAGCACCGTACAATGTTATGTTTTTGTTCTCTGGAGAATCTCTTGAAAAAAAGATAGTTAACACGGTTATAGTTATTCTGCCATCTAGTGGTTGAATCATATTGCAGTGGCTTGGTTCTTGTTTTGAAGTCAGTAACTGGCACAGAGAAAGCCTTTTTAAATCTGCTATAACCTTGTCTCAATGAAAGAAAGAAATGTGGTTGTGTGGTGTGGCAAAAATGAATGTCGTGTCCTCCTCCTGTTCTAAAAAGTCCTGATTTTCCAATAGCATTTCAAATGCTGTTTTTAAGTATTGCTTATGTCAAAACCTTTGTTCTGTGCAGTATTAAGCTTACTACTTTGATAAAAGAACATTTTAGTGCAAAAGACTATTTGCCATATTTGCCTTTTTCTTATAGCTGCACCAGCCATTTTGTGCCAGCTTGGTAGGTGCAGGTATAAGAGAAAATAAAGTACAGTAAATAGTCTTTGGGTGCACTAAAAATGCTCTTTTATCAAAGTAGCAAGCTTAATAGTCCATAAAATAAATGTTTGGACATAAGCAATGCTTAAAACAGCTTTTAAAAAAAAATGCGCTACGGGAGTGAGGAGAGGGGCTGGGTAGACATAACTGGCAGGAATTAAGACCACAGTTATATTCTAACTGCCCTGAAGGTGAAGCAAGCGGCTTGATTTGCATTACTCGCACATGAAGTTCTTCTTGGCGTGAGATCTCATGGGCCTCATTTAATATGTTCCCCACTTGAGCAAATGCCGGTTGTGTATCTGTCTAAGTGGATTTATATGTTTCCACTGAGAGGACAGATGAAATAATTGGACTCTAATTGAATCTTTTTTGATGAAATATGGATTGTTGTCAATCCTTACTTTCGTTAGATGCTCCAAGGATTATTAAGGAAATTTAGTTCCCTGAAGAATAGAGAATTCTATAATGTCTTTGTAACGTATCCTTTATTTATGAATATGTAAGCTGACATCCCACAAGTTAGTCTTGTACAGCCTCTTCAAAAAGAGCAAGTGCACTCTCAGGATGCTTCAGCCAGTCAAAGCTCTCCATCTAATTTTCTCTCCATTCAAAACTGCTCATGTCCATAGTCTTCTGGGAATCATAGCATTAGTGACTATTTAGGCAAAAATCACCATGATAGAGTAATTCAATCTGAGACAGCCCAAACTCATATCAGGAGCTCAGCTATTATGGAGAGCCAGATGGAGCATGCATATTACTCCTATTCTACAGTCACTCTGTTGACTTCCCATCATTACTGGAATCAATTTAAGGTATTGATAATTACATACAAAGTCCTTCATGATCTTGGACCCTCATACAAGCAAGAACCCTATGCATCACCCCAACAGTTTCACTCATCTGAACAGGGGCCTCTGTAGGTGTAAACCCGCCAAATGTAAGGCAAAATCAACAACTGTTCGTACATGTACTTTTCCCCAACCTTGTGCAGTGGCCTTCCTGAAGAGGTCAGGAAGGCTCCCACTCTCCTGGCTTTCTTCAAACTATGCAAAACTGAATTGTTCAAGAGGGCTTTTCTATGCAGACAATTGATCAGAACTGTACTAAATGATTCACTAAGTTACTTGGATAAATTATTGGGGACTGTGAGTAAGAGAAGACGGGTGGCAGGGGGGGCTTCTATCCGTTTCCAATTCTGGTGTTGAGTCCATTCTGGTTGGCTTACCCATCTGCTGGCGCTAAAAGGTGCTGATCACCTGGGGCCCAAGATGGAGAAATCTGGCTGGCAGCTGTGGTTATGCGAGGTGGTGGTCACTGCGCAGGATGCGCTCCGGTGATTGCTGCATTAATTGGAGTCGTGGGAGGGTTTCCACCATCAGTGCCTCGCTAATCCCTCCCAGTCCAGCTTCCGTGCTGGGCATGGGACAGAGACCATTCTTGTCGCTGTCCCAGATATGCTCGGCATGCAGCTCTGACCGGTGGCGCAGATCGACACTCGTTGGTGTTGTTAGAGTCAGGAATTTTCCAGATGTTAGTCCATACATTCCATCAGCCCCTACCAGCATGGCCAATTGGCCATGCTGACAGAGGCTGATGGGAATTGTAGTTCCTGAACATCTGGAGAGCCGCAGGTTCCCTACCCCTGTGCTAGATCTTACCACAGTATTTGATGTGGTCGATCATGACCTTTTGACCCACCACCTGGCTGCTTCCGGGGTGCAGGGCGCTGTCCTTCAGTGGATTGCCTCGTTTCTCCATGACAGGGGTCAGCAGGTGTGGTGTGGGGACAAGGCCTCCCAAAGGTGCCCACTTCATTGCGGTGTGCCCCAGGGTGGCTTGTTATCCCTGCTCTTGTTTAACATCTACATGCGACCCCTTGCTCAGCTGGTGTGGAGCTTTGGGCTGGACTGTCATAAATATGCTGATGACACCCAGCTCATTCTGTTGATGGAGAGGGGGGCAGCCTCTGCCCCTGCAGCTCTGCAGCATTGTTTGGAGGCAGTCACTGGTTGGTTAAAGCAGAGCAGGTTAAAACTGAATCAATCAAAGACGGAGGTCCTTTGGCTGGGTCATGGTGAGGGGCCAGGGAATTTTCAGCTGCCGGCATTGGAAGGGGTCTCTTTGCCCCCGACCTCTTTGGCCTGCAGTCTGGGGGTCCGCCTGGATTCTTCTCTTTCTATGGAGATCCAGGTGGTCCATGTAACCCAGATTGCTTTTTTTCATCTTTGCCAGGCCCGGCGGCTGGCCCCCTACCTCTCCCAGGCCGACCTGGCCATGGTGATCCATGCAGGCTGGACTATTGTAACTCGTTCTACATGGGCCTTCCCTTGCGACTGGCCAGAAACGAAGCTGGTCCAGAATGCGGTGGCTCGTCTTTTGACGGGTGGTTCCTTTAGAGATCATATCACCCCCATGTTGCGCCACCTGCACTGGCTCCCAGTGGAATTCCAGATCATCTTCAAGGTGTTGGTACTAACCTTTAAGGCCCTTCGCAGCCTGGGGCCCTCTTACCTTCGAGACCATCTTACCCTATATGTCCCAAGCAGGCCTCTGCGATCTGCAGAGGCTAATCTACTGACAGTCCCCTGCCTATCTGGGCCAGTCTACCCGGGCCAGGGCCGTAAGGGCCCTGCGGGACCGTAGTGAGTTCCGCAAGGCCTGTAAAACCCTGTGGAACCCTGTAAAATAAATGGGAAACCCTGTAAGACCCTGTAAAACCACAGGGCCTGTAAAAACCTGTAAAAGAAATGGAAAAGGGGGGAAATCACCAAAGGGGAATTCAAATCACCAGGATGTATAGGGAGAAAGTCAGAAAAGCTAAAGCTCATAATGAGCTGAGGCTTGCTAGAGAGGTTAAAAACAACAAAAAAGGCTTTTTTGGATATGTCAGTGAAAGGAAGAAAAAAAGATAGGATAGAGTCACTTCATGGAGAAAATAGCAAAATACTAACAGGGGATGGAGGAAAGGCAGAACTACTCAACACCTTCTTTGCCTCTGTTTTTCCCCAAAAGGAAATGGTGCTCATCCAGGGAAAAATGAAATAGAAGATACAGTAGGAGAAATTCAGCACAGAATAAACAAAGAGTTAGTGCAGGAACACCTAGCTACTTTAAACAAATTCAGATCTCCAGGCTCTTATGAGCTACATCCCAGGGTATTAAAAGAACTGGGCAGAAGTAATTTCAGAGCCACTTGTTATAATCATTGAGAACTCCTGGAGAACAGGAGAAGTCACAGTGGACTTGGGGAGGGCTAATGTTACCCCCTTCTTCAAAAGGGGGGGAAAGAAGGACCTTAATAATGACCATCCAGTCAGCCTGACGTCAGTACCAGAGAAGATTCTGGAGCAGATCATCAAACAGATGGTTTGGCAGCCCTTAGAAGGGAATACTGTGATCACAAAAAGTCAGCATGGGTTTCTGAAAAACAAGTCATGCTGGACTAATCTTATTTCTCTTTTTGATAGAGTGACAAGCTTGGTAGATGAAAGGAACATTGTGGACAAAGCATACCTTGATTTTAGTAAAGCTTTTGACAAGGTGCCCCATAATATTCTTTCAAGTAAGCTAGTAAAATGTGGACTAGACAATGCTATTAGATGGATTTGTAATTGGTTGACTGATTGAACTCAAAGGGTGCTCATCAATGGCTCATCTTCATCATGGAGAGAAGTAACTAGTGGGGTCCCACAGGGTTCTGTCCTGGACCCAGTGCTATTCAATATTTTTACCAATGACTTGGATGATGGAATAGAAGGCATGCTAATCAAATTTGCAGATGACACCAAAATAGGAGGAGGAGTTAATACCCCAGAGGACAGAGTCAGAATTCAAAATGACCTGGACAGAGCTGGGCCAAAACAAACAAAATGAATTTCAACAGAGATAAATGTCAGATGCTACATTTAGGCATAAAAAATGAAATATAGGATGGGTGACACCTGGCTTGACAACACTATATGTGAAAGGGATCTGGGAGTCTTAGTAGACCACAAACTGAATATGAGTCAGCAGTGGGATGCGACAGCAAAGAAAGCCAATGTGATTCTGGGCTGCATCAATAGGAGCATCGAGGAATTTAATTGTACCTCTCTAATATGCACTGGTTATTCTCACCTGGAATATTCTGTTAAGTTCTGGGCACTGCAACTCAGGAAGGATATTGACAAGCTGAAACGGGTCCAGAGGAGGGCAACCAAAATGGCAGAAGATCTTGAGTCCATGCCCTATGAGGAGAGACTTAGGGAGCTGAGTATGTTTGGTGAAGAGAAGGTTAAGAGGTGACATGATAGCCATATTTAGATATTTGAAGGGATGTCATGTTGGTGAGGGAGCAAGCTTGTTTTCTGCTGATCCAGAGACTAGGACCAGGAGTAATGGGTTGAAGGTGAAGAAAAGAGATTCCACCTAAACACCAGGAAAAACTTCCTTACAGTAAGGGCTGTTCGACAGTGGAATGCATTACCTCAGAGGGTGGTGGAGTTAGGGTTAGGGTTTTTAATGAGAGGCTGGATAGTCATCTGTCAGGAGTGCTTTAATTATGAGTTTCTGCATTGCAGGGGGTTGGAATTGATGGCTCTTGGGATCTCTTCCAACTCTAGTGATTCAATCCCACTAGCAAATCAAAGTATTTTCCAGAAATGAAAATTTTACATTAATAATATTACATTATGAACCATGAGCATTGTTCTGTGGACAATAAGTTTATTGGAACAGACATTACAAAAGACATTTCTTTGATTCTATGAGACGAAGCTGCCTCATGCTGAATTAAACCATAGATTCATCAAGATCAGTACTGTGTACTCAGGATAGCAGTGACTCTACAGGGGCTCAGGTGCAGGTCTTTCATGGTTTTTATTGAACAAGCAGTCATGTAAAAATACTGAGAAGTTGCAAGGCATACTTGTAGTCAGCTGAGGTTTGTTTTGAAGGGAGGGAGACAGTGGGCCAATAATGTGCAAGCATCAGGATTGTGATGTCATGCCACCCCCTCCCTTATTATATCTCCAGTCTATTTGTGACCTGAAAGCATGGGAGCATGGCCATGGGTCAACATGCCCCTGCCTGTGTTCTAGTTCTAGACATAAAGAGAATGCTTTTCACATGCTTGACCAGGCACAGGGATCAATTTCAGTTACAACACAAAGAAAAGGAGGGCCCACAACTCATATGTGAGTGTGTTATATGTGACACAATGGGAACCCTAGACTTAGCCTGTGTCCTGTGCAATTAGTAGCTGGATTCATATTCCCTCTCGTCCATGAAGCATGGGACAGTTACTTCGTCAAGATTATTGTGAGGATAAGCAAAAGAAGGGAAAACTTTTTTTTAAACAGCACTATGAGTTCCTTAGAGGAAGGACAAGATGAAAACATATTAGATTCATGATCTTCACCATTTGTCTCACTCTTGGAACAGACTGTTCAGATATTGTATTTGTTCTCCCTGAACAGGGATGATCTAGAAGTCACGTTATATTTTGCCTATAGAAGTGACATAGTGCCCTTCCTGAAATTTGTTCCTTCCTTCCTTCTTCCTCCTCCTCCAGCTCAGAGGCAGAAAGAACACACGGTGCTGGAAACAGTGGAAGAAAATTGGATGCCTGCTGCAATTACCCTCTTGGCACAGAGAAGAGGAAGAGAGGCAGCTGTAAGGCAGGAATATCTGGAACTGCAATGGCTGGTGTTAGTTACGTTTCTGTCTTCCAAGAGCTCCTAATGGGAAAGAGGCAATAAATAATTATTTTGAACACTGGGCATAAGGATCTTCTCATTTGTTCGGGGAGGCAGCAAACCTCTGAGATGCACAGAAATATATCATTAAATGCAGGGACTTCGTTATTCTTGGCAGAAGGAGCATTAGCAATGGACATGAAGTCCTGATGGAGATACTGAACAAGAAAGAAATGTCCTTATAATTAATCAATGCTCTTTATCTTCTAAGTCTCTTGCAAACTAAGTTTCTCATATGTGAGCCAGTGAGCTAAGATATTCAAGGTCTTCATGGAAGTCTATTTTAGAAATATTTCTGATATTTGAATTGCACAATAATAAATAGTTTCAGTAATACTGTTTGAACAGGGAAGCTGTTTTGAGTAGAGAAAAGCCCAACTGATTCCTTTATTACAAATAGCAAGAAGGAACTTGTAAGACTCATGAGAAGGGGGAAATCCCATTTCTCCTCATGTTTGTCCACTTGGCCAGTCTTGCATTGCCCCCCTTCCTCAGCTTACATTGTGTTGGTGTCGTATAAAAGTAGGGAATCAGTGGGATCTCTTCTGTTCTTCCCTTAACCCCTGTCTATCAACTTGGTCAATTGCCTATTGCCCAACCCTTCATATCCTGACTTGTTGAAATATGGATTTCATATGATTTTCCTGCAATATGTACTGGCAGATGCCAACAGCCATATATTTGTGTGTGTGTAGCAGAGTGTTCAAACCAAAAGCAGGCCAAATGCAAAGAGGTCTGTTTGCAAGATTAAATCATTGAATTAGTTATTCCAGTAGACAATTAACTGGAAGCCTCATGGACATGCATCTTGATTACAACACCCTGCCAAGGTTGCTGTATTACAAGGGACCTCGGATGCACCTCATCACAAGGCTTTGCATTTCCTCTGCCTTTGGAAACCATCTCCTTAACAATCAATCCTTCCCTGATCCACTCAAAGCCTCAGCCAAATTTAAATAACATATCTGGGCAGAGACTCCCAAGAAGTAACTCTGCATAAGCCAATCAAGGCTTTCCTGATACCATCAAGAAACGATTGGCGCTAACAACCTGGTACTTAGAAAACAATAGATGAGCGACTAATCAGCTCAACTCAGCAATCCCAGCACGGAAACCCAGAAAAACCAGTTTCAGGAAGAAAGTTCCTTGTTCCCGCCCCTACCTGCGCTATGGGGTATAAAAATACAGTGCACTCCAAGTTCCACGCTCTACAAGCTGGCTCTCCAGGCTGGCTCTCTAAGCTGGCTCTACTCTAGCACTAGCTAGTTAGCTAGCCAGCTCCTAGCGAGCTCACTGGCTTGTTCCAGATCATTTTACTGGCCTGAACTTCTCTTGGTCAAGTTGGTTGTGAGACACGATATTGTCCTTTGCTTAGATTTCCATGCTGGCATAGGAATCCCTGCCTCCTTCCAGAACTTCTCAGCTGAACTTAGGTAATGTATAGTCCCCACTGCTTCCCTTCCCAATCTATCATCCAAACCTACTTTCCACCCTTTTAATATCTCTTAGGAACTGTGTTAAGCTTTTTCATGTCTCACTGTATGAATGTTTTTTCCAAAAACTTATAAAAATATTTAAATTCAATTTGGTCTCTGCATTCTCTGTGAAATGTTTCAAAAGCCAATTCTGGTATAGCTGGTATAGCTAAATCCCACCTGAAGAGAAAGTATGTGAAGGAGATGACATGGGTGTAAAAGTCCTTGGGCTCCATTTAGGAAGCTAATAGTAGGCCCAGTCAAGGCTTCATATCTCAATTACAATGTTTATTCCATGTTATATAGTCCTATATGAATACCATACAGTTTCATATCCCTTGGTCCCCCTCCATTTCTTGTGCTCTTGCAAAGCAAAGCATTACTTGACACAATGGGTGTGTCTTTCTCAGACTATCACCTCCAGTTTTGGAAATACATGGAGATTTTGGTTGGTGCTGTGGGATGACAGAGTTTTAAAAAAGCAGGGCATGCCAAGGAGTGAGTGAAGGGTGGTATGCAAGGGGGGGAGGGAGGGGGCCCAGAATCTGGACATGGCCCACCCACCCTAGCAGAGGGAGGGGGAGGGGTGCTGGGGAGAAAGTGGTGACCTACCACTTCTCAAAACATGGGTTAGAATTTTAAAATGCACAACAAAAACTCAGAGGCAAAAAATTTAAATAAAATATTTTGGGAGTTTATTGAGAGCCGCACCTTCTCAATAAACAAAATAGTAGGAAGGAATAATCAAAGGTTAAAATGACACAGTAAAATAACGGGAGCATGGCATGAAACTGTAAGCAAAGATCAAAACAGAAAATATTGTGAACCAAGCTGGTCTGGCAGAGTTTAAGTTATTCAAAACAACTATGATAACACACAAAAAACAAAGATACGCTCAGGCAGTACAGAGTAACAGGCAATAGAAACAGAATGAAAAGGAAGGTAGATCTAGAGTGAGAGCATTGAAAGCAATTATACAAAATTATTGCTGTGTTAGCATAAATGAATCAATCAAACTCTCGCACAAATTTACAAAGTCAGCATAGTGTAAAGACATTGTTACCACCAGGTGTAATGCTTAAGGAAGGTCATTAAAGTCCTAACAAGAAAAAATACTTTCAGCTGGGGTGTAACTCCCAGCCCAAACAGAATAGAATGAAAGCGACAAAGGTAATTTCTCCACAGGTGCCATGCAAGGAAAGGGGAGGGGAGGGAGGGGTGCCATGCAAGGGGAGGGGCCTGGCATCTGGACCTGGTCTACTCAACTTAGTGGAGGGAGGGAGAGGGAGAGGGGAGGGAGGGGTGGCATGCAAAGGATGGGGGAGGACCTCGGCATCTGGACATGGCCCACCCACCCTAGTGGAGGGAGGGGGAGGGGAGGGAGGGGTGGCATGTAAGGGAGGGGTGGCATGCAAGGGATGGGGAAGGGGGCCCGGCATCTCGACATGGCCCACCCACCTAGTGGAGGGAGGGGGAAGGGAAGGGAGGGGTGGCATGCAAGGGGCGGGGGAGGAGCCCGGCATCTGGAAATGGCCCACCCACTCTAGTGGAGGGAGGGTGAGGGAGGAATGGCATGCAAGGGATGGAGGAGGGGGCCCAGCATCTGGACATGGCCCACTTACAGCACTAGTCGTTTCAGGTCTTCCCTTTTTCTGCCAGAAATGTAATACCATTGGCATCTCTCAAATTGTTAATGTTCCTCCCCACAATTTTCATTTGACCTTCATCTAAATCTAATCCAGTTTTCCTTACAATATGCTCTGGACACAGATTGAAGAGATGGGGAAGTAAAATGCATCCTTTTCTAACACCTTTGCCAATTAGAAATCATTCTGTTTCTTCATACTGTCCTAACAGTAGCCTCTTGTCTAGAGTACAGGTTGCATATCAAAACAATCAGATGCAGTGGCATACTCATTTCCTTAAAAACTAGTAATAGTTTTTCATGATCCACACAGTCAAAAGCTTTGATGTAATCTAGGAAATCCAAGCTGATTTTTTTCCTGAAATTCTCTTGTATGTTCCAGTAACCAATGTCAATTTGCAATATGATCTTCAATGTTTTTTTCTTTGCTGAATCCAACTTGAACATCAAACATTTCTTGTTCCATGTATGGAACATCACTTTACTCGTGTGAGAAATTGAAATGTAAATTGACTGTTTCCGGTCTGTGAGCCATTGTTCTGTTTTCCATATTTGTTGATATATTTTTGTCAAGATTCTGATGGACTCTTATTTCTGTGGTCTGGAATAGCTCTATTTATATCCCATCTGCTCCTGGTGATTTGTTTCTTCCAGTTGCTCTCAGTGCAGCTTTCACTTCACTTTCTAAAATTATAAATTCTTCTCTAAAAGATTCTTCTTGGAAGGGATCTGTTATCCTGTTAACTTGTCTGTAATGTTCTTCAGTGTATTATTCCCATCTTTTCTTTATTTTGTCCTGATCAGTTAGTATATTTCCATGTTGATTTTTCAGTATGCTTTAAATTTCCTTTTGATTTCTTGGATCTCATGGTACTGATCTCTGGTGCTTCTTTTTTTGTTCTCTTTGGTTTCTTTATACTGGTTATTATAATAATTCTCTGTCTATGCGTGCAAGCTGCTGGAACACTGCATTTACTTTTGATTCTGTTTCTGTCATCTTTTACTTTTGTTTCTTGTGTATCTTTAGCAATTTTGAGGGTTTCCTCAGTCATCAATTGAAGCTTTTAATTTCTTTTGGCCATGGAAATAGTCTTTGCCCATTCTTCCTTGATAATATCTTTAGTTTCACCTCATAGTTCTCCTGGTTTACATTCATTTGAACTTAATAGCATAAATCTGTTTTTACATGGTCTTTGAACTCTTCAGAAATGTTGCTTGGATTGTATTTTGGCACTATGAACGTTCTAGTGTTTTCTTCAACTTAAGTCAAATTTTCGATATTAATAACTCATAGTCTGATCAACGACAGTCAGCTGCTCTGTTAGAGAAATTAGAGCTTTTCCATCTTCTGCTTCAAATTATATAATCTATTTGAGTTTTACACTGGTCTTCTGATGATGTCCATGTATACAATTGTCTATTTAATTGCCTGAAACATGTTTGCAATGAACATGTCCTTATAAAGTTATTAGAATTGCTCTTCTGCTTCTTTTTGTACTTCTAGCCCAAATCTGCCAACAATATTTAATTCTGCTTTGTTTCCTCCTTTTGCATTCCAATCACATATGATTATCAGCACATCTTATTTAGATATGAAATGAATTTCTTCCTGGAGACTTGCTTAAAAACTGTCCATTTCTTCTTCATCAGCACCTGTAGTAGGGGCATCCACTTGAACGATTGTGATCTTAGTAGATTTCCCCTGAAGTCTGATTGATGTTATTTGGTCAGACTATAGCTCACTGAATTATAGCATTATAGTGCCTAACTGCTGATGTAACATCCCACCTCACTATTAAAGCAACATCTTTTTTTTATCACTCCCTCAGTAAAACACTTTGTAATGTTCTGATTGAAAATGTCCTAATCCAGTCCACTTTAATCCAGTCCAATTCCAGAATTACAACATTTAAATGACCCTTCCTTGTTTTACACTTTCAAACTTACCGTTAACAATTTCATGCTTCTCATGTTCTATATCACATCCCTATTATATATGTTGAACAAGAATTTCCTTTTGCATTCATCCTTTTGGTTTTAGTCCAGTTATATTATTGAGAATAGAGCTACCTGTATTTGTCCTCCACCCTTCCCCAGTAGTTAGCAAAGGTACAGGGTGCCTTATCTCAAGCAGAAAGGGCTAAATGGAGGTGACACCAAAAGGTTAGTCTGATTTGACTTCGGTCTCCTCAGTCCTGAGATTCTGCTTGAATGGTGACAACTTGCCTCAAGTTTGTGATTCCTTGGACCTTTTTAAAAGAAAAGATACATACTGGATATCCTTTCCTAAGACAAGGGTTTAGATGAATTAGTGGGAAAGGTCAGTGTACACAGTTCTGCGATGGTTCTTAGAAGGGCTTACATAGTAGGCCAGCTAACCAATTGCAGTTATGATCAACAACTGTTCCTATCCACGTAGTGACACTTCCTCCTCCCCTAGCCTTCATTACAAGTAAGTGCACCATCCACATCTATTTGAAAATTAGGTTTCTCCATAAGATTATCTGTTCAAGGACAGTAAAGGAGTAGAAACTCTGTGTACTGTGAGAACAACACACAAATCTTCCTTTTACTGAAAAGATATTGGAGTAGAAGTGCTTAATATGTTCCTTCAGTATTTAAATATTTAAAGACTGATGAGGTAGCATTGCCAGTTTGGGATTGGGAAATACTTGGTGATTTTGGGGGTGGAGCCTAGAGAGAATAGGGTTTGACAAAGAGATGGACCTCATCAGGGCACAATGCTATACAGTCCACACACACACACACCCCGCAACCATTTTATCCAGGAGAACTAATCTGAAGATCAATTGTAGCACTTGGAAATATCTAGGCTGCACCTGGAGCTTGGCAGCCCTATGTGATTAAGCCACCAGAAATAGACAACTTGCTGCTTTTGCCTTTCTTTTCTGGAGTGCAGGTTGAACAAGAGAAAATACTTCAACCAGGGACTGTATAAAGACAAATAATGCTTAGGCATTCCGTATAGAATATGTTTTCATTATGTTACTGTTCCTATATTTTTGCAATTTTCGTCACAGAATTCACTTTTAGTCACATCAGTCCACTAGAGGGCCCTAAAGTCCAGGTAAATGATAGTTTCAAAGCCCTTCTGTAAAAGTAGCTACATTTTTACACAGCTTATTCTCTGGGTTTGACCTACCCATGAGTGACAAATTTTCAAATTGCTACATCAAATAAGGAATGTAGGAGAAAAGCAATAACAGTGGGATAGGCCTTAGAATGAGTGAAAATGCCAAGCAGTCATTAAATTACTTCTGGCTAATGGCTACAGTGAGCTGAAAAAGAATCATATCAATGGAATTGTTCACATCAGTTTGCCCTTGAACAGCAACCCCCTTGTTAGTTTTGCTTGCTGAAGGATAGGGAGGTCAATGCAAGTCAATGGCTTGTTAAGTTGAAATAAATGCTCATTAATGCAAACCTCTCCTCGGCAGAAAAGCCAGCAGATACAAAATTGGACCAAATAGCATGTGGCTGTTGATAACATTTGCATTATCGAATCAATCCAATTTAAATAGTCAGACACAATATAGTTTTGGTATGGTGTGTAAGTCTTCCTCATGTATTTCATTCTGCATATTTGGACTTCTGTGGGGTGCATGCAATTGGGTGCATGCAATCAACATACACTTTGCCATTTTTTGGCACAAATCACTCACAATCCTGATATTCATCAGTTAAATAAATATCAAAGAAAGCCTGTGGTTACTAGTAAGAGAGCCCAGCTTTATAAACGGCTTTGCTAATGATTTGTTTCAACTCCATGACAGATATTCTCTGGCACAAAACTCCAAAGGGAGAATCCAAGACAAGAAAGCCAGTCTTGATAAAGGAGACAGAACTGAAGTCTCCAGGCATCCTCTGAAAACCAGACACTGTGGAAATTAATCAGGAATTGTTTGAGCAGAATGTTTGCCAAGCATCAAAGCAGCTGGAGCTATGGGTGAAGGCTGACAGACAAAGCCTTGCTCCCTTTGGCAGCAAGAATATCATCATTTGCCTCTGTGGGAGTATAGCAAGGGCTAAATAAGATATTTATTCCTTGCATTACTCTGGGAAAAATAAATGCTGTGACAATAAAACACAGGTGAAAAATTGAGTATTTTATGCAATACTTGGATTAAAACCTGGACTGAATAACATCACTTGAAATAAGATATGGACCACTTTTTACTTTAATTGAAACTATGTTTCTCTCTAGCAGTTCCTTGATATGATAGTCAATACCAATTGTATTTAACACTGTTTTATTTTGGTAAAGGATGGAGGTATTTCTTCATAACGAACAGAGAACAGAAGGCTGAAAAGGAGGGTAAGAATTCTGGAATACTACTTAACAGACAGAAAGAGAAGAATGCTGCTGAAGAATTTACTGACACCACATAGAAGTGGTTGTTCACCAGGGTTTGAGGGGGCTCTAAGTTATTCAATTTGATTTTTATGGAGAACCAATAAATTAATATTGGTGTTGCTGGAGGAATTTATACAATCAGTATGTCTAACTATCTTCCTAGTTTGCTTTCCTGTTTTTGGAAACAAACACCTCTAATAACTTAAGAACAATGAAAAGAGACCACACAGACATCAGTGGGATGTTTGCCTCCGCCATCAGAAATATGGTCTCAGTAGTGCAGTGGCGTGGTCAATGGCTCAATAGTAGAACATTTGCTTTGTATGCAGAAGATTCCAGTTTCAATCCCTGTGTTACCCAGTTTAAAAGGATTTAGTAGCAGGTGATATGCAAGACTGCTGCCTGTGAGTTTGAAGAGCTGCTGCCTGCTCTGTGTAGATATTATTTGGAAGACCAATGGTTTGACTCTCCGTGAGGCAGCTTCATGTATTCATGAATATTTAAGTAACAGGGCCTTCCCTAGTGTAGTGTCCTCAAAAAGAAGTTCATTTTGCCCCATCCTTATCTGTGTTCCCCTGGCAGTTAAAGTGGAATAATCAAAGGAAGATGGCTACCAGAAATGCATGTCAGGATGGCAATCAATGAAGAATCTGTCCATGTTGTATAAGAAGGCAAACAGTTGCTGAATGAAGTCATTCTGAAAGTGAGAATGCCAGCTTTTTTCTTTGCAATGCAGTCAAGCTCAAGAGAATGTTCACAGTAAAAAAGACTAAAAATAAGGCACTGGAAAAATATGGCAGGAAGCTAGAACAATTTTATTGAAAGCAAAATAGAGAAAAATGCATTATTAAGTTCAGCCCAAATTATTACTAGATGAATGTGCAGGAAAATCTGCACACTGATCTATTTGATTTTATACAGTTTAGTGGTTTTTAAATTGCTTTTTTACTTTTATAGTTGTTCTTCCTATAGTTCTGCTGTTGCTTATTGTCTCTTAACTCTGCCCATCAGCTTCTCTTAAAGGCACAGAACTATTCACACCTGAAATTGCAAGATAAAAAGCACCGTTAAAGCCCTTTATATTGCATTTATATCGATATACCTGTGATATCAAAATTGTAGTCCTTTTCCCAACATAAACCACCTCCAAAGAAAGAGGCAAAGCCATTCCCTGGACCCAGTGGCATAGCTAGGGCAAATGGAGCCTGGGGTGGACTCTGAATTTTCTGCCTGCCCTGCACCACACCCCTTCATGAATGTCCCCTGAGCCATGCCCCCTGTGC
Source organism: Sphaerodactylus townsendi (assembly GCF_021028975.2). Lineage (NCBI taxonomy): Eukaryota > Metazoa > Chordata > Lepidosauria > Squamata > Sphaerodactylidae > Sphaerodactylus > Sphaerodactylus townsendi. The sequence continues at coordinate 64,351,980 of NC_059430.1, read as the reverse complement.
CCCACTTGCCTGATAGACAGGAGCAGCCACTGAGACCCAGCCATGCTCCTCCTCCTTCCCGGAAGTTTAGGGGGCCTGGACCTGACATGCGCATGCGCAGGCTTCATCCCAGGTGGTGCACATGTCGCACCGAGACCCAGCCATGCGCCTCCTCCTTCCCATGGCGCAGTGCCTGCGCAATCTCTGCCAATGGCCCAGTCCACCCCCTCTCATTTGGCCTGAGCAAGAGGGAGCTGGCCGGGCCATTGGCTGGTGCCTGTGCTGTACAGGCTCACACAGGTGCAGCCCGTGCAGTGGATACAGTGGAAAGGGCACAACCACTGTTTGAAGCACATGTATTCTGTTTATACTTTAAGTGGACTAATTTATATATGTGTTATCTGTGATGCTATTATTATTATTATTATTATTATTATTATTATATTGGAATTTTGTATGTATATCTATATATATATATGCGAAATACCACTGACTGACTCACTGACTCATCAACAGAACTCAAAAACCACCGAAGCCACACACATGAAATTTGGCACACCTGTTCCTTACGTACTCCAGGTGCTCACTAAGAAAGGATTTCCCAAAATATTCACTTCCACTTGATTTATTACCTATTTACTGTTTTAACTGCTCATCTCTGGCCATCTGCGTGAACATTCTAAGGGCTAACCAATCCCTCAGTCCACAGACATGCTGCACGAACATTCTAAGGGTGACAGTTACACACCAGCAGCTTCATGTCCTTCACCAACTGCACTCTACCACCGCCAACACATGTGAACCTATTTGAAAACAAACCCATCAGTCCACAGACAGGCTGTGAGGAAATATGCTGCATGTCACCCCAAAGTTCACAAACAGGCTGCAAAGAAGTATGCTGAATGTCACCCCGAAGTTAACAGACAGGCTGTGAAAAAGTACTCCTCCACCCACCCCCACATTAACAACACCACTACAGCCAAATACTATCAAAACATATTACAAACCACACTATCATCTTGGACTACTAAACTTTGGGTTTTGCATATGGACATTAGATTGCTTACTGTGGAGACAAGTTTATTGCTCTCAGCCTCCGATCACCCTCTGCTTGGTGTTGTGCTCTGAAGTGGCGGGATGAGTCCCCAGGAATGTGCTGCAGTGGCAGTACAGTACAGCTCCCTGCCCTTCAACCCTACCCTCAACGTCTTCACAGCCTTCTCACTCATCAACATCCAATGGCAGAACACTTCCTTTCTGCATCCCAAAAATACAATGGCTGCTTCCACATGACATCTTTTGGAGCTCATCAGGTGAAAGAGAGCAATATTGCATTAGAAGACAACTACAGGAAGCTGTTGCAAAATGTGCAAAAACAAACCCATCAGTCCACAGACAGGCTGTGAGGAAATATGTTGCATGTCATCCCAAAGTTCACAAACAGGCTGTCAAGAAGTATGCTGAATGTCACCCCAAAATTCATAGAGAGCCTGTGATGAAGTATGCGTGATGAAGTGTGTGTGTGTGTGTGTGTGTGTGTGTGTGTAACCTTTGCACTTTTGCACAATTTTTGCACTTCATAATTATTTATTAAATTGCACTATCAACACTTCAGTGCATGGTTCAAACACTTTAGTGTTTGGCTTAGCAGTCAGGAGTATCATGATTAGTCTTGTTTCTGGTTGCACACTGTACTTCCCTAATTTTGGTTTTGGATTTTGTTTATCCTTCTTCAAAATTGCCATAAATTGAACAATGTCCTGCCTGAAGGAGCCAAAAGCAGTTACAATCAGCTGATTGAAGGGTACAATAAGATCCTGCCTGGAGGAATAAAGAGATTGCCTGGACTCTGGAGGAATAAAGAGATGGAACCCTTCTGTCTTAACAACACTTCTATGGTATAAAGCTAATGTTACAGATCTTGGTTCTTGACTTCTTCCTGTTTTCAGTTTCTGCCTTTGGCCTAACTTCAATGTTGTTTGTTGCATCTTATAAAGCCATTACTTTCTCCTGACCCTGCAGCTACCTGACTGCTGGTTTAACTTTTCTTGCTGTATGCTTTTGCACTGAAGAATCTGTACCAGCCATTTATTCAGTTCTACTATCATATAGTTGAACCACAAGCTCTTACAAATGTAATTTTCTGTCACGGGCCCCTGGTTAGCACTACTATGTCTTCTTCCTCAAATCTTATTAATAAACAAGTAACAAATAAACATGTTCAGTGTATCTCTTCATGGACCCAGCTACTGCTGCTTCTTTAGTTGGTCTGGGTATGTTCCATAGTATTGGAAGGTTTTACTTTCGTCATGTTTCGCTAGCTATTTGTTGTTGCTGTGTGCTGGACTGACTCTTAAGGAGAAAAAAGACAAAACATCTGTCAAAATATAACTACTTGAAACATTAGGCAAACCTTGTTCAGATGTTGATACTTCCATAGCTGCAGGGAACTCTTAAAGCAAGCATATCAGTATGCCATCTGTCTCTGTGGCCTTTGTGGCAAGAACTTCAATATTATCAAGCCCTAGAGCACTTTGGGGAGCATGAGTCTCCATACTTGTTTTTACTTTTTATAACTAATATGTGCAGTTAATTGTATAATCCTTTTCCTCCTAAGGAACTATGTTCCTAACCATCTAACTATCTTAGGCACAGTAATGACATGATTGTACATCAGTCCATACAAATGGCTGCAAATCAGTGGTGGGATAAAAAAAATAACAACTGGTTTGCATCCTCCTTCCACCTCCTCTGCTCTGCCCCTCACCCTGCCACCCCACTTACCTTAATTGGCGGAAGAGGGTGCCGGCAGTCTCAGGCAGCCTGTGGTGACAACTCTTGCCTGAGCTCCCGGTCTTCATTCAGGAGGACCCGGATGGAAGAAGGAGGACTGCAACAGGGCTTGGGCAGCCACTATGGCAGCAGGCCCGCTCCTTGGCCTGCTGCTGCAGCGCTCACGTGAGCCCCCGACTTTCCTTTAGGTTGCCTCCTGCCCTACAGGACAGGAGGTGGCCTGAAGGAAAGCCAGGATGGGGCTCGGGCAGCCACCGCTGAAGAAGGCTGGCTCCTTGGACAGCCTGCTGCTGTGGTGCACATGCAAGCCCCTGGCTTTCCTTCAGGCTTCCTCCTGCCCTCCAGGGTAGGAGGCAGCCTGAAGGACGGCTGGGACGGGAACTTCTCTACAGGCCAGGACTTTGTTGTAGGGTTGGGGAAGAGGCAGTGGGTGGGATTAATAAATGGTTCGGGGGTATGGAGGTAGGATTAACAAACGGTACAGCCAAACCAGGCTGAACCGGTTGAATCCCACCTCTATTGCAAATATTCCACCCCATCTGTTACATGCTATTCTACATTTACTATAATTGTCATTTTCGGTCTGGCCATCTACCAGGTCCAGGAGATTAGATCTTGTAACTGTTAAGCATTGTGGGGAATCTTCTACCAGTTTTACCAACTAGAAAAATAAACAGGCTCAGTGCTGCTTGATATTAAGATCAAGTCCACATAACATTTGACTAAACATTCATATTGCCACATGGGTCAGAAAAATGTATGTAGTCAGATAATTTAAATGAATGAATGGTTGCATGGAATGCATTCATATAGGAATGTTTTCCCATGATCTCTGTCATGTTTAAATCAAGCCAAAAAGAGACCATCACATTCCTAGGTCCACTGAAGACTGTAAAGAACAAGATTTGCAAGACTGAGGTCTCAGCTTTAATCTGAAATTATTTCAGGTGCTGGAAGGTACAGAGTTTGATTTAGCCTTGATCAATATATTTAGATGAGGATAGAAGGGTAGATAAAAATATAGCTATATGTATATAATAATGATCAAAGCAGCACATGCAACAATAGCTTTAGGCTGGAAGAAAAGAAAAAATGGACAATCCAGAAATGGTTGGAATACATTCGGGAACAAGTGACACTGGACATTTTCAATATAATAACAAAGAATAAACTGTGGCAAGATAAACAGGGCGAAATTTTGAAGATATGGACAATATATGCGGACTGGATGAAAGAAGCTGGAGTCAATGAGGAGATATGGGAGAAGAGATTACAAAGAATGAACTTACTGCTGTTTGTTTGATAAAACTATGAAGAAAATACAGGGGGAGGGGAATAAGGGGAAAATGTATTGTTTGAAAATGAATGAAGAAGAGTATTAATATAAAATGGAATATTCAAATGATACAATAAAAAAATTAAAATATATATATTTAGATGAAAGCATGAAATGAATAGAATATGATCCTAAGTAAATATGTTTATGATCAGTTTTTGACTACTATCCTAAGCAAGCACCAGCCTTAGGAATAGGTGAGCTGGGCGGCTGCCCAGGCACCAAGCTGCAGGAGACACTAGGCTAAGGTTCCAAGGGTGTCAGTGTGAGTTACAGAGGGTTAGCTGAGAGGGTGACTGTTGATTTACCATGTCTAAATGATAACTAATTTACACATCTTTATAACCTGGCAGAACAGTTGGAAAATCTGATTTTTAAAACTATTTTCATCTGAATTTATGCAATCCTATCCTGGATAATTAATTAATTCCTGCAAAAAATGAAAAAAAATATTGAAAGGAAAACTTCTATTCCTTTTAAAAACTTTCATATGACTGATAAGAAGAACTTAAAGTCTGTAATTTGGTCTGCAAGCCTTTGTGCTTCATGGCAAACATCTGCATCTGCTTGAGGCAACTCTACCACTTTCATCAGAGCAGCATAAACCTCTTCTGTTTGATAGTGAATAGGTCTCACACTGTCTATGCAACTTTCTCAGCAAGTGTCACTCAATGGGTTCACACTAAGGTTTGGCACATTATCTTTCACCATTGAACAGTGACAGAAATAGCACAAAAATGTGCTGTAGTTCAGCAAAAAGAGAAATAGATTCCTTTGATGATGAAGCTGCATCTGAAACTACCAAACTGAGAAAGTGACAACCACAGGGTACGAATGAAGCTTTTCAGTTCAATATAAGTAGTCTTGCCTGAATACCTTTCTTTTGCCCTTTCATGTTGGCTCCACTATCATATCCTTGACCACGGGAATCCTCTGCATCATTTTCTTTCAGCATCCTCAACAAAAGCTTCATAAGCTCTTGTCCAGTTGATTTATAAACTGCCTAGAATCCTAGAAAATGTTCTTTTATGCAAATTATGTCTCCATCTTCAGTCACAAATCTTATTGTAATCGACATCTCATCTCTGAAGAATAAAATTTACAGCTTGCCAAACATTAAGAGAAAATTGGTATAAGATGATTTTACCAGTGGTACATCACCCCAAATACATTCAGAAATTGGATAAGAATTATATAAGGAAATTCTGGAAATGCAAAGAAGTGAATGGCTCTTTCTACATGGTAGTAGTCTACCATATGTAGTAGTCATGCAGGAAAGTTTAAAAAATGTAGGAAAGACACACATAGAAATATCGAAAATCTTAAAAAGCAAGTTTGCTATGGGTGCTAGTACTATGTTCTTAGGCATATTACCAAAGAATATCCCAAAAATCTCAGAAGAACTGTTTCAGTATTTGGTAACAGTAATAAGAGTAATGCTTGCAACAAAAATGGAATGCTGGCTTCCAGTGGAATTCCGGGTCACCTTTAAGGTATTGGTGTTGACCTTTAAGGCCCTTCGCGGCTTGGGACCCTCATACCTTCGTGACTGTCTCACCCCATATGTCCCGGGTAGACCTCTGCGGTCGGCAGAGACAAATTTACTGGTGGCCCCCGGCCCCTCCATGATGCAGCTGGCCTCTACCCGGGCCAGGGCTTTTACGGCCCTGGCCCCTGCCTGGTGGAACACTCTTCCATCAGAGGTGCGGGCCCTGCGGGATCTTGGTGAATTCCGCAGGCCTGTGAAACAGTTCTGTTCCACTGGGCCTTTGGTGAGGCCAGCCACGGATTCCCCCTCTAGGATGCCCTTGTGTTGCGTGCCATCATTGGCACGCCTGACATACTATTTAATCAGAACTGCCCCCTCCTGGCCTTGGGTTCGGGCGCCATATATTATTGCTGCTGCTGTGTTTTATGGTTATAAATTTGTAAATTGTTTTAAATTACATTTGTTTTTATGTGTACAATGTTATTTTAAGCCTGCTGTGTTTAATGTTATTATGTATTGTTGTTGCAGGCCTACTGTACACCGCCCAGAGCCCTTCGGGGATGGGCGGTTTGAACTCTAATATATAAATAAATAAATAAAAATATCCCAACCCAGAGCACAGGGAAAATAAACTAAGAATATGTGACAATGGCAAAATTAACTAATTCTGTGAATAAGAAACAAATAAAAGAATTTCAAGATGGAAAATGTATTATGGAAAATGTATTATGCATACTATTCCTTAAAATAAGAATGATGGTGGAAAGTGAAGAAAATGGACAAAATAATAGATGTAAATTTTCAACAGTCTTTTAAGAGATCATATTATATTGAAGTGGGTTAAAGGGGAAAAGATGAATGGATAATTATATTAACTATATTAACTGTCCAATCCTGAGTAGGTTGGCAGGCTCACCAGGCCTGATAAGCCATCTCGACAAGGAGCCGGATCCTGCCCCTGGGCCAAATGCTTGACACCCCCGTGTTAGAGTGTCATGTTAGGATATGGAAGATCCAGTTCTGAATTTCCATTCTTCCATAGAGGTTTGCCAGTCATACAATGGTGATCTAATCTGTAACACAGGGTTGTTGCAAGCGTTAAATGGAGAAATGGGAGTGATGTAAGCTGTTTGGGACAAAACAGGGGGGACAAAAGAAGTAAATAAATGTTTGTGATGGGATCAACAGCAGCAGCACTAAGCAGGTGATATGAAGGATTTCAACACCCTAAATAGTTCTGTCCAATACTCAGCAATATTATATCTTCCTTCTCTCTCCCATTGATCTTAAAAAAAACTTTTTGGTTTCTTAACATATATTTGATTGGGTTGCAGAGAATGAAAAGAAAAAGTATAAGTCTATCAGAAATGAAATTGTTGGTATAAGGCTGCATCTAAATGAATTCTATGTAATGTAAACCAGAAGAGTTGCCTTTGAGGATTTACACCCATACATAAGATGCAATATTACTCTAGATGACTTATTTGCCTTGTGAGAATGAAAATCACTTCTGCAGCAGATGTGTTATATTTATAGAGAGGAAAGTTATATTGGAGCCAGAGGAGTACCAACAGTCTGGAATGAACAGAGCTTCTGTTACCCATCATTTCAGTAGCTTAAATTTGGTTCAAACACAGTACTTCAAATGCATTTTTCATAGTTGTTATTTTAAATTAAGTGACTTCTTTTCATTCCAAATGTGAGACACTAGCAAGAAAGGAAAATCTTGAGAACATATCTGCTAGCTGTTGAAGGTCTGGACTGAGCTGCCATTTCCATCTTGTGGCAGATACTTAAGACTGGGCATGGTCAGTGGTGTAAATTTCTTGGGTGAATTTCTTGGGTTCAAAGACTATAGCCTGAGATTATGGATTACAGCATGTGAACCTATGGTCCTGAGCAAAATAACCTACTGGATCCAGGACCAGACGAAGATGTGGTTTAGTGTATTCTATTTATTTACACAGTACTGTAGTATTTATTTACATCTGTAGATTTCCATGTCTAAAATGACCTTCTGGGGCATCAGTTTGCCCCATTAGCCAAACATGGGGCTGCTACTTCAAAACCTTTATGTTTGTTCTGCTGGGCAAATAGCAACCCCACATTTTTGAATGACATTTATCCTTAATATAAGAATTCATACAGTGTCAGACACCTTGTCCTTCTGAAATAGTTACTCAAATCTCCTGCTGTATGCTGCTGTCATCTTCCAGAGTTGTACAGTGGATAGTGTCTGGGATCTGCAAGACTCAGGTTAAAATCCCCACTCTGCCCTGGAAGCTTATTGGGTGAACTTGGGTCAGATTAGCTCAATCCAACCTATCTCACAGGTCCATCCAAACAGCTGGGTACCTGGATGAGACACCACAACTGTCAGACCTACCAGTCCCGCTGAGGCTACAAACACACAAAAAAACCCCCTACCAATTGCTGGAAAGCCCCCATTGGAAAAGTGGTGCCAATGGGGACTTTCCAGCAATGGGTAGGGGTTTTTGTGTGTTTGTAGCCTCCCCGGGACTGGTATAAGTCCAAAGCTCCTGCCACTGGTGCAATATGGACAATGTTTGGGTGGAAGCTGACTAGCATTGGCTTCCCCCCTAGCCATGCCCTGGGATCACTCCTGCTATGTCAACAGGGGTGCAAGGATACTGACATGGCGTTCAGCACTACATCCTATGGGAGGTATTCCAGGGAGGGCAAATCTTCTGGCGCAGTCCCATGGTGTTCCCAGCAGTGGATTCAGGGCACCCTCTTTGTATGGGTTCTGAGGATAAAATGGCAAAATGAAGAGTGATGCTATAAACTGCTTTGAGCTCCAGTTTGGGGGACATACAAGATATAAATATCTAAATAGACTGTTTATAAATGTCCACAGCTGAAATTGTGTCAATATTGGCAAAAAGGAGACCAGAAGATCATTTCCTCATTCATGACAGCTGTTTATAGTTAGTCTGGTGGGGAAAAAACATATGAAAGATATTTTGATGTGCATGGTAGAATTATTGGGTGAACATGCAAGCTATGTTTGTCTCAAACTGGGTTTCCTGGACCCTGACTCAGTCATGTAATATTGTTGGGAATTCAACCTATGCAACCTTTTAAGACTCCAGGCTACATGGATTTGTACTGTGCAAACAGCAACTTTTGAATGTTACCAGATGTAGTGAATTCATGAATACCTAATACTTCTTTTTTTTGCACACCAATATGAATTCATGTAGAAGAGATGCATAATTTGTACTTACAACTCCTCTGAGGGAAATTCAAATGAAAATGTAAACATTGGAACACAATGTGGGCATGCATCTCCCCATGGCTGTGCCATCTAAAACCACTCTTAGCTGATAACTATGGGTACAGTTCATAACCATGTTTATCCAGAGTTTTTGGCATGATGAAGCCAACCTATGTTTACTGAAATCACTTAGATCAAAATCTTTTCAAACAAGGCCCACCAGAATACCTGGTAGACCAAGACATACAGTTGTTCAAGTGATCCCTGCCTGATTTAAAATTGGCATGAGTAACATTTTTAGTTGGATGAGTATTCACTGGATGTTAAGCCAATGAAATTTCACTCTTGGGAGGGATATGAACATCCCATCACATATAGCCCCATCCAAAGCCCATAGCACTGCACTGCCCTCCCACCAGAGGGCTTTTGAGGGGCATGGGGAGGCATAAAAAAAACACAATACCTCCCTTTCTGCCTGAAAGCCCTCCATGGAGATAAATGGACTTCCCCCTCTCTTTTGAGTGGTGTAAGACTGAGGTGCGGCCATGGTACTTGCAGTATGAAAGCTTCTGGGGAAGCCAACTGTAACCAATTCTATACCCAGGCATCCCCCTGCACTTTCATCCAATTGGATGCCAGCATAGTTCCATAGATGCACCCACTTTGCTGCTATGGAGGTGACGGACTTGCTGCTGCTATGGAAATGAGGGACGGCAGGGGTGCCTCTTACCCCAACAGAGGGGGTGAATGCACCAGCATGGCTCCACACTACTTCCATCAGCTGGTTCACCGCCGCCCTCTTGTAGGATTGGGTGATATACTGCTATTTGTCCTCTAAATATCTCTTGAGTATGTAATAGACAAAAAACCAATTCTTTTCCAGGTGGACATGTCTTCAGAGTTTGATTTACAACCAGCTTGAAAAGAAGCTTGAACAAAACCATAATATTCCAAATATTAAAGAGTTAACCTGAAGCTTTCAGCAAAATCACTGTCAGAGCAAAGCTTCTTATTTCTATGTTTTAAACAAATCTTCTGTATTGAGAGTTTTTGAAAAGAGAACGCATAATAATGCATGTATAATTGATGAAAAGTTTCATTTCTGAGATTCTGATGCTTATGGTTTACACTTCTCCCTCATAAGATTTAAACTTCCATCAAAGAGCCTGACAGATCATTTTGTAAAGCAAATGCAATATAAATGAGCTACATTAACAGCTGTCTGACTTAAATGCAGCGTGAGAGCTCCACCACGTCCTCCAGCTGCATCCCCGTTCATAGTAAGATGCCCTTTTATTTTGGATTTTTGCATTAAGAAAGGGTACTGAGTCTGAACATTTGCATGCTTACAATTGAAGTTCAGATCCCAGAACATGAGTTATAATGCAACGTCAGTTCATATGAGTATATTTGAATTAAGCCATCATGTCTAGAGAAGAACATTTAACATGAACACTTGTCACTGGATTCTGTTAAAGAACTCAAAGCATTCTCAAGAGCTTTCATTTCCTTTTGTGAAGAGACCACTCTCCAAATATGTGGAATTTTTGTTGCAGTTAGTGTCTCCTAAGGAGAATCCAGCAGCTATTGGCTGTGCTTTGTGTGAATATATGCATTATATTATATTAGAAATTAGAGATGACCTGATAAAGATTCTAGCGGGCATAGATTAGAATCCTCACGTTCTTCTAATGTTGATTCTTTAATAACATTTTTATTACCTGGTTTTCAACTCATGGGCAAGAATGATATAAGATTTTTTGATTTCCTGCTCCATGTCTTCCTGTATGACACATGCATGGTATTTATTTATAAAATGCTTTAACCATGTTTCTTGAAAAAGTACAGAAATATACATGCCAAATATATAAAATGCAAATAGAAGGCAAATGATAGAAGTGACTGCATTAAAAAAAAGATTTTGAGTGCAAACCTGGGGGAGGGGCAAAGGGCATGATGTGGCATGACCCCTGCGGTAGTGAAGACGATACCTAACACCAGTGTAGGTGGAATTTATGCTGGTGCAGGGCACTTACACCAGTACCAAAGAGTCATGTGGGAGCTGATGCAGATGTGGCACCAGCACTCCTCCAGCATAGGAGCCCACACCAGCATCACTGGGGGCATTCCTGGGGGCAGAGCTGACAGTAGTTAGCTTCCTGAGTCCTTTCATCTGGAAACACACCCTTTTGATGACTTGAACTATGCAGTATTGGGCTGCATAGGGTTTTTTCATAGCCATTGGGGGAGGTGTCTTGTTTCTTGCCTTATGCGATGCCAAAAATCTCTGTGAACACAGTTAGACTGTGCAGTGCCTGGCTTCCACACATCTAGCCCCCTCCCAGGATTGGTCTGTTGGCATAGCATCCAAATACTCATTTTTAATGAGAATCTTTATTTATTTTACACATCTAAATGGCACATACATAGAAAGTTAAAGAAAAGATCCCGATGTAGTCCCCCTCCCTGCTATAATACTACTACTAAATGAAAAGAACACATACATAAACACATACACATATATATGGTGACTTCCAGCTACCTCACTAAGCATAAATTTAACTCGGTGCTTATAATTAATATCTAATTTTTTTTCACTTTTAGTCCTTCTTATAAAGTTGTCTTAATCCAATACACTGTTTTCATTTCAGTCTTGAATCCTGCCATTGTTTTCAATAAGGATTTACAGTCTTTCAGAAAAATTGTTCATATTCTTGTCTCTTATAACTGCTGTCAGCCTTGCCATCTCTGCATACTCCGTGATTTTCAAGATCCAGTCTTGTTTTGTTAGAATTTTGTTATCCCTCCATTTGTACACATATAAAATCCTTGCTGCAGTTGTCATATCCATAAAAAGTGTTCTATATTGATCAGGAATACTTTCCCCCATCAACCCCAACAGAAAGGCCTCAGTATTTTTCCCCAATGGTTATTTTCAAATTTTTTTGCATTTCTTTTAAAATCATATCCCAAAACAATTTTTCTGGTTTACATATCTATCACATATGAAAAAAGAGTCATCCTGTTGTTGACATTTCCAGCATTTATTTGATGTTCTCTTATGCATTTTAGACAATTTTTGGTGTTAAATACCATCTATACATCATCTTATAATAATTTTCTTTCAAGCTATAGTAAACTATAAATTTCAAATCTTTTTTCCATAATCTTTCCCATTGTTCAATTTGTATGCTTCTCCCCACATTTTTATCCCATTTTACCATCACTGATTTTACTCCCTTCTCAGTATCCCACTTTAATAACATCTTGTACGTTTTAGTAATCAATTTAAAATCATTTATACTTAGGTTATTTTCAAATTCTGTCATCTGTGTGGCAAAACCTGTATTTTTGTTCTCTGCTTTGAATGTTTCTAGTAATTGATAATAATGAAATGAATTTTTAACTATATCTTTAATTTATCCAATGGTTTAAGCTCCCATTTCTCATTCTGATACAACAAAAGTTATCTGTAAGTAAGCCATTTCTCCTGCATATTTACTTTTCTTAAAAATGCTTCAATTGGGGACAACCATAAGGGAGTTAATAAATCTTTTATATTTCAACCATACCCAGAACAGACTCCTTCTAACATAGTGATCTGTAAATTCTTTATGAATCTTTGCTTTATTGAATCACAAATAACCATGCCACCCAAATCTTCTACCAAACCCCTCCAGGCCCAACAGTCTATTATTGTTCAACATCACCATTCTCTAATCCATGCCAATACAGTTACATCAAAATACAATTTTAGATTTGGCAGAGCTAAACTTCCTCTCTATTTTGCATCTTGTAAATTCTTATATTTTATTCTTGGTTTCTTGCCTTGCTAAATAAAATTGCTGATATATTTTCACCATTGTGTAAAACATATTATGGTATTAATTATTGGCAGCACCTGGAAGTGAAATAACATTCTTGGAAGCACATTCATCTTTATCACAGATACTCTCCCCAACAAAGATAAGTTCATTCTGTTCCATCTCAACAAATCTTTCTTTACTTCATTCTGAGCCCTTCGGGGGAGGGCGGTTTATAAATATAATAAATATAATAAATAATAATAATAATAATAATAATAATAATAATAATAATAATAATAATAATAATAATAATAATATACTTTTACATAGGCCCTTTCCGCATGGGCCAAAAACGACGGCCTGGCAAGTGAAAGCGCCGCCCCCAGGCGCCACGTTCGCACAGGCGGCGCTGCTGCAGCGCAGCAGCGCCCGACCTGACTTCGCTCCCCCACTCCCCAGAGGCGTCAGGCCGCCCTAAAAAGCTAACCCTTTAAAGGGTTGTTTTTGAGCGAAAGCGTCTTCCCGGCGGCCTGCTTGAACAGCACCGCCGGGAAGGCGTACTGTTTCTACCCTTTCCCATTTACCTCTTGTGTCAGCCCGTCCTGCTGGTCTCCTAAGTCCCTCCCTTAAGCTGTCCTCCGACCCCTGGAGTCCGGAGGAGGGCGAAATGAAAGCGGGCTGAGGAGGCCCGCGAAGAACGGCGTTAAAATAAATGAAGACGGAAGGGGAAGAGAAGCGACTCCCATCTTGAGACCACCTGCCGTCTGCCGGCCTCTCCAGAGGCCGTCCGCATGCTTGCATGCGAACGGCCTCCGCCTCCACGCCGGCAGAATTCTTGCCGGCGTGGAGGTGCCTCGATGGCCGTGTGGAAACGGCCATAGTTATTTTGAAATAGTAAACAATTTTTATTAGTCAACCACACTCCCAAAATTTTTGACTTTTTTAACTATCATGAATCCCTACAGCTGGGATAATTTGTTTTGTAATTCTTGGGACATATTTTTGGTTAGGATTTTTGTTCTTGTTTAACTTAAACCCTTCCAGATCACCAAATGCTTGAATTTTATTTAACAAATTTTCCACATTTTGCACTGGATCTTCTAATATTATTACTAGGTTATCTGCAAAGGCTCTCAGTTTACAGGACTGTTTACCCACATTCAAACCTCTTATTTGGTCATCACTTCTAATAGGTTTGTTTAAGATTTCTAACATAAGTATAAAAAGCAATGGTGAAAATATACATCCCCAAATATTCATTTATGTGATGCTTGTTTCAACATCACCAAGCAATGTTTCTGTTGTATTGAACTGTATTAAAAATAGCTGTTTGTCATCCAGTACTGATGAAAACCAAAATTTAAAAAATTATATAATTGACTTCAAACTGACAAAGGAGTAAGCAACTGAAAAGAAAGGCATTTGAAAATAGACTGTTAGTGTTAGTTCATGCAATTTATCTGAAATGAAAGAATTCTAAACACCAGTGAAATTTACTGTATAACCTGAGCTTGCTCTTCTGGGTGTGTAAGAGACTGGGATGAAAAGAAAGTTTGTTCTGTAATATGGGGTTGCTCAAGCTGAACTACTTGTTATTCTCATGAATGATTAGAAATATGTCAAACTGAAAAGTTTGTTTTTTTTCCCCTTTGGACAGAGAAGGTCCAGTATGTGTGTTGTAAGAGAGAGAAAGAAAAGCATTTGAATATGGAATAAAAGCTCTCCTGTGATGTTCTTAATTTCTTCACCAAATAGCACCTTTGCTTTAGCGAAGATTAAAAGCAAAGCAACTTTTATTTAACAAAAGCTGTAAAAAAAACTATTGAATAATATATGACTCAGCCTACTAATGAACTCAGCTTATCACTGCAGAGCATATGGGTGGTGGTAGACAGGATTCATTGAATCATGAATATTTTATTTTAAGTTATAACAGCATGTGAAATAGTATACCAAACCAGTCTTCTGTGCCTGAAAACAAGCAGAACACAAAAGCATATATTAATTGCAACAGGAGCATAAATACCCTCTTCTAGGAACAAAAAAGCAGAATCCTTATTTATAGATAATGGTCCATGATTCAGTTAAAATTTGCACATTTAAATCTCATTGCTTGATCAATGGTTGATTACGCACAAGGTTTTTGCTGTTGGGTGGAGGTAAATGTCTGCCATGACAAGCTTTCTTGTACTGATGTATTCTTTCTAGCTCTGTTTTCACTTTCCACTCTCTCAGCAGCAAGCAAATACACCTATAGCACAATTTTAATTTTTCTTTGCTGCCAGAGCAGGACAGATTTGCCAGTTGGTTCAGGTTTGCTGAGGACCTCTTCCCTCCACTCACAGTCTGCCCACCTAGTCTTACCCCCCACTCCTTTGCACACTTTCCCTTCCCCCTCCTCCCTGTTGCCAACTACTTCCTACATTCTTACTTAATGTGATCCATTCCTTCAGCCAAACTAAACAACAAAATGCAAAATATAGAGTGATTCCACACAGCATGTATATAACGAGTTGCACTCATTATAAATGAACTTGTTTTCCCTTTTGAAGGGAAAATATGTTCATTTATAACGAATGCAACTCGTTCTAAATATGTTGTGTGGAATCACTCTCAGGCCGCTTCCGCACGGCCACGCTGGGGGTTGGGTTGGCGTACATGCCACGGAGCGCCGTCACCCGATCAACCTACCTTCCCTGCGACCATCCGGCATGTCGCCGAGGCCAGGGGACATGCCCCCTGCCCTGCGTGACCGCTCCAGAGTCGGACGGTCGCAGGGAAGGCAAGTCAATCGGAAAAGGGGGGAGGGATGGCGCCTTCGCACGGCAGCGGCTGGAAGCCACCGTTTTCCAAAAACCTCGCTCAGGGAACAAGGTGGGAAAATGGGAGCTTCGCGCCGCTGGGGAGAAGCAGCTGTGCCTCCCATGCGAACAGCTCCCTAGGGACGGCATTTTTGCTGTCTCTAGGGCACTGTAATTGGCCCGTGCGGAAAGGGCCATAGTCTCAGATCAGATAGACCTAATCCCCCCTTTCTTTTGTGACTTCTAGTAACTTGAGTTTGACTTGAGACTTCTTCCCCTCCCATATAAAGCGTGATATGCCCTTCTGCAACAGTTTGAACAAAGTATCATTTACCAGTATTGGAACTGTTTGAAATAAAAATATTTTTAAATATTTAAATATTTTTAATTTAAATTTTTTAAATTTTTTAAATTTAAATATTTAAATTTTTAAATTTTTAAAAATTTAAATATTTTTTTAAAAAATAAAAATAACATTCATTTTAGTCACTGAAATTCTACCCATAAGTGACAACAGTTTATTTCACCTTGAAAGATCCTTTTTAACTTCATTCCATGTTTTGACATAATTATTTTGAAGCAACTTGCTATTCTTATCTGAGAAAACCATTCCCAGATATTTCACTTTTCTTCCAATCTTTATCTTTATTAACCTTTAATAATAATCATAAAACCTGTTTTACGCACCAGTTCTTTTGCTCATTTTTTAAAGTTAAAATCTTTGTTTGCTGTATATTAATTTTAAAGCCTGCTAAGGAACAAAATTCTCTTAGTTTGAACATTAAATGCTCAGTTTCTCTTATAGGGTTTTCCAGTGTCACTACCATATCATCAGCAAATGCTTTTAGTTTAGAAGTCTCTTCAAGCCTCTGTTCAACCCACAGCATTTTCATCCAAAAAGAACCAAGCAGTAGGTCATATGAAAGACCTCTGGATTGAACTACAAGAACTAGTGCTAATCAGAGTAGACCTCAATATTCATTATTTATTTACTGATAAAACATAACCACCCCTTTGACTTTCATCAAGGCCACAAAGGTGGCTAACAAATTGAAAGCATGAATAATAAAAACATGTTTTAAAAACCATATTATTAGGACCGAGACAGCCTACCCAAGATTCTAGATTAACGTGGTCATTAGATTATACGACCATGATGGATGCTATTAAGAAAAGCATAATTAAGAATTGGCATGTGGTAAGAGATCTACCGGGCTGTAATTTACCACCATTGATAGGTTTACGCCGCACGAGAAATCTACGACAAACAGTAACAAGGGCGGACTTATTAGACAAATGACCACCTCCTTTGGCACAATTAGGGCATTTCCCGTGTGGGAATTGTGTACAGTGCCAGTGTTTGCTGTCAACAGCGCAAATTGATATCCCAGGAATAAACCTACGATGGCGGCTGAACTCCTATACGTCATGTGAAACAAGAAGATTATGCGATCTTATGTCCCTGTCCTAAACTATACATCGGGAAGACATTACGCCAGATCAGAACCCGAATAGCAGAACATCGCAGTTGTATCCGGACTGGCAAGATAGGTGCCCCATTGGTGGAACATTTTTTAACATTTCAACATAGTGATACGGATTTATGTTTCTGTATAGTTTATCACTTGAATGATGGGATTGACATAGGCAATGTAGAGAAAAAACTGTTACAGATGGAAAACAGATATATCTTTAAATTCCAAACTGATAGAATAGGGCTTAACAAAGCACTTGAAATTCTCATGCCATTTGTAGGATGAAGGACAGCTGTACAGGTGATTTCAATTAGGTTGATTTCAATGGAATGCGGACATGCAGTCAGTAAAGAAATAGGAAGGTGCAAATGGGAATAGGCAGCTTGGGGCAGAGAGCCAGTAAGTAGCGGACTTTAAAAGTTATTTATGTAAAAACAATGTGCTGGGGTTATGTGTATATATGTACATATATGTATATGTGTCTTTAATTTCAGATGTACCCATCAGAAGCCTCCATGATTTAACTGAATGGATGATCAATCACACTGAAGAAGATATGCGAAAAACATCTTATACGTGCAAAACGTTTTTGTATACTTATATGGAAGGTGTATTTTTGTGAATGAAATTGTATATACTTGTGAATGAAGCTTTGATTTTGGAATGGATATTTTATTTGAATGGATTATTGAAAATTATTGAATACTGATGGAAAGAAGTATTACAGTGTGACTAAATGCAGATGTCAAGCTGATTATAAAAATTAATGAAGTATATGAAAAATGAAAAATGAAAACATTAATTTGAATGCAGCCTGGGTGTAACGGGTGTTGATATGTTTATTGAGATTATTCTAGACGTTGCACTCAAAGAGCTGAAATGTTAATAATGATTTAAAACCATAAAAAACTAAACAAAACACATCACTAAAACCAAAGCTAAACTACAGAAAGCATAAAAACAACAATTAAACCATAGGACAGGAAGTAGGGATAAGAGATGCCTGGTGGAACAAAAAAAATTGTTACTCACTGGCAGAAGTCTGCAATATTAAAGGACTGACAAGTCTCCCTGTGGAGGGAGCTGCTAAGAAGGCCTTCTCCAATGTTGCCCCCTAAAATAGACCTTTGGAAGATGACCTTAACTGGGTAGGTTCATAAGAGAGTACGTGATTCTTCAGGTATGTTGGTCCCAAGCTATGAGGAGTTTTACAGGTCAAAACCAGCACCTTGAATTGTGCTTGTAAAGAGGCTGGGAACTAGTGTACATGGGCCAAGAACGTAGTGATACAGCCCTTTATGACACTTCACGCAACATCCTACCTGTGGCATTCTACACCAACTGAAGTTTCTGAAGTCTTCTCAAGGGCAACCCTACAGATCTGGATGTAACCAGGAAAAGCACTGCAGTGACCAGAACTTTTCTGTCTAGCAAAGGCCACAGCTGAAGCTTGTAAAAAAGCACTTCTGGCGACAGCTGCCACCTGCTTACCCAGGAGTAGGCCTGGTCCCAAGAGCATCCCAGACTACAGACCTGTTCCTTCAAGGGGAGTACAATCCCATCCAGAACAGGTAACACCTTAAGTCCTGGGTCAGACCTTTCACTCACTAGTAGCACTTCAGAAAGTCTGGGAAATTCAGAATTCTAAAGTATAATTTGGTTCACAGACAGCAGCCCTCTGCAGGTATGTACTTGTAATAGTAAGTGCACACTTCATATTTATTTGACCAGTCCTTTCATGTTGTATTTCAAATTTCCATGTGTTTTCCATATTTCTGCTATCTCACTAAATTAAACAGGACACTCCCACGTAGTGTTCACAGATTCAGTGCCTGAGCATTCAGGGTCTGGTCCCACTGAAAACGTATACCTTTGATTTGTCCACATCCCATACATATACACTTAAATGCCATGAAAGAAAAGCTATTTTATTTCTGAATGGCTTCCACTGTGCTATCATTTTTTAAAAAGTCTGGTGGGATATCAACTAAGGGTAAGAGATGTTCTAGCGATGTACCTGATTTGTCCAGATGTAGGAGACACCATGGAATGACCAGAACTTTTAAAAGGCCTCTCATTAACCAGTGCCTTGTAGAATACTGATAAGACTGCCTCTGAGCAAGTATGAAGGGCAGAACTTCCAATCACCTTAACTCCCCCTTGGGTGCAAATGCTTAGCATTTAAGAGGGACCTTGGCATGTGGGTGGGAATTCAGGCACAGTTGCTTTCTTAAACAGGAAAGAAGTTTATTACTAAAGATTAAACTAGAGCACATAATGGAAATAGCCATCATAGTAACAGAATACAGATCTAAGGAAATAAAAGTAAAATATACGTCTGAGCTAATTACCTTCATATGGAGCAAACACATTCCCTTGATCATGACATCTGGGTGAATCCAAAACAAAGGAAAAGTTCACCTTTAACCCTTCTGCTGCCTTAGGTGAAAACCTCCCTCCTTCCATCCAGAGTTAGAAATCCTGCCCCACATGGGGACTGCTCTGATGTTTGTCAGTGAGTCTATTTACATGTCTGTTTCTCCCTGATTGAATTTTATGATGCCATTCATCAAATCCCCTTGGCAAGTGGACTAAATTTCTGGGTTTCCTGCTGACCCAATTTTTTTGTTTTTCTCTGATTCTTCAACCACAGGAAAATAAACAGTTTGCCATGGGTTTCGAAACCCCGATTATAACAATATTTTAATTCTTTCATTCACTGTAGTTCCCTAATCCAACAAAACACTGTAGTTCTCTAACTCAGCAAAAAGTAATGAAATTACTTAAACTGGATAAAATTTATTTTCAGTTAACTTAAGTACTTCTACAAATTAAAAAATATATATTTAGTAATAATAATTGACTGTATGTATTTTATTTTGATATAAAGCATCTAGTTTAGGACTAGAAGTTTCCATAGAATTCTCATTTCTCCCTGTTTTTGTAACCTAACTGATAACTTCCTTAATGATTCCAATGTTAATTGTCAGTCCTTCTCCCTTTCTTGTGGGTAAGGTATAGGTGGGAGCAGGGATTATGATATCACAGCTGCTAGCCAGTTGTTGCTGTGCAAGTTAACTTCTGCTACTATATATGCAAAGCTATAGCTGATCTGAGCTAATAAACTATTTTATTCAGAGGACTGATTATACATGGAACATATGTGCACTAAAATTTAGCCTCTTCTATTAATAAATAAAACTAATCAATCCTGCTGCATGCTTTGATAAGCAAAATTATACACTTATTTAAATATATTTCAAGGGACTGCATTTGTGATTCCTCATTAGTTGCTTAAAACGGTCTACAGGAATCGCCAGCTGTGATTTTCATTCTGCTTAGAATTTGTTAAACACTTAATTTAAAAAGATCCACCACATCACCCCTTTTGTATTACATAAAAATGCCTAGAAAGCTGTGTTCAAAGTAATGATAAAAATATCCACCAAATAGGCTGAAGCAGTGAGGGGTTTTAATGGGACTTCTGCAAAATCCCCTGGTGTTTGCCCAAACTTGTATAAAGTGATGGAGGTTTTTAAAATCAAAAGGCATTCCAATTGATGAAAAATAGGCCAAGAATTCTCAGACTCCAGCAGTTTTGTTACCACCCGTTCTTCTTGTTGCTATCACAAAATGTTCCTTCTTTACAGTAACTCATTTCCTTCTTGTACAGTCCAATTTCCCCAAGCACAGATGGCACACAGTAAATCCAACATCATTTCATCCTTCTTTTCAATAAACTCTTTAAGTAGCAGAAAATTTCTTGAAAGGCTAGGTTACTGTGGTTTGTTCATTTCAGGAATGAATTTGTCAACCTAATTTAAATTTACAGAGAAACATATTAAGTGATTACCACATCACAGGTACACTTTGAAGCAGCATGCTTTTAAAAAGATTAGTGATTTCTCTGCTAAATAAGGTTTTTATATCACGATAAATAACATTGTCAGAACCACAAACATTGCAAAAAAGACCATATGCTTGCTTTTATTTATTTAGTGTTCCACCTTGTTTTCCTTCACCAGAAGGATGATCAGAACTTGTCAGCTCTGACATTGCTAAGTACTTACCAGTGGAAGAACAGGATGGCTGGACTCAGTCATCCTCCCTTACAGACACTGATGGTCAGATTTTGGCATCATTTCAGAGGTGCACAGTTAGGCCAACTAAGCAGCAAGTGAGCCCAAGTGCTGCATATAAGCAGTGTCCTCTTATTGGCAGCAGTCTTTATTATGAACAGTGGAGAGAATTTGCACCTCAAATCCTGCTTTCATACATTATTCCCCCTTGCATGCAAACTTCTCATCACTGAATTTTTTAAAAAGTTAATGTGGAAAATAAATAGAAAAAATACATCTCTAGAAATAAACTACCCACAGAATTTGTGCCATTTTAAAAAATGAAGTTTTTTCAATATAATATCTTAGAAACAGAAGTATTTAAAATCGCTATGCTTATACATTCAATATTCCACTTGCTACTTTAGTGTGAGGATTCTTAATTTCTCCTAGATGTTTCTTAATATATACTGTGCTGGGATTTCAAGACCAGGTTACTATGAGGTGTCAAATAATGATCAGTTCCTTACTGTAAGTGTACGACACTGTTCAGAATTCATAGCCATCTTTAAACAGCATTAAACAGGTATCAGCAATTCAAACTACCACACTTTTGACAGCATCCATTTGGTACCTTCTCTAGGAAGAAGAAAGAACAGGCCGGTTCTATAGGAGGCTGTACTTCTTGTGTAAATGATTTGAAAGGGCCATTGAAGAATAGGAAATATTGATAATTGACGTCAAACAGGTATGTGCAATGCAACTGGGAAACGATATACACTTAAATGATTTTGCACTAATACAGTCAATGAATGATATTCAATGTAAAAGCAAAGGCTATGGATAAAGCACTTCGCATACATATATACAAGAACCTTGTGGGAAGCTGTGAATAAAGTGGTTAACTTAGCCCAAAAGCAGCCATTTTTGAAAGGGTTTTGGGTCTCAAAATAAAATGTTGTTTTCTGACTTCTTCCAGCCTTCTCAAGCTGTGGCTGATTAAGCTTGCTAGCTGAAGGTCAAAGAGGCCCAGCTGTAACTGTTGATCCAACAACCACATTCAACAGCCCTTTAAAACCATCTTCACTTGATAACTATAATGAGAGCATAGTAACGGTTGCTGCTAATTGGCAAAATAATGTGATTGGTCTGTACATGTCATCTGACCCCAAAATCCCTCCTATAATTGTTGTCTAATATTCGTTCTAACAACTCCAGGGGCCTGGTGGGCCACTGCGAGTAGCAGAGAGCTGGACTAGATGGACTCTGGTCTGATCCAGCAGGCTGTTCTTATGTTCTTCTTATGTTCTTAACTCTTTTTCCTCCAGCTTATCATGTTTGATGATGCCATCATGCTAGCATGCTTGTAATTTATTTTCTTTTTGCTTGCTCTTTTGGAAGCAAATGCTACGCTACTATTATGGATTCTTCCAATGCTTTTGTTTTATTGTCAGCTTTATCGCTGATGCTAAGGACTTTATTTCAGCTGACCGTATGCTTTTATAGGCAATGCCATTTTGTTTGTTGAGGAGTGACTGCCTCACAATAAACTAAAATATTTTTTATAAAATATTTTTTATAAAAAGTATTGGCTCTGAATGATTTGTGTAAACAAAACTAGGATCCACACAGTGGCAAGGAGTTCCTCTTGCTCCACAGAAACAGCTTTAGGAGAAGATATTGAGCAGAGAAATGGCTGCTCAACCCTTTTGTCTGTCAGTTGCTGCTCCATTACAAATGGCCTCCTAGCTGCTTCTACTGCTGGTCTGCAACAATCCAATTAACAATTACAATTTTTCTGTGGATCCGACAAGGACTTTCTTATATAAATATGCTGGGATCTTCTTATGGGAAACTTCCCAGATCCATGTGGATCCAATTCAGATCAGGAGCACAGCATAAGTAAAAGCAAAACTAAATTCCTCCTCCAGTGCCATTTTCCCAAACTTAAATCCACTGGGGAAACATATATTAACAATCAGTATATGTAAGTTTCCCCAGTGGACAAATAAAAGTATGGAAGCTGAAGTTGGTTTGTACACATTGTAGTGCTAATTCAAATTAGGCTCATGTGTCTAGGAATTAAGGTCCTAACAGATTTTTTTTTCCAGAAAACAGCTAATAAAAGTCCTTATAGCACACTCTCTCTGTGTATGTGTTTGTATGTGTGTGCATGGACTTTGTAATGCATGAACTCTTAAATACATTGGGAACCTAGTGTGACAAAAGCTGTTTGATAGGTGATTTGGAGCAGGAGTGACAGATGAGGTAGGGGGTAAGTGCCTGCATCATTGCAGAGAATCACTTCTCAAAAACAACTACCATGCTCCTATTTCACATCTATATATTCAGAATTATTGAATATATTGAATATTACCACATCAGCAAGATGACTAAAATGGCACTCTGTCCTGTTCTGCATTCATTTTACATTTGCACATATTTGCATTGAACCAAATATTTTATTTAGATGTCCTTAGTGTTCTGTGTTCAAACTGAAGTGAAGCAATTCTCAAGGGTCTTTTAGCTACCTTCATCTTAGAATTAATCCTTTGATTATTTAACAAATCACTAGCGGGGCCCGGCCACGCGTTGCTGTGGCTCATTGTGGTGAAATGGGAAAGGAACAGTAGCAGCAAATCAATTGCAGAGGCCAGCAGTACGTGCTCATGGAAATGTGCAGGCTGATACTGTGCGATGTCATTGATGTGTGTGACCACATCCTCCCTCACTTCTGTTCCCTTGCATGGCACCCCTCCCCCTACCTCCCTCCCTTTTCCCTTTGCTAGAGTGAGTGGGTCATATCCAGATGCTGGGCCCCCTCCCTCCCCTCCCTTGCATGCCACCCCTCACTCTCTCCCCTCCCTAACTTCTGTTCCCTTGCATGCCTCCCCCTCCATCCCTTCCCTCTCCCACCCTCTCTTCCCTTGCATGCCACCCCTCCTCCTCCCCCTCCCGCCCTTCTGTCTCCCTCTGCTAGGGTGGGTGGGTCATATCCAGATGCTGGGTCCACTCCCTCCCCTCCCTTGCATGCCACCCTCACTCTCTGTCCCCTCCCGCACTTCTCTTCCCTTGCATGCCTTCCCCTCCGTCTCTTCCCTCTTCCTCCGCTGAATGTGTATGAGAGTAGGTGTGTTGTGTGGTAGTAGTGGGTGAGGCACAGAGAGTGAAAGGTACCTGTGTGTGAGGGGGGAACCCCACGTGACGTCTCACATGGCAACGGGTGTATGTGTTTTACTTCCACTCGAGTTATTGCCTATGTACTGTTTTCACTGCTCATATTTGGCCATCTGAGCGAACATTCTAAGGGCACAAATATTCGAAGGGTGACAGTTGCACACAGGCAGCTTCATGGCCTGGTGCACCAGGAAAAAGATGTTTTACCTGGCTCAGGTGTGTTGTCTGACAGGAGGTACGTAAGAACACAGTCGGGGGAAAGAGTAAGTGTCTGTGAAATTTTCAGAGCGTTTAGGCTAGCAGGTGTGGTGTTATTCTCAAAGCAACAAACACATGGTTCCATTTTTATATATATATAGATAGACTGAAGTGAGTCAAAATGTTCTCAGAACAGTTTATTGTTAAAATGAATTGTACGAGAATCACACTGAATACTGAACAACTGAGGTGACAAAATTATATGCTCTTAGTATTAATTTATAAGCTGTACTACTGCATAAGTTCACAGATAGTAACAACAGTTCTTAATCTCACTCATCTACTCTTGAGGTAGATCACAATCATTCCCATTTATTGGAGAGGAAGAACTGAAGCTATGAAATAGGGACTTACCTAAGAGGAACATACAGTATTTGTATACAAGCTAGGTGCCCTGATCTTATGAAGAGCTTGACTCACAAACTAGGTTCTAAGGCCTGGTTCAAATGACTGCTGCATCAGTGGAACACAGCTGTTAGCATGGAGTTGATTCAGGGCGCCAAGCCCATGCAGCAGCCATAACTTGCTGAAACTATGGCAGCTGCTGCCAACATTGTCAGATGTTGGCTGAAGGGCATCAAATAACAAACTTTTATGATCAGATTTGGACAGAGTTGGATTGGGAACAATTCATCTGCCAACCCAAAAGTATGTTACAACTCTGGAGTCAGCTAAGCTAGCAGAATGCAACATGACTATTTCATAGCAACCTGAACAACAAGATTGCAACTGACATAGCATAGCAAGGCTAGATTTCACAGCAAGGTTGGTTTCCTTCATCTTCCTTTTTTATTCCTGAAATTACGTTGCCAGAAGCTGTTTTGTGTGCCACTGAAGCTATATTCACCTATTTGATCAGAACATAAGTAGCATGAACAATGCTCAAAATACCAGAAGCTTCATTTTACAACAGAATGTATTTTTGGTAATTTGTTTTGTAAAGCAAACAGCACTTAAAACACATGACAGAAAATGCAGGCCACACAAAGGTCTAATCCTAAAATATCATATTGGGATGGAACATTCTCAGAACTGATCCATACAGAGCATGAATATTACATTTATATTTGCTATATGAAACTGGAATGCAAATGCATCAACTCATTTTGTTCCATTAAATTGACATATTAGACATGAAAAAAATCAACTAAATTTTTCTGAATCTTCCACATAAGGCTGCAGTTTAGCAAACTGCATGCAACCAGGTCTCAATGTCAGCTATAGAAGGCAAAATCCACAGGCTGATACTCCTGATACTCAGAAGGTCTGGCTCCCCCAGCTGTGTTCCATTCAAGGCTGATGGTTTCCATTATGGCTCACATTGCATCAGCAAAAGTGTTCAAAGTGCAGTACCTTTTATACAAAAGTCATATATACCTAATTGCACAAATCTTGATTGCACAGCTTACAAAAACTAATTTTGTATTTCTCACGGTATTTCATTGTCAGGCCGCAAACCGCCTAAGTATGTTTAATGCAGACGCAGGTAGGCTCAAGTGGTCACATTCCAAAAAAGAAAGGACTGTTTTTTTAAGAACTCAGAGCTATGTTCTGTAAATACAACTTCATCTGGTGCTGGTAGAGAAACCATGCAGATTTAATGTTGTCCTGTTCTAGCTATTGTACTAGGAAAGAAGCTCTGCCCACTTTGGGAATGCAAACATCAGTGGTTAAAATGGACAAAAGCTGCAATCCTAAGGACACTTTCCTAAACATAAGCCCCACTGAATAACCAGAGACTGACTTTGAAGTAGCCTTACTGAGGACTTCTCCCAGAGTGGTTTTCTGACTAAGTTTAAAATTCAATAAAAGTTTCATAAATTCTGTTATTGGCTATTAAAACTGCAGTATACAAAAGGGAAAAATTCAAACTCTAGGTCAAAATTTATATAAAATCTTGTGGAATAGTATGTCTTGTATAACTTCATTTGTATTATTACATGCATCTCAAGGCAGTACCCAAAAGCTTAATAAATGGCCACTTCTCTCCCTATCTTTTTAAGTCCTAAGTGGCCTACTGATTGAGTTCTATTCCCTGATATAGCACTACCAGCTTAATAACAAGCTAAGGGGATAACCCGATGAGAAATTCTCCTACATAAGCTCACTTCAGTGAACAAGAGCAGTATATAAGCATGACCCACTAGACTGTACCTAAATTATTTTAAGCATGAAGATTAAAAGGACAGCAGCGTATACCATAATTGGACCTCTTTTAACAGAGATCCGGAGAATATGTAGCAAAGCACTCCTCCCAGTTTTAACAACGGCTTATATAATGATGGCATATTTGCCCTCCCCCCACCCACAACTGATCACCCAAAGAACCAGAAAATTATTCCAGTGATTTCTCACACTTTTTTTTTTTAAAAGTCTCTTTAAAATGTTGGCTGAAGGCAAGGGGAACTGGTGAGAAAGGTAACTGTACAAAATGAACACAGGCAAAATACTAAGAGAATGGCATGAATGGTGTGTCTGAGAACACAGAGTTCATGGAATCTGAGTCCGACTTTGTTCGAGGGGGCTTTAAGATACTTTCTGCAATGATGTTATCATTGGGGAACATCCTTACTTTGCCATTCTGTTCAGGCTTCAGTTCCTTCACAGGTTCAAGAAACACCACTCTTTTTCCACTGCTGGCTTTTTTTTCATCCACTAGGAGTTCATGTGGAGGATTGGAGGTCAGTATGGATGGATGAGCATTACTTTGGTTCAACTTCCTTTTCTTTCTCTTTGTCTTACACTGACAAGGGCATGGAGTCAGGTAGAGGTACAGAAGTACCAAGATAATACTGGCGACACAGGCGGCAAGGGTGGTGAAAGCAGTATTGAACGTTTCATGAGAGGGAGACCTGTCCACTGTGAAATTGCTGACATTTATCCTCACCTCAATAGTTTCATTCAATAATCTTCTCTTGTTTATTGCAATGCAGGAATAAAGTCCAGCATCTTCATACTGGGCCTCCTCTATTTCCAAACTCCCATTGTGAAACACCCTGAAATGTTCGGTTGCCTTGTCTGGCTCCAGCAACTGATTGTCTGGGCTGATCCAAATGAAGTATGTGCCTGCATCATTGATTTTAGTGTCACAGTGTACAATCAGCCTCTCACCAACTTGAGCTTCATGAATAAACCCAAACACATGAAAAGAGCCATTAATAGTACTTTCAGAGCAGTTCAAATAATTGTCATGAAGTAAAGGCAGAGTATTAGAACCTCTGGAATCTGACTGCAACACACAAGTGTACTCAGTCTTGAAATCCTCCATGGAACTGAAGTGTCGAAGATACCAAAAGCTTAGCAGAGAGTAAAGAGTACAGTCACAGTAAAACGGATTCCCATGGAGATAAATTCCACTAAGATGTCTGGCTGGCACTAAATTTATATAGTGAATGGGTATTGTCTGGATACGATTATAAGAAATGTCTAACAGTTCAAGTTCTGAGAGTTTATATTTCCCAATGTACAATTCTATTGGGAACTTTGTAAGAAAATTGTAACTCAGATACAGCTTTTGCAATTTGTATATTCCTCCAAAGGCTGCAGAATCAACTTGTGCAATATAGTTATTG
This sequence comes from Sphaerodactylus townsendi, assembly GCF_021028975.2. Taxonomy (NCBI): domain Eukaryota; kingdom Metazoa; phylum Chordata; class Lepidosauria; order Squamata; family Sphaerodactylidae; genus Sphaerodactylus; species Sphaerodactylus townsendi. The sequence continues at coordinate 64,323,998 of NC_059430.1, read as the reverse complement.
TATAGCAGGAGAACTTCTAGCACCCTCAGTTCCTGAAAGACAGGGCTCCCCAGTGATCTCAGGCTGTTAGAGGACAAGTCTAAGTACTTGACATTTGGAGTTAAAGAAAAACTTCCAGCAGAAATACTGCTCATACTATTATGACTGACAACGAGGGTGTTCAGTTTCTCTAATAGCACAGGCATCCAGTCGTGATCCAATCCCCCAATTCTGTTGTGACTGAGATCCAGTCTTTTTATATGTCTGAAGAGTGTAGAGGGTACCCTTGAAAGATTCTTGCCAGTGCAGCTCACAATGTCACTAGCACAGATGCAAGATGTAGGGCACATTCCAGAGACACTATGACATACAGTTATGGTGAAGATCAAGAGACATACCAGTTTCTTGCAGTTTACCTTAAGAACTCTACCTAGACTTGAAATTGTATGGCACACTGAAGACATGTCTCTGTGTTATCCGTCTTCCAGAGCTCCTTGCCAGACTGTATACATGTAGTTATCTTTGCACCAATAACTGTTAAAAGAAAGAAAAAATTACCATCTAAGGGTCACACAATATCTCACAAAAGCATGGTTTTCACTGGAAAGCATTTCAACTGCATTGGGGGAAGACATGTCTATGCAGCTACACAACTTTTGAAATGCCTTCTCACACAGCCCGTCTGCTGTGAACTATAATACCATTTCAGTGACTTTAGTTTAGAGGTATGATATATTTAATTTATATACTGTCCTCCCCCTGAAAGGCTCAGGGTGGTGCACAACAACATAATAACACCATCAATAAACACATCAACAACATAGGGTCAATAAACATAACATCATAATGTATTGTCGAAGGTTTTCATGGCCGGATTCAACTGGTTGTTGTGGTTTTTCCGGACTGTGTGGCCGTGGTCTGGTAGATCTTGTTCCTAATCTTTCACCTGCATATGTGGCTGACATCTTCAGAAGTGTATCACAGAGGGACGTCTGTTACTTACTGTGTCCAGTGAGAAGAGAATGTTTTGTGAGGTATATATTGTCCATGTCCCAGGGTGGGGAACCAATCAGTAAGTGTTTGGGTGGAACTTGCTATGCAAAGGTGTGATTGATACTACTGTATTGCAGGTGGGGTTTTTTCAGTCCAGGGAGTGATTCACATTTACATTCCCTGCAGCAGCAGTCTTAGTGAATGCAAACCCTGTGTCTGGATGGAGTCCATTGTCCATGAAGCTAGCATGCCCTTGGCCTTTGATTCTTTGATTGGTGTTTTTAATTACTGGTAACCAAGTTTTGTTAATTCCCAGAGTCTCTTCCTTCTTTTTGAAGTTTTCTTGGTGTTTATGGATTTCAATGGTCTCCCTGTGTAGTCTGACATAGTAACCTACCGAGTTGTCCAGAATTTTAGTGTTTTCAAATAGAATGTTATGTCCAGTTTTGTTTAGAGCATGTTCTGCTACTGCAGATTTTTCAGGATGGTTAAGCCAACAATGTCTTTCGTGCTCCTTAATACGTGTCTGAATGCTGCGTTTTATAGTTCCAACGTAGACCTTTCCATAGCTACAGGGTATGCGATAGACTCCTGAAGAAGTGAGGGGGTCTCTCTTGTCCTTTGCTGAGTGTAGCATCTGCTGTATTTTTCTGGTAGGTTTGAAGATTATCTGTAGGTTATGTTTTTTTTCATCAGTTTCCCTATTTAATCTGTGATTCCCTTGAGGTGTGGTAGAAATATTTTTACTATGGGGGGCTGTATCTCCTCAGTTCTCTGGGTTTCTCTTGGTCTTAAAGCTCTTTTGATTTCTGTTGTGGAGTAGCCATTACCCTGCAGAACCCAGTCTAGATGATTGATTTCATCAGGGAGGAGGTGAGGTTCCCAAATTGGTTTTGCACGATCTGTCAAAGTTTTGATTATACCCCTTTTTTGCTATGGATGGTGGTTGGAGTTTTTATGTAGATACCGGTCTGTGTGTGTTGGTTTTTGGTATACTGTGTGGCCCAATTGATGGTTGGGTTTGCGAAAGGCCAAGACATCTAAAATAGGCAGTTTTCCTTCTTATTCAGTTTCCACAGTAAATTGGATGTTTGAGTGGATGCTGTTAAGGTGGTCCAGAAAATTCAGTAGTTCTTCCTCACCATGGCTTCATATTGTAAAAGTGTCATCCCACTGGCGGACCTACCTAGGGGACAAGGAGTACCCCTTGTCCCCGGGCGCGGCAATTTTGGTCACGTGGGGGGGTCACGTGGGGGCGCAGAGCCAAAACGCCCCCACACACACAGACTGCACCATCATCATGGAGCTGGCAAGCTGCTGTACACAGAAGTCGGCTCGGGCTGTCTTAGCCCCGCCCACTCTGTACGGTGGCTCACTGGGTCAGTTCCAGCTCTCAGTTCATTAGCAAGCTCCACCTCCCTTTGACCCAGTGTGCGTTGCCTTCTGCCAGGGTCAGGATGTGGTTGCACAGACAAACCTCCTCCCCTGCTGCTGACTGGCCAGTGGCCACCAGCACAGAAGGGAAAGAAAGGTGAGCAGGCCCAGGAGGAAGCCCTCGCAGCAGCTGCCTCGTCACAGCCTGAGAAAGGTTTGTTTTTGTCCCTCCATTGTTCCCCCCTCCCTCCCTCCCTCCCCGCCCGCCCCAACAGGCTGAGAAAAGTTGGATTTTGGGACCTCTTATTGAAACCACTTTGGCTGGATTGGGTCCGATGAGCTTAAAGGAAATATTATTGTATTGTGGGGTGGAGGGCAGGGCATTAAAGGCCAACTATTTTTGGCTGTTGTGGGTTTTCCAGGCAGTTTGGCCCTGCCTGGTCTGCCAGTTTGCTGCTAGCCTTTACGCCTGCATTTACGCCCGTGGACTGAAGATGCCCCAATGCCGAGGAAACCCACAACAGCCTGTTGATTCTGACTCTGGAAGCGTGCAAAATACAGCCTGGTGTTTTAGGATTAGAAATCCGACAATACATTCCAAGCAAGGAGAAAACGCTCATTCCAAAGGTGTAAGCGTTACTCTCTGCTCCAGGCAACTGGCTTCAAGCATCGATGGGAAGCACCTGGCTGGGGTGCCCTCCTTCCCAGCTGGGATCCCGAGCACAAGGCTCCAGGCGTTGCAAAGGCAGAGGCAGGCAGAAGCCCCAAACTCCCTTTCAGTGCCAGGACTCTGCCCTGGAAATGGTCCTCTAATAAAAGAAGAACGAGCCTCTGGGCATGTGCAGAATATGACCAGTCAGAGTGCTGCTGGCATAGAGCGAGGCTTCTCCGTTGGCACAAGTGGCTCCGAAGGAGAGGAGAAAGACAAAGGACAAGCTCCAGGGGGTGGGGTGGGCGCAAAGTCCTTGGAGAGGTGGGCTCAGGTTTCTCATGAGTTGGAGGTCGGGAGGAAGTGAATCCCCTCCCAAGCCCAAATGAGTGAATCCCTCCCCAGCCTCCTTCTCTCTCTCTCTCTCTCCCCACCCCCAGCACATCTGCAGATTGTCACTCAGCAACGGTGCTGATTTCAAATCAGAGTGCCTTATTGTTGTGGGAACCTCACCCAGCCTAATTGTGTGCCCCAAAGGGACTGGCTTTGATGGATTTACTTTTCTAATTTCCAAGTTATGTTTCCTGGCATTGCTTGACGCATCAGGGGACAAAATGCCCCTTCCTTTGGATCTGAAAGCCAGAGGCCAGCGGCCCGCTGGCTCAGCTCCCAACTTTTCACAATCAGTTTTGGGGGGAGGGACCCTGTTCGTCTGTTGCATCAAAGTCAAATAGTAAAAGAAAGCAGGCATCTAGGGGCACCTTATGGGAGAGCCTAATCAAGACTCCTCTGAAGTAAATCCCAAGATCCCTTCTGCACATGCAGAATAATGCACTTTCAGTCCCTTTCACAATTGTTTGCAAGTGAATTGTGATGTTCTGCACAGTAAAATCCAGCTGCAAAGTGCACTGAAAGTGGATTGAAAGTGCATCATTCTCCATGTGTGCAAGAGGCCAAATGGTGCAATGGGCTAAGCCTTTACTCCCAGACAACAGTCATTCAGATCCCGGCAACCAGTCCAGTGGGATCCACTTCCAAGTTGACTGGTGTTAGTGAAGCTATATAAGTAGACAGACACAGGTCTTGGTGGTTTATAAATATCTAAGGTGCATTCTTTCAGGCTATCACCTTATGTTCACTTACCTGCATCAGGAAGGCACTGGAAAACCACCCGGTTAACAGAGTCTGCCTGGTAAAGGTAGTGATGTGATGTCTGTTAATGAAAGAAGAGTGCACCTGCCAGCCCATCACTTCTCCCCCCCCCAAAGCCTTCCTGCTTCCAAGGGCCAGTGGCTCCAGCTGAAGGAGGAAGGTTTGTTGTTGCTGACTGTGGGGGGGGGGGGGGGGGGATGGGCCAGCGGGCACATCCTCTGTCATTCTGAAGAGAAGAAACCATTTTTTTTTTGGGGGGGGGTTAAACAGAGACACATGAGCAGGTGCTCTGTTTTCCCAAAGACAGATTTTTCCCCTCCCGTCACTTCCAACAAAAGTGCCACCTCCTGTACTCATCTGATTTGGGAATAAAAATGACTCTCTTCCCACCCTGTGCTCATCCTTCTGCTATTATCTGTGCTCTTTTACACATAAAGACAATACTGAGTTGTCATCCTGGGCTTTTTAAACACTAATTCTGTACAGTTAATTGTGGAGTCCTCTGTTGGTTAGGACTGTGAGAATTTTTTTGCTGGATCAGATGAGCTCAGTCCTCTGCCTCCAGTGGCCAGATACTGTTGGATAGCTCAGACACAGAACGCTATAGCAATGACTATTCTGTTTATACCAAGTGTGTGTTTAATCAGAAGAATAATTCTTCTGAACATAGAGGGTTTGTTTCTCCATTATTCTGCCTAATAGCAGTTGCTGCACATTCATGTTTACTTCCTTTTATAAGCATAAAAACATAAGAACGAACCTGCTAGATCAGACCAGAGTCCATCTAGTCCAGCACTCTGCCACTGCAGATGGCCCACCAGGTGCCTTTGGGAGCTCACATGCAGGATATGAAAGCAATGGCCTTCTGCTCCTGCTGCTCCTGAGCACCTGGACTAGATAGCAAAGCCATCTAAACATCTTGTGGCAATGAATCCCACAGAATATTTTCTACCTATCACATTTGTAATCCAGTCCTTCCTCTAAAGAGGCTGACTGTGGTTCTCCTCATCTGCATTTTCTCTTGCCCAAGGTTACCCAGTGAAGAAGAAGAAGAGTTTGGATTTATATCCCCCCCTTTCTCTCCTGTAGGAGACTCAAAGGGGCTTACAATCTTCTTGCCCTTTCCCCCTCACAACAAACACTCTGTGAGGTGGGTGGGACCTGAGAGAGCTAAGAAGAGCTGTGAGCTAGCCCAAGGTCACCCAGCTGGTGTGTGTAGGAGTGCACAGGCTAATTTGAATTCCCCAGATAAGCCTCCACAGCAGGCGGGGAATCGAACCTGGTTCCTCCAGATTGAATGCACTTGCTCTTAACTACTATGCCACTGCATAGGAAGGTTTGTTGTTGTTGGCTGGGGGGAGAGATGGGCCAGCTGACCGCATCAGATCGGTTGGAGTACACCCTGATGGCCCATTGCCCCCCCCCCTGGCAGATTTGGAGATATGAGAAAGGGGAGTGGGCACTAATACAAAATGACAGGCATGGATTTTGGGCCAATCAGAAAATACTGGAAAGGTTGGAAGATAAAGGAATCTTTTTTTGCAGATGTAAAGGTGATGCTTTATGGGTTTTTCATAAGCATCTAGTGTGCCACCTATGTGGAAGAAAACTCTGACATGATAGAAAACTAGTGGAGGGGCACTTGGCTAGGTTGACCAACTTCTTGGAGAAAAAAATCCTGTCCCTTTAATAGAGGCTTAATGGGTTACATGTGATGTTAGTTATAATGTGATGGTGATTTAGAAATGACCTGGTGCAAAAAATCATTGTTTGGTCGTGGTGGGGGAGGGTGGCTGCCCATATGGGGGGGGGGGCACCAAACTCAAATTTTGTCCCCGGGCTACAGTTTGCCTAGGTACGCCCCTGTGTCATCCACAAATTGGAACCAAGTTGTGGGTTTTCTGGGTGCTGTTTCGAGGGCTTGTTTCTCGAAATATTCCATGTAAAAACTGGTTAATACCAGGCTGAGGGGACTTCCCATGTCTGCTCATATGTCTGCTCATAGTAATCTGTCTGCTCATAGTAATCATTGTCCCATTGGAAGTAGCTGGTTGTTAGGCAGTGTTGAAACAAAGCTGTGATGTCATTTGGAAAAATGTGGCCGATGAGTGTGAGTATGTCTTTCACTGGAACTTTGGTGGACAGTGAGACAACATCAAAGCTGATAAGTCTGTCATTAGGGTTGAGATAGAGATTGCTAATTTTTACAATGAAGTGGGCTGAGTCTGTAACATAATGTGTTGTGTGTCCAATGTGGCTTTGTAACTGTGTAGTCAAGAGTTTTGCCAGTTCATATGTGGGGGAACCAATCGCACTGACAATATGTCTGAGTGGGATGGAGTTCTTTTGAATTTTTGGGAGTCCATATAACCGGGGTGGAAGAGCTTCTGACTTGTAGAGTTGTTGGCATGTGTCTGTTACACAGTGTAACAGACTTACCTCTGTGATACACCTCTGAAGATGCCAGTCACAGATGCAGGTGAAACGTTAGGAACAAGATCTACCAGATTATGGCCACACAGCCCGGAAAACCCACAACAACCAATAACATCATAATATAGCATCATAAATCATAACATTGTACAACAACCATCAATAAACACAGCAATAAACATAGGGTCAATAAACATAGGATCATAACATCATAAACACAATATCATAAATATAGCAGCATAGATAGAGCATTATAATGAGGGCTGCTTTTGGCGCCTGTGCTGTGCGACAGGAACTTACCTTGCCTTCTGTGTGCAGCTCAGGACGGCTGCAAAGACATGCCCACGCTGCCTTCTAACCTCTGGGGGTCGGAGGGCAATGTGGGTGTGTCTTTGCAGCCGTCCCGAGCTGCACACAGAAGGCAAGGTAAGTTCCTGTCACACAGCAGAGGCGGCTCCATGCGGAGCCGTCCCTGTGGGCAGCAGTAGAATCGGGACTGCCTGCATGGATCCATGTGAGCAGTTCCTTACACTCCACTGGCTTACTTTAAGCCTGTGGAGAGCCGCTGCCTTGGTCGTACAGAAATGGCCTACACTGCGATAACAAGATGGATGAGTGGGATGAAGCCCCCAGGAAGAATGCCCCCATAGTGCAGCTGCCCAAAGATATACAGGGCTGACAGACCTGAGGGAAATCTCCTTTACTGTGGTACATCTCCAACCATGTCAGACTGTGCCTGATTGGCCAGGCCAGGTGATAAGGTACTGAATGAACCCATGCAGCCACAGAAATCTCCTGGCCATGGGAGGAGCCTTACTGCTGACCATCTAAAACACAGCCTTACTGACTCTCCTGTTCCCTCAGATCTGCAAATTGAGGCCCCAGGTGAGTCCAAGCTTGTGCTTCTTTGAAATGGCAAGGAAGTTAATTATTTGTTGTTTCCCATGTACTTAATCTTCAACTAACTTTATAATTGTCACTGGACTTACTATCAATACTACCCAAATGAGGAAGATCATTACCATTTCCATATCACAAATCAGAAAATTGAGCACTTGTTGATACATTCCTTTATGTGGCAAAATAAATTAGGCTATCCAATCAAATACCCAAATGGAGACCCTGTTGTTAAACTTCTACCTAATTGTCAGGCCCCACCATTCTGGGCCTGCCAAAATGCACAAGACATGCCCTGGCATGTCTGGCTGCAGCTGGATTCATATTAGCATTGCCCAAGGCCAGAGGCCCTGCCTTTTGTTACTGCAGTAATGTAGCGAATGGAGTCCACCGACTCTCCCTAATCGCCCCTTCCTGGGGAGAAGCCAAGCCATTCCCAAAACAATGTATCTACTGCAACTGTCTTCTACTGTCCTTTCTCATGCTGATATGGGGGGGGGGGGGAATGCAAAGGTGGGGTTAACTGCAGTGGTGGGATCCAAAGATTTTAGTAACAGGTTCCCATGGTGGATTCAAACTGTGGCGTAATGCCAATGGGGCTGGGCTAAGCACGATGGGAGTGTGGCAGGGCATTTCGGGGGTGGGGCATTCCTGGGCGGTGCAGTGGCAAGAACACAGCTGCTGCGCCGGTCCTTGGGCGGGAAACGAATGCACGCAGGCGCAAGCTGCCAAGCACGCCGGTGCACCTCCTGCTAGACTGCTTCAAGTTCTGCGCGCTACTGCTGAGAAGAGGGGCGTCACTAAGGCAAAAATCATGTGGCAAAATCACCAATTAGTAACCTCCTCTTGGCACACACAAATAATTAGTAACCTACTCTCAGGAACCTGTGAGAACCTGCTGGATCCCTCATCTGGTTAACTGACTGTAACCGTAAGGTTTATACTGGGGCCAGGGAGCTGGGGCTTCAGTCTCAGCTACCTGGCCATAGGGGTCAGACACAGTTCTAATAAAGCTCCTGAAGTCATTCTCGAGTCTTGTTATTGACTGAGGTACCAAACCCTTACACTAATATTAGGAGAGAGAAAATCACATGAGCAGAACCTTTATGCCATTTAGCATGAAAACCTGGTTCAAATTTCTTTGAAGTATCTGTTGAGGATCAAATTTCTAGAAATGTATGGATTAGTCCAATAAATTTGCTCATGTGATGCCCTGAATCCAATTATACCAGATGTAGGTCCAACTCAACCTAGCCCCTTCTACACGTGCAGAATAATGCACTTTCAGACCACTTTCAATGAACTTTAAAGCTGGATTTTACTGCGAGGAATAGCAAAATTCACTTTCAAACAATTGTGAAAGTGGATTGAAAGTGCATTATTCTGCATTTGCGGAAGGGGCCCAGACTACAGTATCACAGAGCTTTCTATTTGCTAACAATGATATAAATTTAGTTCATTATGAAATGCTTATAACATACTTATCTTAATATTGTAGTTTCTAGGAATGTCAGCTGCCAGGACAGATCTTTCAAAAAACCTGGAAAACATCCCAGGCTTGCAAAACAAAACTAAGCAAAACCTTGAAATTAAAACAATTGAGGTGTTAAATCACCCCCATCCCCAATATCCGTACCTGTAACTTTAAGAAACAAATGTCCTCTGTGGGCATTGCTGGGCAGCCACAACAGTATTACTAGCCTTCAAACTTTGACTTCTGCCAGGAAAAGTCAGGGAAGGACTATCCAGAGCTGTTTTGGCTATTGAGAGAATACTACTCACTGGGAAACTTGCTCCCACGTAAGTTACTAGAATTCTTCGCGACTTGCTGCTTGCTAAAATATTCCCAAACTGGGACTGTTTTATGGCCTGCTTCCATTATAGATTTTCTGCTCAGATTATACACACAACTTGATAAATAACATTTTTACCATGAAGAAGAGCCATGTTATCTTGGCAAACAAAATTAAGTTTTGAGACTTACAAATAAAACCAAGTATCTGTGACAATATTTTCTAGATGGAAAAACTGGCCAAAATAACCTTACAGAAACCTCAGGAAGATCATGATATCATGAATGGATTAATGGAATTCATATACCAAAAAATCTGAACCTTACATGAATATGTAGTTTCATGCTACTTAATTTCAAAATTAGTCATTATTTAATTTGGATTAGATCATAACTTAAATATAAAATTATCTTTACATAGTTGTTTCCCTTAATTTTCTGCTGCTTTTAATGGTTTTAGCTATTTACTTGTATACGTGCATTCTTATTTGTATATGTGCATTGTATTGTACACCGCCCAGAGCCCTACGGGGATGGGGCGGTATAATAAATTGAAAAAATAAATAAATAAATAAATAAAAAGCATTTTATTTTAAAAAATGATTTAAGTTAAAAAAATCTGATGTAAATTTAATTTTTTTTTAAAAAAATCATTGATTTTGATCCACCCTGTTGGGTTCCTATTATAGTCAAATAAATAAGTAATAAATGCACCTGAAATGGTGAGTTGATAAAAAAGTAGGTTGGTGGGTAAGTGGTATGAAGAGAAGGAAGAAGAGAAAGGCAAGACTGTATGGAGGTTTACAGGAACAGAAAAAATGGAAATAGTGTGGGGAGAGGAAAATGAGGTGCCCCTCCCCCTGTAAGTTCTTGTGGTTTATCTATCATGCAACTAGGCTTGATTTGTCAGCCAGCACTGCACAATAGGTTCATAGATTTCCTGAGTACAGGTTGGCAGGAGAAGGAAAGAAGGCAAACTATAGGCAGGGAGCAGATAAAAGTACTTTCATTGATGGGTGAGGACAGAGTAGGAAAAGGAAACATAAGAAAAGGAAAAGGTTGAGGGGACATCCATGGAAGGAACGGAGAAAATAGCAGGGAAGGGGGAAATGATGTTCTCCTGCATGTATGCACAATGATCTTCAAAATCTGCTGCTGAAATGTTCCCACCCCATCAAGTTTTCATTTTTAATATTTATTGTATCATAATCAGAAATATTATGACTTGTTGCTGGTGCTTTGTTGGGGGATTCTATGAATTGTGTGTATTAAAAGATTTTCCAACTCTTTAATAAATATGAGAATGATGGCACAAAAAGTAATCCTCTTATGACGGTTTTGAGTAAACATGGCAGGTGATACAACCAAAAAAATTAGACTTAATAAAAAAGGCTCCATATCTCTCTAACAATGGCTTCTATATTACATGAAGCACTAAGGAAGATAAACACACTCACACTGAGAGAAATACATACACAAGCTCAACACAGACCCTAGTTTATTTGATACCTTTAAAAAAAGATTTGCTTATTAAAATCCTGATGGATTTTTAGTTAGATTAAAATTGAAATAATATTTTGGTGTTTAATTTGCCATAAATTTAAAGGAGTGATATAGGTTTTATTTTTTATCTTCCCCATGAATGTCTATCCTTCCCTAACATTTCTGTTTTCAGATTGCCTAATTTTCCTCCTAGGTCATATTTCATTTTTTCCTAGCATGGTATGGCAAGCAGAAGACCCTGAAGGACGTGAAGGGAATATCTCATCCCCCCACTTTTTCCTCTTTCCCTTAACTTGCAGTTCCCTTTGTCTCTCCCCTTTTCCTGTCCCATCTCTATTTCCCTCCCAACCTAATTTTATCTGACCCAATTTATTTTTATTTTTCTCCCCCGGCAGCCTTTCTAAGAAAATGCTGGCCAAGTTGCACAGTGCCAGATATTCTAGGCTAGTTGAATGATAGCGAACCTGTAAAAACATCCTGAGGAAATACCTTGCCTTCCTCTTATCCCCTTCCCTAAAACTATTTCCTCTCAACCTTTTCCCGGCAACCCCCTTATCTCACTTTTCCCTGATGCCTTCGCTCTTTCTCATAACCAGCCTTTTATGTATTCTGCCCCCATGCCCCGAAAGTGGCATGACTGACCCTATTTTAATATGCATACTGGCATTCTGACTCTATTTTAATATGCATACTGGCAGGGTGTTTGTTGTGAGGGGGGAAGGGCAAGGAGATTGTAAGCCCCTTCGAGTGTCCTACAGGAGAGAAAGGGGGGATATAAATTCAAACTCTTCTGCTTCTTGCTTTCCCAAAATCAATGTTTTTCAATAAACAGCCTGTGAGGTTGCATCAGCCTTTCCAGCTGGCCTGCTGATTATCTGTGATGTTCACTTTCCATCTCAATTCCAATACTTTTCCCAGTTTTTGTGATGCTCACAGTGAGGAAAGATAATTCTCCCCCCAACTCCCCCTGTTTTTTGGTTTCCAATTAATACTGTGATTCAGTTCTGCACATTATGAGCTCACCAGTACAGTTAGTACTTTACACACTTTAGCCTTCTGATCCTTAAAAAAAACAACTATTTTAAGCCTACTTCCTACCAGACAACATATCAATGTCAACAATACCCAACTTGACAACTCACATGTGTGAATGTTCCTCCGGGCAAAAAAATATCATCTCAACAAAGAAAGCTAAAACATCAGTGAAAAGGATTCCAATGTATATTCTACCTGAAAAGCTAGCTTTCTCTGTGGACATTTTTGAAAAATTAATTCAGTTATAAGATTTTCCACACTTATCTGAAGTATTTCAGACAGAGATTTACTATTTCATGGAGAACTAAGCCTCTGATTCACACATGTTGTATTCACAGCAGACATGTTGAAGGGGAGCAGGGGAAGGGGACCAAGACAACTGGGATTTATCCTAAGAAGAAAAACAAGGAAGCAAAAAGCCTATGAAAAAAAGGTGCAGTGTTAACCAAACCCTGAATTGGCCATATTTTGAGAATAAACTGTCATTAATAATATGAAAGTATTTTTTTTGAAAAACCAGGGCTTCTTGAAAACTATTACAAATTTATCTTGTTCTTAATTATTAACTAGCGGTACCCGGCCACACGTTGCTGTGGCTTATTGTGGTGAAATGGGAAAGGAATAGTGGCAGCAAATCAATTACAGAGGCCAGTAATTGAAGGTGGCAGAATTGTTAGTCTTCCAACAGGAGTTGTATTGCCGCCTTGTACAGCTGCATCGTGGAAATGAAAGTATTCTTCAGAGTGAAGCTTGGTCTGAGTCAACTGGATGAATAGGAAAAGTTGGGTTCTGATTTGTGCATAAGTGGTGGTTTGTGCAGAAGTGGTTAAGTGGTGGTTGGATGTGAGGGAGGGCAGAGTGAGGTGTGTGCGGATGAGCTGGATGTGTATGAGAGTAAGTGTGTTGTGTGGTAGTAGTGGGTGAGGTGCAGAGAATGAAAGTTACCTGCATGTGAGGGGGGGAACCCCACTTGACGTCTCACATGCAAACGTGTGTATGTGTTGCAAAGGAAGTTGGTTTGGTGGGGTGAGGGAGCCCCGTATGTGCCTTGTAGGGAACAATGTTGAGCTCAGCGGGTGGAAGAGTCTGCTGTGGTAGATGGTGGTGTGGCAGCAATGGTCTGAGGACAGGTGTGGGCATGCGCAGTAGGTGATGTTGAGAGGAGGGGGAGATTGGGTGGGGGTGGTCTGCGTGCCAGGTGCAGTGGACACATCAGCTGTTGGAACCCAGCAGCGAGGCTTCTTCTGGTGTGTTGAGAGAGGCAGCAGGAGGTTTCGGTGGGTCAGCAGGGTAGTGGGCGGAGCATTCTCTGGCGGACTGGCCAGCAGGGAGCATCACAGGTTTTGAGGCTTAAAGTGGAGAGGCTTAAAACACACTCACCTGGCTGACTACAGTGGCTGGGAATTTTCAGAGGAGTTGGGCCAGCAGTTCCTGTGGTAGACCATCAGGAACAAACTCACGTTTTGCTGAAATATTTATACATATAGATTTGTAGAAAACCAACTGTTCTGCAACTTGTGCTGAAGGAGAAGCTAAAATCTCTTATGTTTGTCTAATCTACATAAGAATAAACCCTCTTATCTGTTCATTACCTACTTTGTTCTCAGTTCTTAACTGCTTTTAGGGGCACAGGGGAACAATAACTGGAATCTGCTCATTCACAAATAGTAGTTGCATAAGAAATGAACATTATTAGCACCAGGATATTTATTTGATTTCTATAATTCAGTTGGTGAATTGGTATATATCATGTAGCATTATCTAATAATTTCCCTGCACTAGTTGTAACTGTTTAAAACTGTATAGTTTTCCTTTGAATGGCTTTATTCTTGAAAGCCCTATGGGGATAAAAAGAATTTTAACAATGTATGTCATCTTAAACCATCACAAATGTAGTTCCTGAGTATAATAAAGAAGGGCAACAAATGAGTTCAATAATAGAACATATTCTCTGCACTTATAAAACCATGGTTGGAATGTTTGACAGCTCCTGGTAAAGGATCTCAGACATTGAGGCTGGAAAGATCGCTGCCAAAGACCTTGGAGAGCTGCTATCAATCACTGCATGTATGGCGATGTATATGCAATAATGAAAAAGTAAATATAAAATCGAAAGTTGGAATAATACCAGAGAGAAAACAATATACAATTCACAGCAACAGATTTCCTAAAAAATTTATCAGGCTGATATATTTGCAAGGTAATTGTGTTCACAACCAGAGGATTTAAGAGAAAAACAAAATTCCACAATGAAATTTTGAACACACTAATCACCCTCAGAATCACCCTCTTATTTCTCCATGGTTCCACTAGAGCTGTGGTGGCAAACCTTTGGCACTCCAGATGTTATGGACTACAATTCCCATCAGCCCCTGCCAGACTACTGAATTCCGAGAAGATTCAGATGGGAGGGGCTGATGAAATATGCAGTCCAACATCCTGGAGTAAAGTCCGCCCTACTGCACTAGAGAAAGACACACTACACTAGAGAAAGACACAATTCTAGAGCAAGGCCATGAGCGAAAAAAGATTACGTAAACCATTATGTATTTATGTCAGACAGTGATAAAGCAGAGGCGTGTCAGAGAGTGATTTATGCAGAGGCGTATCAGGGGGAAATGGTGATTGGAGACAACCCCTTCTTCAGGCGCCTCCCAATGCCCCCCAAGCTAAGGGACATGGCTTGGGGGTACCGAGCACCCCACCCCCCGGCCTGCACAGAGTCTGAGCCCCAAACCCGGCCTCTGTGCAAGCCAACTGGGTCTGGGGAAGGCAAAAGCCAGCCTGCACAAAGGCCAGTGGGTGGGGCTCAGGGTGCTGCCCATTGCCGAGCCCTGACCCCCCCCCCCAGCTTCCATGCAGGCTGAGCCCTGTCCCCGAGTCTCCATGCAGACCAGAAGAACCTGGGTAGGGCAAAAGCCGGCCTGCCCGAAGGCTGGAGGTGGGCCTCAGTGATGGCAGGCAGTCCAGGCAGGTGTTGCAACTGCCCACCACTGAGCCCCTGCCCACTGCCTCCCTGCAGGTAGGCAAGGCTCAGTGGCATGCACCCAGGGTCATGGGTGACATGGCATGCACCCAGGGACATGGGCCATACGCCTCTGGATTTTTGTTTCTTCAACTAAATGTCATGGAAGGCAAAGCATATCTTCTTATTTTTTACAGATTCTTGAGCTGAAGCATGTTTCTCAATATGGACATTTTTCTAGTTCTATTCAATGGGGGTGTTCTAAATCACAAAACACTCGCTGCTTGGCTTAATGTTCAGATATGAAGTGATTGTTATTTTTTATTACATGAAAAAGTACAAAGGGTCACCAAGCCCATGATCTTAACCTTTTTGCTCCCCTGTAGCTGTGTATTTTCTGCAAGCCAATGGAACCCTTTGTGATCACAGCCTGCACAAAAAATTTACAAGAAGACTCCCATAACAAAACAAGTCTGCCAGTCCTACTCCAAATACCCTTGAGACTTCCAGGCCAAATAAATGTTCGTTGGTTTTTTAAAAAAGATCCTCTGCACATATTAGCCTTTTCCACAGCTCAAAATAGCCCAGATGCCTAATCATAAAACTGAGAGGCCAGCAGCTATGAATATGAAGCAACCCTACAGCTCTGACCTATTCTGCCATGTCTTGTCTTTAATAGATAAAGTAATTCATAAATATAAAATGATTACACATTTTGGTAAGATTGAAGCATGTACAGAATAAAAAGAAGCTGGAGCTAGCAATGTCAATCAGTTCATGATGATTTCATGCATAACTGATGGAAATGCATGATAATCAGGCATTTTCTGAGATAATACAAGGTAACAGCTAATAGAGAATATGTTAATGCTAACACCAGATCTAGCTTAGTACAAATATTAGAGGCTGGCTAAGGAAAAATAGTTTTTTTCAGTTTAATATATTAATTGCAGCAACAATTCTTTTTGGAAAAAAATAAGACCATCAGGAACTAGACCTGTGTTTAGAAACTGGGTTCAGATTATTCAGAACACTACAAGTAAAATTACAGCAATTTCTCATAGTCATTTGGTTAGATTAATGCTATTCAGAAATCTGTAGTGGACAAGAAGTCATTCATTAGAATAGTCAGCATATAAAATGGTTGTTTTTTGCATGTATACTTGTATAATTTTGCTATTAGTATTATATGTCTTGTATTTACAGTAATGCATTACTTACTGAAATAAACTATTCAGAATAAATTTTACTCATGTTTACATATTCCTTTTAGAACTGAGTGTTTTAATTGTTTATATATTGTTTTAAAAATTCCCAGAATTTTTAAAAATGTAATCCATAAACATGATCAATAGCAGGTAACAAAGAAAGTTGAACCTGAATTAAAAACAGGAATCAAATGGAAAAGACCAAGAACAAGAACAAGCCACATGAACAAAGATAAAGAGCCATCTACAGGGAAAGTGTTCTTACCATACATCAAGGGAACCACTGACCGCATAGGAAAACTGATGAAGAAGTATAACCTACAAACAATCTACAGACCCACTAAGAAAAGTCAACAAATGCTATGTTCAGCAAAGGATAAGAGGAATCCTCTAGCAACTGCAGGAGTCTACCGCATACCATGTAGCTGTGGACAAGTCTGCATAGGAACCACCAAACGCAGCGCTCAGACACGAATCAAAGAATACGAAAGGCACTGCAGACTATTTCAGCCAGAAAAATCAGGAATAGCAGAACACATAACAAACCAACCTGGACACAGAATATTATTTGAAAACACAGAAATTCTGGACCATTCTGACAACTACTACGTCAGACTACACAGAGAAGCCATTGAAATCCATAAGCACCTGGACAATTTCAACAGAAAGGAAGAAACCTTGAAAATGTTTTGAAAAACACTAGAGTCAAGACACTGCCAGTTTTGAAAAACACTAGAGTCAAGACAGTGACTAATCAGCTCCACACAGACACAGGATGACTATAGACAATCAAAGGGAACAAAGGCCAGACTACTTCTATTCAGATGCCTCACCTATTGACCTTGCTATCTCCATTGCTACTCACTTGTCAGGCCACTACTATTCAGATGCCCTCACTTATTGACCTTTACAGGTATATATACTCCACTTGCTTTCCTTTCCTACTATCAGATCCTCTGAAGATGCCAGCCACAGATGCAGGCGAAACGTCAGGAGAGAATGCTGCTAGAACACAGCCATACAGCCCGGAAACCACACAGCACCCCAGTGATTCCGGCCGTGAAAGCCTTCAACAATAAATGGAAAAGAATCTTCCTCCTATATGGTTTTTAAGTTAACTATCTAAGAATATATTCCACATTTCCCTTATGTCCATGGCAATCCATGTATAGGTGTGTACTGAACTCAAGACTGGATATCAAGACTGGGAAGTCGTGTGACAATATCTGCTAACTAAGAAAAATATTTCAAGCAGTTTGCATGTCCACAATGGTTTGTCTTCAATACATCAAACTTTCATGTCACTATTGCATGAAGCACAGTTTGCATGCTATTATCTCCCACGATCTCTCCAGAGATTACCAGTGTCACTGCTATATATTGTAGAGCAATAACATTTTGTTTGTACAAAACAAACATTTGCCTGCCACTACTCTGAAAGATAAAAAGTCAAATTGCTCTTGGCATTACTGTGCACATTTGAAGGCATAGAACATGAGAAACTAGAAATAAAAATCTGGCCATATTCCCAGAATATTTTTCTTGGTGTGCAAATGAAGTAGTGAGTATCAAGTATTTGTACAGGGATAACCTGCCACTTGCAACCTTTTTCCATCTGAATGGTGGTTTAACTATAATCCTACACTCATGCATTTTTTCACATGAAGAATTTATTTTTCTTTAAATCATAAATATATTCTCTGCTAATGACCAAGGAAGAGAGACAGTTCCAGTTGTAATTAAATCTTACATAAAGAATATAAAATACAGGCTTTGTTCTGCAAAATGCGAAGAGCACTATTTTACAGTTTAATAACTGCAAACGCCCAAAGGTTTATTCTCTCACAGGTAGGTCACAAGCAGTGGTAGGATTCAAATAATTTAACAACTGGTTGTATACAAGCACTATTTTAACAACCGGTTCAGCCAAAGTGGTGTGAACCTGCTGAATCCCACCACTGGTTACAAGTCTCAATCTCCTGAGTGGAGGTCCTTCCTTCCAGTAGTGGGTTAAAGAGAAGGAAGGGAAGAGCTGTCTCATTCCCTCCATCTTCCCTTTCTTTTGCCATCCTCATTTATATCCCGTGGATTTGGCTTGCTTCCAGACACCAGTAGTGCAGGAGGTGTAAAGTATAGTTTCCATCTGCTGCCTCCCGAACTTGTTAACTGGCATCTTACCATGCCAGGTCCCCAAAGGTACAGTAGAAGAGTTTTGAGAAAGTTTGAGAATAAATGCATTGGGTAATTTCTATCCTAAAGTCACATGATTATCAGATATAATGGCATGTCTGAATCATGTTTTAATTATTTTAGCTTTGATTTACAAAGAAGACCACCTACTCTAGGGAAATTCCCACTATCTCAAAATGGTTCTGGTTTTTTAGGTCTACTGATACTCCTACTTGCAATAATGCCAAAACAGCTCTGCTTAACAGACCTGTGTTGAAAGATTTACATTAATATGGCCTCTTTGAGATAATGCTGGATAGACAAGGACAAGATTGTAAGTAAATCCATTATGCTGATGTTTTTTTGAAGAAGATAAGGTATAAATATTTGAACAAATTCATAAAACACCAGAGCTGTTTCCAGATAGGGATATGAAAACATGCCCCTGCCACAGCAACTCTATCAACCCTACCTACCTCACAAGATATCGGTTGTGGGGAGAGGAAGGAAAAGGAATTTGTAAGCCCCTTTGAGTCTCCTTACAGGAGAGAAATGAGGGTATAAATCCAAATTGTTCCTCCTTTCCTCCTGATCTTCTTCTACACATCACTGTTTATTTCTTTTTCCTGTCATTCCTGTGCAATAGCACACAAAGAGTTATTTTGCTGGGATCCCCATGCACCTAGACCACCTTTTTTTCTTTTTCTACCAAAGCATGCTTTAATTAGACAACATGACTCAAGAGAATTGGGGAGGGGGAAGCTCCTTAAAGGGCTAAAGGGCGGTGGTGGCTCATAGTAGAGAGCTGCCACACACCAATGTAGATATTCAGGCTGCAGGCAAAAACCTCAGGAATACCAACAAAGATGAAGGGGTCACTAAGAAAGGAGACACTGTACCTCCTCCATCCCTTCTGGCAATCTAAAAGATGGTACACAATATGTAAGCATCTGTGCCTGTTCCACATTGCCTTCCTCAAGTTTCTCATTTCTTGATAGTTTGAACATTATATATCAGATTGTATTAATCCGGTACATTTAACATTTTTACTGTAAAATTTTATATCCTGCCTTCTAACTCACTGGATTTTTGAGCGGGAAACCTTTTCATGTCTCTTTGTTTTTTCATTTCATGACAGAGGGTTTCCACAGAATGTCAGTCCATTATCAGACAACACAAATTCCTAGACAGCAGGGATGAGTTATTGCAGGATCAGGTCAAATAACCTAAAATATTAAGAACATAAAGCAGACAACCAGAACTTCATTGGAAATAGTATACATTCTGGAGAATATGATTGGTACCATACATACTCGTGTATAAGCTGACCCGTGTATAAGCCAAGGCACCTAATTTTACTGTCCAAATCTGGGAAAACTTATTGACTTGGGTATAAGCCGAGGGTGGGAAGCCGAGAGGCAGAGGGAGCTCCTTATTTGGGGAGTGACATCAGGGGGAGTCACTGCCCAAATAAGGAGCTCCCTCTGCCTGCCGGGGTTTGACGAAGCCCAGCCAGGCACCCAGCCAGGGTGCCTCGGGGTTTCCCCTTCACCCTTCCAGGAGGAGGGCAGCAACAAGTGGCTTCCCGGGCAGGGAGGTTGTCCCAGCCCTGCCCCCAGCCTCCTTGTGATTAATAAAAAATGGTGACTCGAGTATAAGCCAACGGGGCTTTTCTCAGCCTTTAAACAGGGCTGAAAAACTCTGCTTATACACGAGTATATACGGTAATATTAAATAGCACTGACATGCTGTCGATAAGAGATAAAGGTCTGGCATGCTCCAAAATCTGCATATCCTTGAAATGATAATTTCTGTAAATTCATTCAGGTCAAGCTTCATACAGTTGTGTGGATAAAGGTATTGTTTACAATCTCCTTAAATCAAAAGAATTTGGTCTCCGTGGGAGGGAAAGAAATACATTTTTGCATCTGTCCACAAATTGCAACAGTGGCAATGAACCAAATGTAATTGTTTGCAAATGTAAATTCATGCTAGTAAAACTAGAAATATCTATCACAAAGTATCTGGGAAGCAATGCTACCTCAACATTACAAGGAACAGAATCATGGTGACATGGTATTTATAGAGAAAACAAATCACTAATATACAATAGAAGCAATTTGGTAGTTTACAGATACAACTTGAATCTCTCAATCACTTTTAGACTAAATAAGAATGGAATTATATTCGTTATGTATAAGCACATACACTTCACCATGAGGACCATGTAACAAATGTGTGCTTATATTGCAGAATATTATTACGTATGAGTTAAATCCCTCAAGCACCATTGCTCCAATCCAAGTTTCCCTCCTGAATTCGCCCAGTCTTCTACTAGCAGCTAGCTTTAAAAAAAAAAAAGGAGAAGAGGAAAATGGGGAAATCTGTCCATGGGTCTTTTACTGTCAGGTCCAACTGAGGCTCCTTCCATACATGCAGAATAATGCACATCCAATCCACTTTCACAATTGTTTGAAAGTGGATTTTGCTATTCCGCTATTCTGCACAGTAAAATCCAGCTTCAAAGTGCATTGAACATGGATTGAAAGTGCATTATTCTGCTTGTGCAGAAGGGGCCTGACCAATACATGAGTTGGAGGCCAAACTAAGATGAATGCACCACAGCTCAGCCTGGCATGATTGAAAATGTATATTCTTCCACCACCAGTGATAAAAGCATACCAACAATAGTAAAAAAGGGAGTGAACACAGCAGCAAAGATGATCACTTTCAAATAGACCCATGTCATTCGATCACAACCTGTTAAAAATTATGTTTGTCTGCAAATTAAGAATGGGACCAATCAGTTTTTAGCATGGCAGAAAAAGCATGATCTTATCACATAAAATCAATCTCTTATGCAAACACAACCTACAGTATTAGAAACCACCACAGAAACAATTTAACAACAGGAGAAAATTATAACCGTGTGGGAGAGGCTGAATGCATTTAAATATTAGGAACTGAAATAACACTAGATAAATAACGGCACTAGAATCAACTGGGCCGTAATTGCGACAGGGGGCAGGGCACATGGTGAGTTCCGAAGGGGTGAGCATGCGTGCCCTGGGCCAGCTCAGCGGCCGAGCCGTACCCAGCCTGATTGCTTGTGATGCACAAGCACAAGGGGTGGAGCATGCTCCCTATATATTAGGAAGCACGTGGTTGCTCCAGCCTTCTTCGATGCCTGGAGCAAGCTAAACCAGTGCTTGCTGTTTTGGGATCCTTAGGGCTTGAAGAGTGCTAGGGTAGCTTATTGGTAATGGAGGGCACTTCCCTCCCTTCCTCTTTCGTTGGTGGTGGCTTGGTCAGTATATGGTGCAAAAGAAATGCATTCAAACAGTGCGGTCTTTAGTGAGGGGGAAAACAGGGAGTGGCACCCCGGGCATTCAGTCGGGGGGGGGGGTATCCAGGCCCCAGACTGGGTGGTACATGGCAGGGCTGGGAATCAGGCCAACAGTGGACCCTTCCCCCATCGTCCGAAGGTCTGGGTCCCAAGAGTTGGGGGCTCAACAGCAAGATGGTGGGACCTCCGCCGCGGCTTCGGCTTCCTCATTGGGCATGGCTGTGGATTAAAGATGAATTGACATACAGTTAGTTATGTGGAATGTCTTTTCCTAGTAGTGTGTGAATTCCTGGTGAATGTCTACATCCAGAAACCAGAGACATTAATTTGTAAGGATTCTGAAGGAAAAAAAACCCAAGTATCAGTGATCTGCCCTTTTTGCATTTGTTATTAACTAATTCATGTGTTTGCACTAAGTGCCTTTCTGTTACTAAAATACTCTTCCCTATATAGTAATATAGCCCCATACCGCACACTGTCATACAAGGGGTCTGTTCCCTAAACTAGTTAATATGTCACTACTACTGGGATTGGCTGGAACTCTCCCTGCTGTGGCTATGGGGGTAGGTTGAAAGGAGGGGACAGTTATCTGGGGCTCCTCATTTTGAGCTGTATCAATAATACTGACCTTTGATTAAGCATATGATTTTGGCTAAGGCCTGCCTTTTCCCACCCCACCCAAAATGCTACATATTTTTGCTCCAGGCACTGGTAGTATCTGTATGCATTGTAAAACTATTACATTGGCAAATCCGTTCCATGGCAAATGGAAATTTAGAAACAACCATATTTTTGTCAAGGATAGTTTCATGGATTTATCAGTGAACAGAATTATACTGGTAATTTTTATTACCAAGTTATAGATAAGAGTAGGCAACTCCCAGCATCAGTAGCAAAGAACATTTTATTGTCGAAGGCTTTCACGGCCGGAATCACTGGGGTGTTGTATGGTTTCCAGGTTGTATGGCCGTGCTCTAGTAGCATTTTCTCCTGACGTTTCGCCTGCAGACACGAATCAAAGAACATGACACGAATCAAAGAACATGAAAAGCACTGCAGACTAATTCAGCCGGACAAAATCAGCAATAGCAGAATACGTGACAAACCAAGCTGGGCACAGAATATTATTTGAAAACACAGAAATTCTGGACCACTCTGACAACCACTATGTCAGACTACATACAGAAGTAATTGAAATCCACAAGCACATGGACAATTTCAACAGAAAGGAAGAAACAATGAAAATGAACAAAATTTGGCTACTAGTACTGAAAAACACTAGAATCAAGACATTTACCAATGAACAGACAAAGGATGTCTCCAGGCAGTAAGCAATCAAAGGGATCAAAAAGCCAGACAACTACAATGCAGATGCCCTCACTGATCATGCTATCTTCATGGTTACTCACATCTAAATGGGTGGATCCCACCCAACACATGCAAATCAAGCTTGCTTACATTGTTAATAGGCCAATGGTTCTTTCTCCCACCCTGGACATTCCATAGGTATATATACTCCACTTGCTTTACTACCATCAGATCTCCTGAAGATGCCAGCCACAGATGCAGACGAAATGTCAGGAGAAAATGCTACTTTATACACGGCCATATAGTTCCAGGGGTGGAGCGAGGGGGAATTGTGCCTGGGGGGCGCACTCTGTGCCCCTGCCACAGTGCCACCCGCCCCATCCTGGAATCCCCCGGAATGCCCTGGCCACGCCCCTGCTCCAGCGCACACTTGGGGCATCGTGCCCCCACCCACCCTATGGGCGCTATGCCACTGTACATCCCAGAAACCACACAACACCCCAAAGAACATTTTGCTCAGTACATAGGGACAGTTAGATGCCAGAAGCAGTGCTGTTGCAGGAAACATGGAAGAAGGCACTGGGCATGGCTTATGCCCATCACTGCATTTCATATTTTCTATAAGACCTTGTGGCACTATCAGCACAGTTGGGTCTTAGTCCCACTGTTAGCTTAGTCCCAGGGTAGGTTGCCAAGTACACCATTGTCCTTCTATACCTTTTTTTTGTCTGCCTGTATTCCAACATCTTTACAATTAGATATGTTATTGTTGCTATATTTCTTGGGAGGTATTGATATGTTGCCTCTCTGCGGCCTTGCTTGAGGCAGCTTACAATTTTTAAGAAAGGGTCCAAAATGTTGCCTAACTCTGGCCCAAGTCATTCTGTTCTTAAGACATTTCTAATGCCCAGCAACTGCCAGGCCAATCAGAGTTAGCTGTTGATTACGATTCTCAGATATCATCATTTAACAAAATTTGCTAAGTTACCACACTTCAATTCACAGCATCAGTTCAATAGGTAAAAACAATTTCTTCATACACCCACACCAAAGTTTGTGCTAGATTTGTCATAATAATTAAAATTAAGTAAAAGTAAAATGGGTTGGTTGGCCAGTCTCCCACCAAGTTTACATGAATATGTATTTGGATAAACACAAAATTTGTTTAAACCATTTTATGCAATTACACATGGATAGTTAGCAGTATGTACTTGGAACTGAAGGTAAACTTTAATTAACTTTAAATTGGTGTGTTCCAAAAGAATGGCTTTCAGTAATCTTAGGTCGATTCTGCAGGGGCCAAAAAAACCTGGGCCCCTTCCACACACGCAAAATAATGCGTTTTCAAACCACTTTCACAACTGTTTGCAAGTGGATTTTGCCATTCCGCACAGCTTCAAAGAGCACTGAAAGCAGTTTGAAAGTGCATTATTCTGCATGTGCGGAATGAGCCCTGGTGTAGGGTGGCATACAATCTATTGGGGGGGGGGACTTTGCACAGGCCCCACTCCCAAAATGAGCCTGCCCTGTTTTATTTCTCCCAACTCAGGTTTTTCAAAAATCGCTTAACCAGCAATCCTTTTGAAAAAATCCGGGTTGGAGCCACTCCCATGGGAACAACCTGACAGGAGGTGCTTTATTTCCCTCCTTTCCCACCACATTATCCACTGTCAGGGAGAATCCACCTGCTATTTCCCAGCTGTTGCAGGGAGGCCCTTTTTCCTTTCAAAAAAATCTTGTGGCTTGCATCTGCATAGCTACACAGTTGCAGCTGGTAGTATCGACAATTGGCATGGCTGAGAGGTTCATTTCTGCATGCCTGCGAAGCTACGCATATTTTGCCAAAAATTTAAAAATAGAGAAGTATCTCCATGCAAAGGTGCAAAAGAAACCCAGATTGCTTCCATGGCCTCCAATCACTGCCTGCACAAAACACATGTGAATGGGAAAACAAGGGAAGGGGTTCTTAATCACGACTGCAACCCACTGTACATTTGCTGTATGGAATTGACCGTAAGCAGTTCATAAAGTAAATTTCACCTAATTTTAGGGATAAAGCATAATTATTTTATGGAACTATTTCATGCACTTCTGCATGTTCATTATAAAACAAAGGTTGAAAGATTTATCAATAGCTAATCATGATGAATGAAAATGTTTTAAATATACTAAAAACCAAACAAGAAAACATGCAGAGGCTGGAATGGCACTGTGTGACACTGTGAGAAAATTTAAAAAGCAACAACAGATGAGATAAACTGTAAAAAGCCGTTGATGGGATCACCTCCCCTCTCAAAAAATTAGCAGATTTCACAAATCTACAGGAAATAACCCAACCATGGACCCACCACTTTTAACAAAGCCAAAGGAAACCATACTGCTGTTTATCTGCTATTACAAAAACACAGTTTAAGGCTGAAATAATTGAAGTCTCACAGACAATGAACCTGCATATAATTACAATACTTTGTTCTGTTGAGATCATCTTTTGCCAAGGATACCAATACACAGTAGATTTTGAAGACAGGATCAGCTAATGAAGTATTCTGATTATTAAACCTATGCATGAACCAGCCAAACTTGTTTTCAATGGGAAAATTAAGCACACTCAAACCTCTTATTTCAAATTCATGAGATTTTTAACCAAACTTCTCTTATTTCATTTCTACCCTGCCGTTTGCTGCAACTGGGACCCAAAAGCAGCTTATAACATGGTTCTTCTCTCTTCCATTTTACCTTCATGTCAACCCTATGCAATAGACTGAGAGTCCAAGGTCCCACAACAGGTTTCTCCAGCAAAGGCAGGACTCAAACCTGGGTCTCTCAGATCCTAGTCAGACACACTATATCAAACTGACTAGCTGTTTAATTGTGGCTGAACTGTGACCTTTTCTTAGGAATCTCAGCACTACAAAATGTATATTCTATGCTCAGAATAATTTCTTTTCAGTTCAATTTTACATGAACATTTTCAACATCCTGTTTTATTCTGAACTTCTTGTTTCGTTCTATTTGAAATATTTTGTAGAATATAGAGCTGGTTGTAGAGGAACTAAGGGATGATAACCATCAGTACACCTATTTTGGGAAAGGAAGAATTAGGAGAATGTTATTTATATATCACTGTCCAATCCCTGAGAACTTTCAAAGGTATTTCAAAAGCCATCCTAGAAATTGCAACAAATTCATGAAGTAGGTATCTGCATGTACTGGAAACTTCAACTGTACCATTGCCTCCACTGAGTAATGTTACAGAATGTGACATGAAATACCTCTTCAAGGAACTGAATGAGGAACTGAATCTTTACGTAGGGAGATGGCTTGGTTTTTAGACTAGTTCATATTTTATATGCAGAAGTCCCAGTATTCTGCCCCTTCCACTGAAAAATCTCCTGTAGTCCTTGTTGTGTCTGAAATCAGAGAGAACTTCTGCTACTCAGTCAGCTGATGATCTGACTTAATGTAACCTATAGCCCTTATCAGCAAAGGTGCCTGTGGATTTGTTTGCACAGGCAACTAACATCACGGCTCTAGACCAGTAAATATGTTCAACTGAGCAGCACAGATGTAACAAATCCCAGTTTCTTTAGGTAGGTACAAGAGAAGAACCATGCAGTTAGAACCTATGCACGTTAATAGAGAGAAAAATAACCTTGGCAATTCTCAAGATGCCAACATCAATTTACACTTGATATAGAGACTGAATTTTGAGGTGATGATCTGAGATGGAAACATCCCAGGTGTCTGGTTGCCAAGACACATAGCAAATTGATGCAAATTTGAGATACATATATATTTCATAGTTCTGGAATTGTAATATCTATCTACTGTTGGGTTAGTCAACCAATAACAAATTTATGCATTGATCAGTCATCTAATTGTTTAATTAATTAAACTGTTGCATTTAAAGATAGTTGCATATCATGAACATCTATAAAGAATGCTACAGTTACTCAAGTGTCAGATAACTTACAATTTAATAATCAATCAGCTGCCACTCTTTGTTAGAAAGAAATGGCATCTTTAGTGTTTTCCCCACCCCCATCATTCAGGGATGAGGAATACAGAGTGCTTATCAAAATGGTGTGCAAAATCCTCAATACAAGTAACGTATTGCTACTGAACACTGTTTGTTTCAGCTGCTTTTACCAAGGAGAAAAAGGCTTATTTGCTAAGCAGAAGAAAAGCTATCTTTATGGTTCTTGTCTATTAAATGTGGCACAGGGAGGAGAAAGTGGATAAATCCATGAGATATGCCCTTAAGTATCAGCCCTATCAATTAACTAAGGGACAAATTCTAATCTGTGATTAAAGCTCTAGGCTACAAAAATATTAGCATATCGAAGCAGATGGACTGGACTATTAATTAATTAATTCCATGAACTGAAAAAAAATGTTTGCATTAAGTACAAGAGTATTTTTTATTTTTATTTGTGTTTTCACACATACTACCAAAAAAGTGGAAAATCAACTGCATGTTTCAGAGATTTCACAGAACTTTGTATTTACTATATCATCTTTCAGAATAATTTTGATTTATTTGCACAGAGAGTGCTCTGGAGATATGCATAAAATATTTGCACCTTTTTCACTGTAAGTTTATTCTACTTATATACCATGATATTTTCCCGCTAAAGACAACATACGTATTCTACGTGAACAAAAGGAACATAACTACATACAGCATGTTCCAATTGTGACATTTACTCTCATAAATTGCTGACAATGTGTCTGTAGTTTGCCCTAGGTCAGTGGTATCATTCTACTACATCCTCTGTGCAAGCTACAACTATCTAAACTTCATCTCAGTTTCCAAGTAGTATTTTACCAGCTCCCAAGGGAAGATACCATGTCTGCATGTGTTTCTGGCATTTCACTTCCTGTAGTAAAGCTCTATAGCCAATGAACCACTTCCTAAGTATCTAGAATTCTATCTGATTCATGCTGTTTTCTTTCAAGATTTATTTTCACTTGAATTTCAAGCCCACTTTTTTGCCTTTACTAGTGCAGCTTAAGAAAATCACACTGACATTTCAATTAAGATGGAACATTAAACCATAGTATATTTTGGGTATGTTTAGTTTCTGAACCCAAGATTCAACTCACAGACAACCATTCAAATCCTAGCTTGCCTTGACAAATGCAAATATCATTTTCTTACCTCTGTTGCCTGGTAGGGCAACAGCAAAGAACAAGGCATGGTTAACCCAGGATGCTCACCTTCAGGTATGCAGAACCATAATTAGCACTTATTCTGGTTTATAAAATAAAACACGAGTTCAGTGGACTTTAAAGACCAACAGAATTTATTTCAGTATAAGTTTTCATGAGTCAGGACTCACTTTATCAGATGCACTGAAATGTACATTCATTAGATGGATGCTTTTATATTCACAAGAGAAAGCTAGAAGAGATATTACAAAAAGAAGGTTGGTTTACAGTAAGATCACATCAAAAGAGTACTCAGTTCACTCAGACTGGTTGAGCTGTTATTAGACAGGAAAAAAGCAGGATTAATATAAAATCTTATGGAAGATAAGGAGATGCAACAGGCCATTACAGAGTCACAGCAGAATTAACTGATCTCTGTAAATGGAGGGAGATGCCAAATGTTGGAACTTACATAGAGTGAGGAATCCCAGGTCACTGTTAAGCCCTACATGAGTGGGGAAAGGGGAAGTTAATAGTCTTCTTGAACCTCTTAATAAACCATCATCAGATCTTGGTTTGATATGCCTGACCTAACCACAGTGAGTGGAGTGGCCTGCATTCAGATAAATTAAACTTCATTCAGTTTAATTAAACTACAGTTTTGTATAATGTCTGAACTGAGCCCATGGACATATTTTTTTGCCCATGGTAGGTATATATTTTTTTTCTGGTATAATACTCTCCGTTGGATTTTTGCTCCTCTGGTTCCTTTCCTTACCACTTTGCCCTTTCATTTTTACACCTGCACTTTCCTTATTATCCCTTCTCAGAAAAGATTTGGTACCAGAGGCTATCATTGTTGCCAGAAAGCTTGGATGGTCAAAGTTTCAAAAACAATTAGATCCTGTCGAATTGCGGCGTCTTGACGTTCTCAGAGGCGTTCTAGGGGGCTACCAGGTGTTAGGGACTACATCTTGATCAACATTTCTTAAAATCGTAAACGTTCTTAAACTCCGGAATTTGCTACAATGATACCTGCGCGCTCCTTTCCGAACACCTCACTTCCCTTCTCCTGGAATACAATCTCATTCGCATAGATAGGGGGTTCCGCTAGTATGTATGTCTGTGTATGCGTAGGGTGGGGGTTCACCTCATGCTGAGGATCTCAACATACTTCCAGACCTCCTAACGAGATTGCAAATTCTACCATAAAGCAGAATGTGCAGTTTTACTACAAGGGGCAAGACCGCTTTGGGCGATCCGCTCTCTCCTCCCCGCAACCGATCGCTCTTTCTCGAAAGCTCACCTCTGATGTGGAAGGTGCTGCGGCCAGTGGTTCATGGCAGGAGAAGGGGAAGATCTGGTGCCTGAGCAGATGCGTGGAGTTGGAGCCTCTGCCTCGTCTCGCCGCCGGGCATGCTCCCGTGCCCTGGCTGCGCTGGAAGTTTGCGGGAGCTCGACTGCCAGCAGCAGCGGTAGCAGCAGATCAGCTTACTGGGCGCGCACTCGACGCTCTCCGGGCATCTGCTCCTCCGCCTCCTCCCACCCCTGGAAGCCGGATTGGCTCACAACGACAAGCAGGGACCGAGCCTAGATCGGAAGCTGTTTAGATTGGAAGGGAACCAGAAGACCGAACCGCGCTTCAATCGGTTCGGGCAGTCTGACGGCGACTGATGGGGCTGGGATGAATTGGGGCTGGTTAGCGACAGCGTTTTCTTATTCCGGTCTCTCCCGCCCCTCCCTCCAAATGGCGATGGTACTTCAGCTGCCGCAACATCGAGCCTGGCTTTTCAAGAAGAGGGTCGTGTATTTAGCCCGCCTCTACTGCAGGGGTTTTTGCACGTGCGGGGAGAAAAGAAGCGCGAGGACAAATGAAGATTCAGGGGTCGTTTCCGCGGGAAGGGGGACCAGATAAAAGTTGCTCGGAAAGAATCCGGAGAAGGGTCCATCTCTGATTTTGCCCGCAAAATGACATTTTAAGTTCTCACAAGGAAGTTGGGGACTCGTAGAATACTGATTATCAAAATATCAAAATTTAGGTTGCAATTTTATGCACGCAGGTTTTAGGCGTAACTTCCACTGACTCCACTCCAGATTTTCTTCTGAACAACATGCAGGATTGGACTGGAAATTGATAAGCTTCTGCACACTTTAGTTGGATGCACTGGCATGAACGGGTATTGGATCAGGTAGTAAGGGGTACTTCGGAGCTTTGGTAATATGAAATTTTAAGGAGCTGAAAGATTCTTTTGCAGCTAGAATATCTGCTATCCTGTGTCAAGGGATTTATATAAGGGACATTCATCAAATGACACAGATTTCATTGGGATGTTTGACCCAAAAATTTATATTCTGTGTCCTGTGGAAAGCTTTCACAGCCGGAAGCAACTGGCTGTTGTTAGTTTTCAGGGCTGTGTTACCATTGCCTGGTGATTTTAGTTCCTTTTGCACCTCAACTCCCTCCCACATGACAAAATAGACACCCAATTATACAAATCTCTTTACACTGTGCTATGGAAAGAAACACATTTTACTGTGCCATACCTCTGGAGGTACCACCCACAGGTGCAGGGAAAATGCTAGGAGCTAAAACCACACAGCCTGGAAAACCCACAACAGCCAAACATATGTTCTGTTGAACTCAATGGGATTAACTTCTCAATCAACATGCATGGAATTATGCTGTATATTTAGAAATTTTATTTCCTGATAGTGTATGCAAATTTTGTAATTTATTCTGTTTACATTCAAAGTGTTACTATTAGTTATCATATCCCCTAATTTTTCCATTGTGCACTAAGGGTTCTTTTTTCCATGTTGTTACACAGGAAGCACAGTCCTTTAATATGAAGGATATCTATTAAAATAAATTCCAGAAATTTTGGTAATGTTAAAGCAGATGAATCTCTGAATGCTAGTGATCACTATGCAAGAAGGGAGAAACCCCAAAGAAACCTAAGGTGAAGTCAGCCAAAGAGAATTTCTCTCATAAGGGTTTACAGCAAGTTCTTGTTTCAAGCAAGTTTGTAACATGAATGCAAAACCTATACTAAATAGAATGTTCACTTGCATTACAAATGACCAGGAGAAAGAGCAATTCATAGGCAAGTTCCATTTTATATGTGTGTAAAAAAATGCACAAAGACTGCTATTGTATTTGTGTGCCATTAGGCACACAAATTTATTTATCCTGATCTAGATGACCCAGACTAGTCTGGTCTCATCAAATCTTGGAAGCTATGGAAGGTTGGCTTCAGTTAGTATTTTGATGGGAGACCACCAAGGACTAATAGGGTCACTATGGAGAAGAAGGCAATGGCAAACCATTCTCATTATTTTCTAGCTTTGAAAACCCTATGTAGTACTCATAACTTGATGACACTTCACAAGTATACATATTTTATTAGTCTGCCTTTCTCACTGAGACTCAAAGATTATGTGATGTTAAACAATGGAATCACATAGTGTGAGAAATCTAATAAGCAAAGCAATGGGACTAGCATTACAGAAATTAGAAACTGTGCAAAAAAGAATCAAGGATGATACGTCAGCTGATACACCGAAAGGTAAGTACAAAAGTAGATTTTTATACACCGGGGGGGGGGGGGGAGGATTGCCACCAATCTCACTTCCACACAACTCCTCCACACAACTGCAAGGACATGTGAATCTTCTTTCCATTAAACCCCAAATTGTATCCACCCGAAGAAATTGTTAATGGCAACCATACCCTGAGGAATGTTTACTTAAGCATGAGATTTCATAGTATACATATTTTATTAGTCTGCCAGTTTTCTTCAGTTTTCTTCAATGCATCACCAGTTTTTTTCAATGCATCATCATCAAGCTTCCTTTTGAATGGCGCTGGTAGTGAGATCTTCCCTTGATGACTTCTTAGTTCAAGGCTGGTGGTTCCAGTGCATGTTTGTGCATCAATCAGAGCAACAACTCTTCATAACAGTTGCTGTACTATTGTTGGGAGGAAAGAAACCTATAAGCTTCTGCGCTATCAAGACCACAATCTAGAATTTCTTAATGGTTTAAGAAAAGAAAAGAAAACCCTGCTGCCTAATTCTTCTTGTGTGAATTTTGGTAGTGTTGATGATGAATGGAGAAGCACTTAGATGATGAATGGAGAAGTACTTAGCCCAGGCTCAGAAGCACTATATTATTATTTCATGTTTTACAGCCTGACTCAAATCAATTTCTGTTTTCCCTCTGTGCATTCTGATCCTATGCATGTTTACCAAAAAGTACATCTCACTACTGGGACTTATCTCTAATAAGAAGGTAGAGAATTGCAGTACTGTATTAAACTTTTTTTTTCATTCTTTCCACAAATTGTACGTGAATGAAAACAAAGTCTACATGTTATGTTTCCAGGACTGTGATTGTTCTACAAGAAGCTACAAGCCTTTCAAATAAGGGACAGCTGGGACCTTCCATTCATGCCAGAGACTTCCTAGAAAGAAGCCAAGCCAGGAAGGTTTCCTTCTCAGTTATGCAGGAAACTTCAGTGCTGCTGCTACTGTATTTTTGTTACCATCTGTCTTGTGGGCTGTTTGTCTTCCATGTTGATTTCCCCCCAATTATTCACTTCAGCTGTGCCTTCTGTACAAATAGGGGCTTTCCCATATTCCTTAGAATTAAGTGGTGATGTGGCCTAATTTTTTAAGCCGTATCCCTAATGAACCCAACAACAAAAAGAAATACAGACTCTTCCTGCTTTGGTAGAAGTATGCAAACATTCACATTTCATAAATCTTCAATGTAAAGCTGGCAAACATTTCAGTGTTTTTATACTTAATTCCTGGTATCAACAATACAAAAATGATCAGATGGTAATTAGAGACACTGAAGAAGGTGGGAGACCAATTGGGCCCTGCAACCTGATCTGCAGCCCCCATGAGTTGGCCTCTACAGATCCCAATTTCTTTTTTTAAAAAGTAATATTCTATCCCTACATATTGTGTAGGTTTTATAGTTTGAAAACATATGGATAATGGTTTCAGAAACTTTGTGGGGAAAGGTGCGGCTTGGTGGTAGAGCATCTGCTTTGGATGCCGAAGATTGTTGGTTCAAGTCCTAGCACATTGCCCACTGAAAAGGTGATATGAAAAACCCAAGAGCTGCCAGTAGACAATGCTGACCTTGATAGATCAAAGGTATAACTTAATGTAATGTAACTTTATGTCTTTTATATGTGCTTATGTTTTGGATTTCTAGCAGGAGGCAAAAGAAAGCTTCAGTGGTCTACAAACCTCCTTTCTCCCCATAAATAAATTAATTAATTATCCAGGTTGCCAAGTTTAGCCTTTCTTGGCAGAAAATTTGGAATTATTTGTTACAAAATTCAATAAAGTATATGGAATATAGAAGATAGCTTTCTGAATACCCATACTGATAATTAATGGCACTAGACCAGGGATTGGCAACCTTTACCACCCAAAGAGCCACTGGGACCCATTTTCCACAGCCCTGAAGATCTACCGAGTCGGAGAGGTGGCTCCATACGGAGCTGCCTCCGGTTTGGGCCCTCCGCTCACTTTTCCTTCCAGTACTGGGAGGCAGAGGCGCCGGGCAGAGGGGGGATGACAGTGTGGGGATGGCAAAGGGGGGTTGGTGGCTGCTCTGGAGGGACATGTCCATGCTACCCTCTGACCTCCAGGCCACGCGGAGCCACAGTATAAAGCTGAAAGAGCTGCATGCAGCTCCGGAGCCACGGGTTGCAGACCCCTGCACTAGACAATGTCAAACATGTCACACTAATATGTTGATGCTTGGTGTTTTGTCCCAACCAAGATGCTTATATAGTACATTTTTATTCTGCTAGTCTTCTGAGGAGTTCAGGGTGACATGCATACCCCATTTTTGTCTTTAACAATCCTGGAAAGGGTGTTAGGTTGAGGAAGTATGATTGGCCCAAGGTTACCCAGAAACATAACAATGTGGGGTTTTGAACCCACATCCCCAGAGCCTAGTCCACCAGTCTATTCCACACTGACTCTCTGAGAGCTTGCAGAGAATCTTCTGTCCCACTGAGAACCACTGTCTATTTCAGTAGAAAGAGAACAGTCTGAAAATGAAGATTTATCATCAGACATAAGCATTGAAAGTGCAGATCCTTTCTCCTGTCTCAAATTGTGGCACCACCCACCCACCTCCCATACAAAACTTGATATTTTGGTAAGACATTTGCTTGTACTGGTTCTTATGCAATGTGCTATACACAGTGTATTTACAACTTGTGCTAAACACAATACAGTAATCTTTGGCCTCACTTGTGTTACTTAAAAAGGAGCAAAGGCTCTTGGAGTTCAGGCAATATGTTGAAACAAGCTGTGACTGAAATACTGCAGACAAACTAAGCCCCAAGAGCGCATTGAAATAAATTGTTTGAGACAATACGATTCCTATGGTAAAGCCAGTGAAATAATATGAATTACTGCAAGGATAAATTTGCCTCAGTGTGTAGCAATAATCCTCAACTCCAAACAAGCTTTCAAGCTTCCTAAATCCCTGGCACTGATAGGGTAGGTTCTAATCCAGGAAATATTGTAGAAATCGATGATCTAACGTCATAGTACAGATTCTTTCCTCCCAAGCTTGCTTTGGTAAAGTCAAAGCCTAGAGGGCATGAATAAATACAGAGATAAAATAGGCAGGTACAAAAGATACTTGGTCTTAATTTAGGAAAGAATTACCTTCAATTAATTAAATGATGAAAATCAACAGGAATGAAGTTTTTAAAAACTTGGACTTTGATCAGAACAAAAGAATCCATCAAATGATACAAAGATATATTTAAAATTAATTGCCATGAACTTTCATTGCCTTGCAAAGCTATTATTTTGTGAGAATGTAGCTCAAAATAGTAACATATCATCAGACTGAAGCTTAGCTATAGCTGGTTTAAATGTTTCATTTTCACCTTCAATAATTCACAGTAATATTTGCAATGTGTTCTTTGCTCTTTTACTGGTTGCATAGGCTGATTTTAGAAACTTGCCATTGAAAACAGTTGGGCAATTCCAGCTAATTATATTCAAGATGAGGAGATCAAACAGCAAACACTTCAACACAAAGTAGAGGCACTGAATTTATAGCTAATTTGGCACACTATTTCTAGAATAACTCTTGGCTAGTAAGCTTTTGTAGGGAAACGACTATGGATCAAGATTTCTTTCCTAAGGCAAATCATGGTTACTTGGCTACTCATCCTCCCTAGTGTCTGTTTTGGCCACCATTGCAGCCATGCTGCAGCTGGGACTTCCAGCTTTTGCAGCAGTGGAGCTGGGGAGCTCTCAGATGCCCACATATCAGGCTCTCCGCTTGCGCATTTCCCTTTGGTCTAGCTACTGGCATGTGCAAGGAATTCTTTTATTTTTGATTTAGGCATTAATTTTAAAAAAATGTGTACATAATTAGAGCAGCTAGTTTTGGGGTCTGGTTTCCTAAATGCAAATTCTTTGAACCAGAGAATGAATTCTCACACTTTACACAATTGACTTTTACAAGTTAAACAAATTTTGGAACTAATTCACTGCCACTAGTTGACCTTATGATTGTCAGTTTAATAGAATATATAGGGGTATCAAATGACACAGAAGGGGTATCAAAGCACAGATGATGCATATGTGTGTGTAAAGGAAAAGATTACTATTTTGAACTAACTGTAATGGTAAATATAATTGACTGTCAAATGAATCACTGTCCTTAATTTGCATTATGTTCCTTATACTGAACAAGATCACTGGTCTTTTAAAGCCAGCATTGTCAATGCTGACTGGCAGTGGCTCCCCATGGTTTCAGATAGGGGTCTTTCGCATCAACTAGAACCTAACTGGAGTTGCCAGAGATTAAATGTAGGAGGTGTTTCACTACTGGACTGTCTTAGATAATACTTCCTATACTGGATTTTCCTTTCTTCTAATTTCATCTCAAGCAATAAAAAACATGCATAGAAGCTTTTATACAGAAGAAAAATGAAGAAAGCACAAAATGAATTGTACAGCCAGATCCTTGTAGACCAAAGAAGCAAAACACAATGGTCAAGATATAAAAAGTCACTGAACTCCTTCAGCACGTCCAAAGAGCAATCAGTCTTTTAACTCTTCCACAGCAAATCCACAAGTCACATTGCAAACTACTTTTAATACCAAGGTGACTTTCAAAAGCAGTATGGAGTATAGCATTGAAAAGTACTATTAAAAGCAATTTTTTTTAAAAAAAGTTGTCACTTTTATGCTTGAAGTAACTCTTTGGCTCCTGGACTACAAAGTCTGACAATGACAGTCACTAATTAGTTCTTAAAACTACTGTCAGCTTGTGGTTGACAACTTCTCAATCTTCTTTAATGACAGTTGCATAGCAGGAAGCATCACATGAGGGTGAATGTCAAGTCTAAGAAAGGCTCTTGAGGTTTTTTAAAAGTAACATTTACAGTGCATTGATATTTTTAGACAATTACGGTTAAATAAAAAGATCGCATGTGTTATGTTTCTCTTACTGACACTCTACAAAGTGTTTGCTTTTTCTGATGGAATTTCTACTTAAAATATTTTGTTGCAAATATGGACAACCTCATGGTAGCTATTATCATTTTTTAAGGAGAAAAAGAAGGAATGCTGAATTAGCTATTGCTTCAGTCGCCAGATAGTAATACTAGAAACCTTGTCCCCTACCAAGTTGACAATTTGAATAAACCACACCTAGAAAAATTTGTTGTTAATTTTTGCACAGTCTCTGTGTAATGCAAACACCTTCTCCAGCACTGAGTTTGATGCACATAGGGGCAAAAAATCCAAACTTCCCATGCACGTTTCAGGGGTCAGTGCTATCAGTCACAGACCAGGAAAGGGATTTGGGTGTCTTAGTTGATAGTTCCATGGGAATGTCAACTCAGTGCATGGCAGCTGTGGAAAAGGCAAACTCTATGCTGGGGATAATTAGGAAAGGAATTGATAATAAAACTGCAAAGATTGTTATGCCCTTATAGAAAGCAGTGGTGCGACCGCACTTGGAGTATTGTGTTCAGTTCTGGTTGCCACGTCTCAAAAAGGATATTGAAGAGATAGAAAAAGTGCAGAGAAGGGCAACGAGGATGATTGAGGGATTGGAGCACCTTCCTTATGAAGAGAGGCTGAAGCGTTTAGAACTCTTTAGTTTGGAGAGGAGACGTCTGAGGGGGGATATGATTGAAGTCTATAAAATTATGCATGGGGTAGAAAATGTTGGCAGAGAGAAATTTTTCTCTCTTTCTCACAATACTAGAACCAGGGGGCATGCTAATCAGATTTGCAGATGACACCACAATAGGAGATCTAGATATACTCCGGAGAACAGGGGCAGGCTTCAAAATGATTAGAGAGCTGGGCTAAAACAAACAAAATGAATTTCAGCAGAGATAAATGCAAGATACTATGCTTCGGCAGAAAAAAATGAAATGCACAGATATAGGATGGGTGACACCTGGCCTGACAACATTACATGTGATAGCGATCTGAACATAGGAACATAGTAACAAGCCAGCTGGATCAGACCAGAGTCTATCTAGTCCAGCTCTTTGCTACTCGCAGTGGTCCACCAGGTGCCTTTGGGATCTCACATGCAGGATGTGAAAGCAGTGGCCTTCTGCTGCTGCTGCTCCTGAGCACCTGGTCTGCTAAAGCATTTGCAATCTGAGATCAAGGAGGATCAAGATTGGTAGCCATAGGTTGACTTCTCCATAAAACTGTCCAAGCCCTTTTTAAAGCTATCCAGGTGGTGGCCATCACCACCTCCTGTGGCAGCATATTCCAAACACCAATCACACATTGCGTGAAAAAAATGTTTCCTTTTATTAGTCCTTATTCTTCCCCCAAACATTTTCAATGTATGCCAAGAAAGCCAATGCAATTTTGGGCTATATCAATAGGAGTATAGTGTCTAGATCGAGGCATGTAATTGTACCTCTCTATTATGCATTGGTTAGACCTCACCTGGAATATTGTGTACAGTTATGGTGTACAGTTAGGGGGAACCCAATTCAAGAAGGATATTTAAAGCTGGAATGGGTCCAGAAGAGGGCAACCAAAATGGTAAAAGGTCTGGAGTCCATGCCCTACAAGTAGACACTTTGGGAACTGGGTATGTTTTGTTTGGTGAAAAGGAGGTTAAGAGGTGACATGATAGCCATGTTTAGATATTTGAAGGGATGTCATGTTGGTGAGGGAGCAAGCTTGTTTTCTGCTGATCCAGAGACTAGGACCAGGAGTAACGGGTTCAAGGTGAAGGAAAAGAGATTCCTCCTAAACATTAGGAACATTAGCCTAACTTTTATCTTCCTCCCATCTTCAGGTATATTTATTATTTATTTACTTCCTTTTATACACCACCTTTATCCACAACAGGGACCAAAGCAGCTTATATTATTCTCCTCTCCACCTTTTTATCCACACAACTACTCTGTGAGTTAGGTTAGGCTGAAAGTAAGTGACTGGCCAGTGTGATGTACTGACTAAGAGTGGAAGACATTAATCTGGAGAACCAGATTTGATTTCTTTCCACATGAGCAGTGGACTCTAATCTGGTAAACCAGGTTTGTACACCATTCCTACACATGAAGCCTGCTGGGTGACCTTGGGCTAGTTACAGTTCTCTCAGAACTCTCTCAGTCTCACCAACCTCACAAGGTGTCTGTTGTGGGGAGAAGGGAAAGTGTTTGTAAACTTGCCAGGTGACCTTGGGCATGTCAAAGTCTGCTGAGAGCTCTCTTAGCCCAAACAGTTGGAAGTGAAGGACTGTGTGCTATCTCTTAACCTTAGACTTCAGACTTGAGTAGAGAGGCAGAGGGATAGAAGAATCAAGGAACTGGACATCCTTTCTCAACTGCTCTGATACTATCCCTTTGATGTGTAGACTGATGCTCTCAGGGATACTTCTTTCCTTCCTGTTTCTTTTCACGCTTCCCCTCTCATGCACACTTCTCCATTTTAAAACCATAAGGGCAGGTTGCAGGTTTTGTATCTCCCTCCATCATAGTTAGTTAGATGAGGAAACTATATTTACCCTATCAAGAAATAGAACTTCTACAATAACCATAGAATATTTGTTTGAATAGACAAAGGGTATGAGTTATTTTTCACATAAGGAGATTAGAAGAAGAGTTTTGGATTTATATCCCCACTTTTTCTCCTGTAGGAGACTCAAAGGGGTTTACAATCTCCTTTCCCTTTCCCTCTCACAACAAACACCCTGTGAGGTGGGTGAGGCTGAGAGAGCTCCGAAAAGCTGTGACTAGTCCAAGGTCACCCAGCTGCCATGTGTTGGAGTGCACAGGTTAATCTGAATTCCCCTGAATTCCCCAGATAAGCCTCCACAACTCAAGCGGCAGAGTGGGGAATCAAATCTGGTTCCTCCAGATTAGAATGCACCTGCTGTTAACCACTATGCCACTGCTGCTCTGCTGCACACACTAAATGCCTTGTGCACTCTGCTAAATTATCCAAGATAGACTCTAACTGATTCTTGAGGGGCCAATATTCTTGAATTCCAATACTGCCCACCTCTATGGCATTACATTCAGCTGATGCCTCTCCCATCCCCAAACCCAGCTCTCCTCAGACTCTACCACAAAACTGTTACCCAAAATGGTGGGGTCTACCCCTATTATAGTGGGAAATTAGTGATGGGCAGACCTAGCATAATGAGAAGATGCATCAGCTTGAAGTCTTAGTGCAAATGTCTACAGAGATTGGCTTTCACAAATAATCTGCAGGAGAAGGGAGTAAAAATTTAAAAATTTTATTAGAAAAAGTAAAATAATAAAAATTCAAACATACTAATGGTCCAAGCACACAGAGAATTCACACAGATCTAGGACTACAGATAGTGTTTAGAGAATAGGTTTGGAAAAGTGAGGGAATTGGGGGGAATAAAGGTGATTACCTGATCTAGAAGAGTATTGGTCCTATGATTGGCCTCGGTGCAGCAAAGATGGCACCCGGAGCAGACGTAGTGGTTTGGGTCTCTGACAACTAGAAAACTCTAGGACTTAGAACTTGTGGGGGCAGAGGAGGAACTTATTGCTACTTTCCACTACCCTCATATTACATCGCAATGTATCTTGGCACTCGCAGTGTATCTTGGCAGAATTAGAATGGCAATCAATCATCCCACTTGCACGGAGAGTGGTGTTGGTCGGTCCCTGCTCCAGTTGCAGTCGGCTCCAAACGGCGAACTGAGAAACCTGAGTGGTTTGGAGAGGGGACTGATGCAGGAGCCCCTGGACCTGCAGATTGGGATGGGGGTCGGTGGCAGCAATGCCTCAACAGCGTTTGATGGCGTTTGACTGTGGCCATGGCTGGGAGCCTGAGGTGAGGACGAAGGCTGGTGAGAGAAGAACCCAGAGGACATTGGTGAACATCCGAGAACCCCAAAGACGGTTAGAAAGCTCACCTGCCCAAAGAAACGTTTGAGTGTTTCCCACTCAAAACATACATGAGGGGAAGTGGGCATTTCCAATACGAACATGGTGGCGGCGGTGGCTCCCTGCAAGACTGAGAACACAGTGGCGGCCTTGGGCAGGAACATCGGCCTCACAAACTGCAACAGGTTGAGGGCCATTGCCCCAAGAAGTTAAGTGGGGGTTGGCATTGTTTGGGGCTTTGCTTTGGAGGCTGGTGGTGTTAATATTTTTGGTGTTTTCATTAAGCTTTGGCAGGATATTAACGCATTTTAGTTTAGTGTAGTTAGTGTAGTAGTTGACCTTCTGGATGTAATGGACATTGGGCTGCTATAAATGGGGTTGAAATGTATACACTAAACTGGCTCTGAGAGAGTAGATAGTTTCAATGACTTGGGGTAAAGCACTGCAGAAGAAATTCAGTGAGCAAGTGGCTTGGGGTGATATGAAAAGTTTGATTGGTTTTATTCTTGTGCACATGAAAGTAGAATGTTTATTGCAAAGCTGATTTTATTACCTTCACAACCTCTCTGTGCCTTTACTGATGAACAGTTTTTGGAGCACACTTCTACATTGAATGAACTTCTTATAAGAGGCTCAGAACTAAGCCGCGGTAATGATCCTGCTATATCCCACTAGACTTGTTTTTGTCTGACAAGCTAATTCCTGGACATTGAGAACAGCAGCTGTTATTGAATACAAAGATGCTAGAGACCATAAATGAAAGTTCTGAAAAAGGTCCTTTGGCAACCCAGTTAACCACCCTGATGCCTCAGTAACTGCTTCAGGAGGTTAAATATAACCTAGTGTGTTCACAGTAATTAGGACAGGACACACTGGCAACATATTGTGTTGAATTGGTGCCTTCACCTTGAATTGGCCTAGTTAACAGTCACCATGTTTGAACAAAATGGATTTCAGACTCTGAATCTGTGTAGTTTTCCATCAGAAATTATGACTTTTGATCCTAATTTAGGGGATTGCTCTAATGGCTTTTGGAAAATTTTGATCCTAATTTAAGGGAATGTTCTAATAGCTTTAGGAAAATTTATGGATTATGCTCAAGGAGTCCAGAAACTGGAATGCATATTTCAATATTAAGTTGGTCAACTGCATTAAAATACACAACTGTTGAAATGCCATGAGAATCTGGTTATGCAGGACAAGGTTCCACATATTAGTGTGAACAGAATTCCCTATCATTAGCATGCACAATCATGCTATACAAGAGTACACTTGCTGACCAAGCATAAATACTGACCAAGCATAAATACTGACAAACACAAACCTGACAAACACCTGCAACTCTGATGAACAAAATGAGGAGAAATTGCACCACCATATTGCTTTGAGTTACTGAGAAGATGCTATGGGTATGGGGCTTTTCAGTTTCCTGAATGCTGAAGTAAACAATCAGGGACAATCCTCCTCCCACTCAGTTTCATAAGGTATTTTACCCAACCAGAGAGCAGAGTTGCCTCAGCCAATCAGGTGGCTTCTTTGTTCCTAGGTCTCTTTCTGGTTGTAAACAAGAATGCCTCCTGACAGACTAAATTTCTCTTTGAAGACCACCTTCTTTGCATTTCCCACTTTGATTGAGACAGCTGTGGGCACTCCCTGATTTAGCCTATTGGTGCTAAACACCAAACATTAATTTCAAGTACTTTACCCATCAACTTGAACATCACTACTCATGCTGATCAATTCTCCCTTCTCTTTCCCTGGAAATGCAAGCTTCCCTTTTGTTTTTGGCAGTTAAGGGTTGCTCTGCATAACCCTGAGGGCCCCTCTCTCTTTGTAAGAAACCCCCTTGCCCAACACTCAGTGTTCAATAAATCTGGGCATCTCTCTGTCTGTAGATATTGTCCCCAATTGGTTGTTTCTTCTCCTGCCAGAGCTCGCACAGGTTGCTCAGCTCTGTTCATCGGGCCATTCCGCTCCAAGATCCGATGACTATAGCCTATATTCTCCAACTCCTCTGCTATTCCCAACCTATCCCCTCAACTCTTGAAACATCCTAGGACTGTGTGTGTTCTGCTGCTTTGATTATTGTGTGCTTGTATCTTTATTATTTTTCCCTTACTAAAATTGTAAAACTTTACCTCACTCTCCTGTGGATTTCTTTAAAAAGCAGCCTTCTGTATACACGGGCAACAAAGAGTATGAACTTTCTCAGCCCCCCACCCCCCTAAGCCAAAAGTCTGCTGTTGATAATTTCCCAACCTAAAAGGGATAGACTCCCATCATTTCAGGTAACATAGCAGTTTGTGCATGTATCCTGTACTAGGAATTGGTTTAGAATGCTGTAAACTCATGTTATGCTGCAAACTCATGTTTTATCTGTTCATACTTATGTATTCCAAAGTATATATTCCACATACATTTTTCGCATGTATTCAAATGTGGTGTGTCTTACTCAGTTTGAAGTTGGCAATTTGTTTTAGTTGCATATTATGCAGTAATACCTTTTAATAAAATACTTAATTGGTATTGGTAACACTTTGTAGTCTGTGACTTCCTATGGACTGAATTAACATTCTGTAGCACAACACCTATTGTGTGCACCTTCTTAAATTTGTTTTGTATCTGCTGCTGTTCCAGTGATCTGGATCACATGGGTCCCTTCCTGCAGTATTTTGCATCAATGAAAGGAAGTCTG
Source organism: Sphaerodactylus townsendi (assembly GCF_021028975.2). Lineage (NCBI taxonomy): Eukaryota > Metazoa > Chordata > Lepidosauria > Squamata > Sphaerodactylidae > Sphaerodactylus > Sphaerodactylus townsendi. Next base: position 64,280,940 of record NC_059430.1, on the reverse strand, counting down.
TGTCAGAAGGAAGCACAGTTATGTAATCTTGAAAATCAATGTGGGTCTTTCCCATGTGCTGCTTTTTCTATATGCCTGTTTAGTTGACATGCTTTTATTTTTAACTTGGCAGGGGCAGAGCAGCCAAAGAAAGTTACAGAAGTACAGAATAGGACATAGTTTGTGTCACTTATGCTAGACCAGGCAGCATTACATTTGCACAGATCTTAAACCACAGAGGTTTCTGGCTTAATCTATGTACCGTATATACTCGCGCATAAGCCGAGTTTTTCAGCCCATTTTCCGGGCTGAAAAATGCCCCCCTCGGCTTATACGCAAGTCACGGAGGCTGCCCAGCTGGATCTCCCCTCTTCCCCTCTTCCCCAGCCATCCCAGCAACCTCCGTGCAAGAGAGGAGCCCAAGCCATGCCTTGAGCCCTTGTGTGTGTGTGTGTGTGGGGGGGGGGGAGGGCAGTATCCAAATCCAATAAACTAAACTAACTCAGCTGCTGCATTTTCCACCCTCGGCTTTTATGCGAGTCAATAAGTTTCCCCAGGTTTTGGTGGTAAATTATAGGTGCCTCGGCTTATACATGGGTCACTTATAGACAAGTATATACGGTATATATAACCGATACAACCCACTGGCTTTTTCAGTGGTGGCCCTTCACCTGGGGCCTGCACTACTTTCTTCTAGATGCCAAGTCAGATATTTTAATTAAGGGCTGATCTTAAAAACATCACTTTGTTGCCTGTTTTTTAGCCTGAGTAATGTTTAAGATCCATTTTAAACTGCTCCATGTTTTCTATTGTATTGTTGAATGCTGAGTTTTTGTAACTTTTATATTCTCACATGTTCTCATATTCTCATATGTTTTATTTTATATTCTCATATGTTTTATTTTCTAGGCAGATTTTGGCAGGTTCTCTGGAATAGCAGCACATAATATTTTCAAATAAATAAACAATCCTATATTTATTATTTGTCTTATTAGTCATCTGTCATCTAATAAGCATATTAGTATAGTATATGCTTTACTTTAGGCTGTACTGAATCAGTTTTGATCCAGCTGGACAGACAGTTTGCCTTCCTTTTCTCTTTATCTGTATATTTTCAGCCACACCCACTTCATGCCTGCTTCATGGGTCAAATCCCTACTACCATCTTAGCCAGGTTTCAGAACACAAACTAACCAGGTTTGAGGGACGACCTCCCCATGGCTTGTGTGGCAGATTCCGTTTCTGGTGCTCGTTCTCCCCATTAAGTCGCGTTCCGGCAGGACCTGGTTGCAAGTGGCATAGACCCCATTAACACAGTTCAGAGCTGATCCGAGGGGAGGGATAAGGGTTGAAATCCTGACTTGTTTCCCGCCCTGGAGTGTGATGCAGAATTCGGGCAACCAATCAGCGCTGCGATGTGTGCGTAGCCTTTCCTTGGTTTCGTTTTCACTTTTGCAATCGGCCAGCAGAAGGGAACGCAAAAATTAAGTCAAACGTGTAACTTTGATGCACAGGTAAAGATTAACTGTTTGCATAGTTAAACAGTTAAACATTAAACTTTTACACGCTGGTTTTTTGATCACACCCCTACAATGTACGTTTCTGCAGTGGGAAAAGGTCCCGCCCCATCAAGGCACGCCAACAAATCAGGGGAGATCGACGAAGCGAGTTCGCCTGGTAGTGGGGATTGCTAAGAGTTCTGCAACCGGGTGTGTCTGCTGTGTGCTGGCTGCAGTGGGGAGGGAGAAACTCCAATGAAGAGGACACAGTTTCACAACAAACAGGTTTGGATCTGCGTGCAAATTTCAAGTGGGGATTCGACCATGAACTGCCTTTTACTTATGAGTAGAGATGCCAGCCTCTACATGAGATCTGGGGATCCCCTGGAACTAAACCTCATCTCCAGACGACAGAGATCACTGCACCTGGAGAAAATGGATGCTTTGGAAGGTGGACTCTATGGCATTGTACCACTGAGATCCTTGACTTCCCCAAGCAAGTCATATTTGGATCAGTGGTCATTTTCCCACTTACCGTCTGCTGCGCACTACTCTACCATAGTAGCGTGGGGTCCCCCGGCACTCCCCACTACAGGGGTGGCGACAACGCAGCCACCCTGATGCTGCCGCTCTCCTGCCCCCTCAGCGTGCGTCATTCCTGGCGCTCCTCAAAACAGCGCCTTTTGAGGACTGCACGGGGTCATAGGGAAGCCCGGGAGCGCACCAGAAATGACGCGCGCTGAGAGTAGCGCGCAGCAAAGGGTGGTCATGGTAAGTGGGGAAACGACCAGTAACTGCTAGTAATTTGGCTAAAAGCTCTTCAATTGCTCTGGAAGTAGCAAACTCCTCTTGTCCTTTTCCTGTCCTTTGGCTGGTTTCCAGAACAACAGGAGGAGTGGGGAGAGGTATATTGAAAGACAAAAAAGAAAGCTCTCTGAAACTTTCCTGTTTGAATAATAACTGTAATGCATTTTGCATTGCGTTGTTGCTAGGTTGCCACAGTCCTAATGTAGATTGTAGCAGCCTATAGAGAGAGGAGGGTGGAAGTGGGGCAGGAAGTTAGAGTGGACAATACAATTTCAGGTTAGGGACAGCACTGCTCTTCTGGCCAATCACAGGTGTTTTTGAAACCTAACTTAAAAAAATGTTTCTGTGCATGGTCAAAGAACATGAAAAGGAGGTCTGATTCCAGCAGACACTATTCTATTCAAGATTTAAGAGAGTTCAGTGCAAAGCTTGACTTTAGCTTCTGCTCTTCCCTCTGAGTTTCTGCCTGTGCTTTGACTCCTGCATCCCTTGGTTTACTGCCTGCCTGCATTGGCTTCTTGCTGTCTGGAGAAGAAGATGCCAAATGATTTGAAATGATTCATTTATTTTAAAATAATGTGGGGTTTTTTCTTGTGAAGTATACCTATTTCACATTTTAGTCTTTGTCGGTGGTGGGGGCTTCAGTGCGTAGTGAAGCCTAAAGGCCTTTCAATTGTCTTGAGTTTGTGTGTGGTTTGTGGAAAGTATGTCAGGTTGAGTCAGTATACTGTAGTGATTAGAATGCTGTGATAGGACTTGACAACCCAGATTTGAATTCACACTGTGTGGCTTTGAACGAGTTTATTTCTCCCTTTCTCTCTCTGCCTACCCTACATGGTTGTTATGAGGATAAAATGGAGGAAGGGAAAGAACCATGTGTGCTGGCCTGAACTCCAGAGAGTGTTCAAGGTTTTAAAAATCCCCTTAAAATTGTGATGATATAGTATCAGTATTTTCACTGACTGGTGTCTTCCATGCATTATGGGGGGATTGGGAATGGCATCATGATTGTCTGGTTGCAGAGCTGCCAGGAATGCAGTCTGAGTTTCTGTCAGTGGTGTTACACTGTGGTTTCTGTGGCTATTATTTGTTGTGCATGAAACTGAAGGCATGCTAATATGGTCATCAGCCTTGTTGGAACAGCTGCCTGTCTGCCAGAACCATAGGCTCATTCTCCCCCCATTTCTCCACAGTGAAATGTTTCCAATAACCTTAATATATAACACATAAGAATAACGAAAGGCATTCTCCTTTTCCTTCTGAATTAAGAATTATGCTGTGAGCAATATGTAAGTACTTGTAAAGATATTAATAAGGAACTAGATTGTTATACAACAGAAAACTCATCAGATATGAAGAACAGTCACAGATTTTAATATGAAATCCTTTTGCCCGCATATACATAATTTGATTTGGGTTTAGTGAAGAGCACTGAATTATCATACTAGATTGCTTTCTTTCAGAACAAAGTGTAATCCATGGATTTTCTAGTGACGTTATTTGTGCAATTAGAAAGCGTACGGTGGAAGTCAAGGTATTAAATTCCAGTAAATTTCAGCAGTTGGATACCTACTGGCACTAAATCCCAAAAGATTCAGTGACATATTTAAACTAATCCATGATTAAAAGGGTGATTAATTTGCTGGTATGAAACAACCCATTGCATTAAAAGTTCAGCAGGGTTTTTTTTGCTGTGTTATTTTTTTGTAAAAACGTACACTGTTTTCTCAGAACAGGCAAAGTAATTACTTAATATAGAAGTCAACATCAAGTTCATTCATAGTCATAAGGATAACTTTCAGGCAAGCTGAATTTAGCCCTACTCAGAGGTGGTTGCAGGGAAGGGGGGAGGAATTCCCTGCTTTGCTCTCATTACTACTGGAAAAGCAGTGGCTCAGTAGCAATGAATCTTCTGCATGGAAATTTCCTCTGTGCTTTCCATTCATGCTTGCCCACCTCAGGCAGCCTTATTGTTTTAAAAATATTTCTAGTAGGTATATGGCTAAAGTATTATGACATTTTATATCTATATATCTCCTACTGATCTTTTTTTAAAGCCACAAGCCTGCAGGAGGAGGGGTGGAAGGGCAGAAGGCAGGGGAAATGGGAAAGATCATGAAGAAGTTGATTTGCAAAGCTGCAGAGGCACAAAATGGGTAATTGAGAATAACGTGAGGAAGCCCTGGCCTGCATGGAGGGTGGGGGAGGCAGTGAGATTTAGATGCAGGATGTGAAGCAAGTGTTATGTGTAGAAGTAACCAGCATAATGTTTGCACTGTCATTTCCCAGATCCATGGAGACTTGTGAAACAGAGGTGGGGGCAGGATAGCTCTTTCTGCTGCCATTTCCCAAGTTTGTGAGGACCTGGGAAATGGTGGTAGGGAGAGCTTCAACTGAATGCTTGATTCCAGTCCATAATTCAGTTGAAGCTCTGCTCCCCCACTGTCACCCATGTTTCCAGCATGAACTTCAGCATTCTATTGAAGGTCTCCCCCTATTGTTATCCAAGTCTCAAGAATGGTCTCCAGTTCTCTCTCCCTGAATCCTGCCTGGATTTCCTCCTTCCCAGAGTTCTATGGTTTAGTTGCAACTTCTGTTCTGTCAAGTTTCCTTTCATTCAGTATTTTGTTTACTGGTAACGTGCCCACCAAATTATTAAGGTGCCACACCAAAATATTATCTTCAAGTACTTATAATAGATTTCACTTACTATTCAAAACTTTGTTTTCTCCGTAGTTATGAGAGTTCCGAAAAACCTTGGCTGTTTCTGCTGTTTTGCTGCAGTGATAACTTCTCTCTCCCCACAGCTGTTTCTTGTCACTTTGTTTGCTGCACCAGCTTTCAGGTGCTCCAGTCGTAGGTAAATTAAGGTCCAAGTAAGTATTTTTCAGTTAGCACTTCCATAAAGATCAGAAAGACTCTGTTTTCTTTGTTTTCTTCATCTCCAAGATGTAGTTCTTATGCTGAGTTGGTCATTATGGCGCTGTCTTACTCAGGAGGCACCTGCTGAACTTGTCTTCCCCTGTTGTTTGAGTTGGTGAGTTCACTTTCACCTGAGTGACTCCCACCAGTCTTGCACTGAGTTCCTCTTCTCCAAGGGGTGAAGTTTAGTCCCCTGAAAATCTGGGGGTTGTTGGGGTTAGGCAGCAGCTCTCCGGAGCTAACTCAAGAGAGCTGTGACAGTCACCATGATCATCTGGAAGTCCTCCTTTTTCCTAATGTCTTGAAGGGTAGAGACTTGCACCTCAAGCTGCTGGACCTGCTCTTCTAAGAGATCAACCAACTTACACTTGCTGCAGGTGTAGTTACACACATCCTCCGACAAAAAAAAACCATCCCACAGCTGCTATATTATTTATATTATATTATTTATATTTATATTATTTATTTTTTATTATATTAATTTTTGTTTATTGTTTATTAAAGTTTTAACTTTAAATATATGCTAATGGATTCTGAACTGGTGGAAACCAAGAAGAAAAATAGATCTTGGGGTTGTAGTGGAAAGCTTGATGAAAATGCCAGCAGCATGGCAATGGTGAAAAAGGCAAATTCCATATGAAGAATTATTAGATAGGGATTGAAAATAAAATGGCCAATATTGCAATGGGTTTATATCGACTTATAGTAGAGCCTCATCTTGAACGCTATGTCTAGTTCTGGATGTTATTTTTTAAATCAGATGCTGCAGTGCTGGAAAAAGTAGAGAAGACAACCAGAATAGAGCAACTTTCCTATAAGGAATAGCTAAGGACTACCCCCCACCCCCATGGTCATCTTGACACATGGGTCTGCTGGGAAGTTGCCTGGGGGCCCCAAATGCATAGGGGCCACATGCTAATCTATGTTGTAGTAGTGCACTGCTGACCCAGCAGCACCGTGGTAGAACGTTGGGACGCCAACGGACCTACGGCCTTCTGGTCGCACCGCACCCTTACTCCTCATCCCCCTATGAGTCACGGGTCATGAACTGTCTGGCTCAGTCACCGGGCGCAGGGACAATGGTCTTGCCCCCAGGTGAGGATTAGGCTCAGACGCTTACGCTCCTCTCCGCACGTAGCCAGGTGAGATCATGCATCACATGATGATCTCCCGACCTCCCGCCTCCCGCTCTCCTGGAACTCCCCCCGGTCCTCCCTCCTACACGCCCCCGATAGAATAACAATAAAAGGTGCCAGGAACCAGCACGCGGGAGACTCGCTAGGAACACGGACCTCCGGGCTCCCGCTGCTGGCGATCTCCACCAGATGTTATCTCCGCGTCTCGTCTCGTTCTTACGCTGACCACGTGGGTCGACTACAAGCTGGTGCCGAAACCCGGGAATCCTCGAACCTCCACCCTGCTCACCGTCGCCTGGGAAAGGGCAGCGATACCGAAGTCCGCTGGATCGGCGCATCCAGGGACCACCGTTTCGGTATCGCCTCGTCCTCTGGATCGGGCGATCCAGAGACACGCCAGTCCTAGGACACTCTCTCGTCCGGACGGAACACCGGTGAGTATTGGAGCTTGCAAAAGCAGGGCTTATGACAAGCACGTTGACGAACTGGAAGCGTTAGCGAAATGCGGGAAGGTCCCCGTAAAGAGGAGGGAGCGGCGCAAAGTGGTTGAGGAGATTGAAGCTCAGTGTCGATGGTACCCAGAGGGGGGACATGGAATCTTAAGGACTGGGAAAACATCGGGCGCACTCTTCGCACAGAGCCTCGCAGCGCCCGATGTCACTGCTAGTGACGTGGAGAGAGTGTTATGTCGCCATCAGCGTGCAGACGTATGGCTCCCTTGCTGTAGGCCGCCCTCCTTTCGATCTTTCACCTTCAATTTCAACCCCGGAATTTTCTCTATCCACTAAATTGGACGCCTGTCCTCCTTCTGCCCCTTGCTCCTCCGCCCATTTCAAACTCTCCCGCTGCTCAGCGCCTCCTGTTCGCCTTCATTTTCTGAAGCCACTGCACCTCCGCCAGCGCCATCGTAATGGCGCTGGTTTCAAAACTCGCGAGAACGTATTAGCCACGATCTGCAGAAGAAAGAAACCCTGACGGAAGACGATGCCGATATTCTTGCATTGTGCCCCCGGCCCATTTCACAGATACCGAGGGGGAGGGTGGCGTCATTCGGCGGGTTGTCGAGTACCGCCCTGCTATAACATCCTCACTGAGCTCCGCGAAAGCGATGCGGGACGTGAGGAGTCACTAGCCCCTACGCGGAGAGGCATGCTGGAGGCTATCGCGAGGAACCACCTAATGGTTCCGGACGACTGGAAGACCACCTTCGCATGCTCCTGAGCCCTGCACAATTTGTGATCTGGGAAAGCGAATTCCGCCAGCAGTGCTTCAACAGGGCAGCCACCTCTGGCGGCCTACACCGGCCACAAGCAGCTTTACGGCTTCGATGCCTTCACCAACCCCAGCGATCAGATTGTCCTGCTCTGTGGCCACCCTTCACGGTCGCCTCTGAATGCGCCTACAAGGCGTTTTTGAAAGTCCCCAATACCGGACAGCCAACCCAAAGTTTTTCTAGCACCCGGCAGAAGCCTCAAGAGCCCTATGCTGAGTTTGTGAACAGGCTCCAGGAGGCCCTCAAGAGGCAGGTTGACAACGAGGAGGCCCAGGGCGAACTCCTTAAGCGCCTTGCCAAGGAGAACGCCTCCGCTGAGTGCCGCAAAGCGATCACAGGCCTAGGAAGGAACCCCGAGCTGGCCGACATGCTCAAAGCTTGCCAGGATATCGGGTCTTTCGCCCATCAAGCCAGCCTTCTAGCCGCCGCCCTCTCCGCTGCCATGAGACAGCCCCCGAGACGAGTGTCTCAATTGCGGCAAGCTAGGACATTTCCGGAGGAATTGTAGGCTGCCCGGGGGGGGGCCTACAACCCTGATGGGAGGAGGGTCTCTCCCCAGAGGGCGAAGACCCCCAGGAAAGCCCAGGGCCGGGCGCTCCCAATGCCCGCTGGGGAGGCCCGCGCCCGGGCATCTCCCCAGCCCGGAACCAAGATCCGCACCTCAAACCCTTCCCCGGAGCTCCCCCATGAGATCTTCGGCTGCTCCAGCTCAGTATAGTGATCCCATCCCCACGGAGACCATTAGGCTGGTCTTGCCAAAAGCTTCCGCCGCTGAACAGGGGTTGTTCATCATCCCAGGGGTCATCGACTCCATGCACCAGGGAGCCATCCACATCCAAGTATGGACAAACATCCCGCAGAAACTGCCAAGTTCACCTGAACACCCTGCCTCTATGCTCTCACTTGAGTCTAATCTAAGTTCAGCTAATCTAAATCTCGTTGCTCGCTCCCCCTCTACGCCTATACTTCCTGCTCTGCTAGCCCCTTCTATTTCCAAAGTCACCATGCCTCCGCCTGTGCCACAGAGTGGCACGCATTTCAAAATCTCTGCAGAGTCCACAATCACTGAACTACAAGCAGCTGTGAGGATCAAATCAGATCTCGTAGCCTCTGAGCCTGTGCAAAGCCCTAAGCTCAAAGCTCCCAGTGGCAGCAAAATCGTCAATACCTCAGAGAGAGCAAGATCTCAAATCAGAGTTGCAATCCTCCTCATTACTTTATGCGCGCTCTGTATGCCTATATATGCTCTGTATGTCTTACCCCCTTTCAAGAGACCCCTAAAATTTTCCCTTCATCAGAGGGATTTGTCCATTGCTTCTAAGCTATGCTCTTATGCTTCAATTAAAGTCTCTCTCCTTTTGATTATGTGTGCCAATGCCTTGAAAGGCTTCACCCATTACAGCACCAACCTTAAACAGGACGCAGCTCGTGCATGCTCCCTAGGAGGCCGATGGGACCTGCTTCAGGCCGCCTCCATCTTAGTTTAAACCCTCAAAACTCTTCTTCAAACCTCTCCTTGAGAACCTCTTCCTTCACCCATCTGAGCCTACACTGCCACATTGGCGTGACGCAAGTTACATATAAAGCCATCACAGATCATTGATCCCAATTGTGACTTCCGAAATTCACTTCTAATTTCCGTAAGGAAACTGTTTCCCTCTCCCCTTCTCTTCTCCTTCTGCTTTTCGACCAGTAAAGGCGGGAGGGCCAATTGGCTGACTGGCCCTCCCTGGATTAAAATCTGGGCCCGTCCTGATACCGCAGCACTGCCAGGACAGGCCCCAGCTTAAAAAGGAGGCTGCCGCACCAAATTCACCCACAAACCAGTCTGGGCGCCTCCAGTGGTGATGGCATTATAGCACCATCATCACTTCTAAGACGCTTGGCCGAGTGGTTTCGGCGGGCGGCCTCTCCCAAAGATAATTCGATCACAAATTTCGCGCCACTCCAGCCTTCCTGCATTAGCCACCAAGGTCACGGTAAGTGCAACTCCCTTGCAAAGAAACCCCCCCCTTTTTTCTTTTGTCTGTCCGAGGAATCTGCCTCTAATCGCCTGATTGCTTCATTCCCCGGATGCACCCATCCCCCCAAAAGGCGCTTCCAAAGCCCTTTTTTGTGTTGCTGATTAAGCATGCATACCCACAATCCCCCCAGGGCCCGCTTCTGTCCTTCCCCTCGAGGCTCGGACCTCGCCTTGACGCACCCTGATGACGCTCCGAAGCCAATTCCCACCAGAGTCGCCTACCTCCTGCCCTCCCTGTCAAACAATTAAAGAAAGAGGAGTAGGCGGCCCCCAGTAGGATTGCATTAAAAGCAACCTTCACGCAGGCTGCAAAACAAGCCTTCTTATATTAAACTCTAAAATCCAACTCAAACAAAAACTCGATCTTGATCTCCGCCACCCGCTCTAGAACCGAAAGCCTGGCGGGACCTCGCCCTCCTATAATCCTGGGGAAGGGGTGTGTTTCAGTCCCTATTCCTACAGGCTCCTGTGGATTCCGACTCGCCATGACGGGCCAGCCCATGGAATGGCGCCAGGAGGAAACTAACCCCATCCCAGAGATGGAACACATCGCTCTGAAGGATCCGCCTAAAGCGGCCTCAACGGAACGCCAACGCCGACGCCCAGACGGTCCAAAGACCCGGATGACCTGGGAAACGCCAAAGCAACCGCCAGCCAAGCTCAAGAGCTGCTGCGCCAGCAAGGCCACCCCGAGACACCTCGAGAACCTCTGTGCCGCTTCTCTTTGCGATCATCACCACCAACTCGGCGGCCACCATCCTTTGCCTGCTCTGTTGCCTCCTGCCGATGGCGATCGGCCACCCCTGACGAAGCCACCAGACCAACATCTGGGAGCAGTTTGCTGCCGCTGCCAACGTCTTCATCTTTCTGCCTGGGCCAGTACCTAGGAGTCGGGAGCCTGCTAAGCTCCTGCCTGCTCCCCGCCTGCAAAGCGCCCGGGAGACTTCCTAGCGAGTCTGGGCTAAGCCCCTTCATGAATGCCTTCATCCATCAGGTACTCTATGAGCGCCGACTGGGGACCCGTCGCCCAAACCCTCGCTGGCGCTCTCTCCCTTGTCACCAAGACTGTCGCTAACCACGAATCCAACACCTGCGCCCGCATCACCGGCGCGAGCCAAACGGGAACCGACCCGGCCCATTCATCGGCTCGCTAATTGGAACTGCACACACATGGAGGACACATTCCCCTGCGTGTTCGGAAACATCCTGCTCCCCAGGGGCTGGTTCTGGACCTCGCGCGGGAGAGAACGTTTAATTACATTCCCCGCCCGACTCTCTGCCGGAACTCTTTGTTGCCTCAGCCAGCCTCACCATCATCCTACCCCAGGCTCCACCCCGGGAGCCCGACGCCGCCGCCGCCGCTCCGCTCTGCCTTTCGACCCCTCCTGTCGGAGCGACGCGGTCGCCCTCTCCAGCGGAGTTCGTCTCCCTCGCAACTTCCCTAGTGGGAGTCCCCGGACTCGCTTCTTACAATGCTAAGACTATTGGCCGGCTGGCCTGTGCCCTTGCGGTCCATCAACTCTACCTCCATTGCTCTGGATGCTCTGGCCTCCGAGCAGCAGGAACTTCGCAGCGACCCTAGACAATCGTGCCGCTATTGATTACTTATTGCTATTACATCACCAAGGTTGTGAGAATGTACATAATATGTGTTGTTTTAATCTTTCTGATAATTCCCAATTGATTCATATGAAAGTACGTGAGCTGCAAGAAGTTGTATCTAATCTGAAATATGATGTTTTGCCCCATTGGTGGTCAGCCCTCTGGAGCTGGCTGTCGGGAGGATGGTTGAGTGCTATTGTGCAGCTCTGCATTGGTTTAATTGTGTGCCTCGTTATCGGATCTTGTTTCGTTCAATGTGTGTCTAATATTGCCTGTAACGTGTGTAAGAAGCCCCTCGAATTTCCCTTACCCCGCAACCAAGTTCTAATGTTACACAAGCAGCTCGGTCAGCTTGGCCAGACGGCGGAGGAGACAAGCGTCCCTTTAAATCACCCCTTAGCATTTCGGTCCCCCTTCTAAAATGTAAAAAAGGAGGAGATGTAGTAGTGCACTGCTGACCCAGCAGCACCGTGGTAGAACGTTGGGACGCCAACGGACCCCACGTGTGCCTTCTGGTCGCGACTGCACTCCCCACTCCTCATCCCCTAAGTGAGTCACGGGTCATGAACTGTCTGGCTCAGTCATCGGGCTAGGGACAATGGTCTTGCCCCCAGGTGAGGATTAGGCTCAGACGCTTACGCTCCTCTCCGCACGTAGCCAGGTGAGATCATGCATCACATGATGATCTCCCGACCTCCCGCCTCCCGCTCTCCCGGAACTCCCCCCGGTCCTCCCTCCTACACGCCCCCGATAGAATAACAATAAAAGGTGCCAGGAACCAGCACGCGGGAGACTCGCTAGAAACACGGACCTCCGGGCTCCCGCTGCTGGCGATCTCCACCAGATGTTATCTCCGCGTCTCGTCTCGTTCTTACGCTGACCACGTGGGTCGACTACACTATGTATGTTGTAATTTGTTGTCAATAAATAAATAAATACTATACTAAACCATAAACACTTGTTACAGGAAAATGCACGGTAATTTCATACTATGCCATTCCCATCTCATGGTTTACCAATTGAGTATCACTTATATGTTGGAGTTTTTGTGTTTTTCAAGGCTCATGTTTGGTTTGGTTTTGATTTGATTTGATATTTAATTTGTATACCGCTCTCCCCCGAAGGGCTCAGGGTGGTGCACATCATAATACATCAACAATACATGGTAATACAACAAAAGTAAGCAATAATAATATCAATTGCACAGGCCCCACATGAGACAACAATTCAATAAAGACTTATTCATTATACATCAGGTTAACAAACCAATGACAGTTAATAGTTAATAATGAGCATTGACATAATATTTAATACAGCAACAGCATAATAATAACATAGGACAAGCAGAATACCATAATAGTCCAAATATTCCAAACATAACAATAATACAACAGCAATATTGAGATAATGTCCTAACAATATTAACACAGTAACCTAAATTCACAGTAACAACATTCCCTAAAAATAAAGCAAATCAACCAAAACTAACAAGCTCATCTCTAACCTGACATAATATACACAAATAGATGGCGACTTCCCAATAATATCATACTCCAACAGCCCAACTACACAATCCTACCTACACTACCAAAAGGACCTAATTTAGTACATGCCTAGTAATTAATCTACCAAGATTAATCAATCTACCAGAACCTAGATCTCATTATCACCACAAAAAATTCATGACTAACTCTACTGACACCCCACAAAACTAATAACCCCAAAGTCGGCTACCTCTATACTATTAACTATCTACTTGAAGTAGTTGAAGTAATGTCCAATGTCCACACGTACACGAGGTGAGCTTCCAGCATTTCATTCCGGCTGCTGCCATATTCTTAATGGGCGTAGTCCATTCCTCAATAGAGGGCAATCAGGTGTTCTATGGGTGGGAGTCTCTCGAATGGTTATTCTGGAGTTCCTGCCACAACCCCCTCTCCCTACCATGCCCCAAACTCCATCAGAAGAAGCTGCCTTGTTGCAGGGGGGGTCCCTGCCACTGACACCCCCCCTCTGTCCAAGCTTCTTCCAGGATGGTGCAGGTGTTGTGGTCATCTGATATAAATTCTAAAAAGTTGGATCTGATACAAATTCTTGAGAAGGCTCTACAACATGTAGCTCCAGGTGTTCGATTGATAAGAGGAGCCATGTGGTGATCAATGTTATATTTTTCAAATGTTTGTGTTAATTAAACTTTGCCGTACAGCATGTTTTTAATGTTTAAACATTGATTTTGTTGAAAGTACCAATAAATATATGTTTAATTTTATTGACAATTTACATTTTTATTCCTGTAAGTGGTTGTGTACTGCTTTGCACAGGGGGCTATCATGCTGTTAAGATGGTCCTGGTCCAGCCCAGTTTAGAGATGACTGAGATTTATGAAATAGCACAGAGATAATGTCTCCTTCTTCCATAACACTTGAACTTAGGGGCACCCAATGAAACTGAGTGCAACAGATTCCAGCCAGGCAAAAGGAGGTATTTTTTCACTTAATGAGCAGCTCAGTTGTAGCATTCAGTGCCTGTAGATGTAGTGATGTCAAGTAGCATAGACAGCTTTAAAAGGGTATTAGATGATTTCTTGGAGGATACATCCATCAATAGCTAGCAAGGAACCTCTTGTGTTCACTAGGAATTTAGCACACAAATCAACACTTTAACTTCAGCTAAAACGACTTACAATACAGAGAATATTATATGCACATCTTGCTTCAGAAACACCAGTTTAATAAAATTGCACAGCATTTCGAATATTTAAAACATTTGATTATCAAAGTTATTCCTTGTAAGGCAAGTCAGTGTTCAATAATAAGGTCAAAGGATTAGACATAAATATTTTGAATGATATGAATATAAATAAATGAATAACCACACTGCAGGTAGAGGGCTGAGATGGCAAGATAATGTCATGCCTTCCATTATTTATCAAGTTCATGCTATGGTGAGATTGGAGCCTGGAATTTCCTAAGTTGTCACACTACTGCAGAAGTCAGATATTTTGGATTCTAGTGTAAAGAGATTTAATTAAATTCAAGTAGATTGGTAGATTGCACTGCCTTAATGAAAGCAAAGTAAGATTGCACAGGTAACAATATATATATTGAAAGAATATAAGAATATATATAATGAAAGCAAAGTAAGATTTGTGTGTGTGTGTGTATATATATATATACTTTCTTTGCTTTCGTTAAATGAAAGATTCGGTGTAATTGATAGCCCAGCAATATGATTTACACGCCTTTCTTTATTTCACAGAGTAAACATCTGTTGCACTGAAAGGCCCTATAGAGGCAGCTGACAGTGTGCATGATGATAAGCCCCTCTATCTCATTTTGTGCCTTTTCATAAATATCAGATTTCATGCTCTTCAGCAGGCTCATTGTCTAATGTTGCTATAAATATCTTCATCTTTCAGCATCTCTAATTAAAAAGTTGCTCCACAGGGCAATATCTCAAGTGATACCAAATCCAAATAATATAAAACCTAAAAAAAACAAAATCAGATATCCAGAGAAATATATGTAGAAGAGAGATTTGGTTGAAGGTTTACAGAAAAACTAACATATTAGAAAAAATAGGTTACTAATTCATATTCTAATATAAGTAGAAACCAGATTTCACCTCAGGGATTCTAAACTAAACTCATTTGAACAAGTTGTAGGAAGGCTACTGAACTGGATTTGAACCCTCTCGTCTAAAGCTGTTCTAAATGAAGGCCTGACGACAAGATACTCAGTCCTCACAGGTAGGGTCCCAATCCACCAAAAGCACCTTTAGCCATATGGCACACTTGCAAGTTTCCTTCTGGGAACTCAATTACTACGGATGTGGAAACTACTTTGGATCATTTATTTATTTACATCTATACATCTAATTCCCAACTAAGCCCTCTGTCTATGGATACCTGAAAAGGGGGCACACTTACCCAAAACAGACTTTTCTTCAAACTTGGGCTAATCGCCAAGTTTGCTGAAAAATCTGACAACTAGAGAAAATAAAATACAGGGACGGGTGCTAAATTCCCCCTAAAATAAAACTGTAGTGTAGCAGTTAAAGCTTAAGGGTAGGTTTGAATTCTGATCTTTCTGTGAAAGCTCACTTGGTGATTTTGGATCAGTGACATACTTTTGGTCTAACCCAGTGGTTCTCAACCTTCCTAATGCTGCGACCCTTTAATACAGTTCCTCATGTTGTGGTGACCCCCAACCCTAACATTTATTCATTTTACAGATGGAGAACACTGATGCAGAGAGTCTTAGGCGACCCCTGTGAAAGGGTCGTTCGACCCCCAAAGGGATCCCAACCCCCAGGTTGAGAACCATTGGGCTAGTCTATCTCATAGAGTTCTTGAACAGATGTGAAAGAGGAACAAAGAATAATGTGAGATGCTGTGACCCCTGCCATGGAGAAAAGTGGAGTATAAATGAAGTGAACAAATAATAAGTATAGCTGAAGATGGGAGGCAGATAAAAGGTAGTTTAGTGCATAGCTGAAAAGGAGAAAATGAGGCAGGGACAGGGGAGAGGGTAAAGGGATTGCCAAGAAGAGGGCAAAAGGAAATCGTGTGGGGAGAGCAAAGTGAGATGCCCCAAAAGTCCTTGCTAGTTTCCTACTATGGAAGTAGGCCTGGCTCAGCATCTGGCACTGCACAATTAGAGCATGATTTTCCTAGGCAGAAGCTTCTAAGGCAGCAGGAAGCTGATGATAAAGGGGGAGATAAAAGTAGATTGCCTATTGGGTGGGAAGGAGAGAAGGAAGCAGGAAGAGTGGCTTTGGGTGCTTTTAGGGAGGGAAAAAAGAAATTGTGGGGCATGAGGAAATGAGATAATTGAGGGCTCCCGCTTATGGATTACTATTGGTGTGCCAGTACATTACCATAAGTGATGTGTAGATTTTAGCCATGATAATTTAGGTTTATATTAAACTCATTTTTCAGTAAATGCTTTATCAATTGATTAAAAATCTTAAGAAATCCAATGTCTCTTTTGTTGAATGAACCTCTTGAAACTTAATATTCCTGTTCCTTAAAAAACCCTATGACATTAACAGTAGCTAAGGACACCACTGAAAAAAACACTTTAGAATGGAAGGATGCATAAAACTTGCTCATCTTTTTCCACCTACCGCAAATATTTAAACTTTACAATGTTCTTATCCTATAACATACTCCTGGATTATGAAATACTCTTTAATTACAAAGAAGCCTTTTGAAATCTGAAGCTTCATTAGACTTGTTTAAATTTGGTGGGTAGTGTAATTTCAAAATTAATAACATATTACGCCCAAAACAATAATGATAAGGTTTTAACAAAAATTACATTATGCTTTCAAGCAAGAAGACTGAAAAGTAATATTGGAATGCATTATATAGCTGAGCAGGCTTTCAAAAGGTGTTTTGATCCAAGATTGCCTGACTTGCAAGATATAGTTTATTATTATAGATATGTGGCTGAATATATGAGGGCAATTCTACCCAGTTCTATCTGTAATAGATTCACCATATTATGTACCTCTGTAATACATTCACCATTTTATGTAGTTAATCAGGAAGCTGCTATCATCATGGTAATCTAACATCAGAGACCAATATCTACTATCAGTCACTACAGGCAACTATAAACACTGGTAGCCATTGGCTCTTTCCATGCAAATCTTTTAAAACATTTTGAGGCAGGAAATAAAGCATTTTATCCATGGAGATCTGTATAGGTTTTTTTACCCCAAATGTTTTATTTGAGGTCTCAAAATGTTTTAAATAAATTCCGTTTTAAAATAATTCTCTAGTGAAAATGTTTTGAAAATGTCTTCAGTTCCTGTGCAATCTATTGACTACATTTCCCACTCTTCTCTGCTTCCCTGAATTTCTTCCGTGGTGCCATTTTCTGAGTTCACTCCATTCCTCCTCACCTTTTTATTTGAAGTAAGTTTGTTGTTTGTTTGTTTTATTTTAGAAGGACCAATCTTAAAAGCATTGAGTATCCAAGGAACAGAGAATTGCAGCACAAGGTTTTGAAGCAATGAAGCATAAATTCAACTCTGAACTCAAAAAAAGAGAGGGGAAAATCATGTAATGGCAGCCATTAATTGTTTTGAGGGAGTGAGTGTGACCATACATCGTTGTAAAGGGGGAGATTGAAAATGCTTTAAAAACATTTTAGGTGATTTGGGCAGAAAAGGTTATTGCTTAGGTAGAAGTGATATGTCTATCACTTGTCAAGTATCTCATCCACATAAAGACTACCTAAACTTACAAGGCATACAATTAAAAAAACACACACAAAGCAATGGGACCATATTTGATTGTCATTTATGGTTTCAATTTTTTTAAAGTAGTTACATTTTAAAATGTCGAAAACAGTGACATCATTTAATATTAAGCTGAGAATGAATTACATTGTGGAATGACAGCTGCTAGCACAGATGATTTCAAAAAGATGTTAAAACAGATTCATAGAGGATAGGTCCATCAGTGGCTACTAGTCATAGTGACTTAAGGGAATCTCCACATGCAAAGCAGTCAGTTTTCAAATACCAATAAGTGGTTTGGAATCTATATTCTGTTCCCCCCCCCTCCCATGTCACAGGTTGGCTAGTTTATGAAACAGATTACTGGGCTAGACAGACCACTGGTCTGATCCAACAGGATGTTGCTTATGTTTCTTATGCAGCTTCATGTTGTTCAACATTCCATGATTTCCAAAAACCACTGTGGCAAAAACCATATAGTTTTATGGGATTCCTGGAGTGTCACAAAATGTGAGGATGTCACTTCTGATTTTTCAACCAGAAATGACATCACTGTTAAGCTGCCTCAGCAGGAAGCACCAGCAGAAATTCCTATGCCTACAGTAGGAAAATGGCAACACAAGCAGGCAGCAGCCTTCCAACAGTTCTTTTTTTGCTTATAATATTCATAATGCTAAATTCTAAATAATGCATTATATTGGGACACAAAATGGTCATAATAATTTATGATACCCAAGTCATCCCTGCACAGAGCCCTTCGGGGATGGGGCGGTATAAAAGCCTCAGAAATAAATAAATAAATAAATAAAATAATCACAGCTAGGTTGGACTACTGCAACATACTTTACAAGGGGCAGCTTATTAAGACTATTAAAAAGCTTAATTTGGTTCAAAATGCTAGCAAGTACTAGTCATAGTTATGATAGTTTTTAAGTTCTTCACTAGCTGCCTATTTGCTTTTGAGAAAAATATTGCTTTGGAGCATTGCCCTTTTAAGAAAATCATAGAGACACCCTACCCGAGTGGCAGCTTCCCTGAAGCCAAGCCTCAGAGCCTGCAGAGGGAAAGGAAAAGATGAGTGAGTGAGTGAGTGAGTGAGTGAGTGAGTGAGTGAGTGAGTGAGTGAGTGAGTGAGTGAGTGAGTGAGTGAGTGAGTGAGTGAGTGAGTGGGACAATGGGCGGCGGCGGTGGTGGGGCAGTAAGGCAATGGGCAGGAGCCTGCTGGGCACTCCGCAGGCATGCACCTGATGTCATGGGTGGTCCTGGCTCTTCCCTGCCCCCGCCTGCTCTGGTGTTTCCTTGCTTGCAAGCAAGGAAATGCCAGAGCAGCCAAGGGCTGGGGCTGCTGTGGAGATCCAGGAGGCAGCAGTGGGGGAAGTGATCTGGTGGGGAGTGGCAACCCTGGCTCTTTCCTGCCCCTGCCTGCTTTGGAATTTCCTTGCTTGCGAGCAAGGAAACCCCAAAAGCAGGTGAATTCTGGGGCTGGGGCTGGGGCTGTGTGGGGATCCAGGAGGTGGTGGTGGGGAGTGATCTGGTGGGGAGCGGGCGCCCCAGCTCTTCCCTGCCCCTGCTTGCTTTGGAGTTACCACCCTAGACTTATACATGAGTCAATAAGTTTTCCCAGTTTTTGGTGGTAAAATCAGGTGCCTCAACTTATGCACAGGTCGACTTATACCCGAGTATATACAGTAACTATATCCATTCAAGTTAGAGCCTTCTTGCCTCTGAGTTTTGTTCCAGAATTGTGGTGATCCTGTATGATGCCAACTACCTAATGGATCAGTTAGACTTTGGTTAGTTTGCAGTTTGTTTTTTTAAATTAATCAGAGTTACACTGGCATAGGGTTAGTTGGTTAAAAATGACAAATGATGAATATCTGAAAAGCAGATTGCTTTTCCAAATGACTGGGAAAACATTTTTTAACCACTCAATGCATGCTAGAGGAAGAAATTAATCTTTGCTTATGAGACATTGAATCATTATGTTGTACATAGAATTACTGGTAAAACCCTAACATAATTGTAAAATGTAATTTATCTAAAATTAAAATGTAATTGAACTCTTACAAAGTTATATCAAAATGTCAGTTTTTTAGAAATCCATCAATGGTTCATATATTATACCGGAAGATCAATTTGTCTTCCTCCTTCTGTTGTACCCAAAATTACCCGTAAATAACTTTGAATATTAATATTAACTTCATGGGAAAATAGTATATGAAAATCGTATCAGTGAAACACACAGTCCCATCCACAGCAGAGGCAGCAGGCTGCAGCATCAATGTGACACCACCCTGCTGCTTCCAAAGAAACTTCCTGGTGGTGTGGGGAGGCTCGCAAAGTGCAACAGCCTCCTTACCATTGAGAAGCCTCAGTGGGCTACAATGGACTTATGCCAGCCCAAAGGCTGGCTTAAGTCCAGATTGCGGCTTGCTGGCGCAATGCTGGCAAAAGCCAGGAGGCAGTCAACTAATGTTGGCTCCTCCCCTGTACTGCCTCCACTACACTGGCAGCAGTGGAGGTGCAGGGACACTGCTGCAGTGTCCTGTGCCACATCCCATTGCTGGGGGAGGGCGGTGGTGGCCACACAGCAGCAGGTTTGCCTCTCCTCTGGGGTAAGTGCCCCAGAGAGGGTAAACCCACCAGTACAGCCACCCAGCTATCCCCACAGGCAGATACAGTCTCCCTTTTGGATGGTGCTTACAGTGTTAGTATGTTTGTTATTCTGGCATAGAAAATCACATAAACCCATTCATGAACAAATGATTGCTAATGTGTTTAGAATTCTGTGTGCTGAAAAATAATGATTTAATTCTCACAGGATAGTAGTAAAAATTATTACTTTTTAAGAATTTGCTGAATGTTTTAAATAATTAGTGTCCCATTCTAGGTTAATAAACCAAGTTTCTTTTTGAATTGTTAAGTTGAAAGATATTCTAAATAGTCTGTAACAACTTGATTAACGATTTAGTCATGCATAAGGACTTAGATATACATTTATTTATACAGAGTTTTATTAAGGACCCACAGAAGAACCTTGGTGGGAAGGTCTCAAAAGGCCACTGAAGGGAACCTTCCCATGAACACAGAGTCGCACATACAACATCTCAAATTTTGGGGAAAGTCAGTCTATGCTTTTCAGGGTATTTTTCTGAACCATTTTATAGTTCATCATATGGGAGTTCAAGGTCTCTAGCTGTTTATAATTTTACAGAGTCCAATAGTCCAATATAATTTTACAGAGTCCAATACATCTGGTAAACCTCAGAGGTTAGAAAATAATTACTGTTGATATAAAGTCAGCTGGAAGTTGTATGATCATGTACTGAAGCAACAGCTTCTGAAATAATAGTTTGTTGTGGAATTATTGTTTTAAATATTAATAGAAAACTTCAGAAAGTTTTTAGCTTGACAGAATTAGCCTTGTGTCATGTTTGCTCACAAGATGTATACAAAGCAGAAATAGTAATAATAGAATAATTAGAATGAAACTGCTAACGTGTCCCTTTATATTTCTGAAAGTCAAACCTTGGAGGGCTATTCATCGTTCAAATCCTCTCAGAGACTGAAGTGTTCTCAGGTAACTAAACAAGGACAGCAATACTTCTTTTGCAGGCCCACTGGGAAAAAAACTGTATTAGTAGTTGTGTCTTCATAAATATATAGTTGTCTGGGTACACAGCAATAGCACTTGAGAAGCTTTATTGTGAATCTATCAATTGCTTCCATTTATATAGATAGTATACTTCAAAGGAGTCATAACCACGAGAACACCAAAAATAATGACATGTCTTGGAACAAGTGGTATGAAGTATTGACAATAGGGTTGCAAAGCTGTAGGTGGTGGCTGGAGATCTCCCAAGATTATAACTGATCTCCAGGTGACATAGATCAGTCCATCTGGAGACAATGGTCATTTTGGCAGATGAACTCCATGACATTATGCTCCACTGAAGTCTTGCCTTTCTCTGCCTTTCCCAAGCAGCAACATTTCTAGGTATTTAGCCCACAGCTGGCAATCCTACTTGACACATCAAATTTATGGTAACCAAGAACTGGAATAATAATAAAGATAATAAGAAATGAGCTGATATCACAAGAATGGTCTCTAAAACTGTTTTTTTAAAGGGATGGAATTATTGAACAATACTACGATCCTCATATCATTCATCAAGCTTCCAGGACCACCCAGATTTCAAGGTTTCTACAAGTGACCTCCCACACGGAGGTGCTGTTTCTCATTAGCTGCCTATCTTTTCTTCAAGGACCTCTGAGTGATATATGTGATTCTCCCCTCTTTGGTTTTACCCTCTCTGAGATTGGTTGGATTGAAGAAGAAGAAGAAGAAGAAGAAGAAGAAGAAGAAGAAGAAGAAGAAGAAGAAGAAGAAGAAGAAGAAGAAGAGGAAGAAGAAGAAGAAGAAGAGTTTGGATTTATATCCCCCCTTTCTCTCCTGTAGGAGACTCAAAGGGGCTTACAATCTCCTTGCCCTTCCCCACTCACAACAAACACCCTGTGAGGTGGGTGGGGCTGAGAGAGCTCCAAAAAGCTGTGACTAGCCCAAGGTCACCCAGCTGGCATGTGTGAGAGTGTACAGGCTAATTTGAATTCCCCAGATAAGCCTCCACAACTTAAGCTGCAGAGCAGGGAATCAAACCTGGTTCCTCCAGATCAGAGTGCACCTGCTCTTAGCCACTGCTCTTAGCCACTACGCCACTGCTGCGTAGTGAGAAAGAGTAACTGGTCTTGATTACACAGCTTTGTGGCTTTGGTGAAGAATCTTAAATATTGTTCCTCCTCCTAATGTGACACTCCATATACTATTAATTATGTCCTGGCCCCCCTCTTATTTAATCTCTTCATTAATTATCTGTCCCTGGACTTGAGATCTGCTAACTCACATAGCCCTAGCTGTGGAAATGAACCTCTCCCATTTCTTCTGTTTGCAGATGATGCACTATTACTCTCCAAAACAAGGGCTGGCCTAAACTGTCTCCTAAGTTCAGCGAGTATTGTGCATGAAAATCATTACACATTCATCCTGCTAAATCCAAAGTGATTGTGTTTGCTAACACCTTTAAGCCTACTAGATCAGAGGTAGGGAACCTGCGGCTCGAGAGCCGCATGCGGCTCTTCTGCCCTTGCACTGCGGCTCCATAAGCCGAGGCGCCGGCCCCATCCTTGCCCGCCCTGCAGGCAGCAGGGCAGGCGCACCAACTGCCCGTGGCCAGCTGGGCCACGCTGTGGGCTTCCCCTCTCGCCCGCCCCGTTGGAGCGGGGCAGGTGCTTTCCTGGCGGCCCGCGAGGCCGAGCTGCTGGCCTTATCCTTGCTTGCCCTGCAGGCAGCAGGGCGGACGCATCCATGCGCTTCTCAGAATGAGCGGAGTAAAAGGTTAAAAAACCCAATATATACAGTGTTATCTTTATTTTAAATGTCAAAAATTATTTGCGGCTCCAAGTGTTTTCTTTTCCTGTGGAAAACAGGTCCAAATGGCTCTTAGAGTGTTAAAGGTTCCCTACCCCTATACTAGATGGATGCATGGTGGCATTCTGGTTGAATTCTGCAAATACTTAGGGATCGTTTTTCACCATAGAGTCCACTGGTCCAAACACAGAGACCTTGCTGTGAAAGGCTGCAGAGCAACAGTGGTGAGTGTTGAAAACTTCAAAAAAGGGAACAGATTCATACCTGCCACCTTGAAAGCTTTCAACATGAAGGCCATTCCCCAACTTCTCTATGGGATCCCCTTGTGGATTAATGCCTGGAACTACAAAGTGGAGAGGATACAGTAATCCTTTTTATATAAAATATTTGGAGTTCCACACTGCGTACCCTATGCTGCACTTTGTCTGGAGGCGGGACAACATCTATTACTTCAACAACCTTTATTGGCATAATAGTACAATTCTATCAACAGAGAATTCAGTCTCCAAACTAAATAGATAATGAAAATAAAATTATGAATAAATATCAGTACATAAATTGAAACCTAAAACAAGAGGGAGAGGGGGAGAAAGGAATTAGGCAAATTAATTCTTGGATTTCTGGATTATATATAGGTCAAGAAATTTGGCTACTGGATCTGTTACCTCGCTGCTGGTGTTGTCTAATAAAAAATATGATCTTCTGCAAATCAGATGCATGCTCTTTCTTTGCTAACAGCAGAGATAGTCATTTTGTTCTGGGTACCATAAGGTGGGTACGGTATAACAAAATATGTACTATAGAGTGTGGACAGTCCCCATTACATGCACAAAGCCTTTGCTGATAGGAAGTTTTGGCAAATCACCCTGATAGCACAGCATCACTGTTATTAACTGGAAACTTAAAATTATTTGTATCTCAAATATTCTAATAACATTCATAGGATGTGGAAACTACAAAAGGAACTTTCATAACTTATTCCTCAAATTGTTTGACCTCGGTATAGCGGTTTCCATATATATTCAGGGTTTTTTTTTAAATGATGCTACTCACCAGTACTGAGTCTGATACCTTTTTTGGAATTTTCCTAATTCCTCATCCTTGTGTGTCAGTGCATGCCACTCAGCCAGAGAAAAAGATAGTGGGTTCTCTTCAATAGCCCATTGGGGAACTGTAGAAGGAGGAAAGAATTGGTGGAAATGGGCACAGCTGTAAAAATGAGTACTGATACATTTTTTTTAAAAAATAAACACTTTATTTTAAAAATACAATAAAAGTCTCTAGTTGTGCAGATTATTGTCCAAATATCTTTCAGAAAACATGTTATTCTTCAGGATGGTTGAGAGAAATGTGAAAATGTTGACCAATCAATCAACTGCTGAACTTCAGTTCCAAGAGCAAATGGTAAATAGGATTTTAACCTTTACATAAATGAATGCTTTGGTAATCCGTAATGACCTTTCCCTCCAAAATTTTCACAACCCATCTACTCCAGTTGGAAATTTATAGTGCAGGGAAAATGCCATGTCAAATTTGGTCCGCAGTTAAGTACCATAAAGGCACATAAAAGGCACTATATAAAAAAAGAAAATCTTCCACCCTGTGGAGCAATTTCTATCTATTTATTATTTTTAAAAAGACAATATTTAATAAGACTTGGAACTAGGATTGAAAGCTAAAATGTATTCTTTTTCTTCTCTGTGCACTAGAAACAGTGGTAATTTTGTTACCACCAATGTGTGTGTGGGGGGGTCATTATTAAAAAACTCCTTGACCAGAAGTGACATTCGTTATACTTCTTTTGCCTCTATGGAGAAAATACTGGCCCTTCATCTTTCATTTTCTGCTGCTTCTTTCTGTCTTCTCTTCAGTGCTTTTCTATGCTCCTTCTCATGAAACTATGACATCACTGGCAACCAGCAACATTAGACAGGTTTATGGAGGGGTAAATGCCTTGCATTTTTAGTCAGCTCTATGGAAAAATGGGAAGATGTGTCAGTGTATTTTGAGTCTACAGGGGAAAGTCTCCCTGGGATGCTCTTCTCCATCATTTCCACCATTTATTTTTTTTGAATTCATGATTTTTTCTTAATTCACATTCTGAAGAAAATGTACCGTATATACTCGTGTATAAGTCGACCCGCATATAAGTCGAGGCACCTAATTTTACCACAAAAAACTGGGAAAACTTATTGACTTGCATATAAGTCGAGGGTGGGAAATGCAGCAGCTACTGGTAAATTTCAAAAATAAAAATAGATACCAATAAAATTACGTTAATTGAGGCATCAGTAGGTTAAATGTTTTTGAATATTTATTTCAAAGAAAAACAGTAAACTAGCTCTGAAAGTGGAAAAGAGGGTCAACAAAAACAATATGGTCTCAACAATAACTTTAAAAGTACAAAAACCTTAGCTCAACCAGCAACCAAGCTAAAACACAAGAGTTAAAATCCTTCAAAACTGGAATTTTGGTTAGGGGAGGAATGTTTATGTTAGCAATACCAACATTTCAAAGTATCTTTAGGAGACCCTCCTGATGATACCACCCAGGTTTGGTGAAGTTTAGTTCAGGGGGTCCAAAGTTATGGACCCTCAAAATGTAGCACCATCTACTATTAGCTCCCATTGAAAACAATGGGGGATGGGGTACCCCCTTTTGGGGTCCATAACTTTGGACCCCTGGACCAAACATCACCAAACTTGGGTGGTATCATTAAAAGAATCTCTTGAAAAATCCCTGAAATTTTGGTGCCACTAGCTTAAAATCTGTGCCCCCTGGCAGCCGACAAAGTAAAAACCTTAAAATATTTTTAAAAATACACCTGACTCGCGTATAAGTCGAGGGGGGCTTTTTCAGCACAAAAAATGTGCTGAAAAATTCAACTTATATGCGAGTAACTTATATGTGTGATCTGGCCCAGGTAAAAAACCTTTTTCCTGGCGTTCCATGTGTGTAACTGTCTGTGTGTAACTGCCTGTGTGTAACTGTCACCCTTAGAATGTTTGTGCTGCTTAGAATGTTCATTCAGGTGGCCATATATGAGCAGTGAAAACAGTACATAGGCAATAACTCGAGTGGAAGTGAAACACATACACACGAGGGAGAGGGAGGGGAGGGAGAAGGAGGGGTGGCATGCAAGGGAATAGAGGGAGGAAGAGGAAAGGGATGGAGGGGGAGGCATGCAAGGGAAGAAAAGTGAGAGAGGGGAGACAGTGAGGGATGGCATGCAAGGGAGGGGAGGCAGGGGGCCCAGCATCTTGATATGACCCACCCACCCTAGCGGAGGGAAAGGGAAGGGAGGGAGGGGGAGGGGTGGCATGCAAGGGAAGAGAAGTGAGGGAGGGAAGAGAGTGAGGGGTGACATGCAAGGGTCGGGAGGGAGGGACTAGGCACCCTAGATTCCCTGAATACTGTGGTTACAGTTAAGAAAACCAGGCACGCATTACTCAGGAGTAAGCTCGGTAAAGCAACCGTGGCATACTTTGCATGGCTGCATCGCGCCCCTCAGAGGGTTTCCTCAGAAGTGACTCCCATTGCCACCAACCAAACTTACTCCCAGGTAAAGGATCATGACCAGCCAGCCTAGATGTGTGGGAGAGGTGCCTTTCCATTCCCTCCCCCAAGAAATGCGGGCACACACATCAATGACATCGCACAGTATCAGGCTGCGTGTTTGCATGAGCAAGTACTGCTGGCCTCTGCAATTGATTTGCTGCTACTGTTCCTTTCCCATTTCACCACAATAAGCCACAGCAATGCGTGGCCGGGCCCCGCTAGTTTATAATGAATATTTGCAGGTATTGGAGCATGACAATCTAGTAACTGGGGGAGGGCAGGGAAGAGTGTCTGCTTTTTTGTTATTTTTTTAATCAAACCATCCAGCAAAATGAGTCTATTAATAATTATATTTTCTGAAATAAATAAAACCATAAATAAACAGATTGGTTTAATGTTTTTGAAATGTTAGCATTTTAAAAGCATGTTCATTCAATCAGTGTAATACACCGCTCAGTAAAACAAGTTTTGGCTTACATAATTTATTAATAATATTTTGTATAAATTAAATTAATACTTTATATAGTATGTGACTGACTATTTGTAGAGGTATGCATTTTTAAAAGGTATTTAGTGCTACTGGGTGTACTGTATGTTATGTTTAATAAGTTTAATGGGAGCTGGAGCTTTGATATGCATATAGAGCTAAAATATGCCATCTTCTCCATTCTTCTTGACATGGAATACATCTTTTTAAATATAGGGTTGCCCAACTCTGTCATGGGAAACTGCTGGAGATCTGAGGACAGAATCTGGGAAGGAGAGGGAGTTCAGTGGGGATGTGATGCCCTGTCATCTGACTTTGCCATTTTCTCCAAAGGATCCAATCTCTGTAGTCAGGAGATTAGAAGGAATTCCAGGTCCACCTTGAAGGTGGCATCTCTACTAAGGTGGCCAGGGTGTGTGCTGCTGGGGGAGACTTCTTGATAACAACCCTTGCAAAAAAATGTTAAAAGTCAGCATTGTGCATGGCATGATGTCAGTTCCAGGGAAAACCTTAGAATGCTGTTACATCTCTCTAGGAATCTCCAAAAACTCTGTGGGTTTACATAGAGTTTCCAGTAATTCCTTGAGCAATGTGATGCTTTCAGTTTTTCCTGAATGTAACATTACAGAGTGTGTGATTTCAGTCCCACCCTTGATTCTGCTGGCCCCAAGTTCCTGCTACCTAGCAACCCAAAGTTCTACATGTATAGTGGATGTGTGCATGCAACTTCCTCTTCTTCATCTGAAGGTGTATGCATGAAGGGATTCTGTGCTCACGCTAAAATACCATCCTGATCCAGCTAAAAGAGATATATACGTGGAAGCAGGCCCCCATACATTTATCTCTTGTAGAATGAGGAACCAGTTTTGTTAGTATGTCAAATTTGTTTTATGTGATTTTATTGTTGGCTGGTATAGCAGTATTGCTGACAGAAAAGTAGGATTGAAGATTTGTAAGCAAATAAATAAAATAATTCCTACCTTTTTATTTCAAAATTGCTCTCCTATTCACAGAATAACAGGGCCAGAATTGTCTGGAAGATGAAACAACAGTTAAAACCAGTGGTGTACAGCCCACGGGGACATGTGGGGTCACATGTCCCCAGGAGGAGGCCATTTAGTCATGTGGGGGTGGGGCAGAAAATCACCCCCACACAGCCACACTCCTCACACAATGCAGGCCCACCAGCCTGCCTGATGAGGAACCCCACATTCAGCACACAGCACCCGCCGGCCATGTGTCTACCGCTGATGGCATGACATTCCCCCCTTCTTGTCCTCCAGCCCAAATGATGCTCCAGCCCCACCACTGCCATGAGATGTGACCCCCGCCCCACTCCACCTCAGGCAGCCTCACTTCCCAGCCATTGCCCTGGCAGCCACTTGCTACATTTTTCACTTGGCAGGGGGTGGCAGAGGCAGTAGCAGCAACAGCAGATTGAGGTCCCCACCCCACCCCACCCCACCCCATGCCTGCCCTGCCAAGTTGGGGTGACGAATTGAGGGCTCTGTGGCTGCATGGGCTGAGGGCAGGATGTGCAGGAGCACTCCTCAGGTGGGGAGGGGGGAGGAACCCAGTGGCCTCTGGAGGAGGGCAGCTGGAGTGGGCACCCCAGCCTCAATCAGCGTTCTGCCCAAAGCAGCTGGAGGAGCTGAGCAGGCCCCTCCCCCACCTTCACAATGCCTCTCCAGTCAATAGTTTTGCTTTGACACCCCCCCCCCCAGAAGGGCTCCCAACATTGCATCACATGGAAAGGACCGCCCCACCAATGGACTTGTAGCCTTCCTGCACTCTGGCATTTCCTGGTGAAGTGCTCTGTCTACAGAGCGCATGCCAGTCTTACAATACTGGTGCCTGAAACTGGCATGCATATGTGGCAAGCAGAGATGGCATGAATGGCTGGGGAACCAGATACCTCAGCAAGGACATCCATTGGTATTGCTTGAAAGAAGGGGACCAAGTGTGTGATGGCAAGAGAGCTGAACTGAAGGATTTCCATGTCCTTCCTTTGCTTCTGGGGTCTGAGTGTTGAGGTCTCAGTTCTCTCAGAACTGTCTCAGTCCCACTGATCTCACTGACCCACTGTCTGTTGTGGTGAGAGGAAGGGAAAGGAGTTTTCTGAGACTTCCTATAGGAAAGAAAGGTGGGGTATAAATCCAAACTCCTCTTCTTCTCTCTAACCTTGCTGGGTAGGTTTCAATGCTACTGATCTTCTGATAAATCCATTTGAATATAGATCCTCAACAGTGTTTATAGTGGTTAGATCAGGGAGCCCTGGATTTGAATCTCCACCCTGCCAGGGAAATTTGCTGGGTGACCTTTGGCCAGTCATTGTTTCTTAGCTTCACTTTCTTCACAGGAGTTTTGTGAGGATAAAAGAGGGAGCCACGTGTACCACCCTGCAGTAAGGAGGAAGTCAAATTGCACCTAATATTTAGGACCAGAAGGCACCACAGCCTGGCAAGCTCTACCATCCTCTTCCCATTGTAGCAGCAGTAGCAGCCATGTTTGGCATGACTGCCCCATTAAACCCCCGGCTGCATTTGCTGAATAAAAATGGGGGGGGGGAGGTTAAGTTGATTGGGAGGAATGGGTGTCCTCAGCTCATTTTCAAATCAGTCAATAGTTTTCTTTCTCCTGGTTTTGCTTTTTTTGTAGCGCTGAAGTGCGGTAGGGACAATGTTGTTACCCCTCATGGACTTGCTACGCACCAAAGGGAGGGGCACAGCAGTCACTTGACCCGGAGCACCCCTCAGGTGGACTCCATCTTGCCAAACAGCTTTTGAAACTCTCAAATGAGCATTAACCTTTGAACCCATCCTAAAACATTCTGACCCCTCTCAACCCTTTGTACATGTAGATGCCTCAGACAAAGCTTTAGGGGCAGCGCTACTGCAGATGGGGGTGAACAGTAAATTGCATCCCTGTGCCTACCTATCTTAAAAATGTACAGGCTTTGAGGTAAATTGGACTGTGGGGGATAAAGAGACAGGAGCAATCAAACAAGCTCTTTCCACTTGGAGGTACTGGTTAGAAGGTGCTCAGTGCCCTTTTGAAGTTTGGACTGATCATAAAATCTGGCTGCGCTTAGTACTCCTGGTAGACTAAAAGCCAAACAACTCAATTGGGCTATTTTTTTCTCTTGTTTCAATTTCACCATTCATTTCTTCCCAGGCAAATCCAACCATTTGGCAGATGCGCTTTCCCATGTTCCAGAAGGGGTGTCGGAGGGGGTGGAGTTAAGGGTCCCTCAGACCATCCTTTCCTCCTCCCAGTTGGGCTTGACAGTAACTATCTGGTCACAAACCTGCCTCTGCGACGCACTAAGTGCAACCCTGTCAGTCTGCCCTCCTTCTGAACTTCTCTCTGCCTTTCTGGAGTTGGTCAACTCTGGCTGAGGTGGTCACTGTGCCTCAGCTTCTCTGGGGAAAGAAATACCTTCTCCCAGACTGAGCAGCTTCCCTGATGCTTCACCTGTCACTGACACTCCTTCAGCTGCCCACTCTATCACTGACCCTCTTTCAACTGCCCCATAGCCATCTACTGACATACTGAGCAGTTGAAGAAGAAGAGTTTGAATTTATATTAGATTTGCCTTTCATCCCACCACAGGCACCTCGTGAAGTAGATGGGGCTGAGAGAGTTCTGAGAGAACTGTGAATAGCCCAAGGTCACCCAGCAGGCTTCATGTGGAGGAGTGGGAAAACAAATTTAGTTCTTCAGATTACAGTCTGCCACTCTTAACCACTAAACCAAGCTGGCATTTTAATAAAAGGAATGAACATGATCAATCAGTGTGTGTGATCTGGAACCTAAATTTATTTTTCCCCAGTGTTCTGGTTCTTGGATACAGAATCAGAATGAATGTCCAGAGATCCTTTGCTACCACAAGTGTCAACACATAAATACACATGTACGGTGTCACCTGCAAACAGAAAGTCTTCCTGTAAAAAATCTCTACAAAATCTACTGAAGCTGGCTGAAAAGAAATGGGAAACTTAAAAAAAAAATCAGTTTATGAGAAACAGCCAGTTCTGCCTGTGATGGGTATTATGAATGCTTCATAATATACAATGATTTGGGGCACAACTTGGTGCTTTTCTTATTCAACCCCATTGAAATGAAAGGTCCATGACTGTGAGTTTTTTTTTACAATCACTATTGATTGCAGAAGGACCGGTACAAGAACATTCCTTGCACACACACAATGCAAAATAAGGTGTTTTAAATAAAACTCAACTAATATGTGAAATTTTCTCCAAAATATATCTTTTTGGGGCATCATTGAGTATTGGACTGTGTAATGAAAAATATATCCAATACAAGTCATGCATGATTATAAAAAACTTCCATAAAATGCTTTGTCAGGGAAAGCACTATTGTTGAGGATTATATTCAGTGGTAAGATTCAAATAATTTAACAACCAGTTCTGACGATGGGATTCAAATAATTTAACAACTGGTTGTTTAAAAGCACCATTTTAACAACTGGTTCTGCTGAAGTGATGTGAGCCTGCTGAATCCCACTTATTCAGTTGGATTCATGTAACCTGCTTTGCATCTCTGTAAAAAGCCAACCTACTAAATCATACACCAGTATGGTATAGTGATTAGAATATTGGACAAGAACCAAGAGTGTTGGACTAGGACCAAAAAGACCTGGGTTCAAATTTGCTTTTATTAGTGAAGCCTATTGGATGACAGAATAGTCACTTTCCCTCAACCTTACTTGCTTGTTTTGAAGATCCTGGGGAGAAGGAAAGAACCGTGAAAACTATCTTGAGCTACTTGGAAGAAGGACAGGTTAAAAATGCGATATCATCCACCACTGAAATTGGTGGTGTAGTGGTTAAGAGTGGTGGACACTAATCTGGTGAACTGGATTTGTTTCCCCATTCCTACACATGAAGCCTGCTGGGTGACCTTGGGCTATTTACAGTTCTCACAGAACTCTCTCAGCCCCACCTGTTTCTATGGTGCCTGCTATGGGGAAAAGAAGAGAAGGTAATTGTAAGTCACTTTGAGACTCCTTAAGGTAAAGAAAAGCAGGGTATAAAAACAACATCTCTTTTTCTTCTTCTACACATCTAGTGAAAATGAATTGAACACATGCACATGGAATACATCAAGAGATAATTATAAACACTTTAAATAGACCTAATCAAGCTCCACTTCTAAAATAACAGGACATGTTCCATTTTATCTGGAGTCCCTCCCTTTACAGTCCCCCCACTTTCAGTTTAAATTCTTCTCTTCACTCTGTATATTTTGGTTTTCCCTTAATAATTACTTGACATTAAAATGAAACGTTAGAAATCAAAAGGCAAACATAATTACTTTTTTGTTGAAACAGCTGTTCTTGGCAAAAGGCAAACAGCAACAGCATTTGCGGAATGAGCAATAGTGGAGTACAGCTGTTCAGTAGAAATGACACAGGAAATGTTGCTAGGGGTTGCAAATGTTAGCAAAAGGTAGAAAGGAGACAATGATGACAAATGCATTAAATCTTTGCAAGGCAGCATACAGTACAGTCCCAGAACAAGTCACATTTTTCTGAAGCATGTAATTCCATTTATGACTTTGTAGTATATGCAAGATAATGAAAGAGAGAAAGTAGGCAGGGTTACCAGTTCTGGGTTGGGAAATACCTGGAGATTTGGGGGTGGACCCTGAGAAGGGGGGGGGGGGTGGAGAGGGGATGGATTTCAATGGGGTACAATGCCAAAACTGGGGTACGCTCTCCAAAACTGCCATTTTGTCCAGGTGAACTGATTTCTGTCTACTGGAGATTACTTGTAATTAGCAGGAGATCTCAAGCCACTATTTGAAGACTGGGAATACTAATAATAAATGTATCCTTAACACGAGTGACAACATATCACTCTTTGTCCTAAAATCTCTTTTCTAAGTTGTATCTTACATTACAGATTTTTTTTCAGTACGCTCACCGTGTAAAAAACCACATTCCAAATTACATATGATCTTTCCTTCATTTATCATTTTTCAGTTAAGTATGAGACAGTACATGAAGCAGAGGCACTCAGTATAAAAACTAATGCTGTTCAAAATGATTCTGTTATGCAAGGAGTATATTTTGTCTATCATATTTATTATCAGGAGAAAGACCTGGTAAAATGATTGTTGTCGAGGTTAAAAATTTAATGCCCTAGAAGACTCTGAGAGAGAAGTCCTTCTGTAAGTCTTAGCCATTTGGGTTTTAATTCAAGTGTATACTATAATCATCTATTTTATGTCACTAAAGGCCTGTGTTATGTGTTGTGCTAGGTATATTATATAAGGGTAAGAGCAAAAATATAGAATCACCTAGTTCTTGAAAAATTTTAATGGGTCAATCTGATGAGATCGTGATTTGCATCCCGCTGATAGGCTAGATTAAGCCAGTATGTGAATGAGTAAATTCTTTTTCACTCTGAAACTGGTGAACATGGGTTGATATCCATATGGACTAGCATTGGACGTGTTTCACCAAATCGTTTTGTTTCACAACTGTAATGTTTTTAATATGACATTAAAGGCTTTTGTTTGTTAACTGAAAATAAGTTAATGTTCCATATGCATTTGGATTCATTTGTGCATTTTTCCTCTTTCATTCTTCAAGTGTTGTCTTACAGCAACCGAGGCAGCATGTTGTTTCGGCGAGTGAGAGATGCAGGGGACAACTCTGCCGTACTGTCTCTCTTCAAGCCCTTTTATTGATGCAGTTACTACAGGTGGAAAATCAAACAGGGCATGCAGGTGGGGGGAAGCACAACACAATGGACGGGCAAAGAGCATTGTGGGGATTTGAAAGCAGGAATTGAGACATTTGCACGCACACACATTGGAGCCAGAGAGTCTGGGTAATGTCAGCAGTTTTCTTCAAAACCACCTTTGGAAGGGAGAGGTCAGCCGGGGAATGTGAGATCCTTTTCCCGGGCGGTAAAAGCCACCGGGTAATTCCCTCGAAGCCGTTTCCCAGGCACTCAGGCCCTCCAACATTCAAGTTTCTTTAATGAATATATGAAACATATACAGGATAGTTTTTTGTGATGGAACAGGTTTCTGGACAAATTAAACCAGACAATTTTGTATAACAAAGATGTATTTGAAGACTCAAAAATGAATAGAAATGCTATATTTTCTAGAGTTTTAAATTAGAGTTTTAAATTGTAACTGACAATTTTGTGCTTCCCACCCTCGGAATAATACTCACAAGCATAGCATAGCACCAAGCCTTTATTGAAATATAAGACTATACAGGTAAAATACAGAACCCCCCAAAACAAACCAACCAACCAACCAACCAACCAACCAACCAACCAACCAACCAACCAACCAACCAACCAACCAACCAACCAACCAACCAACCAACCAACCAACCAAACCAACCAACCAACCAACTAACCAACCAAACCAACCAACCAACCAACCAAATTCCAACCAACCAACCAACCAACTAGATTTAAAACAATCCCAAAGAGAATGATAACAAATACCTCTTAAATAACTGAAAGGACACAACAAAGCTAAAAAACAGAAATCCATACTCTTTAGGGTGTATAATTTCTAGTGCAAAACTTCTTGGCCACCAATTCATTGGTAAACTACAAGATCAGGGAATCCTGATCTTTGGAATCCTGTCACAGTTCAAGGGTAGAGCATTTGCATATTTTCCCCTAATTCCCTCATATTTAATGCAATAGAAGAGGGAATGGGCTAAAGTTTCCAGTTGGTTAGAGTTACAGGAGCAGAATCTCTCTGTACCCTCTATTTTTAAAATCTACCATACAGCAGTGCTGAAGGCAGAACATTGAACCTAGCCAATGATATAGCTCTCCTAAGGCTAGGGTTCAGTATTATGCATTATATAATCTGCTATGCATCCCCTGCTTAAATAGTATCGAGGAGTTAAGGGGTGAACATGTTTTGGATGCTGCTGCAAATAGGTTTTGAGATTCTGTTTCTGGTAATCTTTCTTTCAGACTATTATAGGCTTCAGCATGGGACAACATACCCAAGGATTCAATAGAAATGCCAATTTCCTCAATTTTGTTTGTAATTAATGGGAGCCAGTTGGAAAATTTGGATTCTGTTATCATTATATATAAATAGCTTGAAGGATCCTGTTGAAAAAGGACATAATACTTGCTAATTACAAGAATATTTTCTAAAAAAATACCAAAACAGTAAAATAAGAAAGGCTTACTCTTCATTTCTTCCTAGATATTAGCTTAATTTTCTTTTGATTATTGTTCTATGAACTGGAGAAAGAATTGGTTTTACTTAAAATGATACATAGTTCTAGAAAAGAACTATGTAACCAATTCAGTATTTATTTCACAATTATTTTATTGATGTTCTGAATAACAAGATTGATCCAAGTAGACATCAACATAAATTAACTAAAATAAACACAATATAAAACAGCTACTTTAGTTCTTCCCCAACTCCAGTCCAATATTTGTAAGAATAAGTCAAACACATGCAGAGTTTGTGTAAGACTGCTAGGAAAAAAATAGAAAATAAATACCTATCATGAAAAAAGTTTAAAAATGGAGGCTTCCTACTTTTTAAAAGTACTTAGCTAGTATGCCAGTTGCTGGATTGGTGATCTTTTGAGAGATGTCAACTCAGTAACAAATTTTCTATCTGAAAAATATATATTTAGAGCTTTAGTCCAGCAAAGATGTCAAATTTTAACATTCTAAAATCTACATACAACTTTCTGAGTACAGAAAGGCCAAGAAAAGTTAAGCAGGAATGTTTTCTGTATTCAGTATATTAATCATCCTGGGAGCCAGCAGGTCTACAACATAACTGAAGATTGTGTGTATTCTTAAAATGGAGGGATACTTCTGAAGTGTTCCTAGAATAACAGTGGAGTCCTAAGCAATGCAGTTCTAATCCCATTAACTGCAGTGGCTCTTAGAAGAGTGTAATTGTGCTCAGAATTACACTGAACAGGCTTTGGTAGGTAGGTCCTTGCAAACTGCAATCACTCATTGAACAGATGGTTTGTGCTGTCAGCTCTGACTGTGTTGTTTGCCTGTTGGGATCAGGAGGAGAAAGGGAAACAGCTTATATTCAGTCCCTCCTTTGCTCAGAGCAATTGAGTCTTCCTGTCAGAACTGATCATCTGTTATATGATGTATACACAAAAAAGCTAAGTGGAGATCATCCTGTGTACAACTGCAAGTGACAGATATGATGTTTTGGGTGTACCAAAAATAGCCTGCCAGGTCCATCTTTATTCAGTGGGCTGCAGATTAGACTTGCAATTCCCCTTCCTTCTACAGTCCCCTGCTCTTATAACATTCATAAAGTGCTCCATCCCACAGTAGTAGCATTTTGTGGAGATCAATGGGAGGGCAAAGGGAGGAAAATTCAGTTCTGCTACTGAGGAATTTTTTGAGGATCCAACCCAGAAAGTCCTTGCAGTATTTGGGTGTCAACTGGACGTTTGGGTGATTCAGTTTTACCAATCCCCTACAACTGGTACATAATATGCATAATGAATGAATGATTGTGGATAACTGTCTTCACATTGTGACTCTCTGTATCCACACTGACGGCTATTGGGATATTGAGCAATGGTATTTCAACTTGTAATAGTGGATCCATAAGGCACATAATTGTCCAAGTCATGGCCTATTTTTCTTTTCTTTTCCTAGACATTGAAATAAGTTTTATTTAAGACATTGATATAAGTACAATATCATAAGTATTGATGTTACATATAGAAATATATTTAGTCACATATATATCTAAATTAACATTTCTATTTTTTGTTACTAATATTTTGTTACTAATATTTTGTTACTAATCCTGACCTTTCCAATATCTGGCAATTACTATTCTTGCCACTGTTAATAGGTAATACAGTGGAACCTTGGTTTTCATTGGTTTCGGTTTTCATCGGTTTCGGTTTTCATCGATTTTTTCAGTGAAAAATTTGTCTTGGTTTTCATTCTGACACTGGATTTGGCCTCGGTTTTCATTGATTTGCAGTAAGGTGCAGGGGTTTGTGGAGAAAAATCACCCGGACAAAGCTGTTGCAGGTCATATCTGCAACTTGTTTAATGACAATGTCTTGCCCCATTTCAGACAAATTTTAAAGAGGCATCAGAAACAGACCTCTTTGGACAGCTTTCTGGTGCAACTTTGGTCCACTGGCTCTGGAAGCTGGTCCTAAAGTGTTATTTGTTTCTCTTGGTTACTGTTTC
Organism: Sphaerodactylus townsendi; assembly: GCF_021028975.2. Taxonomy (NCBI): domain Eukaryota; kingdom Metazoa; phylum Chordata; class Lepidosauria; order Squamata; family Sphaerodactylidae; genus Sphaerodactylus; species Sphaerodactylus townsendi. Next base: position 64,243,757 of record NC_059430.1, on the reverse strand, counting down.
CAGCATTAAACACTATATTTTATCTCACCAAAAAATGTGTTTTGAAAGCGTTTGTTTTGGAGTGCCTAGAATGGATTAATTGATTTTACATTGATTCCTATGGGAAAAGTTTGCCTTGGTTTTCATCGGTTTTGGTTTTCATCGATTCTTTTCGAACGGATTACCAACGAAAACCAAGGTTCCACTGTTTAACAGTTTTTTATGTTTTTGTAAAATAGTGTCTTAATAGTCCCAAATACCTAGAAGATAAGTTTCTCATAATTTCTTGAATTTATAATGTATTATATTCTTGATGTGTTTGTGTATTTCCTTTCAAAATTGTTCTATTTTCTTACAAGACCACCAGCAGTGAAAAAATGAACCTTCTTTATCTTTACACTTCCATCATAGAAGTGAGCCCAAATTGTGAAATGTTAATATTGTTAGTGGTGTTAGATACCATCCATAAAATATGGGGCATTTTTCATAGGATTACTTTTTTTGTTATTCTCTTGGTAGATGCAACATGATCCCTGCACACACCAACAGAAGCAATATTATTACCAGAACAGTGGAAATCACAGCTCTTTTTGCACATGATAGCCACCTGGCATCATAATCTGCTAAACTACAATATGTATCGTCCTTTGCGTGTGAATTAATGAGTAGCACCTGAATGTGGCTGACAAAAAACACAAATCAGGAACATAAAACACAAACTTAGCACACAATTCTCTCTATAATTGTTTACAATAATGATCTGAAAGTCCTTATTGCATCTCATCATTTGGGATTAGATCTTCTTTAAGATTGGAGGTGAAGAAGATGATAGCAGAGTTTAGCTTTCCTCAGCCACAAACTCTGCATCAGCACCTCCACATCACTTGAGAAACCTGAGAAAGGAGAGCACTCTCATTCACCAATGCTGTTGTGCCTTCCTGTGTCCACTCAGGGGGAAAAAGATGCCTATAAATCAGTGGTTCTATAAATCAGTGGTTCCCAGCCTTTTTGATATGGTGAGCCACAAGTCCAAACTTACTTAATGTGGTGAGCCAATTAAAAAAAAGGTACACAAATCAACACAATTGTAAATGCCTTTATAAAGCTTTGTAACCCTTAGGTTCTGGACCCATGGGCTGGGAAACATTACTTTCTTCTCTGTGCCTCAACCCCTAGTATAACAAAAAGAATTTAAAACTTCATGAAATAGCTAAACTCATACTTGTAATAGCAGTTATAAAGAATCCAAATCAAGTGCTTGTTTTTAAACTCAATTATCCATAAACAAACATGAAAAATATAGGTGTAATATTAATCACTGATCTCTAAATAAACACAAAGCTAGTATCAGTACCATACTAAGCAGAGTTAAGCCCTTCTAAGTCCATTATAGTAATAATAATAGGAACAGAAGAAAATCACAGGGATGCTAGGGGGGAGGGAGATTAATTTTTTTTACAAGGACAGGTGCTCAATATGTTCATTCTGTGTTCTTGCTAACCCTCTAAAAGCAGTAAAAACCATGATTTACACTTAAAAAAATAGGATGATGATGCCAGCTTCTTCCCATTGAGTATTCTTAATGTTTTTTCTTATGGGATGCAATAACATCATTACTCCACCAAGATACTGTATTTATCATCTTTCATATTTCCCTGGTCTTTGTATCTTTGGCATAAGGGCCAAGAAGCAGTCAGAGTAGGGAGACAATTAAAATTAATGGCTCCGAGACAGAAGTCACCATTTTCAGTGATAGGAAAATGATATTTGCTGCAATGAATTAAAGACTTAAGGTCAGATTGTACCCCAACATGAGGAGCTACTGGCAGACTAATTTTTCTGAGTTTGGGGAAAATGTCAAAGGGGGTGCCTGAAGCATGGACTATGGTAAGCTTTACAGTTCCGTGAAAAACAGCTAAGCACCATCCAGCAAGTTGGCCCAGGACCAAGTCAAGTGAGCACAAGGGAACAATTGCCATTTACACATGTGTGGTGTACTTCCCTTCGAGCATGCATTCCCTTCAGGTTTGATTCTGAGTTATGCACACATTTCTCCCTGTTCAGTACTGACCTTGTCAGATCAGCAAATCACCAGTTTCCAAAAGCTTTTTAAAGAGTAACTCAAAGCGAAGGAAATTACCTAGCGTTAAGCTTTTATTGGGTTTTCTTGCTCCTGCTTGCCTTTTCCCACCCACACCTGAGTTCCTGCCACTCTTCAAGCCACCATTTCAGGATTGATCAGAAGGGCCTTCTAAAAATTATTTTAATGGTGAAGGTCTACTGCTGGAGCAGAAGGTCTATTGCTGGAACAACAACAACAACAACAACAACAACAACAACAACAACAACAACAACAACAACAACAACAACAACAACAACAACAACAACAACGTGGATGGCCAAAAGAAAAAGTGGCAATCAACCTTCCCAAATAGAAGTTGCATACAACAAGGAAGTGGGAAAGTGTGCAAAATGGAAGATCAGATTGGCTAGGGACACTTTGCAGGAGGCTAACCTGTGTAAACAAAAAAAAATGGAAAACAAAGAATGATGTAAATAGGTTAGTCCCACTGCAAAGCCAAGTTAGAGAATCAACTGTTTCTCAGTCTTGGGGTCGGTAGTCAGAGGCATATCTACAGAAAATGGCACCTGGAGAAAGCTCTCAAACTGTGCCCCCAACCTTTTGCAATCTGGATATTGTTCCCATATTGATGCACCCCAAAAGTTCAGTAGCCTTTTTTGTCACTGCATCACACTGACTGCCCATATTAAATTTACTGTTCAAGCATAACCCAAGATCTTGTTCTCACATACTATTAATCATTAGTTTATCCGCCATCCAGAGAGAAATGGGGAGGGGAAGAGAGTGAAGGGAGTGGGAAGAGAAAGTGGGAAAGAAAGGGAGAAGAGAGAGCTTTGGCGGTGGTGGGTAGTGGTGGTGGTGAAACATTGCTCATGTTCTTTCCTGTCACCACTGCCACAACCATCTCTCTACTCAGTGATGTAGGTAGAGATTTTTATAGGGTGGGTTTGGGGGCAGGCCCATGCCCCCACTCGCCCCTCGGGATGTGGCCATGCCTCCCCAAGACCTGCCCCCAGCCTCAGTGCTTGTGAAAGCAGCTCTCCGAGGCCAGGGACAGCAGACTCCCCTGCCCTGCTCGCCCCACCCCCCACCAGCTGGCAGTCCCTTCTGCCCTCCCCTCTGAGCAGAGGTATAGCTAGGGAAAATGGAGTCTAGTGCAAAATCTGAGTTTTGTCCTCCCCCCCCCCCCCCCGGCGGCCACTATGATGCTGAAATCCCCCTGCAAACAGCATCACTTTCAATGGTGTTTAAGCTAGGGAACCAATCAGTAAGTGTTTGGATGGAACTTGCTATGCAAAGATGTGGTTGATAGTGCATTAGGCCAGGGTGGGGTCGTCACTCCAGGGAGTGATTCACATTTTCATGTCCTGCAGCAGCAGCAGTATTGGTGAATGCAACTCCTGTGTTTGCCAGTGGAGTCCATTGTTCATGAACTTAGTATGCCCTTTGGGCTTGCTTTGCTTTTGGTGTTTTAAGTACTGGTAGCCAAGCTTTGTTAATTCTCAGAGTCTCTTCTTTCCTGTTGAAGTTGTATTGGTGTTTGTGAATTTCAATGGCTTCCCTGTGCAGTCTGACATAGTAACCTTCTGAATTGTCCAGTTATGTCCAGTTTTGTTTAAGACTGCAGATTTTTCAGGATGGTTGCTCAACAAAGTGTCTTTCATGCCCTTAATATGAGCTCCAAATGTCATGCTTATGTGTTCCTTTATGTAGACCTTTCCATAGCTGGAAGGCATGTGATAGACTCCTGCAGAAGTGAAGGGGTCTCTCTTGTCCTTTGCTGAGAATAGCATCTGCTCATGAAAATGTGAATCACTCCCTGGACTGATAAACACCACCCACAATACAGTACTATCAACCACACCTTTGCATAGCAAGTTCCACCCAAACCCTTACTGATTGGCTCCCACCCTGGGACATGGACTATATAACCCACTAAAACACTCTCTTTTCACTGGACACAGTGTGTAACAGGCTTCCCTCTGTGATACACCTCTGAAGATGCCAGTTTCACAGATGGCAGGCAAATGTTAGAAATTTAAGATCCACTTCCCGTGACCACGGCCACACAAAGTCTCGAAAACCCACCACCAACCAGTTGAATCTGCTCATGGAAAGTCTTCGACAATACGTTGCATTTTCTGTTTCATATATAGATTGTGATAACTGCAAATGAAACAAAAATCTGCAAACTGGATGGGGGGATGGGACAGTATCCAAAGCAATCCAGAGTAAAGCTGGGAGGAATTGCAAACTTTTTCTAGGGATGTTGTCCAGTGATTTAGGCAAGTACAGGGACAGTCCCTAGTCACTGGGACTTTTCTGGGGATGCAGGTAGAGCCCAGTGAAGGTGCTATCTAAGCTGTACAGCTCTTTTTTTTAAAGGCTGCTGATGGAGGATAAGCAGTCTTAACACTTTTTTTGGCAACTGGTCTGAAAGAAAAAACAAATTCCCAGACAGTAATTTTTTTTTAGTTGGCCGCCAACCATAGTTAAACACACATATATAATTTCAGGTTCTGCTTTTGTTTGCTTTAAAGGATAAATATTATTCAGATTATATTATTTGTACAAATTGTTCAGCAGTTCTTTCATGTAAACCTGAAGAATGAGAAACTGTTACTGTGGCACCACTTAGACCCTGGGATACTATTACTTGTACAGTATTTATGGTTGCAAATACAGGTTCACTTCCCCTAATGCAATGCAGCTGGTGAAGCAGTCTTATGGGAGAGTCTGCTGGAGTGCAGTGGCATTTTCAGAACACATGGAATGTGCTTATCTGTTCACAGCAAGTCTATTTCCTTATGCTGGGCCTGCAGGGAGTCAAAGGGGCAGTGATCAGAGCTGGAGGCCCAGGACAAATGACTCTTCTGGTCCTTCCCAACTACCACTTAGCCCTGGGAATGATAATGGAGGGGTAATTAAGGTTTGGACCAGTCACTGATAAATTGTAATGGGATGCCAGAAGCTGAGTAGACAGAAAGAGAAGGAATAACAACTGACCAATCAACCCAATCCAATCCAAAAACCTTTATTAGGCACAAATAACAAATGACCTTATCTAGGCATCCTACTGCTCATGCTCAGTCTTTTGGAAGAGCTAGAGTGGTGTAAACCAGTGCAGTGATGTAGTTTAAATGTCAGATATGGGAGATCAGGATATTGAAGATCCAGGTTCAAATCTACTTACTACCATGAAGTTCTCAGTGACCTTGGTCAATCACAGTATTTCTAACCTACCCAATGAACTTGTTGTGAGGAAAGGTAAATTCAGTCTGCACTGGAGGCAGGGCTTGGTGGTGGGGGAGGCTTGGATGGGCACCACAGCAGCAGGCCAGCAGGCTGGTCTGCTGCCATGGCGCCCGTCTGAGCCATCCCCCCCACCTTCCTTCATGCCACCTCCTGACCTCCCCAGGTCCATGGGAGGGAAGAAGTTGGTCTGCAGGGAGGCAGAGGGGCAGGGTGCCACAGTGGGTGACCCAAGAGCCAGCCTGCCTCCATGGTGCCTGTCCAAGCTGGCCCCACCCCGAGTCCCACCCCCAAGGGCTTGTGGAGGGAAGCAGGTGGCTCGGACAGGTGCCCCAGCAGCAGACCGTCTCTGTTTTTAGGCATCTCCCATGCGCTGGCCCAGCTCTTCCAAACTGGGTTGGCATGGGGAAGGAGGGGGCAGGGGCAATTTTGCACCCACCTTTGCCAGTGCACCCACAGTCATTTGGCCCTCTCTGTTCCCGTGGGCAGTATGCCAGCCACTGCCTATAGCAAACTCATTCTTCCTTGAAGCCACAGCTTGTGGAGAGACATGATCACAATTAACATCAGCCAAAAAAACCCCAAGCGACTTCTGTTTGTCTTATGTGCACCTAGGCTACCAAATCTCCTGCTATAACATGAGACTTCCCACTGGTAGCCCTTGCTCTACACCACCATTCAGTGGACTGGTGGGAAAAATAAGTCAATTTGCCATCACATCAAAGGCATGATATCATTTCCAGGGCAAACCCAGAAGTGATGTCCTGTCACTTCTGTATCTGCCTCCCTGCCTCCCAGTCTTCAGCTGGATGCCAGTCACAACTCTATTACTACTTCACCAAACCTGTACATATATTATATGATTATGTAATATATTTCTATAACTTTAAACTTCATTGTTTTTATATTAAAACATTCCTATGCTTCCTTTCCACCAAATCAGGGTCCACCATGTAGTGAACATAAAAACATTTAAATTATTTAAAATCAAATCAGAACTACACAGTTCAATTAAAAACACATAAACACACAACATGGGGATAGGTGGGGTGAAACTAAAAAATCTGCACCTGCTGGTGAAAAATGAAACTCCCTGGGAAGGGGATTGTAAAATGTTGGTGCTACAATGGAGAAGTTTCTTTCTCAAGTTGTCATCTATCAGGTCTCCGATGGTGGGGGAAACCTAAGCACGGCCTCCCAGGATTATTGGAGTGAATGAGTAGGTTCATATGACAGAGGGTGGTCCTTAAGGAATGTTGTTTCCAGGCCACACAGGGCTTTAAATGTGAACACTAGCACCTTGAATTGAGTTTGGAAACAAATTGGAAACCAGTTCAGGTGGAATAAGTCTGAAGTGATATGGTCACTCTGACCCACTCTAATCAACCGTATGGCTGCAGTATTCTGCATCTACTGTAGTTTTTGGTCAGGCTTTATAAGCAACCTACAAAATATGCATATTGAAGTAATCTCATCCGGATGTTATCAGAGTATTTATACACATGTAGGGCTGCCAGATGTTGTGTATCTAGAGTGAAGCACACCTCCAGGATGATTTCCCTCACTGTGGAGAGTCCCAAACCAAACTGCTCACATACTTCACAGTAGGAGTTTGTATTTGCCGTAAACCAAATAGTCACAGTGACTTGCTTCTCAACAGAATAGGTATGGACTTCTTGATGCTCTGGTGGAATAGCCTTCCTCTCAGGACTGATACAATTTCCATTAAAGAATGGTTGGTCATAAAGAAACGGTAAACTCACTGCTTGTCACTCCATGAACAAATTTCTCCCCCCACCTGGTGCTCCTTGGGTAGAACCTATAGTGATGGGGAAAACACATGCCTGCAAGGATATGCCATTGCAGCCTGTCTCACATTTGACAACTGTGGAGAACGTGTGGCACAGCAAAGCCTGTTCCTTTTTCTGTGCAATTTTCTGTGCAAATAAACTGAGCAAGCATTCAAAGACAACTTACGCACAACAGAATGTGGTACATAATGGACATCAGCACTCTGTTCACCCAGAGCACTGTACTGTCTTCTGTCTTATTCCAAAAAGGAAGAAAAATGACTACAGTGATTCCCAGATTGGAGATGATTGTGTGATCTGTAATCAAAGTGGTAGCAGATGGTAGTGAGCTGAATATTTAAAATTTTAAAAGTGTGCTATGTCAACCCAATGCATGGTGGGAAACCAACTGGCAAATCACTTCACTATAGTTAAGTAACAGTTTGCCAGCATTACTGCATTATAACACAACCATGTGTACAATTTTTTGAAAAAAAAAGGTGGAGGCAGTGTGATGCCACAAATGATTAAAATCTCCTAGCATGGAAAATCTTTTTTTTTTGTGAAGAATAGAAGAAAAAACCCACCTCCCTTCCACCTCCATAAGGAAAAGGATGCAGTAGAAAGGCTAATTTGCAGAAGGGATGCAGACCAGTCAAATCAGCAGCTTGCGACTTCACTGCAGAGAAAATAAGCAGTGAATTGAGTGTGCACAAAAGTTCTGAATCTGGTTCTGGTGGGTTTTCCAGGCTGTGTGGCCGTGGTCTGGTGGATCTGGTGGACCATGGCCACACAGCCCGGGAAACCCACCAGAACCAGTTGAATCCGGCCGTGAAAGCCTTCGACAGTTCTGAATCTTTCTGCAGTGCCTACATTTCTGTGATTTACCATATATACTCATGTATAAGCCGACCCATGTATAAGCCAAGGCACCCATATTTACCACCAAAACCTGGGGAAACTTATTGACTCGCGTATAAACTGAGGGTGGAAAATGCAGCAGCTTAGTTAGTTTAGTTTATTGGATTTGGATATCACTTCCATAAGGGCTCGCTGGGGCATGGCTTGGGGTCTTCTCTTGCATCGAGAAACATGGGCTGGCTGGGGAAGAGGGGAAGATCTCCCCTCTTCCCCAGCCAGCTGGGCAGCCTCCGTGGAAATGAGGGGTGCCCAAGTCAGCAGTCCTCGACTGGGGCTGCAGGCTTGGGCTCCTCCCTTCATGGAGGTCACTGGGCTGGCTGGGGAAGAGGGTCTTCCCCAGCCAGCTGGGCAGCCTCCGTGACTCATGTATAAGCCGAGGGGGGCATTTTTCAGCCCGGAAAATGGGCTGAAAAACTCGTCTTATGCGCGAGTATATACGGTAGGTATCAGACCAATATGTTTTTGTTTACCCAGACTAAATTCTGTCCTGTTCTCTTCCCACTTCTACTGGAGACTTTTATGTCTGCTTTAATGAGGATTTTACTGTACTAATTGAGAGTTTTATTTCTAGTGCTTTTGTATATTCAGTTATTTTTGTCCATACTTTTTTTTTGCTGTTTTATATTGTTTACCACCTTGGACAGATTTAGGAGTGTATAGGTTATAGACATTTTAAACAAACAAACAAGCATATATTTTGGGTCTCCCTTAGCCAAAATAACTCTTGGATGAGTTTGCAAACATCTATATGACACATTTGCGTATTTAAGTTGACAGTTACAATATTATAGGTAGACATTTAAATGTATCATGCGTCTACTCTAGTCCCTCAGCTGTCCTTCAGTAACTCCAATAGGTTCCCTATTGCGTCAGAACACAAATGCTTGCAGAAAATTAGCAACATTATGGATCGAAGGGGAGAATCAAATGCTTGAGATCCTGAACTATATTCTATTGGGTGCGTGCCTGTTGTAAAACTGTCCACTACTTGCCCTGTTTAAAAAAATGTTGCACCAACAGTATGCACCAACATTAAAAATTAGGCTGATGGTAAAGCATTAACATTTAGAAGCTGATATTTACTGACTCATTTCCTTCTCACAGTGATAGAGCAAGGAAGCAGTAGGAAGCCACACATAGCAGGAGGTTTACAGCATTTTAGCTGACAACGGTGAATAAGCTTATGGAGAACACCAGGCATGACATTTAAAAGGACCAATGGTGACATTGATTATGCATAGTTAAACTCACTGGAGAAAGTTTGCATTATCCTGCCAATTAAAAAGAGACACTACTTCAAAAACAACTTTTATCAAGGCTTGAAGCAATGGATAGATGATAATGACCTACAGATTCCCCCCCCCCCCCATCCCATCCCGTCCCGCCCCACTCCACTCCAACTTACCTTTTGGGAAGGGCCTGCTTCCACTGGCCAAATGCAAGGACCTCCTGCAAGGTAAGGCCATTTAACTTGTTTAGAAAGTCTGCCTGTCATTTCTGCTTGATTTTTACTTTTATAAGGTTATGCACATTGCCCTCAGGAAATGTGAACCACACATATTAAGTTATTCGAGACGAGTTCAAGATAAGTGCCAGGGAACATGTGGTGAAAACAGTGAAAATGGTGTAAACCCTTTTGCACTGTTTTAAACCATTTTACACCGTTTTCACACCGCTGTTTTTAGCCCATGCAGAATCCACTTGAAAGATGAGGTGGAAAGTGAGTCAATCCATACAATACAGGTTCTATAAGTTTATGCCTGAATGAAAAATTCTAACTCCTCAATTAGTGATGGGTGGTGTCAGGCATTATCTGCGCCACTGTTTCATACTAGCCCAAGTTAGCATGGACAAGTTCATGTTCGGTTTTGGTTTGTTTAATCTTGCATTGAAATCTGCATATCTTAGAAAATATTTTTTTATTTAACTTATAATTCTTAGAAAGTTATAAACCAGATGTGTGTAGAATAGGGTTGGTAACCTCTGGGTGGGACCTGGAGGTCTTCTGGAATTGCAACTGTTCTCCAGACTATAGAGATTAGTTACCCTTGGATGAAATGGCAGTTTCAGAGCATGAACTCTATTGGATCACATCCCTGCTGAACTCCTCCTCCTTCCTGAATTTCTGCCCACTCCAGGCTTGCCCCCCCCCCAAATCTCCAGGAATTTCGTAACATAGAATAGGCAAATAAAAAACCTAAGATGAGTGAAAAAAGTAATATCTTCACAAACCCCAATTTGTATCAAACCATTTTTCACAGGAGAAAAAAATTAGATAATAGAACTTCTCTAACTTCTAAAATCTCTTTCTTTCTTTCTTTCTTTCTTTCTTTCTTTCTTTCTTTCTTTCTTTCTTTCTTTCTTTCTTTCTTTCTTTCTTTCTTTCTTTCTTTCTTTCTTTCTTTCTTTCTTTCTTTCTTTCTTTCTTGTTTTGGTCTTTGGCTTTCCAGTGTTTCATTTTTTAAAAGAAACTAAGACAGTTTGCAGGAAAAGTTATAAAATATAAACACATCAAACGTAAATGTGAGTCTCATCTATTCTCAACCACATTTGGGAAAAGAAGCAACAGGTATTCGTTCTCACAGTAATCTTGTAAAATATGTCTCATTATTACCACTTGATGGAGAAAGCTGAGACTGGGAGAGACCTACTGGCTCAAAGGCATCTGAAACAGTTATGGAAGATGTGAGATTAATCTCTTCATTCCAAGTCCAATTTCTCTCCATTACAAGAGTGGCCATGGTTATTCACAGTTGCTGCCCGGGAAGGGCAGAAGGAAGTCCCTGGCACCCCCCTAGTAAAGGCAGATAGTAAATAAATTAAGGGGAGGCTGGCTAGATCCTGCTACATTAGGAGTCTACATAAGGCTGCCCTCGCCCACCTCCCTTTATGCTTTGGTGATGCTAATGCATGCTGCTTCTGTCATAGCCATTCTCATGGTTTTAAAAATATGGGAATGGGATCTCAGGGCCTGGGAAGGGAAGCTAGGGAGCTACCCCCCTGTTTTGGTATGGAATGCTATAGCAAGAGGCCAACTGCCCGCTGAGCATCACAGCAAAGCTCCAGTAAGAGGCCGCTCGCCCGCTGGATCTCTCTGCGGCAGCGGCAAGTGCATCCATCAGCCACCAGGGCAGCAAGAAGAGCAGCTTGCCTGGGAGGCACCCCTGAGGAGGGGCTGCCCAGTGTTACAAATCAGATCAGAATCCCATGCTATGCCTCATGCTTCTTACTGCACAATAAATGGTTGGCTAATGGCTATAACCAAGTAATTTACTCCAGCCATGAGTGTGGTGTGGTTATTGGGTCAAGAGGCTCCGAGAAGGGGTTGTCCCATCCTCAGGCAGCAATTGCTTTTATCTAGAGGCAGTTCCCTATCCATGAATTTCTAAGGTATCCTGTAAACATGCGCAGCATGCGCAACCCATCTCACCCAAAGCTGACTGATGGTGAAATGTTATTTTACCTCCTGCTTGAAATCCTTTAAGTCAGTAGCCTTTTAATGTATTACAAGGGGTCTTACCTTTATCATTCAGGTGTCATCACAGGATCCATCAAGTCATTTGACTGGGAGGGGTGCTCCAATTGCATGTGTAAGCAGAACACGGGGGGGGGGGGGCAATCAACTGGCAGAAAATGAGCTGGAGGAAGCAGAGAAGGAAGGGAAAGGCTAGAGGAGGGGATGTCTGCGAACATGCCTAAGTAAGTCCCCCCCTTTTCACTGCTGAGTGACCTCATCTTGCCATCATACTGCTTTTTTCAGCATGTGTAAAAAGATGCTGTTGTGCTTGCCCAGTGTCAGCAAGTTTTTCCAAAAAGCAGCAAAGAAAACAACATCTCTAAAGAGTCCTGCAACTCAGGACACGCGCACACACACACACACACACACACACACACACACACACACACACACCAGGTTTCAAGCAAATTGAACCAAGGGGTTCAATTCTGTGACCCTCTGCTATCCTACATGAATAGGTACAATCACACCTCAACAAAATAGGGAGAGAAGGAGAACGAGGCAGCTGGAACTGCAGTTCTGCCAGGCCTCATGTCTGGCTTAGTCCAGCCAGGAGATACCCTGTCTGGGTTGGATTAGACTTATGTTGGCTGGGAGCTGCTTACCCAGAATTGGTACCATTCAGCCAGTTGGATCTCATTGCCTGGGCAATTCCAAATAATCAAAGAAAACAAGACTCTTGCTGCTGATGGTGGTGAGCACTGTTCATGGAAACCATGTTTTGTTTTGGGATGGTAGTGGTGGTGGGTAGGACTCCAAGAATCCCAGCTTTCTGTAACTGTTCTGAAAAATTGTGGTAATGAACCAAAGCAGTGATTTTCATGTATTTTTTGGCTTGGGAATTGTGGAATGTATCCCTACTAAAGAAGTCATGTATCTGGAACCTTTGATGTCTAAATCTCTGACACTGAGTTACGATTCCGTCCCCAATGTCTACATTATGGAACTTCCCCAGGCTCTTGTGAAGGTTGATATCACAGGAAATTGTGTGTAGTTTGATATCTTTGTGAAGTTCCTTAACTTCCATCAGAATCTTTGTTCCTGCTCAACTTCTTAAATTAAAATTGGGGGAGAGGAGAGACCCCATTATCTTAGATTCTATCTCGACCAGCAAAGGTGTGTTTGCTGCTACACATCAACAGCCAATCATGTAGTCCCGGAGCAGGGAAATGCACATTATGTTGTCACTATCACATTTGCATTTCCTTAATTAGACATTGTAGACAGAAGTGGAAACAAGACATATGGTTGCTATTTTCAGCAGGAAAAAACATACATCATCATGTCTAGTTTGAGTGTCAAGTGTTATTTTCTGTGATTTGTCAGGATGTGCATTTGGAATACAACTATGGCTGATTTTTCACTTTTGAAATGCTCCATGGCATATCTGGGAGTGTACCTGCTGCGGGGCTTCCCACCCTGCTTGTAGTTCCCCACGGCTGCTCGGCTCTTTCCTTCACTTGAGTCAGGGATGGTGCAGGAAACCCCAGCTGATTCCCCACAAGCCCAGGGCTTTCCTGGGGCTTTCCCATAAGCACCAAGCTCTTCCAAAGTCTCTTCCAAGCATGCACAGGTAGCCTCTGTTTCCTGTGTTCGGATTGAATCTCGCCCCATTCCCCCCACTCACTTTCAGTACTTTTTTTTAAAAAAATGAAAACAGAGCGCAGGCAGGCAACAAGAATCAGCGCCCACGCCCCCCCCCCCATCTAAAATCCTCGCTGGTGCCTCAAGGTAAAGAGAATCGCCGCCTTCCTTCTCAAACTCCTCATGCATGTTAGATAATTGCTGGCTTCCCCCCCCCTTAACCTCCTCGCACATGCCAATCACCCTTTCCCCCCTGCAAACTCCTCCCACATGGGGAAGGGGAGATTCTCTTGTTTTGGTGGGGTGGGCCAGAACAGCAAGGCAGGAAAAATGGCCCTGGTACTGCTGCTGTGGAGTTCTTCACAGCAGGGAAGCCCCCTGAGCAACACAGGGGCATTCAAAAAGAACCTCAATTTTGGCGGTTCTGGAATGCCATGGAGCAAAGCCATACTCCAGGGCGCGCCAGGGCAACACCATGGCAGACATGCTGCAGCAATGGGGCAGTGAAGAACTCTCCATTGAACCGGGGCATTTCCCATGCTAACAGAGGAGCAATTTCACCATGAAAAAACGGCCTATATAAATATAACTATATAAATATACAAAGCTCATTCATTTGACTGAAAGAATTAATTCAAATAAAAGTTCTTTCCACTTCCAGGTTTTAATTTCTTAGGCCAGACCTGTCCTGATGGCACTATGATTTCTTTGACTGTACTATGCTTCCTGTTTCCATTTTCCTGTGTCATCTGTTTCCCCTTTCTGGAAATGAGATAAAAATAAAGGACAGAAAAAGGAGAGAATGATTCAGTAGATAGGCATGATGGACAGCCAGAACACTTACCCATATTTGTACTGCATGTCATCTCTCTCAATTGCTCTTTCTGTGCACAGTGTTTCAATCAAATTGTTGCTTGAGAATATTTATGTTGACTCTTATTCGATAAATGTAGGGGCTGTTCTAGCTATCCAAACTCATTGCTTTAATCTGTTGGAAAAAGGCAGTCAGAAAGAGGATTAAAGATGGAAACAAAGGGTTTCTTAATATTCTGTAAGACAGGACAGGCTGCTGTGCCAGGCAAGAGGGCCTCCAAAGATCCAGAGCTCAATCTCATTGTATTCTGTTCTCTTCCCACCCATTATACGTTTCCCACTTTGCTTTCAAAGCAGATACTAATATTTGAATCCTAAGCAAGACCACTGACTTCAACTGAGTTAGATCAGTGTTATTCTGCTTAGGATCCCACTGTAAATACTTTGTTTTGTAATACTAAAATGAAAATGCACACACAGGTGTGCAAAGCAAAATGAGAGTAACATCATTAAGGCGCATTCTGCACAAGCTAATTAAAATGGATTGGGGCCCCTTTTAAAAAGTGTTTTGGGGGAGTTTGCACAGAACTCATCCCCAAAACGCTGCTAACCTGTTTTAATGGCCAGAACCCGATTTTAATGAAATCCACTAATTCTGTGAGTTTCTTCATTAAAACCTGGTGAGTTTCTTCATTAAAACCTTGCAAATGCTTTCTGCTTTCCTGGGCGAACTATGGCAAGCAGGAGCATTCAATCTCCACCCCTCCTTCCCTCCACTATTATGGTGGATTCCACAGGCAGCCACAATTACAGGGGATACTCTAATAGGCAGCTACCTGCCATGCAGGTCAATGGGGGTGGAGTCTCAGGTGGGGATGGAATCTCAACTGCATGGTTTGCACAGAAACACAGCATTTCTGTGCGAACCATGCTGCCTTCAGCTTCCGGGATCCCAGTGAAACCAGCTGGCTCCTGCAACTGCTGTGCAAACAGTGACAGCACAGAACAAACGGGTTTCATGAACCTGTTGCTGCCTCTGCAGACGGGGTCTCAGGGATCTAAACAGAAATGTTATTGAACAAAACATGATGAACCCAAATAACATTATTGTAAGCTCATTACTAGTAACATCAGCTTACTAGTAACTGTTTAACATTGTTTTGAATAAATGTGTGCATTGTTATAGGTGTAACACGAGATAAGCTATTAGCTAGTGATGAGAAGGAGTTCTGCAGCTCCATGCCAGTTAGGATTTTACCCCTCTCTGTTGTTGAGGATTCATTCTGAAGTTCCTCTATTTAAGTTTATGGACCGTGAAGGAGTGGAACTCAATGACTGGAGAAGGATATAGTTCAATTTTGCCCCTCTGCCTATCATCAAGTTTTCCCCAGCTCTTCAGATATTGTAGAGGTTATCTAAGGGTTTGAATCAAGTCTTAGAGCCCAGAAGTTCAGAACTCTTGGGTTCTTGGGAGCAAGCAAGGCATTTCAAATTGTTTGCTCTTCTGAGAGCTCAGAAATACTGGACCATGACACCATATCTAGCCGTATAGAGATGGTTCTGTGACTGTGAAATCTTAGGCAGAAGAATTTTTGTCTAAGCTCCTTGAAGAGGATGCATAGGACTGTATATGAAATGAATTACTAGTATCTCTGAGTCTTAAAGTGTACACTTCTGGGTTCTCAAGTACAAATTCCTAATGGACTATTACTTCTCCACTGCTGGGGTTTTGATCCATCAGAATTAACAAATTTGAATGGCAGATCCTGCACATCCATAAATATTCCTGACTCATTATTATTTCACTACTTTATATAAAATAATTATAAATATACCAGACACACATCATTATTCAAGTTACAATGTTTTTTTTCCTGATAGATTACTGGAAGGACAGCCTTTTGCCCTTATTAAAATTTGAGTGAATTGCAAACCCTAGCAACTCAGATGTGGCATCTAGAGGAACACAGAATAATAATGGAAGTACTGCTTGAATTGACATCCAGTCACAGTTTAATTTTTAAACACCTTTACTCTGCAGGCCAGAGCCATTGCACCATATGTCACTGACCTTACTGTGCTTTAACATCTTAGACTACCTCAGTTCTAGTATCAGAGCTAGGCTAGGGGAAAATATTTCTTGGATAGTCCAGTAGTACTAGATGGCTTAATTTAAAAGTTTCAAAATGAGAATTATAAATAAAACATTAATGAGATGGATATGTAAAATCCAGCCAAGAATAAGACTTTTTATTGATCCATGTTTCCTGCTCATTTAGTAATGTGCTGTTTTGGGATGTAATTGTAATTACAAGTTAAAATGACTGCAGCTGAGTGCCATTTCAAACAAACAATATGACAGCATTGGAGAACAAATAGTCTTCTCATGAATTCAGTTCAGGAATTCACTTAAGTCTTCCTAAAGCTCAATCAATTACTGCAATAAATGGAACTGAATAAATATTTCCATTTGTTTCCACCATATGGCCTAACAGACAGACTAACAGGCAGGCAGGCAGGAAGGCAGGCAGGCAGGCAGGCAGGCAGGCACGCACGCACGCACGCACGCACGCACGCACGCACGCACGCACGCACGCACGCACACACAAGTAGGAACCCTCAAAAACTTCTGGGAGGCATCTGAGGGGACACTATTTCTTCTTTCTCTTTCCTGAAAGCTGCCGTAGTCTTTCCCCCTTACCTGCATCTTCCTTAGGGATGCCAGCACCAGGTTGGGATATTCATGGGAATTTGGGAGTGGGGCTTAGAAGGTGAGGTTTGAGGGAGAAAAGTGATCTCAGCAGGGTATAGTGCCATGCAGAGGTGTCAAACTCAGGTCCTCCAGATGTTCATGGACTACGATTTCCAGCAGCCCTGATAGCACAGCCAATTGGCCCTGCTGGCATGGGCTGATGGGAATTGTGGTCCATGAACACCTGGAGGGCCTGAGTTTGACACCTAGAGTCTAACCTCTAAAGCAGCCCTTTTCTCCAGGGGAACTGACCTCTGTTCCCTGGAGATCAGTTGCAATTTTGAATAATTTCCATTTTTCACTTGAGGTTGGCAACCCTAATTCCCCTGGAGGAAATGGCTGTGTTGAAAGGTAGAGTCTATGAGATTATATTTGGCTAAGGCTTCTTCCTTCCCCAGACCCTGCCTTCCTCAGACTCTACCACAAAATCTACAGGAATTTCCCTGTCTGTAGCTGGCAAACTTTGTCAGGCTTGACCCAATGAGTCCTTCCCTCTCTCCCAGTGGCAGGGCTACCAGGGGACAGGAGGGTGCGCCACACACCAGGCACACAGCTTTGGGTCAAGTGGGGAGCAGAAAATTTTCCCCAACCCTCCCTGCTCCCCCCTCGTCAGTTGGCTGCTCAGCTCACCCTTCCCCCCCCCCCCGTGATGCCCCCCACACTTACTTTAACAAATGGAGCAGGCTGGAGAGGAGGCCTGACTGTGTTCCCTTCCAGGCAGCAAAGGGTCTCCTGGGAAATGTAGTTCCCACCAGGTCGTTTGCAGCTTGGAAGGGAAGAAGAAGAAGAAGAGTTTGGATTTATATCCCCCCTTTCTCTCCTGTAGGAGACTCAAAGGGGCTTACAATCTCCTTGCCCTTCCCCCCTCACAACAAACACCCTGTGAGGTGGGTGAGGCTGAGAGAGCTCTGAAAAGCTGTGACTAGCCCAAGGTCACCCAGCTGGCATGTGTGGGAGTGTATAGGCTAATCTGAATTCCCCAGATAAGCCTCCACAACTCAAGCGGCAGAGCTGGGAATCAAACCCGGTTCCTCCAGATCAGAGTGCACCTGCTCTTAGCCACTGCTCTTAGCCACTACGCCAGCCTGCTAGGTTTACTAAAGTAAATGCTGGGGGGCGCCACATGTGGGGGGTGGAGCTGCCCCCCCCCCAAAATCACACACACCCCCGCAACACCCCCCACACTTTCCCTCAAGGCAGTTTTCCTTTAATTACCCAGCAATCCCCTTTTTAGCTCAGTCAAGGTGCCTAGAGAGTTTAAGGCTGCAATATCTATTACGTCTATGGTGCATAGACTAAAGTGTATATAGTCCAGAGAATATAAAGTTGAGGTGTCAACAGAAAGTAGAATCCAGATAAAAGACTGAAAGAACCAGGAGGAAGCAAGACAAGTGGACTTTCTTGAAAGGAGCCAGGAAAGAATAAAAGTCTACAGCTTCAGATTTGTTCACCAGTCAAGCAAGTACCTTATCCCTAGGAGGAGTTAGGGTCTCGATTCTTCAAAGCAATAAACCTTGTTTTTGAACTGTTACACCTTGTTTGTGTGTCTCCCACTCTGTTCCAGCAAAGAACAGGGCATCTTTAGATCATTTTACTTGGGGAACAGAACTTGCTACGAACCAAAAACCAAACATTACACACTAATGCTGCACAATGGCTCAATTATATTAAGAATTGTCATACTATCATTGTACTATTAACAAAGGTGCATACATAACAATAGCACTATTAAATATAAATCATTAAAATGGATTTGTCAATCTTCCAACAATGGATTGCTGACAATATTGTCATCAATCTGTTTTGTTTTGCAGATCCCTCCTGTTGCTCAGGAATTTGCACAAACTGCTTATATAACATCAAAGAGTCAATAGGACTCATGTATTCATGTAAAACAACTTCCAAGTGGATTTAAGCACATTGCATAGTGACGAGCACGATATTATACAAGCACTACATATTCATGCATTGGTCATCCAGGAGGTATCTGCAAAACAAAACAGCTACTCATGCTGATTTCAAGTAAGCTTCAAGGGAATCATGCCAAAATAAATAATAAAAAGTAAATAATAAATAGCGCCGCTTCCGCACGGATAAAAGTTGATACAGCCCCACGCCGCCCAAGAGTTCTACAAGCGTAGGGGCGCAAGCCCGCCAGCATGAACGCATAAGCGGAGGTCGGCAGACGGCAGGCGCGCTGCCCGCGACGGAGTCAGCTTCAGGTTGCCGCCATCCCCGCCCCACTCACGGTATCTTCGTCGTCGCCTGCTGGGCGTCGCAGCCCTGCCCACGGCTGCCCTCCGACCCCTGGAGGTCGGAGGGACAGTGTGGGCGGGCCTGCGCACGCCTGTGCAGGCTACCACCTGCGGGATAATCAGCGAGTATGGCGGGGATTGGAGACAAGATGCCCCCCCGGGCGGCACGGTTCGCACCGCGCCGCCAAGAAGACGCTTCCTCCCCAACAACAACCCTTTAAAGGGTTGTTGTTTAGGGCGTCCTGACGCCGCCCTGGGGGGAGGGAAGCGCAGTCAGGTCGCCGCTGCTGCAACGTGGGGGTGGTGTTTTTACCGCCCCCAGGGGGTGGTGTTTTTACCGCCCCCAGGCCGTCGTTAATGGGCCGTGCGGAAACGGCCATAGTCTTTTGTCCTATTAAAGAATATTTTTTTTACAGTATGAACTTTTGTTAACTAGTTACCATGTTATCAGATTCATGTGTGTGTTCTAAGATAGAAAATGTATGTATAACCACAGACAGGAAAAAGTTCTGGACAGTGGGATCAAAAGCCAATTAAATGATTACTATACAGAACATTTTTACATACAAGCCAGGTTTTTTGAGTTGAAAAAAAAAACTTGTAATAGGAGACCAAAAAGAACATGTAATTTGTCTTCCATGGTCCATCAAGTGTAATGATTTTAAAACAAACTAACGAACTTCATGTCCTGTTATTTTTTCCTTTTGCAGACATTGTTTTTTGCCTTTCCCCAAAAGCGGCCATGAATTGTAGCCACATTGGCCTCTGTGAAGACATTTTAATAGTGTTTCATTACTGTTGTCAAGGCAACTGCTTCTCAAGATTTCTTTCCTTTTGTTAACTCCCAGTGTGCTCCTAAAAACATTTTAAAATAAGTTGCCAGAGATTGCAGATGCCTAAATTTAACTGAACTGTGATGCACTGGAATTATTTATCTGAAGAAAGCCACAGCCCTTTAAAGTTCAGACTCATTCATATCAAACATAGCTAGCTCTGTTTAAGGGTACGTTCATGTATTTCCCAGTTATATTTTAATACACAACTGGGTGCTGGGAGGTAGCCTAATGATCAAGGAGATGTGACAGGCTGAGGGATTTTTTTACATGTGAACTCTTAACTTTTCTTGGTGAGCATCATAGCCTTGTTTGCACAATAGGTCTGCATTCATTGAATGCAATGTGATGGAGCAGGACCATATCCATGCTCTCATTTAATTTTTTTTAAAAAAAACACAATTGTAAGGTGCTTTGAGTTTTCACTGTGAGGAAAAAACTATGA
This sequence comes from Sphaerodactylus townsendi, assembly GCF_021028975.2. NCBI lineage: Eukaryota > Metazoa > Chordata > Lepidosauria > Squamata > Sphaerodactylidae > Sphaerodactylus > Sphaerodactylus townsendi. Next base: position 64,223,533 of record NC_059430.1, on the reverse strand, counting down.
AAAATGATTATATCAAAGTTCACTTTTTTCATTGTATTCTTCTCAGGTATACCACACACTTCATGGCAAACAGGTTCAGCTGGTGAATATACCATATTCAACAGCTGCAATATCCCATGAGCCAAATCTCTGATCTGCCATCCACCTTGAACAACTGGGGAACTGCTTTGCAGCTGCATTGTAGCTGTGATAGATGAGTTTTAATTACCCTCTGCTTTGCTTTTTCATCTCTGCCATAGGTGAAATTGATTGTCCCCCAGGGTCATGAATTAAGCAATTAATGAAATAGGTAATTAACAGTGTAATCAAAAACAGAGTTTTACCTTTCTAGGCTATCGGTTTACTTAAAATTGCACTGTAAAGGATATGTAGTGGGGTACTATGACTATCATAAAGTTGTGTGAATGTGATAACATGAACTTAAACACCAAAGGGCAAGAGGTTTATTTATAATTATTGGATTTATAATTACTGAATTATTTATTTATAATTACTCGATGATTGGTTTGCTGTCTATTTATCTCAAGAATTGATTGCCAAGTGTCTTTGAAGAGGTGACTAGCACTGTGTGAATGTGCATGCACGGAATACTGCTGATTGCCCTGTAGTGAAAATGTTGTTACCATTTTACGTCTTCTGAGATATCTTTGCAAAAATACTTGCATTTGTCTTCTGCCTGTAGATATGCAAGTCATTCTCATTTCTCTAGTCTCATAAAATACTGATTAATATAGAAGGGGGTTCTTGCCAAATATTTTATTAGTTTTAGCTTGAAGCACTGAATACTGTAATATGCTCCAAAGAACCTGAAAGTATAACTATCACCAAAGAATGGAAGTTGAAAATATGTAACGTCAGATTCATTTACAAAATTATTAGAAAAGGATTCTTTCCGACCTTGCTGTAAGACTGTTCATTCTGAAGAGAGCCAACAAACTTCCTGCATCCTATAATACCTGTTCAAACTACATTTATAAATATGCTGATTATTACTGATTATTATGAAAGCATAGTTAAGTCTTGACTACTTCTTTCAATGGTACAGTGAATCAGTTTTGGACTCAGGATGTATTGATCTTATGTACCACCCCACCACCAATGCTTAGATGGCAAATGATGCTTCATATATACAAGGGGGTGGGGATGGACTTCTGGCCTACAGTCTCATGCCAATAGCACCACTGGATCCTATTTGCAAAAATCTTGAACTGGTAAAAACTGCATTGGGAGAAACTAGGGCCTGTTCCACATGGGACGCAGGAGCAGCAGTGCACCGACATACTTGATACCAATGCACTCCCCTCCCCAGGGCCATTTGCACGCTGTCCTGCAAATGGTGCCAGTGACCCAGTGACCTACAGGACCACCTTCGCATAGGGCCTGCCTCTTTAGGTCGTCTCTCACCTTCTCCCAGCTGCAGTCACTCTGCAGAGGCCAGGGGACAAGCCCCCTTGGTCATGGTGACGCCTCTGGGGCTGGAGGCCAGGAGGTGTGTCCCCTGGCCTCTGCAGAGTGGCAGCAGCTGGGAGAAGGTGAGAGGGGTGTGCGGGAAATGGCGGAGTCAACTTGATGCTGTTCGCTCGGCACTGGGTGGACGCTGCTGTTTTTCAAAAGATTGGCTCACCAAGCAAGTCAGAAAAATGTCATTGTAGGGGAGGTGGGCAGTTTTGGCTTCACTCCAGCTGTGGCTGCTGCGCAAAGTCCTCCCCCACAGCGGCGTTTTTACCAGTCCCACGTGCGGAATGGGCCTAGGAAATAATACTTAGTAATTGTTTGGCATGTTTGACTATTTTTATGTTAGTGTAACACACATTCATTCTACTGCAAATTGTTGTGATGTAAGCTTAACACATTCCTGGTATACCCACCTTTCCAGCACTTTCCCCCCTATTTCTACTTAATCGATTTCGAATACCTTTAATGGCATATAGATTGTTTAAGATTAGCTTAGCAAGATAATAACAGCCTTTACAACTTTACAATTTCTGACGAGTTAAAATAACACCATTTAAAAATTTAGCCACCGCTTCCAACAGCTCGTAGTTGTGGCTGTTTAAAAGATATATATACTTAATCTTGATTGAATTCTTGATTTCTTGTTTCTGATGTTTTGATATAATGAGGTCAGCATGGAAGTTCTATAGTTCCATATGGGATTATAATGCTAGTTTGACTGACACAGAAAGTTATGGCAACAGAAGGGATGTTTCTGTCCCACTCACAAATTTTAATTTCCAAAGTTTTAATGAGAAGCTGGATAAGGTGTTCACATATCTAAATGGACTATGTTTCACCAAAGGAGGTATTTAATGATTAAGGAAGTTTTAATTACTTGATACAAGAAGTTGAATAGCTCAGAGGATTTTTCATATTTAAATCCTAATTTTCTTTTTGGGATGATGTCATTCAAATAAGATCTCAAATCCTTATAGAATGTTTTTAATGTAAAACATAACTTACACAAGAGTAAGATTTATATTTCCCCTGGTGTACTTTGACTTACAGAAAATAAATTTTGCAAATGTAGACTATTGAATATGGGTGCACTTAATTTTCTAGTTTGAGCCAACCATTAAATTTTCTAGTTTGAGCCAACTACAACCATTAATTACTCTGCTGTAGCAACACCAAAAGAAGAGTACCTTGTCATGCCTTGATGTTTGATATATTTATTATAGTATGTGATCACATGGGTTATTTACTGTATGGAGCATAAGACAACCAGTTGCCATTAGCCATGACTGAATGGGATCTTTGTGTTAAGGAACATTATCATGTGCTGAGGGGTCATCAAACCACCTTTAAACATCTCTTGCCTTGAAAACCATAGAGGGTCCCCATAACTCAGACTTGATGGCAATCAATCAATCCTACCCTAACAGTTCCATTTATCCTTTCATATTATCTTGTAATGCTCACATTTAAATATTCTGTTCTTTATGATAAGACACAGTAAGCCTAGGAAAATGATTTTGGTATTTGAAAAGTTGCTGTGACTAGAATTTTAAAAATGTCCTTAGTTGGTCCCTAAATTTAGAAAAATGGCTGAGATGGTGATGGCTTGATTTGTCTTTATTACAGGTACACCTGGCAATTTAGCTCTTGCCAGTATCGCAAATTAAAATCATTGCATGCTATTTAGCTGCATTAGATGACATTCTGTTACATGGAAGCAGTGTTTACATCTGAGACTTGTCACTGATAAGCTACTCCAGTGACAGGTCCAGCAACTATACCATAATGGATATCCTTTTAAGAAGCCTTTGGCAGGAAATGTCTGTGATATGCTGCTGTTCCATGTCAAAGTTCATGCATTAATGCTGTTTTTTAATCACAATTTGGGAATTATCCTTCCAGCAAATCTTGTGTTGGTAAGATGAAAGATATGAACATTTACCCACAATATGAGGATATTTTTCTGTATGAAGAATGACAAAATATTGGGCCAGTGTTATGGGAAGCTTCTTGGGAGAGCAAAAGCACAAAGCCAAATAAGACATAAGTCTTGGGAAATTTTGTAATAAAGCCGTCCAAACCATTTACAGACTTGGAATTACTTGCTGCTCCTTAGTAGTTTAGGTGCGCCTCCCTGGTACAAGGAAAAGTACTTCAGTTCAGAAGCCCCAGGACCTTTCAGAAACTGATAATGTATTAATTACTGCTTGTTACTCTTCTCTTGTGCCTAAAGGAGCCCTAGTAAAGATAGCAATACTAGGGGAGAAAGTACAATATAAGATCTCCTATACTCAGTTGCACACATGGGAACTTTTCTGTTTTGTGATTTCTTTAAAGCAAACACATGGAGCAAATTGTGCGTATGTGTGTGTGTGTGTGTGAGAGAGAGAGAGAGAGAGAGAGAGAGAGAGAGAGAGAAAGAGAGAGAGAGAGAGAGAGAGAGAGAGAGTCTTTTGGTACTGTTCCTCCCAGGAAGGTACTAATTGGATGGCAAAGTATTTTGAGACCAGCCCTGCCTATGAGTTTGATCAATTCCAATGAAGCCTATATACAAAAAAATACCATTTAGGTGTAGGTTGCTAGACTCATGAAGATGTATGGGAGAGATTGTTGGAAAGAAGGCAGCAGGCTAGTACAAGCTTGTAACTACCACAGTCCTATTCCAGACATACAGTGTCTGGACATATGGACATTTTCCCCCCTGAAGTGACATGGTAAAGGGCTTGAAGCTTGTTCTGGGCTATCATGAACTTCCTAGATTAAAATTGTACAGCCTTGTCATTGTCCTGATATAGTGAACATCTTATGGCTGATTTTAATATCACAGTTTGTAGGCCAGTGATTTCCAAATTTTTTCAGGCTGTTGCCCCCTTGGCTCCCAGACCACATCCCTGGGACTCCCCGCCACACACATCTCTTCCTTGGTATTACGTCTACTGCAAATTCAAAACAACTTCTAACACTAAAAACACAACTATGTATTTCACAAATAAAATATGACCTAGTAAAAGTAAACCAATTTATTGAGCTTGTTTTTGCAATATGAAAAGGTATGTTTGCATCTCACCCATTATGCCTTCACAGTTTTAATGGGATGGATGTGCTTGGTGCAGGGATATCAGCTTCTCAACATCAGACTGCAAGGCACTAAGAAGAAGTCTTAGATCCCCACACTGAGTAACTTTCAGCCTCTTTTTCTGCTTGGCGAGAATCTGGGTGACTGCTATTACCTAAAGTGGTGGGAAGTCTCTCCCTGTTAGTGGGGGAAATTAGCTGGAGCAGATTCTTGGCTTGCAAAAGGCTGGACAACATGGGGTCTTGAATGCCTCTTTATACGAAAGTCAGCGTTTGTATAGAAACATACAGGAGAGTGGATAAAAGTTCAACAATTTTTATTATGGGATAAAAATGGGGAAACACAAGCACACAATAAAACAGCAGAACACACATACAGTCCTGGGATATAGATCTAAAATAGATAAGGAATATAGGGAGGGGCAATAGAAGCTATGGTCACCTGATCCTAGAGCGGAATGGTCCGATGAACAGAACTGAGCAATTTCACAGACAGAGGATACTGTCTATTGGGAAAGTGGGCTTCTTGTAGGAAAAATGGACCCTCAGGGTTATGCAGAGTGATCCTAAATCTCTCTAGACAAAAGGAATTTCCAGGCTTTCCTGGGAAGGACAAGAAACAGACATCAACTTTAAGGATGGGTCATCAGTCTAATGTGCTTCAACATCAGCCTGATGTGCCCTGGGAAGTTAGCTGAAAAAATTATAGCTGTGGAACTATGATGATAATATAAAGCAGGGCCCCAAATGTGGGCCCCTGAAGGCATTTATCTGCCCCGCCAGGCATGGCGGTGATGGCTCCATTCATGTGCAGTGGGGGCTCGAGGGAGAGGAGGAACCGGCCCCAACGGCTGTTGATTGCAGTTACATGATGGCACCCCCAAATCTCCATTAATTTTCTGACCCAGAGTTGAAAACCTTACATGTGGCAACGCCTGCTCCGCCCTTCCCTCTCAGCTACTCCATGTGTTGCTCTCAGGCTTTCTGTTCCGCCTCACTCCCATTGGCATCAGCCAGGCTGGCGAATCGCTCGCTGCTAGGGAGGAAGATACCTGATCCTGGGTTAGATGGAATGCTTCATTGGGAAAGTTCTGCTTTTTTTTTTTACAGGGGAAGGTATTCCACAGCCTCCCCAACAATATTTGGAACCCACTCTGTACTGACATACTTTGGTCACTGTTCTAAAAATAGACCATGACAGAAAGGCTGAAAGGTGAAATCAAACATTTTACAATCATTTGTGCATAGGAATTTGTTCATAGTTTTTTTTAGTCCGGCCCTCCAACAGTCTGAGGGACAGTGAACTGGCCCCCTGTTTAAAAAGTTTGGGGACCCCTGATATAAAGTAAGGTAGTCATTAAAAGTGTTACTCAGAGGAAGAAACATTAGATAGTACATTACATGGTAGGCAAGCACATTAATTACATCCTTTGTCTTCTCCGGTGTGTATGGTTCAGGGCTGGAGATGGGAACTCTCTTCACACAAAATCTTTTGTGTAGACTTCATCCAGTCAGGAAGGATGTGAGAGGACATTATGCAAGTTCCTTCGGAGGGAGACTAGTCCAGACCAAGTACTTTTTCCTTGTAGGCTGCCCAAAACAAGCTTCTCTAATTTGGCACTGCTGCTGGACATCTCAAGGTTGGCTGAGGTGGTAGAGATGTCATTGTCCATCTTAAAACAGGGGCCCTTGGTCCACAATAGGACAGTCTGTCAATACTGCACTAAAGCCCCGTTTTATTAAATATGATGTTGGGAAGGCAACAGAGTACATCTTGACTTTGTCCCACAGTGCTGGGTCTTTTTGAGAGAACCATGTAAATGGGGCACAGAAATCGAGTAATAAAGATTCCTTTGCTGGCTCTTAGCCTTGGCTTACATCTTGTTTTTTATCAGTTGTTTCATGAAAATGTCAGAACTTATCCTTCGGAAAGAACAACTTTATACTTCGAGGCTGTTAAAGGCAGGTCAAGGTTTTTCAAAAGTACAATAGTGCTTATAATCAAGGAAGACAGCACTCTGCAATTAGTTCATTCTTATGCTTCTCAAAACGTCCAGAGGCATAGCTAGGAAAAATGGAGCCTGTGACAAAATCTGAGTTTTCCCTCTCCCTCCCTCGCTCCCCCACCACGACCAAACAAAGTGCAGCTGGCCATACAGGGGTGAGGGAGGCGGAAAACTCAGATTTTGTCACAGGCTCCATTACCAAACAAAGTTTGGTCATCTCAAAGTCACCATCACATTATAAAACATGCCCCAACTCACAGATCTGGGTAAAAGCCTGATCCAGATTATTTTAAACAGATCCTCTTGAATTCATATGATTTTTGCATTGGAATGAAATAAAACCACCATGAAACTATAGAACATGTCTTAGGCATTTTTTTGGGGGGGGGGGGAGACTTTGCAAATTGCTGCCAAATTGCTGTAGCAGCACTCCCACCCCCCAAAATGGTGTTTTTGAACCTTGCTCCCTGAGCGAAGTTTTTGGAAAACGCCAGCTTCCATCCAGTGCCAAGCGAATGGCACTGGGTGGAAGTCTCCTGGACATCTTCTACCTCCTGCTGCCTTCCATCACTTTGTGGAGGCCAGGGGATACACCTCCTGACCTCTGACCCTAGAGGCATTGCTCTGTCCATGGGGGCATGTCTCCTGGCCTCCACAAAGCTACAGAAGGCAGCAGGTAGGAGGCATTTGGGAGCGGCGCAGCCAAAGCGAAGGCTGCACCGCCCGCTACGCAGCCAGCAGGGCCAGTCATGCCAATGGCCCCCAGGGGTGCATCGGTATGAACATGACAATACACCCCCGCTCAGCTGGCCATGCAGAAACGGCGTTTGTCTACCGGCAGATCCTAAACAATGATGCACCCCATACTGTGTGGTGCCGCAGTGGCGCAAAAACCGGCTTGGAAAACATGGATCCTCATTTCTGCACTAAATCACCAGCACATCACAACTGATGTCCCTGGCCACATGTCTGAATATAACAATCACACTTCCCATGCTCCGTGGCACTGCAGTGGTGCAAAAACCTGTTTGGAAAATATGGATCCTCATGGATCCTTATGATTTTTTGCACTAAATTCCCCTCCCCCCCAAATCAGCATCCAATCATAGCCCAAGCCCCTGGCCACATGTCTGAACACAACAATTATGTATCCCACACTCCATGGCTTGCAGTGGCACAAAAACCTGCTTGAAAAACATGGATCCTCATAGATCCTTATGATTTTTGCACTAATCCCCCCCCCCCCCAAATCAGCATCAAATCACAGCCCAAGTCCCTGGCCACATGTTTGAATACAACAATCATGTATCCCAGGGGTGAGGGTGGCAAGGGGGGGCTAGGGGTGGGGGAGGGTGGCAAGAGGGGAGGGAAGGCCTCTTCTGGGCCCCATTCAGGCCATTCAGGCCTTTTGGGGTGGCGTGGGGAGAGGGAAGGCCTCTGCACCCCCCACAGACTCTGCTGGCCTTTTGGCATGGGGGGAGGGAAGGCCTCTGCCGGGCCCCTAAAGGCCATTCTGGCCTTTTGGGGTGTCATGGGAGAGGGAAGACCTCTGCCAAGCCTCTGTGGATTCTGCTGGCTTTTTGGGAGAAGTGGGGGGGGGAGGGAAGGCTTCTGCTTGGCCCCTGCAGGTCCTGCTGGCCTTTTGTGTTGGTGTGGGGGGAAGGGAAGACCTCTGCCGAGCCCCTGTAGGCCGAAGTCGCACTCCCATCCCTTGCACTCCACTTACTTTAGGCAGCACAGCATCGGTCTTGGAAAACTTGGTAGGCCCGGGCCTGGTGGGGCTGAGGGTTGCCAGACGGTGGCGCCCCCAGGCTGATCTTTCAGGAGCAGTCTTGTGAGGTGGGGCAAGGGGGAAGGAGGAGGGGTGCGGGGGCAATTTTCCACCCACCACATGACCCAACGGCAGCCCGCCTGGGGCATTTGTCCGCACCGAGCCCCATTATAGCTACTCCTCTGCCTGACCCAAATGAGACACAGGAAAGTACTGTGAGAGAGGGCAGTCATATCAAAGTTTTGGTGTAATATTTGGATAGAATGAAAATATCAACTCTAGGGATATTTTCACAAGTGAGGCATTAGAGATCTGAGAAAGCAAAAATGGTGTATGGTCTATGGACTGTTAAACTCAAATAAACTATGAACTATGAAAACAAACCAGTAAAAATGAACCTTTAAATGAACTTGTAGCTATCCATTTGTTTTATACAAGAGAGACATGCAGCCTCATATACTGAGTGTGATCCTACACATATTTACTGAGAAGTAAGTCTGCAAGGCATGCTCCAAAATGCATGCATAAGTTTGCAAGCTTAAGCAACGGGTGACATTGAAATCTCTTCTATTTGGTTAGACTTCTAGTTCGTTTACCTACCTAGCATATCATTCCTGCGCCTATGGACCACATATTCAGGATACAAATTAAAACATATTCAATGTATGTGCAAAAAGAACTTTATTCATTCATCCTGAGCCACTAAAGAAGGAACAACCCCCCCCCCCCCCGTTTCCTTGGGTCTGCCACAAAGCCAACAAAACACTTATACAGCTAGATAATACTATTTTTGCATGAATTCTGTGATGGCTCATGAAAAGAAATAAGCAACACTAATTATAATTTGCTTAATAGGCAGCCAAGTTTTTTTTTTTGCCAAATAAAAATATTAGGCAGCCAAGTTAAATAAGATCTTACAAGATCAGTCCCCTGCATATAACAAATATAACACTTGGTTTTGCAGCAGCTGCTATCATAGTGACCATAAATAGATGATGGTTAATTATACTGGAGATTGCAGGACTTGTTCATTTTTACATTTTATCTCGACTTCCCTCCCAACTTGCTGAAATTGCTAACATAAAACTAGCCAACAAAAACACTATCTAAAATTCGGGCAAAGTTTAATGAAGACAACTCCTCCATAAAATGGACATTCTCTGGAGAGCCATCACATGCAGATCCCAATAACCCAGTGTATAGAATCAAAATAAATAAACAAATAATAAAAGCTTAATGAATTCATGTACCAGGATAATTATGTGATATGCTTTGTTGCTAATTGTGTTAAAGAAGCTATAGCATGAGAAGGCCTTCTTGTGATGAATAAAATACTAATGTAATTTCAGGACTCAGGGTTCCAAATGATGTTGCCAGGTTGTCCTTAAGCTTGAGTAATCCACCCCCAACAAATTAGTAAAATTAGGATTCAGTTTTAAAATTAGTGGTAAAGCTGAAAAAGCCAAATATCTCATTTGGAAAACCCTAAAATATTTGTGTTTTCCGGAACACCCCCCCCCCACCATCAAATTTGTTTTCCACTTTTAGGGGTGCATTTTTAAGATAGCAGGGTAGCTTTGGGTGACTCTGGATGAGATCACCCAGGTTTGGTGAAGTTGGGTTCAGGGGGTCAAATGTTATGGACCCCCAAAGGGGTCTCCCAAGGTTTTGAATGGTTTCTAATGGGAGATGGAGACTACCCCTTTGAGGGTTCTTAAAATAACACCCCCTGAAACAAAATTCACAAAATCTGGTTGGTCTCATCAAGAAAGTCTCCGAAAGCCACTCTGAAACTTTGGTGCCACTATCTTAAAAACATTTCCCCTACAGGTACCTCCAGAAATCCCCCAGATTCTCCCATTAAACTGGAAAGCTTGGGGCTTCCCCTTTAAAAAGTGTGGTCACTTCAGAGCAGTTGCATAAGGAAAAATCTAGCCCAAATCATATATTGAAGCTACTGAGTAATTAAGAATCTGATCTGAAGCAAAAGGCTGCTTGAAGCGGGAACACATCAGTGCATATTAGACCTCAGTCAGTTGGGGCTGTGACAGAGTAATGCAGAAGAGAAGCAGTGTAAGATTCTCTCCTTTTAAAATCATTTTGTGAAAGAAAAAGATAAATGGCTCCCTTCTAAGTTCTACAGAAAACTCTTACCATTTGCCAACAGTTACTCTGTGTCCAGTAGGAACAAGTATTCAGTCTGGTAAAAGACTGACATGTTAGTCATTAGTCTTGGAAGATATATCCTGATCTATGCCAGTGTAAGCTAAAAAGTATGTCTGTTGTAGCCATTGGCTTGCAGGATCTGTCAACCAGGCCAGTTAAAACTTCTACAAAGCCTTCCTACCATTATTTTTGAAAAAAATATTAACTCAAATAAAATATTAGTCAAGTAAGTAATGAATTACATAATTAATGTCTCACAAACCTATCATGTTCTTTCATTCCTTGCAATTTTCTGCAGTTACGTAACACATAAAGGAATATAAGTAAAATGATGAAAATTTGTTCATTTGACAAATAGCTTGTGACTTGACTCTGATAGCATCATATACCTTGATCATAGTAAAGCTTTTGACAAGGTGCCCCATAATATTCTTTCAAGTAACCTAGTGAACTGTGGACTTGTGAATGCTACTATTAGATGGATTTCTAATTGGTTGACTGACCAAACTCAAAGGGTGCTAATCATCTTCATCCTAGAGAGAAGTGACTAGTGGGGTTCTGTCCTGGGCCCAGGGTTCTGTCCTGTGCCCAGTGCTATTCAATATTTTATAAACGACTTGGATGATGAAATAGAGGGCATGGTAATAAAATCTGCAGATGACACCAAAGTAGGAGGGGTAGCTAATACCCCACAGGACAGAGTCAGACTTCAAAATGACCTGGACAGATTAGAGAGCTGGGCCAAAACAAACAAAATTAATTTCAACAGAGATAAATGTAAGATACTACATTTAGGCAGAAAAAATGAAATGTGCAGATATAGGATGGGTGACACCCAGGGACGTAGGTGCCCACTATTTGATCACTGGGGGGGGGGGGGTTGGAGGAAAAGTTTGGGTTTGTTGGTATTTTTTTGTATTTTTAGTGGTTTTTAAGTTTTTGGCCAGCAGGGGGTGCAATTCTTTGGCTAGCAGAACCACAATTTCAGAAAATCCTCAGGAGACACTCTTACAGATACAACCCTGGTTTGGCAAAGTTTGATTCAGGGATTCCAAAGTTATAGACCCCCAAAAGGGGTGCCCCATCCCCCATTGTTTCCAATGGGAGCTAATAGTAGATGGATCTACCCTTTCGAGGGTCCATAACCTTGGACCCCCTGAACCAAAGTTCACTAAAACTGGGAAGTATTGTCAAGATAGTCTCTTTCTGATACCACCCAGGTTTGGTGAAGTTTGATTCAGAGGATCCAAAGCTATGAACCTCCAAAGTGGGTGCCCCTATCCTCTACTGTTTCCAATTGGAGCTAATAGTAGATCAGACTATTTTGAGGATCCAAAACTTTGGACCCCCTGAACCAAACTTCACCAAACCTGAGTGGTACCATCAGAAGATTCTCCTGAAGATAGCCTGAAATGTTGGTACTGCTAGCTTTAACTGTGCTCCCTTGACAGGCACCCCCAAATTTTCCCCAGATTCTCCCTGTACATCCACCCCCTTCCGTGTGTATTTAAAGAGAGAATCTGGGCTCCCTAGTTTAAACAACATTAAAAGTGATATTGTTTGGGTGGTGGTGGGAAATCCACCCTGAAACAGCATCATTTTCAATGTTATTTAAACTAGAGAGCCCAGATTCTCCCTTTAAGGTGGATTTAAAAGGGGAATCTGGGCCCCTTAGTCTAAAAAGCATTGAAAGTGATGTTGTTTGGGGGTGGATTCTCCCTTTAAGGGAGATTTAAAAGGAGAATCTGGACTCCCTAGTTTAAACAGCATTGAAAGTGATGCTGTTTCAAGGTGGGGGAGAATCCACTCCCAAACAGCATCACTTTCAATGTTGTTTGAACTGGGGACCCCAGATTCTTCCTTTAAGGTGGGTGTCACAGGTTGAGGGAGGGCACTGACCCTCCAGGGCCAGAGCCTGTGCCAGCACTCCGATTCAACCCCTTCCAGCCTTCCCAAGCAGTAGACCTGGGCCCCTGCCTGCCTGCCCAGTGGTAGACCTGGGCGCTTCTCCATGAGATCAGTAGATGGCTTGATTTCTCTCCCCCTCCACTGTATCTAGGGAAAATGGAGGGGGTGGCAGAAAACTCAGATTATGTCATAACTCCATTTTCCCTAATGCCTCTTCTCTACCCTCCCAGGATTCGTGTAGGCAGGCTTCTGCCCTCCCCAGGCCCTGGGGCAGGGAGCCGGCAGCAGGGACGCACAGTGGGCAGGGTTACACAATGCATGGGGGCAGGACTATGCAACCCATGGGGGGGCACCCAGATAATGTTTTGTCCCCGGGCTCCACTTCCCCCCATATGCCTCTGGACATTGTCTATGCCCATTTTCACTTCCTGAACCTGCGCCACTACTGGGCAGCTCTGGAGAACCATGGAGATAACTTTTGGCTTCCAGCGGGTAGTGACCAGAGTATATGGCTTGGGGAGACAGATACCTTGAACTAGCCCTGGCTGTAGCTGAAGAAATGGCTGTTTAGATTATCTAGTCCTTCTTAGTGGACTATGTCTTCTCTTTAGCTCTTCATTTTATAAGGCATGCAATTTCCCTATTGTCTCTCTCTCTAGTTAACATTTTAGCCATGATCCTTTCAGCATAAATAATATGAAGTTATTTTCCATGGCTGCTAATGTTCTGTCTGCAGAAATTGAATGCTTTAGATTGCCAAGTTAAGCACAGAGATGACTACGTTTGTCCCAGAACTTTCCTTAGAGCATAAGACAGCAATAGAAACCGGTGATGTGGAAGACTAATAAATGTCATGTCAACAGTATCCCCCTTCAGAGCTGCATTGGGAGAAACAAATGAAGGAAACATCCTTGATTAAAATCTCTTCTAACTGGCATGTGGTGGATATTTATAGAAGTCAGTAAATGACTAGCTTAGATCCTTGGACAGTCACAGCTTTATAACTAGATTCACCCTGTGGGAGGAGAATAGGAGAAGGAAAGGGGAGGAAAGGATAGAGGGGATTTTTACCAGTTTTTTTTAAATGGCAGCAGACCAAAGTGGCATGAATCATGACAAAAAAAATGCCATGGTTTAAGATCTGCTTTTTGAATCCCTTTACATTGCCACCGGTGTTTGTTTGTTTTTTAGGAAAAGAAAGCTTTGCTGAATTCACACCCTATTAGCTAGATCGACTTACAATCCTAAACATCTCTTCAGCCGAAAAGGGATTTGAAAGCAGTCTTTTTATACATTTTCCAGTGCAATCCCAAGCAGAGTTACATCTTTCTAAGTTTGGAAGCTGTGACTGGCTGATTGGAAAACAGCACTTTGAAACTAAATCATTGAAGATGGAGATCCTGTGGCTGGATCAGGGTGACTTGATGGAGGGTTTCCAACTGCTGAGATTTGATGATGCAGCATTACATCCAGCAACATCCTCTAAAAGCCTGGGTGTGATCCTGAAGTCCTCTTTTTCTATGGAGGCCCAGGACACCAATACAGTGGGAATTGCCTTTTACCATCTTCAACAGGCTAGGCAGCTGGACACCTACTTATCCTGCTCTGACCTAGCCACAGTGATCCATTCCACGGTCACCTTGAGGCTAGGCTACTGTAACTCACTCTACATAGGCTTGCCCTTGAGACTGACTTGAAAACTAATTCTGGTCCAGAATGCAGTGACTTGAATGCAGTCACAGGTACATCGGTGAGAGAGAATATAACACCTGTGCTCTGGCAACTGTACTGGTTGCCAGTGGAATTTTGAATCAGGTTCAAGGTCTGGTTTTAATATTGAAGGCCTTGAGTGATCTGGGATCATTCTGTCTGTGGAACCACATCACCACATATTACCCATGGAAGATGCTTTGGTCCTCTGACAAATACCTTATGGAAGTCTCTGGTTCAAGGAACATGTGATTGGCCTTCGTCAGGACCAGGGCTTTTTTGACCCTGGTGGAACTCTCTATCAGCTGACACCAGGGCCCTGCAGAATCTTAAACAGTTCTCAGGGCCTGTTAAGATGGAGATGTTTCACTGAGGCTTTGGTTGAGAGCTATCATGTGTCCTGATAACATCTTCTGGCCTCCCTACAATGTGCTATCTTCAGTGTTGCCCTCTCTTGATGTTGCCTATGCTTGAATGGCTCCTGCAAGGAGTTGATGTGTGATCTGAGCTGGGTAGGTTTTTAATAGGCCTAAATGTTGATACCGTTCTGAGTTTTAATGATAGTTATATTTTATGTATGAATGGAATCGCTTTAAAATGTTTGTGTGCTGCCTTGAGCCTGGCTTTTGTCAGGAAGGGTGGGAAATAAACAAACAAGCAAGCAAGCAAGCAAGCAAGCAAGTAAACAAGCACGTTCATTGACTTAGAATGGTATAATTTTGCTTAAGACTGCCCTGAAAGGGACTATTAGTGTTGTAGAACTAAGTTAGTCCTCTCTGTCCCATCGCAGTTGTTATAGAGCAAGCAACCAACTCCTGCACTGCCTCTAGAATCTGTGGTTGTGCAATGATTTTAGTGTAACTTTACAAATATCCAATCTGTTCTCAACACAACATCCAGACATGTAACAAGCTGCCGACTATGTTCCTTCAGAGGGGTATAATACAAATCTGAGACAGTGTGAGCCCCATTTTGCTATTATCTACCTTTTCCCTGCCTTTTTTCTAGTTCTAAAATTCTATGAACAGTATATTAGGAGGCACATTGTTGCAATTGCACCTTCATGAATTTAGAAGGACAAGATAACGTAAATGTACATACATGTGTTTTATTAAATTACCAGACCTAGAATGCAATCCAAAGGTGAGGGTGGGGGTGGGGGGAGGTGAATGGAGCCTTTGAAGTGGCTATGGGTTCTGCCACAGCTGGTGCCTATTCCACCAGTGTAAAGGGCAAAGATGCCAGTAGAGAGGCTATTGCAGAGATGGGATTCAGCTGGTTCGGACCGGTTCGACAGAATTGATTCCTAATTTTTCCTTTAGTTCACTGAACCAGTTGTTAAATGATGAATCTCACCACTGTGAGTCCCGCCCAGGGGCAGAGCGCACACAGGGACATGCCGATGATGGCCTTTTCCCACCCCTCCTCCTTCCCCTCTGGTGGCCCGGCTGCATGTCTCTACCCGCACCACTCAGCCCGACATCTGGGACCAACTTTGAAAAAAGGAGCGCAGCTGGAAGGAGTCACGTGTGGCAATGGCTCTGACTCAGTTGCTTTCTTGCCCTGAGCCATCTGCCCCTTCATCCCATCACCACCGCCTCCTCCTCCTCCTCCTCCTCCTCCTCCTCCTCCTCCAGCCTGCCCGCTTCACCTGCTCGTGACCCTACTGGGATCTGGGGCCGCTAGGATTAAGGGGGAACTGCCCTGGGCAAGGGGGCAGAAGTGGGAGAAGACAAGAGGGAAAGGGAGACCCCCCACCCCAAGGAGTCCTTCTGAGGCCAGGGATGCACGCATCCTCTCTAGGCATCATCAATCTAATTAATTCTGAATGTTTTATTGGTTTTATCAGGTATTATTTAATATTTTTTCATTAATATTTCAAATGTCTTTCTTATACCATAATCTAATTTTGTGTACCTCTTTCTTTTATTGTCTTTATTTAAGTATTAACTATATGACACAATAAACTACCTTTCAGTATATCTTTTTTTATACTTAAAATGGTCATTTGGGCAGAGAATCAGTTGTTACTGCAAATGCCTTAACAGACCAGGTGATCGGGAGCAACAGCCGCAGAAGGCCATTGCGTTCACATCCTACATGTGAGCTCCCAAAGGCACCTGGTGGGCCACTGCGAGTAGCAGAGAGCTGGACTAGATGGACTTAGGTCTGATCCAGCTGGCTTGTTCTTCTTCTTCTTCTTCTTCTTCTTCTTATTTATTTAATTTGGTATACCGCCCAATCCCCGAAGGGCTCTGGGCGGTGTACAACATAAAAACACATAAAAACATCATAGGCATCCATAAATTATAATAAAAACAGCAGTTATAATATATCTAGATGGCGTCCCTCCTAAACCTAATCCCTTTAACAAGAGGGGGAGAGGTCCCGATGGTATGAAGAACCCATAGATCTTAATAATGGATCCCGTTAATATTGGGATTCCAACCTGGGGGGGAGGGGGAGGGGGCACTCAGCGGCTGGTTTCTCCAAAAGCCCGGTGGAACAACTCAGTCTTACAGGCCCTGCGGAAATCCCCAAGGTCCCGCAGGGCCTGGACAGCTGGAGGAAGAGTGTTCCACCAGGCAGGGAGACCCAGAGCCAGTAAAGCGCCCTGGCACTGCGAGAGTGGGAGAGCCAGCACGCATCATTGAGGGGCCAAGGGATCTCCAGTAGATTGGCCCTCTGCGAACGCAGAGGCCGAAAGTTGAACATATGGGAGTATCTGGTCCGAGAGAAGGGTGCACAAGGGTCCCAGGCCGCGTAAGGCCTTGAAGGTCACAAACCCACACCGTTTGAAGGCGATCCGGAATTCAGCACTGGGGAGCCAGTGCAGACTGCAGCATGACCGACAGGTTGTATATGGTCTCGGAAGGAGAAACCCCTGTGGGCAGCTCTGAGCATGCTGCACCGTGGCTGGACCAGTTTTTCTTATGTTCTTATGTTACATTATTTGACTCCCACCACCACCACCAGAATTTAATATTGTTAAATTATTTGAGTCCCACCACTGATTTTTGTACTGGTGGCAGGGTACTGGGCAATTGTGTGGCATACAAACCTGGAAGCTCCCAGTTGCAGTTTTGGCCCAGGAACGCCTCCTCTTCATGTTGCAGACTTGTACCACCAAAAAGGGTGATGTAAGTAATTCCTGTTGATGGGCTTCCCTGGGAGAGAAGTAGTTTTTTTCTTTGTGCCTAGATGCCCACATCATTGATTGCCTCCTTGGAGATGGTGCCACAGCACCATTCCTGGTTGCCACTCTACTGCCCTCCCCTTTGGATTGGGCTGCCTCTCTCTCTCTCTCTCTCTCTCTGTCACACACACACACACACACTGCTAGTTTTAAACATCTTCCACTCATAACCACACACATATTGACTAAGAAACTTCATCCTTTTAAATAAACATATTAGGGAGTGAATTCATGCAAGTAAGTCTCGCTGAGAGCTTATGTATAAATGTATAAATAAGTGAACTTTAGGCCATAGTTTTAAACTTGTATAGATTTACACTGAACATACAAAACTGATGTTGGCTAAACGTAACGGGATGCCAGCAGTTTTCTGCCCCAGAACAGTTTCCTAATAACTTTAGTTAAGAAAGATGAGTTCGATACTTCAATGTTGAGTCTGGCTAACTAAGAAGATGTAAAATTTAGATTAACCTCACTCTGTTTTTATTTTAGAGGCCATCATTTGTGTCTGAATACAGAATACTGGAAATGATTTTTCCCATATGGGTGCTATTATTGATTACTGAGATTCATAATTATTTGCTATATGTGATGCCCTAAATTTTTGCATTTGCTCTTATTTACTATTCCCTTTCTTCACTCATTACTGGAAAAATTTACTCATAATTAAGATTACATTGGCTGTTTCCTAGATTGTGTGAAATCTGCATGGAGAGTAGGTTTGGTTGTTGTTGGCAGTGGAACAATCTACTATCAATGCTGGCAACATTTCCAGATACACTGCCACTTCAGGAAGCTGTTTTTGGGGGGTGGGGGGGAGGTACAGATGGAAAGCTGAAGTTAAACATTTAGTTTTTATTTTATGCTTCTCAGAGATGTATTTTCAGGCTCTAATTTTCAAAGTGCGTTTTATCTACTCAAGAGATAAACCTAGATTTGGCTTTGTACAGATTATCAGCCAGCCTGAGATCAAATGTCTGATTTGATGAAGGCTCTCTTGTATAATGTTAATGGCCTCTTGACCAGAATCAGGGCATTTCTGATGATGTGGTGGATGGGAGTGGATCATGCAAATTCAAAGACGACTAGCAGGACCCTGTCTTGACTTAACAAATGATATGTTAAATTATCAAAATGTGAAATGAGTCTTCCTTTTTGGCATATGGTATTTGACAATGGTTTGCTAGACAATCCTGGCTTCTTTCATAGGCAGTTACAGACTTCTAATTCTTAGTACACTGTTTAGTAAAAGTTGTTATAGTACAGTAGGCTCAGGATAGGCACATGGACATTGTTAACCTATATTAGGTGGGTATTACCAAAACTATGCTATTCAATACACGTCCTTTCTCAAATTCAGTATGAGAGAAGCAAGTCTGATTTGGTCTGTGAAAAAATATTAATTAATGCAGTTTTGAGCTTTTACAACCAAACACAAAAATCAGAGCAGATGCAGGTATGAGAGGCAGTTTTTGCTGGGGTGTACTATTTTAGACTGCCACTGTTAATTGTGTGATTGAATTTTCTCTACATAATCTTTCAAACTTATCTGTCAGAGATGTACCCTAGAATAGCCTGTCATTCTCATCATATATCTACCCAAGGCAGTCTGTTATTCTCATTACATATGTATGGGGAGATGATTACCAGTTGTTTAAGAATCAGGATGTCTGGCTCCAGTTACAGGGCTTTAAATCCTGGGCATGGCCAGAGGCATAAGGTTTTGGAAAAGAGCCTCTGTGGATATGATGGGCTGCCTCAGGGTATTCTAGTCCAGGATATTTAAGGTGCCTTTCCCCTGTTTGTTTACATTGACTTTATTTATTTCAGGCATTAAATTAAATTGGATTGGTATTTCATGTAAGCTACTTTGGTCTGTATGACCAATTTGGTCTGTATTTCATGAAAGCTATCATATCTGTATGACACAGCTAAAGCTGTTGTGAAACTGATTGCATGCATAAATCTATTGCCAAGGATCATTCTTTCATGTCCCAGACTGCTGTCTCCTATCAGGGAATGAGCTGACATGATTTTGAAAAAAAAACCCTATCTGTAATGATAGATATATGCAACTTTCACAATCATATGATTACTGTAGTTTTACCATGCCAAAATGTGGAGCCTAGGACAGTCTATGGGCAACATGGACTGATTGAATCAATATAGCAAAACAATCATGTGAAGGAATGCCACTTTAAATCAAGACTCTGAGTCTGCCACATCCATTTTACATAAACAATTTAATAACAGAAGATACCTTAATCAGATCATAAGCACAGCTGGAGATAAAGTGGAGAAGGTTTCCAGGTCTAGCTTACTGGAGGAAAAGGTTAAGACGACTAGTGATGTGTGTGTCATGCTGCATTCTCCTTTAATGAATGGAATAAAAAGAATCATACATAAGCACTGGCATTTAGTCAAAAATATTCCAAGATGTAATGAGGTTCCTGTATCTGGTTTAAAAAGGACCTGCTTCATTAGAGACATGTTAGTGCATATGGACACACAGCAAACTACACCAGTTGAACATCAAACAATAAGACACCATAGATGTGGCAGCTGCTCAGTATGCAAACTAGCCGGAGTCACTAAAGATTTGGTTTATCAGCAAGACCAATTCAGTAATTGTAACACCAAAAAATCTGTATGCTCCTGTAAAAGGGAAATAGGGAAAATTTTAATATCCATAAAATTGAGAATTGGAGAATACTGATCCCACATTAAAAATTGGGTAATGGATGCACCTATGGTAAAACATTTCATTGAATAAGGCCACACAGAAAATAATTTACGTTTTTTGGAGCTTTGGACTTTAAGAACCAATAAGTATGATTTTGTGGACACACAATGAATACCATTACAACAGGAGGCAAAGCCTCATACTTCCATTGAGAACTTCATTGTTGATACATGTCCCAACCAGTCAGCGTTCTCTCTGAGAACACTGCTGAAGACCTTTTGAGGTTCTGGGTGTCCTGGAAGAGTTGCATTCACAACTGGAGGTTATCTGGTCACCACTTTAAAGGTCTTTTTCCTATAGGGTAAGTTAGAATATTTTTTATTTCCCTTTTTTAAATGGGGACAGAACATAGAGATCTCACATTATCCATATATTCTAGCATTAAAACCCATTTTAACCTGCAATAAAATGGACTCTTGGCAGGGGAAAATGGGCAGGGGACTGGGTGAGCTGGTGGCTGGTTTTGCTGGCTGCCCACCTTCTCCTGCCCCCGGTCACTTCTCTGGCCAACTCTCCTGCCCCTGCCAACTCACTCCAGGGTCATTTCATAAAGAGACAAATAATTTAGGCATTACTGTGTCATTTCACCACAACCTTCAAATCCTTAATGGGGCAACTGGATGCAAATGCATTTCGCTTTTGCTCTTATCCAGTGGCAGGAAAAATTGCTGAATGCTTAGAAACAGCAAACCAGAGCTTAAAGCTCTCTGGAAACAATAAACTGGGCCATTTTTGCACAGCACAATTACACCGGGGTTGAGCTGGGACAGTGGCGTAGTACCCATGAGGTGGGGGCACAATGTCCCGGGTGGAGCAGCGGCGGAGGCGTGGCCAGGCCATCAAGGGGAGTGGAGGGGCATTCCGAGGTGTTCCGGGGCAGAATAGGTGATGCCGCTACAGGGGCACAGGGTGCGCACACGCCCTGAGCGCAGTTTTCCCTTGCTCCACCTCTCAGCTGGGATCATATATATCTGGGCTATTTTATCCCAATTTCTGCGTACACATGGTTCCCCACTTCTGCCCTGGAGCAGTTCGTAATGCTCCAGTTTGCTCCGCATGACCCAGACTTCTGTATTTGCTTTGGAAGCATTTCCACACATGCCCTGTATCCCACGTTCTGACTGTCTTTTGCTTTTGAGTGGCAGCTTGAATGAACATCAGACAGGGAGATCAGCCACCTGGGTGGGAACAATACACCTGGTCTGACCCCAATTGGTGTTTTTGTGTATGGGTTAAGAGAATGGAAGAAATTAATCTGTGTTTTTAATGGTTTAAAATAAGATTTTGCTGTCAGAGGGAGAAAACTAGTGAATATGTCTGCTAATTGATTTAAAATAAAGCTTATACTGAGGAAAATAGACCAAGTGATTGTTCTGATTGGCTGTTGCTTTTGTGTGGCAGCTGCAAGCACCTGTGAGCTTACCCAGTATCCTGCATTCTGATTGGCTAATGTTTTTGAGTGGCAGCTTGAATGAATGTCAGGCAGGGAGATCAGGTGGCTGGGCAGGAAAAATAAACTGGTCCTGCCTCTGATTGGTTTTTGTATGGCACAGGCACAAGCAGCGTCACACCAGGATTTTTTTAAAAGAACTTCCAGACTGGGGATTATTGAAAATCCCTGGCTAAGATAAATATCATGGAGGGACACCGGGGCTGACCCTGTGCAGCTTCAGGAGCCTTGCGGAATTCCCGGCTGCACAGGGATATTTTCCATGCTCACCCTGGAATATTTTGACCATATAAAAATGGCTCTGGAGTCTGACAGACCTCCCCTGTTCCAATCCCTAACATTTAGGAACTCTATGGGAAATGCACTCTGTGCTTGTTCAGAGGCACAATCACTCTAGGGAAATAGATTGATGACTAAATTGTTTAGCCAACAGTAGGTTATCCATTTGGCTATGTGTGTGCATGTTTGCATGTGTTTGCACAAATGCTCATCTAGCAACGAGAAGTACAAACAGCAAGGAAAAGGACCCTTTAAGATGAAGGATCTAGTAAAACTGATCTTGAATTTCCTACTGCTACTTATTGACTAAGGATGCATGGGTTATTAAAATATTTATGATAAAAGGTCTTCGAATCTAATTCATAATCAGATTAATATATGCAAGGAAGGCCAATTCTATCAACATATAATGATTTCATAAAAGTTTCTTGTGTTTAGATCACAAATTTCTGTTTTTAGAAAATACTAAAATTCAAGGATATATTTTCCTGCTCCAGATTTGGTAATTTACTGTCTCACTTTATAGAGTTACTATATGTAATCTGGGCAAATTATTTTTCTGTGTTCATAATGCTTTCTCCTTCAAGCTTAGGTTAAAATAGCTCATTACTTGTGATAACTTGATTATTTCTCAAGGTTGTTCTGAGTATTTTATTTTTGCAAACATGTATTTGAAGACATCTGCATCCATGTTACTTTTGAATGGTTAATATAGTGCCAATTTTCATGTCAATTTTCTTTCAACACAAATGTTTGGCAGACTTTCTGCGGAGTGCTATGTCCAGAATGAAGTTGACAAGAAACTGGCAGAAACATAACCATTCATCAATGGCACTGATTCAGAACTGATGATTCGAGTTTTAGCTCTATGGTGTAGTTCTAAAGAATTTACTCAGCAGTCATTTTCATTCTGTGCACAGTTGTGGTTCCTGTGGGAAATATATTCTTCGGAGGAGAAAAGTGTACCTTCAGACACGTGCAAGAGATTGAAGAAGAGAAGAGTTTGGATTTATATCCCCTTCATGTCCCCTTTCTCTCCTGTAAAAAGACTCAAAGGGGTTTACAATCTCCTTTCCATCCCCCTCCCCACAACAAACTCCCACGGAGGTGGGTGGGGCTGAGAGAACTCCAAAGAACTGTGACTAGTCCAAGGTCACCCAGCTGGCATGTGATGGACTGCACAAGCTAATCTGGTTCATCAGATAAACCTCCACAGCTCAAGCAGTAGAGTGGGTAATCAAATCCAGTTCTCCAGATTAGAGTGCACCTGCTCTTAACCACTACACCACTCTGGTTCTCCTGTTCTTGCAGAGAAAAAGAGCCAATTTCCTTCAGCTGAAACTAATAACCATTGGGAATATTTGCTCTAGTCTCTTCATCTATATTTTGACACACTGTGTGCTTAATTGCCCTTTGCTCTTTCTCTAGAATGTCAGGACGATTTCATACTGACTCCATTTCACACTATAATGCATGTTGTATTAATAGCTTATGAAGCAGCATTCATAGGAATTCGGCTACATACATGGACACTTCTTTGTATAACATAATGGACTATTTCTTTCCATCATCCACAGCAAGGATAATGTTCACTGAATTGAATATGAGAATATGACAACATGTACAGAATTGTGCAGTCATTTCCATTCCATGCCTCTTTCTGCCTAATGTAGTTATTTCTGTTAACATGGGAGTCTTAGTAGACCACAAACTGAACAAGAGGCAGCAGTATGATGTGGCAGCCAAGAAAGCCAGTGCAATTCTGGGCTGTGTCAATAGGAGTGTAGTGTCTAGATAAAGAGATGTAATAGGGTCTCTCTATTCTGCACTGATCAGACCTCCCCTGGAATACTGTGTCCAGCTCTGGGTGCCACAATTCAAGAAGAATATTGACAAGTTGGAATGAGTCAAGAGGACTGGATTCCATGCCCTATGATGAGTGGCTTAAGGAGCTTGGTATGTTTAGTCTGGTGAAGTGAAGGTTAAGAGGTGACATGATAGCCATGTTTAAATATTTGAAGGGATGTCATGTTGAAGATGGAACAAGCTTGTTTTTTGCTGCTCCAGAGACCAGGACAAGGAGTAATGGGTTCAAGGGACAGAAAAAGAGATTTCACCTAAACATTAGGAAGAAGTTCTTGATGGTAAGGGTTGTTCAACAGTGGAATGCACTGCCTTGAAGGATGGTGGAATCTTCTCCTTTGGAAGCTTTTAAACAGAGGCCGAATGGCCATCCATTGCGAGTACTTTGACTGTGTGTTCCTGCATGGCAAGGGATTGAGTTGATGGCCCTTGTGGTCTCTTCCAACTCTATAATTCTGTGATTTCTGCAGTATCAGGAGTGTTATAGAGAATATGACATGCAGAGCTCATTGCGATTGCATGGAATGAAATGGTATTATTGGTATATCAATAGCAATTCACAGTTTTTCTCCAGTATGACATCTCGGATCAGTTTGCATTTTAAAGCAAGTTCCGGTTCTATCCTGCATTATTAAAAGGCAGTCATGTTAATCAGTTATTGACAAAACTATAGAGTCCAAATACACATGACCTCACACCCATAACAACATCTAACAAAGTAAGCTCTAGCTCTTCCAGTTCGGTTTCCACGCTGGCCATGGGACCTAGACGATACTGGTCGCTGTTGTGGACAAACTCTGACTACACTTGGATAAAGGTGGTTTGGCACTGTTGGTGTTGTTAGACCTCACTGCAGTGTTCAGTGTGGTAGATCATGACCTTTTTGTCCACGGCCTTGCTGATATCGGGGTTTAGGGGTCAGCCTTATGTTGGCTGGCCTCATTCCTCCAAGACTGGGGTGACATTGGGGGGAGAGAACTCCCAGTGTCACCCCATGGTTTGTGGGGTGCCACAGGGGGTGATCCTCTCCCTGATGCTTTTAAAATCTACATGCACCCCCTGGCAAGTTTGGTCTGGAGTTTTGGGCTGCAGTACTACCAATATGCAGATGACACCCAGCTCATGTTTGGCTCCTGGAGCTCTCTAGCAATGTTTGGAAGCCGTGACTGGTTGTTTGAGAATGAGCAGGCTGAAGTTAAATCCTACGAAGACAAAGGTGCTGTGGCTGGGTCGAGGGAGTGACTGGTGGACTTTTGCCTGCCTATGCTGGATGGCGAGGCATTGCACTTGGCCTCGTTTGTCAAAAATCGTTTGTCAAAACTATCGCTTGAGGCCCAGGTGGCTCAAAAAGCCCAGATAGTATTTCATCACCTGCGTCAGACACAGCAACTGGCCCTGTACCTCTCCTGCACAGACTTAGCCACCATCATCCATGCAATGGTCACCTCCAGGCTTAACTACTGTAACTCGCTGTATGCTGATCTGCCTTTGTGAACCGGAAGCTAAAACTCATGCAAAATGTGGCAGTCAGACTCCTTACGGGGGTGTCTAGTCAGGAATGGATCACTTCAGTCCTGTACCATCTTCATTGGCTACCTATCGAGTTCTGGGTCATGTTCAAGGTGCTGGTTTTAACCTTTAAGGCTATAAGTGACCTTGGGCCTGAATACTTGAGGGACTGCATCTCCCCATATTGCCCTGTTAGGACCCTCCAATTCTCAGAGGAGTTTCTATTAGAGGTCCCTGGCCCCAAACATGTCCAGATGGCCTCCATTAGGGCCAGGGCCTTCACTGTCCTGGCCCCCCTCTGGTGGAACAGCCTAAAGAGACCAGGACCCTGCGAGACTTGACAAGCTTTCGCAGGGCCTACAAAATGGACCTATTCTGCCAGGCAGGCTGAAGTATATTCCATCGTCCTGGCCTCCAGTGGGCTCAGGGGGAGGGGTGGGGGAGGGTTTTTATCGCCATCTGTGTCTTTGTTTTAAATATTATATAGTAGGTTTCTAATTACTGTTGTTATATTTTAAGTGCTGTACATCGCCATGAGTCCTTCAGGGGAGGACGACTAACAAATTGAAAGAATAAATAAATAAATATATCATGCACATAAACAGGATGGTTCTGGGATTTCCACCTTGAAACATGTGTGTGAATGATAATTTCACCTTGCAGTTCTACTCAATTCCTACCTGTGTTGTGGCTGATTAGGATCAGAAGCAGCTTCAGCCTTCCCTCTGGACCATTTTCCCATGGACTATTACATCTGTTGGGGAAACTCACATGTATCTCTGGTTTTCTTACATAGCAATCCCTGAGCTGGGGGTGGAAGAGGCTGAAGTGCACAATATTGTCCTGATCCCATTTAATGTTTGGGGATTGAAAAGACCAGATGGGGACTCCAGACCCAGCTGTGTACTCCTTAACGTGTGAAGGTGTAAGTTCCCTTTGATACTCCCATGTTACTAATGCTGAATGCTGTCCTACACATGGACTGAGAAAGGTGCTTAGCATGACAGTGGTAGTTATTTATTTTAGGGTTTTTTTACTGTGGCTAACTTTATCTCAAACAAATAGATTCTGATTTGATAGCACCATGGGCTTACAGGAGCAGCTTGCCAGAAGAGCCATAACAAAGTGAAGTGGAACTGCTGCTCCACAATCAAGCCCAAGGTTTTCTGTTTCCTTCCATCAGGGTATTGGTAATTAAGCCCAACATTAAAGTCCTGCCGGCATTTTCAATGCAAAACAGAAGCTTCTCCATTCAGTCATCAGTTGGTGTTTGTTGCTGACGTGTATATGCAAAGACAAATCCAAATCTGGGGAAATTTACAGGTTGCTCTTTTGAGTTCTGTGTAAACTAAATTTAACAAAAAAATTGGTAGAAAATGTCAATTTGAAAAAAAGCAGCAACAACTAAATCTCCCCTCTACTCTGAAAGCTTGGAAAAAATAGGTGCACATGGCAGCTATCTCATGTTATATGCTCCGAGGGAGAACCCAGATGCCTTCAACAAAGCTTTGCTGGCTTGCCCTCTTTTGATGCGTGCTCTTGGTACAGCAACAGCTTGTTCTCTATCTCTTGGTACTTTGGGAGTGCGGAATGATAAGAGATAAGAGAGCTCTCTGCTTAAAAAAAGAAAAAGAAAAAAGAAAAAAAGAATTTCCTATTCCATTCTGTTGGTAGGGTCACTGCCATGGAAACTGGGGCATGTTGCATTCTTACCAGCTTATCAGCAGCAGCCAGAAGAGCCATAACAAAGTGAAGTGGAACTGCTGCTGCTACTGAACAGCTCCTGGCAGTTAAGGTGACTGCCTGAGTGGGAATGCTGCACAGCCTGGACTTCATAATCGGATTATGTTTGAAAAAAACTCACCACATATAAGGGCATGAGTGACCATATGATAAAGAGAACAGAGATTTTGTAGAAGAGGGAATTTTGAGACCTGTAGCTTCTCTTGCAGTTGTAAGGGTCAGGAATGTCTAGTCATATTAGCAGCCTCCCTATCTGAGCTGACAGAGATGATCTCAGGGGTGTAATAAAGACCTTAAACTGGTTGTTTGGGGGGACTTCAAAATTAATACTATGGTGGCCTTGTCAGGATTGGTTCTGGGCTTCCATGATCATTATGGGTCTAATAACTATTAAGCAGGTCACACATGATCTGGTGTTTTGTTTTGGGCAAGAGGTATGAGATCTAAGAATCGAAAAATTGATGACAGTTCCTTTGTCATGAACAGATCACTACTTTTTTTGGATTTAGAATTATAGAAATATTCTGCATGGGTAGGGAATCTATTTAAACGATCTGCCCCTGGAGCCAGGTTAATCCTAATGGCCTTCTAATTGTTTGAGGGGATTTTCCTGTTGATTTGGCTGATGCTTCTGTTAATGCCCTGGTTGACCTTTGGAAATAAATGACTCAGGTGGTGGAAACAATCATTCCCAGGTCCCTCTCTTAAGTGTTAGAGCTCAGATAGCCTGGATAAGCAGGCAATGAAAAGACAATGGTGAGAGCTAGAGCAGCAGTGGAGGAAGACTTGGGATGAATAAAACATGAGCAAAAACTTATCTTAAAACATACACCATGGTAGTAATAGGGTAAAAGAAACAATAATTTTTAGTGTGAGGATGTGGACAAGATTTTTGGACGTTTGAGGCATACAACCTACTTGTATGACCCTAGCCCTAGTTACTAAGTGCGGGGGGTGGCTGACTCAGTCCAAGATGCTTCCTTAAGAGAGGGGATAGCTGCACCAGCCTGGAAACACACAGGTGTGGGTCCAATTCTATAGAAGCCTTCTCTGTATCCAGGAGATCTCAATAATTATTGACCAGTCTCAAATGGTCAATTCTTGAGCAAAGTGGTTGAATGGGTGGTTGCTGGACAATTCCAAATTTTCATGAATGTGAAAATTGTTTAGATCCCTTCCAATAGGAGTTGAGGCCTGGCTATAGAATTGAAATAGCCTTGATCACCCTAGCAAATTATTTGCATTGGTAGATGGACAGAGGGAGCGTGACTATATTGATTCTCCTGGACCTCTCAGATGCTTTTGATATCACCAATCATCAGAATATTTGCCAGTAATTGGTTCAGCAATTTATGATGGATAGGCACATAGAAAGTGCAATACAAAACATAGTGGAGAATATCTTCAACCTGATTGATACCACTGGGCAAAGACATTGTTTCACAGGTATTTTTTGGAATCTGCCCTGTAAGACCTCAGATGGAATGGTTTGAAGACATGCAGTACAGAATGCTTTTCTTAACGAGGCATTGGTGAGAGCAGCTAAGTAGCAAGAGAAGAATGTATTTTTCTTACACTGAGAATACCACAAAGAACGTTTTGATTAATGAGCCATACTAATATTATGAATGGCATCTTTTTCAAAAAGCCATTTATAGATTAAAGTCCCAAAAACTTTGCCACTTCTGTGGAAGGCAGGGAATAGAACTGAAAAACTGGGGGCAGTATTCTAGAATAGAATCACAACACCCTAGTGATTCTGCCTGTGAAAGCCTTCGAAAGTATTCTAGATCATTGGTTCCTTTCTTTGAAGTACTGGAGACTGTATTTTACTGGATAGTCATTGTTTATGCTGTCAAGTTTCCTATAGTGCTTTGATAATTTCAAAAGGACTCTTGTGGTAATAGAGAGGATAACAGCTACTAGCCTCAGAAATACAGCACAGGTGTCCTGGGGCAGTGGACTCTAATCTGGACAACTGGGTTTGATTCCCCACTCCTCCACATAAGCAGCACTCTTATCTGGTGAATTAGATTTGTTTTCCCACTTCTACAGTCCTGCTGGGTGACTTTGGGCTAGTCACAGTTCATTCAGAACTCTCTCAGCCCCATCCACCGCACAAGGTATCTGTTGTGGGAAGAGGCAGGAGGAAAGGAGTTTGTAAGTTGCCTTGAATCTTCTTACAGGACAGAAAGGCCGGGTATAAATCCAAACTCCTCCTCCTCCTCTTCTTCTCGATTTTTTAAAGTTGGTTTTAAAATGTGGGTAATTCCTGCAGCTGCATTCAGTATCAACCAACAGCAACATTTAGGGCCATGGAAAAACTGTTCTATTTTTGGTTCCCTTATGTTCAGAAACAATCTATTCCTTTCTATTATCATTATTAGCAGCAGCAGCAGCAGCAGCAACTGTGGTTTTTGCTGAAACTAGGGCTACTGTGGTTGCTGCTGCGATTTTAAGGTAAACACTAATACAATTACACTGTGTGACTCGCAGGCAAATTTCTAAATTTGGAGTGTCCCTTGAAAAAAATTCAAAATACAGAGTAACTCTAGTTAGACTCTTAGGGACTTATATTGGGTGATGCTCTCAATTATACACATCAATCTTAAGTGAAAAGAAATGCATAAACTCTATATTCAAGGAGAACGAGGCTCTAACAGCCAACAAAGTACAAAAAGATTTAAGACCACTAAGCCTAGTTGCAGGGGCATAACGAGGCAGCCCTGGGCAAACTGTAGCCCTGGGCAAAACCTGAGTTGGATGCCCCCCCCCCCACGGGCGGCCACTCCACCACGACCAAATTTTTTTGCACCAGGACATTGGTGCCTGCAGGGGGTACATTTTTGGACATATCAGCACCAAAATTTCAGCATATCGTCAGGAGACTGTCCTTAGGCTACTCCCCACGTTTGGTGAGGTTTGGTTCAAGGAGTCCAAAGTTATGGACTCCAAAAGGGGGTGCCCCTATCCCCCATTGTTTCCAATGGGAGCTAATAGGAGATGGGGGCTACAGTTTTGAGGGTCCATAACTTTGGCCTCCCCTGCACCAAGCTGCACCAAACCAGGGGGTATCATTAGGGCAGTCTCCTGATGAGACCCTGAAAGTGTTGAGACTGTGCCTTCAGAAATGCCCCCCCGCCCCCCGCCTGCAACCCCCATGGACAGCAATACAGAAAACTCAATGCAGAACAAAGATTCTTGGTCAAATTTCTGGGATGTTCCTGCAGGGGGCGCATTTTTGGATGTATCGGCACCAAAATTTCAGGGTATCATCTGGAAACTGTCCTTATGGTACCCCCAAAATTTGGTGCAGTTTGGTTTAGGGGGTCCAAAGTTATGTACCCTCAAAGGGGGTGCCCCATCCCCCATTCTTTGCTAAGGAGATGGGGGCTACCCTTTTGAGGGTCCATAACTTTGGACCCCCTGAACTAAACTGCACCAAACCTTGGGGGTGCCATCATGACAGTCTCCAGATGATACCCTGAAATTCTGGTGCTGATACGTCCAAGAATGCCCTCCCTGCAAGAACATCCCGAAATTTGCCCAAGAATCTTTGTTCTGCATTGAGTTTTCTGCATTGCTGTCAATGGGGGTTGCAGGCTGGGGGGGACATTTCTGAAGGCACAGTCTCAAAACTTTCAGGTTCTCATCAGGAGACTTCCCTAATGATACCCCCCAGGTTTGGTGCAGTTTGGTTCAGGGGGGGCAAAGTTATGGACCTTCAAAACTGTAGCCCCCATCTCCTATTAGCTCCCATTGGAAACAATGGGGGATAGGGACACCCTTTTTGGGAGTCCATAACTTTGGACTCCTTGAACCAAACCTCACCAAACTTGGGGGGCATCATAGGGACAGTCTCCTGATGATACACTGAAATTCTGGTGCCACTAGCCTAAAAACTGCACCCCCTGCAGGCCAAAAATAGAAAACCACTAAAAATACCCCAAAACGAACCCAGCATTTTGATGCCCCCCACAAGGTGATGCCCTGGGCAGCTACCCACCTTACCCAATGGGCATTACGCCAGTGCCTAGTTGGCACCCTGGTAGAAGCCTGACCTCACGGGCTTGTGGTTTCTGTGGAGTATGATAAAATAAAACCATGTTGCTCCAAGCCAATACAAACAAAGATAAAAGACAATAATATCATTTCTTTTCTTTCAGACTTTAGATT
The DNA here is from genome assembly GCF_021028975.2 of Sphaerodactylus townsendi. Lineage (NCBI taxonomy): Eukaryota > Metazoa > Chordata > Lepidosauria > Squamata > Sphaerodactylidae > Sphaerodactylus > Sphaerodactylus townsendi. The sequence continues at coordinate 64,192,483 of NC_059430.1, read as the reverse complement.
CTTAGCTTATTTTACAGATTGGATTTTGTTTCCCTTTAATTTGTTGGTTTATTCCCAGGTTGTACTTATGATTTGCAGGACTAGCATTGATCAAAGATTGATGGTTTGGATGCAATAACAGATGTTAGCTTGCCACAAACCCAGAAAACATTAATCCCACTGCACACCATTGGGAAGCTTGGATCATGAGAGCAAGACTGACTGTGCAAACCTAAGCAGAGTTTCATCCTTCTAAACCCATTGACAGCAAACAACATAGAAGGCTATAATTCCGTTTAGGATTGCACTGTGAGGGCCCTTGAAGTGTTTGTGTGCATGTGCATGTGCATGTGTGTAGCTACAAATCATAGGTTACTTTTACATTTGAACTAAGTCAATGTGTCAGAAGGAGAGAGCTTTTTGAGTATTAATTCCAATGTATATAATTCCACCACAACACAGAAAGTATTATACACTGAGATGTTAAAAATGTGATCCTTTTTATACACTTGTAGGACCATTTTTCGGTATCTACTTGCAAAACTATTGGATCCAATTCCCAACTATAATTGACAACTGACAGTCTTGTGTCTGATTAACTCCACAAATCACAAGTCAAACAAACGAGTATTAGTTGGGATGTAATATGCAGCAGCAACTGATGAACACTGTAAAAATAGGTAATATACTTATGAAGTTATATCTTTACAAAGATTGGCAGGGCTGCTTTGGAAGGGACCAGACTCAGAACTACAGTACATGTTTTGCATGCTGAAGGACCCCAGTTCAATCCTGGCATCTCCAGTTAAAGGATCTCAGGCAGCAATACTTTTGGGGAAATCAAGGCAGACAGTATGGAGCTTAATGATGCAATAGAATCACTGTATATTTTAATATATTTTAAACCTTACTTTCATGCATAGGGGTAGAATTTATAATACTATATCAAAACTGTAGGTAGTTTATTACTGCCAGTGTTGGAACACTGGAAAAGATACTGACTGGATTGATTATGTACATTATTATCAAGCTGTGATCTGTGATGTTAAAAATATTTTCTAAAATCAGATACATTAAGACCAAGCATTCCTAGCATTCATATTGCATGGTTGCTCCTTTTCAAAATATGGCTGGTTGACAGAGACAGTAGGGGAAAACAACAGATTTTCTATTCTATCTATATTCAAGTGCACCCTCCAATTACTGCTAGTTCTATTCAACATAAGAAGGTGTCAAAATATGCACAAGAAAATAAACAAAAAAGACTGTTATTGGCAATGTGTTTTATAAAGATGTGTGTGGGGAATACAGTTTATCTTTTAGCTAGTTATTTTTCTTATTGGTATTGTGCAATTAGACATATGTTCTTCAGAGTTTGTATATGTGAGGGCGTTTTCATGTAGGAGTGTGCTATGGTTCTGCTGATCTGAAAGGTCTATGGAGAAATAAAACCATTGATGTTAAAATTGTGATAAGCCAGATACATAACTGGAAATTTTCAGTAAGCATTGCAAGAAGAATTTTTGTGTAAACTAGCTTAGATCTATAATTCTAACAGAGAAACCTTTCGCCTGTGAAAGGATTCTTTGACAGATCCGTTACTCAAGAGTCTGGCTACTTGGGGGTAAAGGCACTATTGTGGCAGGAAGTGATGGGCAAAACTTGCGTACATCAGTGTCTCCTAGACCTGGTCCACTGCTGCCCAGTTGCATGGTGAATATCAGAAGTTCAGACCTGTATCCGTGGTCTCCTCCTGAACCTTTCCTGCTCCTAGGACAGCAAAACTCTTAGGCTCATTCCGCACATGCAGAATAATGCACTTTCAAACTGCTTTCAGTGCTCTTTGAAGCTGTGCGGAATATCAAAATCTACTTGCAAACAGTTGTGAAAGTGGTTTGAAAACGCATTATTTTGCATGTGCGGAAGGGGCCTTAGAGAAAGGTTTTAGAAGAAGGTTCCATGGTCAGTTTATTGGAAACTTTCTATCCAATTTTATAATTTTTGTCTAGATTTGAATAGGAATGCATTGTGATAAACAGAACTGAAGATAGCACAATTCTGCTTGGGGAGGCTAACAGCCAACTATTGAACCCATAATATAGAGTGCAGTCTCCATTATGACTCCATTATGACAGAGTTAGTTGGGAGAATGTCTATGTTCACAGTCAGCTACAGGGAGTTTCAAAAACACTGCTGTTCCAAGGGTAGATAGAATGGAATGTCCTACAGGAAGCCCATTCAGGGCTATAGAATGTAAAGCATGGGCTAAGAGCCAATGGCCAAGAGCCCTTTAGTTCTTGCTCCTCCACTCATGTCAAAAGTCTTGCATCCATGCTCACAGTTAAATACTTGTCACAAAGGAGGGAATGGAAGTTCAGCCCAGATGTCACTCAGCTGGAAAAGACATTCCCAAATTTCCTACCTCTTCCAGGTTTATGGCTATTTATCTGGCCACATGAATATTTCCTCCTTGAACTTTATTATACCTATTAAAGTCAGAATCCAGACTGCTGCAGCAAAAGTAGTTAGAAGTTTTCATTATGTATAGATATATTTAGGCCGGAGCCTGTATCAGTTATTTTGCTGCAACTCTGTAAACATAGCCCAAAAATTGTGGAACAATGTTGTCTGGAACACTGAAACTATTCCTCACCTTATGTTTTTAGAGAAGCTGCTAGGAAAATCCACATTTTTGTAATGTTCAAATGTTGAGGAAGATAGGTAAAGCTCCTAATTTGCCCACTCCTAATTCAGTGGGACAACTCCCGTTCCACCACATTGGTGACATAAAACCAATTGTAACAGAGGGGTAAACTACACAATATGTTTTGTCATTTGTTTACAGTAGTTCGCTTGAGTTCCCCACAAGCACATAACAGCTGCAAGGAATTGCTTCTTTTTTTTTAAAAAAGGAGAGTTCAAACAGGTTTTGAATAGCACTGGTGCAGAGGGGGGAAGAGAGTAAATTTGGTCAGTTTTGCTATTCCTCATGCACAGATATTCCATCTGGAGCAACAAAATTAGTGAAAAAACTCCATTCAGCACACTTTGGGGGCAAGGACGTAGGTAAGGGGAGGTTCCCAGGTTCAACCCCCCCCCATTACATGTCCAAAGCTCTGCCCTCGTTTGTGGCTCTTTTTGCATTTTTAGCATTTTTTCAGTTTTTGGCCTGCAGGGGGTGCAGTTTTTAGGCTAGTCTCTGGTGAATACTCAATGCTTCAAAGATTGCCCTCCCCAAAATAAAAAAAACACACAAAAATGCTGCAAATGAACAGGCAAAGGGGAACAGAGTGAGCTCAAAACATGGCACCAAGGAGGAAATTCAGGGAAGTAGAGAAACGTGGCAAATGTAGTGAATAGACTGCACAGCAAAGGTGGAACTACCAGGGGACAGAGGGTGCATGTTGCACCAGGCATGTGACTGGGGGGCTGGAAATCACCCCTGCCCCCACGCACGGCACCCCCTTTCCCCTCCACACACACTGAATCAGTGCAGGCTGGAGAAGCAGCCTGTTCCCTTCAGGCTGAAAATGGCTTGATGGGAACTACACTTCCCAGGAGACCTTGTGAGCCCCAAGGTCTCATGGGAAGTATAGTTCCCACCAGGCCATTTTCAGCTGGAAGGGAACAGGCCGCTTCTCCAGCCTGCACTGTTTCACTAAGGTAAGTGGGGAGGAGGGAGCGGGCAGGGTGCTGCAGGGGGGCTGAAAACACAGCGAGCACACCGGGTGCAGTATGGCCCAGCTACACCTCTGTTGCACAGAAACTGAAGACATTGTCATAGCATTTCAACTGGAAAATAATTTCAAAAGGAGCTTCATTTAAAATGTTTTGAGGCTTCAAATAAAACATTTGGGGATAAAAGAAATGCAGAATTCCATGGAGAAAACCTTTTATCTCTTGCCTCGGAATGTTTTAAAAGGTTTGTGTGAAAAGGGACACTCAGTCACCAGCCCCTATAAGAGATCACCCCCATTCAGTGTAAATATCCCTATTCTACTTGGGGAAGATGATTTTTATTCTTGGCTGGATTATGGTAATGCAGATTCTATATGAATTGTCATGGTCTGATCCAGAGAAAAGGAAATGAGTTGTAGCAAGCCTGAAGCTCCAGCTGCTGTTTTAACCAATGCACTGAGAGACAGCTGTCCAAATGCAACAGTAAAAGGACAAAATAACTCCTTCCCAAATTCCAATTGAAGTCCAAACCCACAAGGTCACATATGTTTGTTTACATTTCATTTTTGATTATGAGTTTAGTATTCTAAAACTGTTGCACTTTCCAGATAGACTCTGGTCAAAAAAATATATCCTGAACGAGCGAGAGCAATGAATCTAGCGAACGAGTAGCGAACTGAGCGAGCGGTAAACGAACGAGCAGAGCAGAGCGAGGCAACTTGAACTAACTAACTAACTAACTAACTAACTAACTAACTAACTAACTAACTAACTAACTAACTAACTAAGGGAGCTTTTTAACCATCTTTCTCGATTTGCATAAGGACCACTGCTTTCATTTCACACTAAATAATATAATAGGAAGCTGAGCATGGGATCCATCAAAGGTTGATTCCTTACAGCAAATGTACAATGGGTTACAGTCATAATAAAAGAACCCATTTTCCTTTTTCCCGCTCATGTGCATGCCATGCAGGCAGTGATTGGAGCCCTCAGAAACAATCCAGGTTGCTTTTGTGCCTTCACACAGAGATGTTCTCTTCTTTTTCCTGAAACGTATGCATAGCTAGACAGGCATACAGAAATGAACCCTCGCAGCCATGCTGATCATCCCACAATATGATTGGGTGCTCCTGCATAGCTGCCCAAGTGCAACATGCAAACCCCCCCCCCCAAAAAAAAACAAAAAACAAAAGGAAAATGGGCCTCCCTGCAATGGCAGGTAGATTTCCCCCAACTGTGAACAGTGTGATGGAAGGGAGGGAAATAAAGTGCCTCCTACCTGGCTGTTCATGTAGGAGTGACTCCAATCCGAGTTTTGCTAAAGGATTGCTAGTTTAGTGAGTTTAAAAAATCCCGGGTTGAGGGAAATAAAATGGGGCAACTTGTTTGGGGATGGGACCTGTGCAACCCCACCCCCAAATGGTTTGTATTGAATCCTAAACCCATGATATTTGGCTTGTGTGGAAGCCACCATTATAAAGACCTGGTTTTGAATCCCATTTGCTAAATTTCTCTTCTGTGTTCCTCATGAGAAAAAATTACACCTGGTGAAATGATGGTGGATATTATAATTATTCTTTGCCATAGCTAATACGAACTGATTGTATCCTTGTGTATAACTTCAATTCTTCCTATTCATTATGAGCCATTTTCTTGTTCTTTATTTGAAAATTCATGTTATTCTGAATTGTAATGCCAAGAGACCCAAAGCAATAAAAGTTATGTGTGCTTCTGAAACTCCAATGACCTCCTCTTGAATCTCAGTATTACATAGACCTTATATGTAAGTGCACTTCTGTGGGTACGGAGCTGATGTTTCAAATCTGATGAATATGCTATTATTACAAAATCAATGTTATTTCCTGGTTAACTAGGAAAGCCATCAAAAAGTCAAGGACATGGAAGCAGCAGGCACTCAGAGTATTATCACTGATTGTCGACAGAAGCCTAATGGAAGGATTAAGCCAGGATTTTAGAAACATTGATTAATTTAGTGACATAGCAAAAAAACCCCAAACACTCTTGAGTAATCTGTGTGCAAAATTGTTCGTTTTAAGACTAGAGAATAATAAGCAAACTGGCACCAGCAAATGAATACCAGTAAAATGCAATCAAGAAAAACAACCCCCTTACCTGGGAGTTTGATCCAGTAGTGCACAGGTGCCATACCTGCATTTAAAGGAGGCCTCAGGACTCAAAAGTTCTTTCTTGCTTTTCTGGGCAGGAATATATGGGCAGGTGGGCTCTCTCAAGTATCTGTGAGTGAAGTTGTTTAGGGCTTTATAGGTTAGTATCAGCACTTTGATTTGGGTCTGGTAGCTCATCAGAAGCCAGTACCGATTCCTCAAAATTGGGGTGATGTGCTCCTGGTTTAAAGCACTGGTCAGCAGATGATCCACCATATTCTGTACTATCTCAAGGTTCTGGATCATCCTCAAAGGCGGCCCCATGTATAGCACATTACAATAATCCAATCTGGCAGTTACCAGAGCATGGATGACTGTGTCCAGGTCATCCTGGTACAGGAAAAAGCAGAGCTGGCACACCAGTCAGAGGTGTTGGTGGGCCCTCCTGGGCTTTCAGAGACAGTGCCTCAGTATACAAGATGAGTCAGAAACAGTATGGATACTGCTGAAAAAATACCTCTGTCTGGCTCAAAGAACAGTGTCAAAACTATACTTTCAATCGAAATAATTAAAAAGTACTGTATCAAATAATCCAATTACCAACAATGACGAATGATACAAAATGTGGATAATACAATACCAATTATGCAAAGACCACATTATAAAGACAATACCAATACACAATACATAATGCAACTTAAATAATCAAACACATTCACATAATTCATACTTACATACAAAGAAAGTGGCGAGGCATCTAGTCCAAAAATATAGCTTCAACAGAGTAATGGACCACATGCATCTGAGCATAATGAATGAAGCGTTGCCAATAATTAGCAGAGAAAGAAAGAAATAGCCAAGCCTGCTATCTCATATTGTTTGCAGCTGTCACAACCTATTGTTTGCAACTGTAGAACTGCCCAGAGCCCCTTCAAGTTTTTCTCTTGCATATAAATTGGTAACATTTGAAATTTTAAAAAATTGGTAATACATTCATTTTTATTGTGGAAATTTTTCCTACCCATGAAATGTTCAATTTAGTCCATTTTTGCATATTTTCATCCCAGTTATTTTGTAATTGTTGTTAAATAACATATCCTTTTGTATGAACTTACAAACAGTTTTTAAATTCTTATCTCCAATATTTCAGGTCATTCTTTCAGCTCCCAGTAAACAAAAGAGAGAAAATGTTTTCTCTTAAACCAATGTCGCCTTCTCAAAATACAAAGTCTCACGATTCTTGATGAAATCAGAAAACCACAGTTACCCTTTGATCAGTTCTGCAAGATTCATTTGTCATATTATAAAGTCTCCCCTCTTCATTGGGTGAGAGGAAAACATAAATATCCCATCTCAGCTGATATTTCTCTCTTCAAACATTTCACAGTGAGAAAAATAAAACATATAAATAACAAAACCTTTCAAAAAAGCTAGGCAATTCATATGTTCTAAAAGACCCAGAATTAATGGATTGTATACCCTAGTTGCATACTCTTTCCCAAGATATCAGATTCCCAGCAATCTGTGTTTGTAATCATTCATACCTCACTAGCATATACATCACTTGATAGTTCAGTGCTTGTGGATCTCCCATACCTTATATTCCCTGATACCTATGTCCCATACTCACTGTTCATTATCTAAAATGAAATTAATAACATATTCAAATATGCTGTCTGATAAGATAAGGAAAGCATGATGATTCCACTGACAATAGCTACTTTTCAGGGTGAAAAAGTTTCTGACAAATACTTTTTTTTAAATTTAGAGCTGGTTCCAATGAAAGCATTCCTAACTTTCTTCTGCATCTCTCTGTGAAACGCAATTGTTATTTTAAGGGACATTTTAAAAAGCGATTATATTTTATTAAATATACCTTTTTAATGCTAAGCAGCTTGAAATCCCTGTGATGGTATTTAATTCATTGCAGGCAAACAACAAAGTATTTAGTAGTTATTTTTCCAGATGAAGGAAAGACATTCCTCCTTTTTTGCAGCAATCAAATTTAATGATATTATTAGACCTTTGCTATTCATCATGAAGGTTTGAAAGCTGTCATTACTTGCAGTTCCTAAGCTATAAATAGGTTATGATATTCAAATAGAAACTTGGGAATAGCAAGGGCCCTTTCTAGGTTGCTATTAGAATTCAAGAACTAAAACCAGGCAGTTATCCAGACTGAGGGCCAAATTATGTGCTATGTAAGAGATCCATGATCAGATCTTTCAGGGCTGTATGGAAGCCGGGGGTGGGGGTCCCCGTTCATACTGAAGTCTTATATTTGTGGTTTCCATATTAACACAGCTGCTGCCCATCTGCTGCAATTAGTCCTAGTTAATGAAAGAAGATAGACAAAGACAGGGTGTAGAGAAAGTGCTGACTAGTCACCTCTCAATCTGGGTAAGGATTTGGGTTACACTCATGACTCAGAGGCAAAAAAAAATTGACTAACATATTTTTAAAGGTTTATTGAGTACAGCACACACTCAATCAATGAGATAACATTTGCAATTCCCACACAGAGTCAGTTGAGTGATGGCAAGCAACATCAGAAAAGTTAGCTAAAGATTAAAATAACAACATAAATATTGGTAGTGTAGCTTTCAAAGCAAAAAGCAAACAAAGTGAAAGACAAAAAGGTATTGCTGATAAGTACTGGCCAGCAGAGTCTAACAGCTTCAAAATGTCTAAGATAGCAGGCAGGAAAAAAGGTTAAAGTCAGATAAGTTGAAAGAGAATAATGAGAATGAGAAGATTCTTTGAATATTGTAAAGGCAGTTATAAGAAACTACTGGTCAGGTGGCATAAACAGACCAATCACACTCTAACACTAATTAACAAAGACAGTTTGGTGCAAAGTCATTGTTGCTATCAGGTGCAAATACTTGAAAGGGGTTGTTGAAGTCTTAACCATTAAGGAAATATCCCACAGCTGGGGTTTGATTTTTAGCTAAAGCAGCTACAAACAAGTTGGGGGGAAACTAAAAAAGACAATTTCTCCACACAGGGTGTCAGATTTCTTTTCCTACTGGGATTAATTGCAGTTGGGGGGTTTGGTAGTTTTGATCACTGAAGTGAAAGGATGCTATTGGTAAAACCTGTTCTTTCCTGAAAAGGTGAATTATTCAATAGAACTAACTAGATTAAGAACAGCTTCTGTGTTTGACCCTATTAAAACTGGTGCTGATTAACATTTCTAGCTTTTTTCCTGTATAACATCTTGAAACAGATTTCAGTTGTGACTGAAAGATAAATACCGTGCAGTTTATGAGCCATAGCATTCTTACTTGGAATAAAGAGGTCTTACTTTTGAGTAGATGTGCATAAGCTTTCAGTCTTAGTCCTGTACTTTTGGGATCTATGGATTTCAGATATATGATCTTCACATTTCCAGTCTATGAGGGTTATCCTTGAGTGGCAGCAACAATCATAGTGCCATAAATGTGTGCCATACTGTCCAGAATACAAATCCTGTTCTGAGGAGCTTATAGTCTTGAGTTACTCTTCCTATACCATGATATATTGTTGACATGCATGCCTGTATCTATCCTCTCACAACTCACAAAGCACGTTCAGAATTTGCTGTTTCAATAACATTTCATCCCTTTATTACAAAATTGTGTTGTAATAAGATTCAGGCCTTTAATAAAGCTAAAGCCATTTCCATGTCTGTAGTGGCCAGCTACATATTTCAGGCAAGCTCATAAACAAAGTCCCCATCCTTCTCCTTTTAGTCTGCATTTGGCAAACAGATGAATATTCTGTGCTAACATGGATCCAAGAATTACAAATGCTAGGTTATATTGCCCACAGTATCTTAACAGCAAATTAATATTGGCTCCAGAATTACTGTGCTAACAGAACCAAATGGCTGCTATCGCTCTTTTAGAAAGCCGACAGCACATTTCTGGCTTTCTGAATGGAATTTCCAAGTGGCAGGCAGATCCGTTCATCAAAGTCTGATGAGGGCACAATTGTTTGCTATCCCATCAATCTGAAATCAAGTAAGAGGCATTTTCCTCACCTGAAGATGGCCGTTGTCATTTACTTTTTTTTTCATAATACTTTTTATTATGATGGCCGTTGTCATTTACATGACTATTGACAGACAGTGACAGTTGTGATTAAGAAATGTTCTTGAAGAGGCAAACAGTACTGCAAAGTGTTTCAAACTAGTCCTAGAAATAAAAAAGAGAAGATGAAGGAAGCATTCAGAGACATTAAAAATCAATATCCTAGAACAAACCTTTTGAGCATGCTATGAAGTTTTATAGCAATGATTATCAATGTCTAATGAGGATAGTTAAAAGAACTGAAGGAACCCTATGGCTCAGAGGGGTACACTGTAGTACTGCAGTCAAAACTCTGCTCATGAACTGAGTTGGACCCTGACAGAAGTCAGTTTCAGGCAGGTGAATGCAGGAAGGGAACCAAGAAAAATGATAGCAAGGATTTTTTTTTTATGCATACATCCTCTATCCTTTTATGGCTGATCCTTCTACCTTCTATGATCATTCTTAAAGGAAGAGATCTAAGAAGATTACTCTTTGGTATTACAATTATCCACATTTCATAAATAACAAGACAGGTCCAATTCCTTATTTAAACCATTTCCCTGATAGCTTTGAAGTCTGTATGTCCATTTTGCTTCCCACTGTAGCAATTTTTAAAAATATTTATATACTTATCTGAGAGATGGTTACAGTAGTAGAGAACCATGAATGTAAAGTCTCTGTCAGTATGTCTGAGTAATATGCTCCACTAAAGGTGCTTCTTGCTTTTGTAATCTGATATTCGAGGTGTGTTCCAAAAGTCTAGTTTTTAAATTTCTCGTCCTCATCCCCATGTACAAAAAATGACACTTGCATTCTAATAAATATACATATTTAGATGTTTTACAATTCATCCACTGTTTTAAATACCATTTGTATACCATTTGTTTTAAATACCATTTAAATACCATTTGTTTTAAATACCATGTATACCATTAAATACCATTTGTACTGGGTAGTCATGGGGTCTATTACTGAATTAGTATTTAGTGATTGTCTGCACATAACACAGTGCCCACATTTATAATGCCCCACAACTGGCGGAACAGGCCTAGCAATTTTCCTAAAGTCAGAATGTACCAATTTTTGCTTTAAGTTAGTAATTCTTCTGTATCCCATTTTACGTGTCATTTGGCAACCTGGGATATCCATGACAAGATGCCAATATGTCACTATAATGGTCTTAATCTTTGGTGCCAATGGAGTATAATTCAATGCCCATCTGATGCATGTCCCTCTCTGTTTAACTTTGGATTGTAATAATTGATTATGTGGGATTTGTTTGCACCATTGCCAGGCAGTTTGTAATACCCATGTGGGATAATCTCTCGAGCAGTAAGTTTGTACCAGCTTGTCTGCTTCCTCCTGAAAAATATCATCATTAGTCGCATTTCTCTTTAATCTTAATAATTGACTAAATGGCAAGTTGTTTCTCAAATGCAGGGGATGATGTGAATTATAATGCAGGGTTCGGTTCTTGTCCGTACTATGAATTGATTGATATGTATATGTATGATAAGGCTTAAATGCATCAATATTGAAAAATATTAAGAAATATATTGTACGGTTACAGTGGTTACAGTGATCTTGCAGTTGGGTGTAACACATTCTTTTTTGTATAGCTAGGGAGATATGCCCAGACAGATCCTTTTCCCTATTGGTGTCACTGAGCCAATACATGAGATGGCTTTCATCTTAAGCCTGCATTGCTAGGGCACCCTATAGGGGAAGTTAAACTGATAGATACACTGCTTCCTAAAAACAGATGGCCCCCATCCCATCTCATATCTGGCTGGTAATACTGGGTTACAGTAGCATGATATGATCCAATTATATAATTTCAAAAATAACAGTAATAACCATAATAATATTAACAACAACAACAACAACAATAATAAATATTTCATGGCTTCTGAAATTGGATTGCATGGGAGGGAGATTGCTACCAGTTTGTTTCTGAACCAGAGATCTCAATATACAATATGAAATAGTAGCTTGTCCAAGAGCAATCAGAAGTCATTTCCTTGGCCTATTATGGATTATGTTAGAACTGATAAGCTGAAGGAAAATAAGCCTTGAGCAAACAAGCAGACATAGACAACCTGGAAATAGATTGGTGGACTCATATTGGAACATTTGTGTCACCTGACAGCTGTTGAACTAAATGTACTGCCCTCTAGTGAGCTGTATCAGATACCATGCCAGAATTCCCTCTCCTGCCCTTCTAGGAAAGGCGGGTTTGGGGAAGGGCGGCACTTCGAAGGGGTACACTGCTATAGAATCCAGCCCACCATTCAAAGCAGCCATTTATTCCAGAGGAGCAGTGGTAATTCCAGGAGATCTCCAGTTCCCAATTAAATTAGTTTTCTGTTGTGTCATTTTCTAATTTTGTAATTCCAGTCCTGTTGCATTTATTAAATTTCTCTTGCTAATTGATTTTTTAAAATCTCATTTTCCTTCAATCCCAGCCAGAAAGGCAGACATTAAATGAAGTAAATAAATAAGTAAATATATTACTTCCAGTGTTTTTTTAAATCCCTGAATTCTTCTCCTGTTTGCTGACTCTTCTTTTGACATATGAAATTGCCTTCCACTGAGCCAAGCTAAGTAGTGTCTATTTGAGGATGCATCCAGTGTAGGATTCAAATAATTTAACAACTGGTCCAGTGGTGGGATTCAAACAATTTAACAACTGCTTGATTACAAGCAGCATTTTAACAACCGGTTCTGCCGAAGTGGTGCGAACCTGCTGAATCCCACCGCTGGATGCATCCACTATCATTGCATTATAACAAAAAATTACCATGGGTTTGTCTGTGTGGACAGGACATGAGTGCTATGGTATAATGCAACCTTATTTGTAGCAGCTTTTCTTGAATTTTTGGCAGGGAAAGATCTTTCCAAGCATTTGCTACCAGAGGCTCTTTAAGTGAAGATGCCAAGGACAGAACTTAGACCTTTGCACACAAAGACTGTGCTTTGTTATTGAGCCAGAGTCCCTGCACAAGTCCATTGCCCCAATCAGCAGATGCTACTTTGTTGTCCCCTTCTAGACTGTATCCTTGTTTAAAATTGTGATTTCGATCAATTGGGATCTCATAGTGAGTGTGCTGATGCCGTGATGGTACTTGTTGAAGCTCAATATACTTCACTGTACCAGTAGGCAGTGGCAAATTTGCCTAGGAACAAGGGGTACCCCATGTCCCTGGGCGCATCTATTGCAGTCATGTGGGGGGCGCCAAAACATCCCCCCACACAGACTGATTTTGCAAGCCCCAGCAAGCCCGGCATTGAGGAAGCCGGCTGCTGCAAGAATTAAGGAAGCCTGACGTAGCCCCGCCCACTCTCTATGGTGGCCCTGAGTGTCCAGAGGGCAGGGGAGAAATACCACTGTGCCCGCAGGAGGAGGACTTGGGAGCTCTGCCTCCCCTCCCTCTCACCCAGAGTGCAGTGCCTTATTCTCCATTAAGTCCTTGCCATTGCTCTCAAGCCTTCTCCCCAGCAGACGGGCGCCAGCGAGCAGAGGAGATGTCCATAGGCTGGCTAGGGAGACAATCTCTGCCTCACCTGCTGCCCCACAAGGTGTTTGTTGTGGGGAGAGGAAGGGCATGCGCGCTTGTTAGCTGTTTGGAGACTCCTTAAAGGTAATGTGCAAATCCAAACTGCACTTCTATCCCTAAAATCTTGTTTGCAATTGTGAATGGCCTTGATGGGGGGGGGGGGGCATGAAGCACCTGGCTTCTTAACTTTTGCTCTGGGGCTGGGCTGTAATCCGGAGAGCTGAGTTTGATTCCCCACTTTCTCTGCCCCACAAGGAGTTTGTTGTGGGGAGAGGAAAGGGGGGGGGCGTTTGTTAGCTGTTTGGAGACTCCTTATAGGCAATGTATGAATCTAAACTGTTCTTATATTCCTAAAATCTTTTTTGCAATTGTGAATGGCCTTGATTGGGGGGTGGGGGGTGGGGGTGGACCATTTGTTAGCTTGCAAACTCCTTTCCCTTCATCTCTCCACAACAGACACCTTGTAAAGTAGTGTAGCTGAGAGAGTTCAAAGAGAACTTTGACTAGCTCAAGGTCACCAATCAGGCTTCATGTGTAGGAAGGGGAAAACAAATCCTGTTATTCAGATAAAGGTCCACCACTCATGTGGAGGAGTAAGGAATCAAACCCAGTTCTCCATATTAGATGCCACCTGGCTGAAAAGAGCACATTCATTCATCTTTGCCATACACTTAGCTCTTACCTATAACATCAATTATGGGGGTCTCTTATGATTCTTTTGAATGTTTGTTTTAGACAGATTGTTGCCACAGGGTGTTGGGAGCAGGTCCTCTCCAGAGCAGTGACTGGTTTCTTAATTTGGAGGGGACAGGTTGGTCAATAAAGCAAAATAGAAGCTCTGATAGAAAGTCAATTTGTAGTCCGAAAAAAATATGGGGGAATTGGTCAAACATCCATTTTGTTTTTTCCCCTTCCCTCCAGCTGCTTTGGCTTTCTTTTTACAAAAGCATGAGGGTCTGATCTTCTGCAACATGTGGTGGTGGAGCTTACTTGCTTTGTGGCTCTCCAAGAGGGGACCTATCTCCATCTAGAGATCCAGCAATTAGTTTTCCAGTACTAGCCAGCCAAATACATCAGGACCAACTCCCTGAGCAGACCTTGTGCAGAGTTACAGCAGTCCCTGTTCTCAACGCATACTGTCAAGTGAGAAAAACTCAGGAGGCAGCTGCACTGGCAGAAAATGATGCCCAGGGCAAGACAATAGTTAGCTTCCACCTCAGCCCCGCCGCCCTGTGCCCAGCCAGCACTAGGTGCAAGACCTGGTTTTTCCACCCCCCCCCATCAAGCCCCACTTATGGTTTCCCTGTCAGCTATGGGGGCCATCTATGGACCTCAGAAGCCATGGCTCCCCACTCCAGACTTTGGGGGCTTTGTCGGGGGGGGGGGCAGGCTGCCCAGTCCCCATGCTTAACTCGGAAGGCCCTGCATCTTTGCCAGGCCGTCTCCACCTGGGCATGTCGTGGGGAATTTGCAGGAATGATAAACACTGTTTCTAAAAAACACCCACTCACCCTTTCTACTACAGGTTTGTCTGGTAACAAGAACACTGGAACCTTTGATACTTGTTCTTTTTAAAATGAGTATTAAGAGAGTACAGGTAGAGGCACTACATTGCAAGGGTGGCAGATTTTACCCCACATCAGGTCCACAAGAGATAAATGGGGAAAGCCTGCTATCCAAGGCACTTCCAGCCAACTCCACAGTTGTCTCTCTGATTTTTCTTTCTTTGCTCCAAACTGCTTTTGGGTGAAGGGCTCTCTCTTTATTCCAACCTCCTCTGATGGGGGCTGTGATTTGTGAGAGATTTACATGCTTAAAAGTTAATTCCCACTTGCACTGGCTTGGAGCTCTTTCTGAGGCTAACAACCTACCTCATAGGGTTGGTGTGAGGACAAAATTAGGAAAGAGAGTTGGTGGGGAGAGAGCCATGTATGTTTTGCTGGTGGTGGGAGGTGTTTTGTGAGCTGGTGCAAAAAATCATTGTTTGGTCATTGTAGGGGAGGGTGGTCGTCCATACCTGGGGTGGGGGGGCACCAAACTCAGATTTTGTCCCCGGGCTCCAGTTTGCCTAGATTTGCCCCTGGCAGTAGGAAGCCAAACAAACGTGGATATGTGAAAATGTCAGCAAGGGCAAAAGGAGTCATTCAACATAGCTCTCACTCTGAATAAGTATGGGAGAAAAGGCTAGGAGTCACTGTTGCCAGGGTAACAGAGCTGACAATTTGCATCTTGCCGAGCTTTAGTGTGGCAAAGTAATTCTGCTCCCCAAGTGAAATCATTCAGAAAGCTACGCTGGGCAAGCTTGTAGCAGTGTAATGGGAGAAAACAGGATGACAACCCTTTGTTAGTATCAGGTCACCAATTAATCATCACTGTTATTTAGTATTTTCTTGATCAGTATATTTAAATTATCCATGTACGATCCATACATTGGTAGTGGAAAATGGTGGGGGCTAGGGATGATAGTTATGCAATGTTATCTATTTCTTTAATAACATCAAGCATTTTCTTTTGGCAGCTATTGATGAATTTTAATACTCTTTGAACATTATATTGAAACAATGCTGTGCATGGAGCTGGAGTGTATTTTAGAACAAAATGCACAGAAAATGAGGGGCTCATACTAGCCAAGGGGAAATGAAAGATTCAGCCATCTGAACTGGCAGTTATTGCCTACCCAATGTATATGACTGGTTGTTGAAGATGAGCTTCAGCACCAAAATATGCAGATTGTTTGTTACTCACTAGGATAAAAGAATGTTAAGCTACAAATATAAGCTGTTTATGCTCCAATATTACTGAAAAATAGTCATTCAATAAAATTGTTTGAAACTCTCAGCCAAATGGGGAAAAACATGGATGAATGAATACATCAATTTTCATTTCTTTTTGTTTCTCTGTGTTGTTACTGTGACACTTTTCTTTCCTTGCATTTTGTTCCTGATGTTCCCAGTTGGTTTCTTTTACGCCATGCATACATCTTATGCCAATTGACTGACATTATATGCAACAATTGACTGCCATTTATATGCCAAAATAATTAACAATAGCATACATTTGACAGAAAAGATTCTGCAGGAGAAAACTGGAAATAATGAGAAAAGAAAGATCCCAGAATTTGATTTGCTCAAAATAGATTAGAAAATGAAATAGGATTTTAAAATTGAAACAGTAAAGCTGGATCTATGGAATTTGTTAACAAACAGATTTTATAGGAGCTGATCTAAAGAATTCTGTCACTAGCAGCTGACATTTGTAATATTAACTGTAATTCTAATATTTAATGCATACAATAATGCAGATTTTGACAAAATGCAACAAATTCAATCTACCCCTCTCCTAATGCAGTCTTAAGCCATTAATATAATTCAATGAGAAAATGTTCAGGGAAATAAGAAATGTAAAATCAAAATCTGTGGCTCATAAGAAAGGGATGAGCAATGTCTTCTCAGTGCACCATTATTATGCCACATTTATTCCTGGGGGGGGGGGGTTGTTCAAAAAAACACACATTATTTTCATGGTAAAGATTTTTCTCCTTAGAAATAGTTTTGTGCTCCACTCTGAAAACAGGCAAAACAGCTTTAATTTGAGTCAACAAACAAACTCTGAATGGCTACAAAGGATCAGAATATTTTTCTGGTATTTTGTCACTAGCAAGGAGACTTCTGTTGATAGCAGAGAGCACTTTTCTCTGCTGATCTGTACAGTAGAAATGAGACATAATTTCTTCCAAGTGATCCCAGAAGCAGCATTTCTCATTGTGGGGTTTCTATTTTCTTTTCCTATTTTAGTATTGACTTCAGTTTAAATCCCCCTTTCCAGTAATTATTTCAGTAATTCGTCTTTAATTATATGAGTGAACATTTAGAAAACTTGTTGAAGTATCAATATACTGGACTGAATTCAATGCTGTACCCATAGAAGAGGATAATGGAAATAGATTTTTCCTTTCTTCTTCAACTTGGGAGTCTTAAAAAGGTGATGCTGGTGGCTAGATGCCAAGCCACACAAAAGAAACAGCTTCATTTAGAAAGGAAGAGCAGGCCAAATTCTGCCTTTCTACTACTTTGCCATCTCAAAGCAGCCACTCCTATTGCATGGCTTTCCATTGATGTGTATCAACCCCACCCCACAATTTTTTTTAAAAAAAACATCACAATGCTCTAATAGAATTCAGCCCACTATATGCTTTATCACTGTAATTGAGAATTCTTTTAAAATGTCCTCAAAAAACAATTTTTTGCACTTTAGTGTAAGAAAACAGACTTTATATACATTAAATATGCAACATAAGAAAATATCAAAAAATTCAAATACACATCTACCGTTTATTCATTCTATTACTTATTATTCATTCTATTACTCTGTTCCTCACTTTTACTTCTCTCCCATTACCTTTTGTTTTTGAGGCTACATTGTGATGTAAAATAGAATATCCTTCTATGTACTTGGCAAAGTAGCTCACAAAAAGTTGATATCACAATAAATGTATTTGTTTTCTGAAATAAATTTATCTAACTGCAGTTTTAATTATTAAATGCCAATATCACCCACAGAATCCAAATCCAAACCAGCTCTAAAAAATTCACTTTAAAAGTAACTAATCACTACAAGAGTCCTTGTTGAGGACATTTGTCATGTCATATATATTAGTGTTCAGGCCAGGGATCAAAAGAATATTCCCTAATTCAGCTAAGATTGTCTCACTTCCAGTACAGAATATGTCAATGGGTGGCTGTACTTGGCTTTGTTCTAGTTTTGTCAGGCATCAAAACTTAAGTGTACAATTCTGAAAAGAGCTGCATAAACCTCTCTGGATGAAGGCAAAAACCAGGGTAGCCACGTGTACTCCTGAAGAAATTTCCTCTAGGCAGGATTGCATGGTAACACTCACCATAGTGGTCTGCTAGAGTTGATAAGTTGGAGAAGGCAGTAATTGCCATCTTTTTCAACTTGAGCTACTGAATCCCCTTGGGAAGAAACAACTAAGTCATGTATCCTTTATGGACAGAATGAGATTGAAAGAGGAGTCCATATCCTGCTGCTGATAAGCTTGACAAATCTCAGGAGATCTTCCTAGGAAGTATGGAATGATGAGCAAATACAGAATGAGAAAAAAGAGTTTAAATAAGGCTATACTAAAAGATATTCCCAGAGGATAAGGTATCAGAGTGACACAGCTGTTTAAAGGCAAAAAAATCCAGATCTTATTCCCCTCTCAATTGGCAGGTTGTCAAAACAAAACTGGAAAATAAACAATCTTAGACATATGTCAGCAACCAAAGAGAGGGAAGCATTTGATCCCAGCATGAAACTTTTTGAAAAATTGGGAAACTGTGGAAACAGTGACATCTAGTGGACAATGACATCTACTAGAAAGAGATCTGTGTCCCTTGAAATAGATGGGATGGCCAGTATGCTAAGTCTCAGGGTAGAAATAGATTCTCTGAAAGACTCTGTTAACAACAATATTCACAAGATGATGTCTGAGCTTATAAAGGGTATTAAAGAACTAAAAGTTGATTTCCAAAAAATAGCACAAATACAAGAGAAGGTGGAAAAGACCAAAGAGAAAGTGAAAACGTTATAACAAGATGTGGACTCTGTATAATTGGAGGTTAAAATTCATGGTTTTTCTCCTCTGCTTCTGCCTCCTATGCACAGCTGGCTCATCACTGGGTTCCCTAGGAGGATCTGCAGGCTCCTCCGCCTGTATGTCATCAGGCACAGAAGGGCTAGGCGTTGGCTCTGCTGCTTCGTCTTCCTCAGGATAAGCCAACTCTGGCTGTGCTGTGTCCTCAGGTTCTGCCTCAGAGTCCTCTGTGTTCTGGTAAGTACCCAGGGGCTGGCTCATGACACTCATATAAAAAGAAACCAAACAATGAATATTAACTCACAACTATGGCTCATTCCGCAAATGCAGAATAATGCACTTTCAAACTGCTTTCAGTGCTCTTTGAAGCTGTGCGGAATAGCAAAATCCACTTGCAAACAGTTGTGAAAGTGGTTTGAAAACGCATTATTTTGCGTGTGCGGAAGGGGCCTTTGATGGGGAAAGTTTGAGTTTTGATATCTCTCTGGTTTTGCTGGCTATCAAGAGTACAAAAGTTGAAGAAGGTAAACAGTAAACAGGTAAACAGTAAAAGTGGACTGCCTTCTGTGTGGTCTAAGTCATTTGTGTAGGCATCGAGCTGAACTGGTCTCTTTTGATTGTGGATCTCTGCATGAAGTAAAATGGAATGAATTGTGATTGGAGGAAGAATGCCATGAAGGAAGGGGAAAAAAGAATGTTATCTTTCAAACCTCACTCAGTTTCACCCAACAAATCTAGGTTCTGGGCAGCCTGATCCTAGGAGGGGCGGGGGGTGGGGGGGGGTGTGTGTGTGTGTGTGTGTGTGTGTTCATGCACTCCCGAGCACCATCAAGTCACAGCTGACTTATGGTGACCCAATTGGGTTTTTAAGGCAAGAGATGTTCAAAAGTGGTTTGCCAATGTCTGCATCTGTGTGGGCAGAGACAATTATGAAGGAACCGTGACTGGCCCAAGGTCACCCAGCAGGCTTCATGTGGAGGAATGAGGAATTGAAACTGGTTCTCCAGATAAGAGTCCACAGTTCTTAACAACTATGCCATAATTTATTGAATGATAAATATTTGTGACTTCTTGAGAGAAATTTTAAAAGTCCTGTTTTATTTTAGAGGATTTCTGGCAGTTAATAGCCTAGGGTTTTTTAAAAATATATATTTTTCTTGTTAGAAAGTATCAGTTTTCTAGAGTGACAGAAATGTAATTATTTTGTCATTTTAACTATTATATAAAAGAAGGTCAGGCAGTAGAAGAGCCATAGATGTGGCAAAATTCTATACTAATGTTGATCCTCTTAGGAACTGAGGAAATGTCAGTAGAAAGTGTGTTGGCATCAAGGCAGCATTCACAACTTGCATGGCTTGGATTCTAAGAACTCCATTTGGATTCTAAGTGGGAACTCCACTTATACAATGGATCTTTCTAACTTCCTATGTTCTACATTCAGGGGCGAATCTAGGAAAACTGGAGCCCGGGGACAAAATCTGAGTTTGGTGCCCCCCCATCCCAGGTATGGACGACCACCCTCCCCCACAATGATTTTTTGCACCAGCTCACAAAACACCTCCCACCACCAGCAAAACATACATGGCTTTCTCCCCACCAACTCTCTTTCCTAATTGTGTCCTCACACCAACCCTATGAGTGGGAAATCTGTATCATCCTTCCTTCCCCCCTTCAGAAATGCTTTCTACTCATGCAAGTGCATCTTGGGATATAGCCTTCTGACTTTCCTTTAGCTGTGAGGGGACATATACCAGTTTGCTTAGGATAACATTAGTAGAGGGTCTTATGTTGATAAACAGTGTTGAGCATGTCTGAATACTAGATGCTATTTAGGAACAAGTTTCCATGTTTTGGTACAATTGAAAAGGGATGTCCAATGACTCCTGAATCACTGGCAAAAAGCAACTGTGTTATTAAACTGTTTGCAAGCCACTTTGGCAGCGGTAATATCCTGGTGAACTCAAATCTTATAAAAAAGTGCCAAGACGTGTAATTAATACCCTCAAAAATAAGCTACAGAGAAAGGAGAATGGCAAAGCCCCCTAGATTACACCTTTTCACTGTGAATACTGAATGAGTTGGGGAAAACTGTGTCTAATGATGTCGAAAGTGGCTTTTAGTATCACAGCATCACTTCCCTAGCTATCAAAATAACAATTCGTATCCATGGCTTGAAGTGGACTGTGTACAGCTCCTTTTACAGAGACACATCTAGCTATTGTTGACTTGGGGCTGATGGAGTTCATGTGGGTGCTTTAAAAAGAAGGAACAAATGCTGCCTTCAGTTCCATGTTGTGAGAACAGACAAAAATGATTGACTGAACTTGCCCTGCAGATCTGTGTGTTATACAAAATCAGTCATTACACAAGGCAAAAAATTGAATGAAATGCCTAAGCAAGTACTTTGTTCTCAGGCTTTTACTGGAACAAAAACAGTTTTTGTTTCAAACCAGGTGTTTGGCCAATAGCAACAATTTGGAAAAGATTGCTCTATATTGGACTCTAATCTTGAATGTTTTCTTCCTTTGTGCTGTGAGAATTTGTTGACTATATATTGAGAGGGAATGATGAGTCGATCAACTGAAAGCCTCAACTGTGACACCCACATAAGTTGTTCTTGACCCAGAACCTCTGGCTATCCTGGGTGGAAAAGTGGTTAAAAGAAATGTATTGGAAAGTGCAACTCTAACATGCTATAAAATGGGTCTAAAATGGGTCCATGCTACCCAATTTGCACTACGGGCATGCAGTACAGGCATAACTAAACTACATGTATGGAAGAAGTGCCAGAAGTCTGTCTGCTTTTCATAGTTGTAAGAAGAAGATGCACGAAGTGACCATTGGTACTTACCTGTGAAAGATCCTTCTCCTCTGGGCGTTCGGAGGACATCTTGTGGGTGGTTCTCACTGTCCCATCAGGGAGGCAGGAAATGAACCTTTCCCCCATTCCTGTTGGGCGAGACCGACCCCATTTCCTCAGTTTGGATACTCTGAGAGGCAGTGGCTGGAGCATGAACCTAGAAGGTATCTAGACAACAATGTCATTCAACCATCAACTTGGTTCCCTTACCACTTGGTCCCAGAAGAGGAATGTGTTAACTATTTACAATATTTATTTATAACATGTATTGGATTACCTGTGAGGGAAAACAATAGGTAATAGGCCCATTGAATGCAAGGGAAGAGTTGAACGAAGTGTAGAGGTAGCGAGAGAAGGATGGCAATGTAGGAGGGCAAAATGTCCTCTGAACGCCCAGAGGAGAAGACCCTTTCATGGGTAAGTACCAATGGTCGTTCTTCCCTAGGCTGGAGGACATCTTGTAGGACCACCCAGAGCAGTGTCTTCTAGATCGCGTGGGTTGCCAAGCAAAACATGCAGCAGGGTTTTGCCACATCAGAGGAGCTGGAAGGTTAACCTTGTAGAAGGGTGACACAGAGGATCACGCAGCGGCCTGGAATAACTCCTCTATTGAAGTTCTCTTGAAATTCTGAAAGCGGATTACTTGGATGAAGTTACATCCTGGGGGTCCCCGACCACCCTGCCCATGAGGTGCGAGCACCTGGTCAAGGGTTTAAGGGCAACACCTTCTCAGACTTGGTCTGCAAGGCATCTGTGGTGTCCAGCGTGCTGCTGGAAGCTATCCTGTCAGCAGGGGTGACCGAGTAGGTCAGTCCTGATAACAGAGAGAACTTGTCCAGTGAGAGACAATCACTGAGAGGCGACAAGTTATGCTCAGGAAACGCAATGACTATATATGTTATGCCTATAAGCAGTCTGAACTGAGCCCATGAACTGTGAAGAAATTATATGGATGCCCACACTGCTTTACTAAAGAGCCAAGGAAGGTTGGACCATGCTTGTTCTCAAGATGAAGATGGATAGCATAGATATGTGCTCACCCTTGCAGATGACCTGTTAGTATGCTGCCAGAGCCATGAGGATGCAGCAGAAATAGCCAGTACCTTGAGTCAGTCTGTGTAAGTCACACAGCTTGGAGAAACACAATCATACTTGGGCATGCAACTGGAGAGGGTTTCTTCTCAACCAGAAACCCAGTATTATGGTCTTAATAGAAACTGTGAGTATGTACACCAGTGGAACCTGAGTACTTGAAACTCCAAATGGAGAGCCAAAGACAACGTTCAGCACAGAGAATCCATCAGGAAGCTCCTATGCCTGGGTACTGGTCCTGTTGAAGTTCTAAGTGGAGGGACGAATCCACCCACTTACCATGCTCAGCATGCTGTCAGAAGAGTGGTCCAAAGGCTTCATCAACTATGGCCTTAAAACTGAAAATTTCACCTTGCAAGAGGCCACCATAGGTGGTATGTATAGAAGCAGACTGGGGTGAAGATAAAGTGGATTATAGCTCTACGAGTGGACATGTCTTTCTCTATGGGATCAACTTGACAAGTTGGACTAGACGAAACAGTCTGTAGTTGCCAGATCATCTGCAGAATCTGAATGCATCTCTGCCTGTAGTGCATGCAGGGAGATGGGATGGATCATTTGTCTCCTTAAGGACATTGGCATAGCTGAGTCTACACCAATCCCGACACCAACACCCTGTTTGAAGACCGGCCAGCCTGCAGCGCTCTGGAGAAGAACGAAGGCATCAAGAAAGTAAATAAACACATTGCCAATAAGATTGCCTCTGTGGGTTTGTAGGTGGTCATTGTCCAGAATGGGTGAATGATGTCAGGTCTATTGATGTTATGAAGTCTCCTTGTCAAAGGCTTCCATGATGGTGTGCCGTGTTTCCATCCTGAACCTGTGTGGTCTGATATGTTTGTTGATAAACTGGAGTTTCAAGATAGCCCTCCAGTCCCCATTCTTCTGGGGCATTGAGAGAAGACCCCTAAAGGTCTCTCTGTCACAGGCACAGCCTTTATTGCCTTTATGTCCAAGAGGTGCTGACTTGTCGCCTTCGTCCAATTTGCCGCTGTGTTGATAATGATCCCCCAGGTGTTTGAGTTTCTGTGAGGGAGTGAGATAGCTCTGGCTGTGTTCGCTAGGGAGCCGTGGTTCTGGAGGCACGTCCTCACCTTCAGGTGTTGGGCCCCAGAACTAGCAGTGGTAGTTGTTGATGCAGAATCTCAAGCATCTTCTATGCCCTGCAAGGATTGAGCGAAGATCAGGACGTGGAGGCATGCCTCAACAAGGTCTATTGAGGTCAGGAACTCCTTTGGTTGAAGGGATTCCGCTATGGAACGGAGGGTTTCCATTCGGACGTGTCTGTTAGATGTACCAGTTGAGGGACTGAAAGTCCAGAATGGCTCTTCTGGCCCATACAATGGTCGCACAATTGAGGATGGAAGTTGTGGGGGCTGCCTCAATGGTTATGGCTAAGGCCTTGTGTGCTTTCTTAATGGCGGGGTCAGCCCAACAGTTGAGTGAGTCCTGCAAGTAGCTGCTTCCGTCCACTGACAGTAGTCCCAACACTTGTACTGCAGCCACTGGGGCATCCTCTAGGGGGACCTGAAGGGACTCCTCTGCTAGTGGGGTGGATGCATATATCTCCCTAACCTTGGGGAGGAACTGCCTGTTGCCAAGGGTTTCTTCCATTCTTCTTGCAGCTTATTTGCAAAGAACACCGGGAAAGGGAAAACCTTCTTAGTGAGTGCGTGGAGCAGAAACTCCCTGTTGCCTGTGGTGGTAGACCTGGTGTCCAGGTCTACCGCTGGTTCCCCCCTTCATGGCCTTGAATATGCAGGGCTGACATGCATTTGGATAATAAGTAACCATAGTCTTCCATATGCAAGAACCTTGTCTCCTCCCCTGGGAGAACCTCCTCCGGTAAGGTCCCCCTTTCTCTCTAATATCAACATCCCCTCAAAGTCTGATGAGGGAAACCCATGGTGGCTGGTGTGCCCATATTTACCAGTTGTTCTCAGACACTGGGTATATCCCCCCCTTTGAGGTTCCACGCTGGGCTGTCTCCATAGAAGCTGCCGAAGCATATGTGGTCGGGAGCCTGGGACAAGAGGCAGGAAGGGCTCCTCGTCCAGCCCATGTGGGTAACTTCCCAGAAGGTGAGCACCTGCTCCTGCAGGGTTGCCTTCACCAAGTTAAAAAGGTCCGGGGGTAGGGAGGGTAGTGTGGTAGTGACAATGTTATCGGTAAATTACAATCTAAAGAACTGAAAATATATTCCACCTAGAATAGTAGATGTTCCTGAAAAATTAGCGTGAATTTCTGTGTGCAATTTTCCACTTCCTGCCACTGGCTTTGGAAAGATTTTCTAGATTTCTATACATCCCATTTAGTAGCGATTTCATTTTATGTTCTGGATTAGTGCTGCACTTCCTGCTTGCATTGTCTAAAAAGTTCAATTAAATATTATAATGAAATAACACCCCGGTCTGGGCAAGGAGTAGAATCTGCCTATGGAGGCAGCACAGGGCTGTGCCAGTGAATTTTCTCTCCCTGGGGCACTTAGCCTGGCAGAGGGGCAAATCTGCTGGCGGGCAGCTGATGCAGCTTTCCATGATGATTGACATGGTGCAGAGTGCTGCTTCAGTATGCCTGCACCCCCGCCACCTCTCCTGATGTAGCAGCAGCATTCCAGAGGTGTGGCTAGGGGTGGAGCCGATATCAGTCAGCTTCCACCCAACCTTTGCCCACTGGAATGACAGCACTGGAGGCTTCATTGTGCATAGAGCCTAATTAAGAGCTTTCAGATGGCGAGGAGGCTTTTTCTGTTTTTAACCTTCCACACTGCTGAGAAGCCCTCTTGATGGAGACAGGATGATGCCAAAGTGGTATGGGACCAAAAAGCGAACATGAAAGTTAATTCCCACGTATGCTATTGAAATTTTTAAAATGCCCAATGATAATACTGAATGAAAATAACATAAGCAGTAACGTTCAGGTGGGGTATTCTACTGCAATTGTATCAGCTATATTTTTTCATTGTTGTTCACTTACTAAGTGATATTTTAGTCCATTTTATTTTTCCATTCATATTGCTGCAATTCGTATAAAATACCAAGTACTAATAGCTGTGTTTAGGACTTTTATGTAGTTAGAGCTGCATGATGAAGGACAGATTAAATGTAGAAGGTGGAATACCATGATTTCTCCCCCAAATCCTTAAATAATGGCACTTTTTACTCTATAATTTTCTTCTATGATAGATTTTTAAATTGTTTTGAAATTACTGATATTCAGGATGGATTCTGGTTTGTTAGCAGTTGAACTATTGAGATACAAAATTGAAAAGGAAGTAAGGTACTTATTACAACTGGGCAAAGGCCTTTACTTAAAAAAATGGTTTTTATGGAATACAAGGGACTTCTGGAGAAAAGCTTTTTTATACAATTTTTGTTTGTTTTTAATGAATCTCATTTGAAATGCACTGACATCAGAAATTACCTTTCCTGTTTTAAAAATCTCCTCAACAATTGGTTGTACTGTTTCTTGGATGGTTGTTTCATTTTTGTGTTGTGGTCTTCTAATGAGACAAGATTTGGATTCTTGTTCTCCTTCCACTTTTGTTAAGGTAACCAGTCACTACATGCTGTGGCTCAAAATAATTGCAGAAAACAGTACCTAGAATATTTTTACATGTAAAAATTGCCTGCAATTTCTTGATTTTTTAAAAAACTGTCATGGGGCAACAACCAGAATAGCAGAATATTACCTTGTTATCCTTTGAAAAGTCAGTCAGTAAAGAACTTTTTGGATATTACTAATTACTGAAAATCTTTTTAATTTTGATTACAATAGTGGATTTTAATCTCCCCAGTATTTCGGAGCTCTGTAACTAAACATGTAAGAACAAGTAATTATGGACCTGTTCATTCAAATTACAAAAAAGTACTAACTGTTCCTAGGAGGTTTTCTCATTTGACTTGATATATCCTCCATTAAGAAAATGAAGAATCCTGTGGGATTTTAATTCAAGTTGCTGGAGCAATTAAGATGCCAACTTAATACCTGTCATTGTATATTCTCCTGTGCACTTGGCAGTAAATGTATTCAGTTTACTCATACACACTTGGGATATATGCCTTACATGCCTACAATAAGACTTTTAACAATAGACATGTTTCTGTTCATTAAAACATTTGTAGAATGTAGAAAGTGATGGATCCTGCTTGTTCCATTCTTTATTTCTAGAACACTGAAAGCTTTTCAATTAACAATAGATTGAGGCAAGCAGAAATTCTGTATCTACTTTTTAAAAAAATCACTCTAATCATAAAGTGAATGAGAAATTAAGTTCGGAGAAAAAGATTTATCTAGATTACAATGCAATACTTTTTATAATGGAGGTCTTTTCAATGGTTAAGGAATTATGGGCTGTACCTTATCTATAGAAGCTGCACATGAACACCCATTGCAGTAAAACCTTTGGAATATCATGACACCAGCAGCAAAACCCCATTAGTGGTAGAAAGCTGGGGCAATAGCACATCAGTGCAGATCTTGGTATTCTGAATACCCCAATACAAAGATTAATAGTTGTGAAGAAGTTGAGTTTGTAAAGATATCTAGTCTCAACTATCATGTTCCAAGGACACTCCAAAGCTTACCACCAAATACAGTCTAAAACTGCAATTCTTAATTATTGCCATACTAGTGCTGACACTGCAGCACATTTCAAGAATATACGGGTAGTTTAGCTGATCCAACACCATTTTTTAAAGTCTGGAATTGTATTTACAGAAATACTCATGTCAAATATTCTCTCCTGCTTGATGCTTTGATTTTCTTGATGCATTCTTTTGGTATTGATTCCTCTTGACTCTGCTTCAATGGACTCTAAATTACTCAATGCAAACATTGTAATGTCTGAAGCTAACAAAAGTGACTCAACTTGGAACTTGCATAATCCATATAAAGTAGGGATAAGGTTTAGAATGAAACCTGACTCCACAGCCAAATAACTGCTTCGTCCCAGTTATTTTTCTTCTGATGAGAAGATTATCAACAGATTTAGATTCTCACTTGGAGAAACCCAATGTGGACAACACTGATGGGCAGGTGGGCAGGGTCCAGTTTCTTATGCTGTGCTTTCATTGTTCTTTCCACCCTTTCATCTTCTAACCCCTCACTTCATGCTAATTTGATGGTGCTACAATAACTACTTTGGCATTGTTGTTCAGGGTCTTATTCCTGTGTTGCTGCTCTTATTCCAATCTCCCACAGGTTGATCTGCAGCTCTCATCAGGATATAGTAAGGGGTGGCTGGAGCTGCAGGCATCCACATAGGCAGGTGAAAATTAAAGAGGAGTTAGTCTTATTTTGCTCTCTTCATGAGTGCCATAATAAATTACAGTTTGAATAAAACAGCTTACTGCCAAAAGCTGTTGTCTTAGAGAAAATTAGGTGGTTATTAATAACCAAGAATACAATTTCACAGCAGACGAAAAACAATACATCAGGAAGAAATAATTGCCGCTAATAGCTGTTCTTCTTTGTAATCAATAAGTCAAACATTTGCTTAGCATCTATTGTGCTGATAATTAGTCTTTTCTCTTTTTCACATCTGCTGCTTGAAGTGAGATATATTTAATCAACAAGTTTCTCCAGATAGTGATTTATTTCCTGAAGGCTTCTTGCTCCATTTTGCAATCTCTGTTCACCATAAGGAAATAAACTATTGTTTCATTGAGATTCCTGAATGACTGTTTTGTTAACTTTCGCTAAAATGCACATCTAGGCTTATTTTTAAATAAACAAAAAGGAATTCATAATGGAATTGGATTTTGAATTCTTATTAAAGAAAAATATATTCTGAATAAAAGTACTCATACACCCCTTTAACAACCTGGAGCATAGCAATTCAAATTACAGATGAAAAGGCTATTCAGCAAAAAGCACCAACGTTGGAAATGTATTTAGAAAGCTACTAGCGGGGCCCGGTCACGCATTGCTGTGGCAATTGTCCTTCTCATCACAGTCCATAACCCACACAGATGTCCATGCAGGTCTGATTAAGATAAAGTACTTGCTTGACTGGAACTGTTTGAAGTTTGAGACTTTTATTCTTTCTTTGACTTCTTCCAAGAAAGTCCACTTTGTCTGTGCTTCTCTTGGTTCCTTGAGTGTCCTTTAACTGGATTCTAATTTCTGTACACCTTAACTTTATGCTATCTCGATACACCTTGGACATAACACGTATTGCAGCCTTCCAACTACTCTAGACACTTAGACTGACTGACTGACTGAGCTAAACAGGGGGATTACTGGGTAATAACAGGAAGACTGCCTCTAGTGTACGGGTGGGCAACTATGGCCCTCCAGATGTTTGTGGACTACAATTCCCATCAGCCCCTGCCAGAATAGCCAATTGGCCATGCTAGCAGGGGCTGATGGGAATTGTAGTCCACAAACATCTGGAGGGCCATAGTTGCCCACTCCTGCTCTAGTGAGATTTCTTAAAGGGACAGGGTCTAACTAAAATTCCCTCCCTTGGAACGGTATACAAGGAACTAAGCCATTATAACTATAGGGATAACTGTTGCTTAATAAGAAAATAATAAGAGCTTCTCTGGGGGCATAATACTGGCTACTATCCTAAACCTTTTTCCTAGAATGTAAATCTCATTGAGCTTAATGGGATTTATTTCTGTATAGGATCCTCCTGCATTACATTAACTGTAATAGTTTAAAATAGCTATTTAAGGTCGCTTAGTATTTCTTTGGTGATGAAGCTTTTTTAGTTTGACACTGAAAAAATGTATAAGAATTGAAATTGGTAACCATGTCAATATTTTTGCATTTGTTTTACTATTGCCCTCTTTCATTAATGTTGACAAAATATAAACAACAAGGAAAAACCTTTTTTCAACAGCCATTCTTTCTCTCATTTGGCTGATGTGTCAGAATAGTATATACCCGGATGACCCAGTCGGCCTGTTATTTAGGCTATCATCTATGTGGCTCGCCTCCCTCCCCTCCCCTCTTTTCTTCTGGGAAAATTTTAATGAAATATGGGGCCGGTCGGACGCCTCTTCTTCTTCTTCTTATTATTATTATTACTATTAATGTTTGTTACCGCTGTTTTAAAGATTTTAGTGACTTGTTTTACCATGTTTTATGCTGTACACCGCCCAGAGCCCCTAGAGGATGGGGCGGTATAAAAGTTTAAAAAATAAATAAATAAAAAAATAAATATACAGCATGATGAACTGAATCTATTTATGAGTCCCTCCTATACCACAAACATGGTCACACGTAAATTATCATAATAGTACACTATCAAAAGTAAATGATTACTGTGTCAATAATGCAACCAGAAACATGCCAAAATGGGAGAACATGGAAAAATGGAGGTCAGGATCTGCAGTCTCAGTAAATGAGCATATATTGGAAAAGAGAAAAGACTGCTGGGTGGTTTTACCAGTGTAAAAGCCATATGAGGCACAGGTAGACATGTTGAAATATAATGTTAACTGTGGAGATGGACCAGAATGTATAAAATTTGTATTTAATCAAGAAATATGGATTCTGTGTAGAACAAAAGATTTGATGAATCAAAATGGTTTCTCTGTATAGAAACCAGCAGGCCTGCATGTTAGCAACTTCTCAGTGAAGATGCAGGCAAGTACAGATGAACATCTTTAAGATCTTGTAACTACAGGTTACTATGTGACAGAAGCCATATAAATTTATAACCTTGTTTTTCTGGGTTAGAACCAGCAATAGGGGATAGCGAAATCAATGTGATTAATTAAATAAGGAAAAAGTGTTTTTCTATTTATGTTGAATGAACACAGAAATGATAATGAGTGATTCACATTTACTTTGACATCTGTTCCTGGTAAATTAGTAGAATCTATCATTAAAGATAAAATTATTAAACATGTAGAAAAGCAAGACCTGCTGAGGAAGAGTCAGCATGGCTTTTGTAGAGGCAAGTCCTGTCTTACAAACTTACTAGAGTTCTTTGAGGGTGTAAACAGACATGTGGATAAGGGGGAACCAGTGGACACTGTCTACTTGGATTTCCAAAAGGCTTTTGACAACGTTCCTCACCAGAGACTGTTGAGAAAACTCAGCAATGAAGGAATAAGAGGGGAAGTCCTCCTATGGATTAAAAACTGGTTGAGGAACAGGAAACAAAGGGTGGGTATAAATGGGAAGTTCTCACAATGGAGAGATGTAGGGAGTGGTGTCCCCCAAGGATCCGTATTGGGACCAGTGCTCTTTAACTTATTCATAAATGATCTGGAAGTAGGGGTGGGTAGTGTGGTGGCCAAGTTTGCAGATGATACCAAATTATGTAGGGTGGTGAGAACCACAAAGGATTGCGAAGAGCTCCAAGCGGACCTTGATAAATTAGGTGAGTGGGCTAAGAAATGGCAAATGCAGTTCAATGTAGCAAAATGTAAAGTGATGCACATAGGGGCAAAAAATCCAAACTTCACATACACTCTACAAGGGTCAGTGCTATCAGTCACAGACCAGGAAAGGGATTTGGGCGTCTTAGTTGATAGTTCCATGGGAATGTCAACTCAATGCATGGCAGCTGTGAAAAAGGTAAACTCTATGCTGGGGATAATTAGGAAAGGAGTTGATAATAAAACTGCAAGGATTGTCATGCCCTTATAT
The DNA here is from genome assembly GCF_021028975.2 of Sphaerodactylus townsendi. Classification (NCBI taxonomy): domain Eukaryota; kingdom Metazoa; phylum Chordata; class Lepidosauria; order Squamata; family Sphaerodactylidae; genus Sphaerodactylus; species Sphaerodactylus townsendi. Next base: position 64,160,927 of record NC_059430.1, on the reverse strand, counting down.
AAAGCAGTGGTGCGACCGCACTTAGAGTACTGTGTTCAGTTCTGGTCGCCACATCTCAAAAAGGATATCGAAGAGATAGAAAAAGTGCAGAGAAGGGCAACGAGGATGATTGAAGGATTGGAGCACCTTCCTTATGAGGAGAGGCTGCAGCGTTTGGGACTCTTTAGTTTGGAGAGGAGACGTCTGAGGGGGGATATGATTGAAGTCTATAAAATTATGCATGGGGTAGAAAATGTTGACAGAGAGAAATTTTTCTCTCTTTCTCACAATACTAGAACCAGGGGGCATTCATTGAAAATGCTGGGGGGAAGAATTAGGACTAATAAAAGGAAACACTTCTTCACGCAACGTGTGATTGGTGTTTGGAATATGCTGCCACAGGAGGTCGTGATGGCCACTAACCTGGATAGCTTTAAAAAGGGTTTGGACAGATTTATGGAGGAGAAGTCAATCTATGGCTACCAATCTTGATCCTCCTTGATCTCAGATTGCAAATGCCTTAGCAGACCAGGTGCTCAGGAGCAGCAGCAGCAGCAGAAGGCCATTGCTTTCACATCCTGCATGTGAGCTCCCAAAGGCACCTGGTGGGCCACTGCGAGTAGCAGAATGCTGGACTAGATGGACTCTGGTCTGATCCAGCAGGCTAGTTCTTATGTTCTTATGTTCTTACTTGTATTTGATCATAATTCTATTGTCTTAGAATCGAAGGTATAATTGTTGTTAGAATCAATATTTGTAAATCATTTGAAGTTAAAACATTTCAAACTGGTAAAGAAAAGTTTTATGATCCTAAGGAATGTCAGAATGCTGCATACTCTAAGGACATATCTCTCTCTGGGAGCAAACTTAGAAAAACAGAAGAAGAAGTTATTCTTGAAGGCAGAAGCTAGTTTTATTGCTGCCCTTTGCATATGGGCAGAGAGGGCACGCGCTAACAGCATGAGCTAAGGAATGTAACACGTAGAATAAGAGGCTGTCTTACTGTGACCAGGAGACAGATCTATCCAATGGGATTTTTAAGGTACATGCTTGTAGCACGTGAAAGAGGTATGGATTATGTACGTAAATCTTATGATGATGATTGTGTGACGTCTGTATTTTGTGTCTATAAAAATTGGTCCCTTTGTATCAAGGGGGTGTGCCTCTTACTTAAGAGGACACCCTGATCAGATACTTATACTGTCCAGTAAACTTATCTTCTGTTTCAAAACTGCTTCTTGGGTGTTTTCTAACTTTAAACTAATTCAGCTGTGTAGGACCAGAGACGCGGTCCTGGCCCCACAGAACTAACAGCTAAGTCATCATTCCCCCCTTTCCTTTGTTAATTGCTTGTTGCTTTGCTTCACTTGTTTTTTTACTTGTTTGGATAAATTTCCCTCCTTTCCCTTTAGGGAAGTTTTTAAAAAATTACTTTCCAAAGTATGACCTGTTTTACCTAACAGGAAGATGACCCTGGATGTAGGTGACCCTATAGGTTTTTCAAGGCATGAGACAAACAGGTGGTGTGCCATTGCCTTCTCTGTAGGAACCTTAGACTTCCTTAATGAGCTCCCGTCGAAGTAATAGTTAGGGCTGATGCTGCTCAGCTTCCAAGATTTGAGGAGTTCAGTCTAGCTTGAGTCATCCAGGCCAAGATCTATCACAATACAATCCTACAAATCTTAATAGTCAGGTCTACTGATACAAATGAACTGATTTATCACCCACATTACAAATTATCCTCAATATGAATTGACTACAGTTAGAGAGGCTCTTGCCTAAATCCAGCAAATAGTATTTTTGAAGCAGTGGACAGAGGACACAGTAATATTTAATCAGACTGACAGTCAATTCTCACATGCTTGTAGCATCAAGTAATGAACATGCTTGTACAAATCTGTCATTAGTCATAAACTGCCCCCTTCTCTTGCCTGTGTCTTGTCTTGTCTTGATTTCTGAACATGTGCAGGACACATCAGGGATATAGAGGTTCTGAAGTCAGAGCAGCAAGCACATAAAAAAGGCATCATGGCACATGGTAGTAGTGCATGCCAGACCCTGGGGAGGAAAAGCCAGGCCCTGGGGGTGGGGCTTGGCTGAATGCAGGGGAGAAATTTTGAAAAATGTGCTCAAAGGGAGTGGTTGCTCCCTTTGCACCCCTATTAGCTATGCCCCTAGCTATGACATCTTTCTTTTACAAAGACATTTTTAAATTTGTGCTCTTCTCAGTCTCTGCTGAAGGGAAAAATGTGCTGTATGGATTTACTGCATATAGCTTTGCTGTGACCTAGTTTGAGTGAACCACATAGAATGAACAACAAAAAACAGCACATTGCCCAAGTCAAGGAAGTGTCACAGTAGATCTTATGCCCAACTTAATTCCCAGAGATACAGTTTTTCCAAGGGTAAATTTTTTAAACTGAAGGAGACCTGGATCTGTCACAGATTTCATCTAACACTCACAATTGGTTGGGAGGCAAAAAGGGGAAAGAGTAATATGCAGCTAAAAATAACATTTTCACATTCATTTTAAAAAAACCAACAATAATGTGTTTAGAAGCCATGAACTAATAGACTGTTGCAAGAATTTGCTGATTTGGCTGTGTTGTGTTAAGCTAGAAATTTGACAAAGCTTATCTTCACACAGATATACATTTAGATGGTTACTTCTGATTGTTCTGCTGATTTTCATTTTTACGTGTTTGATAACAACTGATACTTCAAATTTTACTTTAAAAATTCATTATGTTTCTAGTCCACCTTTTCTAGCAATGCAGTATAATAATTTAATACAGTATTATAACATAGCCATGTATTTTTCAAAATGATTGAGAAGAGCAATGTAAATGGCATTAGTACTTCCATTAATAGAGTGAATGATATTTTCTTCCTGTTCTTCTTCCCTTTCTTTATCAGAGTGCAAGGGGCTACTGGAAGAAGGCAAAACCATTAAAAACCTCAATGAAATGTCAACATTCAAAGAAGCATTGCTCAAACCGCCAGAGGGCTATGACAGACAAGAAGATAATAAAACACAGCGTGGAACACAAGACCGTGAGAAACAGGGAATGGTGGGAGGGAACGTTTTCCAGGAGGCAGGGCAAAGAGAGCCTGGTCTTGCCCGGCCATTCCTTTTAACGAGAAAAAAAGGGGGCGGCGTGTAGGCTGATGTCAGGACGTTGCATCCTGCGCCAGCCCGCCACCAATGGGTTGTGCAGGCCCGCTGCGCATTCCCAGTTTGACCCCAGAAGCCACGCTGCTGTCCTGATGGTGACGATGAGGGAAGGAAAGAAGCGCCCCCTTCCCCTGTCAGCAGTGGCGGCCTCCTTTATCTGAATATCACCAACAGACATTAGTCTAGCCTTTTCTTTAAAACCCTTAAATGAGACAATCCCACAAGCTCCCAAAGCATCATGTGCCATTGCAGAACTGTTTAAAGTTTGCAGTGCTTAAACATCACCTTACCTAAATCTAATTCTTGCATACTTTTTTTTCTATGGATTAATACTACAGGGAACTGGAATACTGAGACTGAAGACCTTTTTGCCTGCTAAGCTTCTGGACTCACAAATGTCAAGATTGAACATATTTGTTTTGGCTAGTTTAAACATGAACTTCTGCTTAAAATACTGAAAGGATTGTGAGTTCCTCAACTGAAAAGCATTTGGACAATATTTGAAGAATCAGCACACACGGAATTGTCAGAGGTGATTGAAGGTTGTACTATACCTTTAAGCTGGGCAATAAGGTGAAGCCTAAAGATGCTTCAAACCCCTCTCTCCCACCCAGACGAGGTAATAATTTCTACATTTCCCTTAATCCACTTTAGCTTTCCCTGAAAACCTCCAAGCAGAAGGATGGGGATGGGAGAGCGGGGATGGGACTGAAAAATCTTTGTAGGTTTTTCCCAGTAGAAAGGAAAATAGTTTTTTATAATGAAAATTTAGACAAGAGCAGCTGTGAAATTTGAAATTGGTGAAAGATTTGGTAGGTAAAATTTGGAACTGGTACATGGAAAATAAGCATATTCTCTTCCTCTGCACATGTAGTGCACACCTGAACATTCTTTCTCTCTCTTTCTCTGTGTGAACACTTCTTGTCATCCATCTCCTTTTTCTCACAGCCATTTCCTACCCCATATTCACCATGTTAATTGTTCACCATGTCAATTGTTGACATTTTTAACATATAGACAGAGTTATTTTATTCCTTGATGCTAAATAACAAATCCATTATTCCAAGGAGGAGGCCAGAAGAAACCCCAACCTCGAGATGAAAGTGAAGATGTTTGACATTTATACAAGGACACAAATCTAAAACAAACCATGTAAATTGCAGTGTTCGTCAAATGAAGCAGTTTGTTCTTTATCTTTTTAAAAAATACTGATTCAGCACTTTAAAACTGCTCATTTGACCAGCACAAATCTGATTTGTATTTGTACACTGGACATAGAAATGAATGTTTCATGGCAAAACACACAAAAACATTGTACATATTTCTGGCATGTGTCCAAAATATATGTACCGGTACAACTGTTGAGCAGTCTATGGTCTGGCTAGGCCATGACTACGTGGACATAAAAGAGAACTCTTGCACTATATTTTATATAAATCCACTAAGCCGCAGCGATTTCACTGTGATACACCAGCATAAAGGATTTAGTAGCAATTGTGCTCCTGCTCATGGCTACAGTTCGAGGGTTAGGATTGCAGTGGTACTTACAAATCTCAATTGTTTGTACTAGGAAAGTTTCCACAGTATTACAGAATCATGATTTTGCAATCAGCTGAAATCCATTTGCCAAATTAAGCATGAAAATACAATCCTTTCTGCAAAAACACATGCTAAATTGAATGCCTGGGAGTACTTCTTTGCGTATCTTTATGGAATAGAGCCTAGTAAGACGACCCAGTTGGTATATATACTCATTTAAAAGCTATTACCATTCACAAGTATAATTAATTAACATCCATGAATACATAGGAGTATTTTTGGGTGTGCTGAGAGGGTAATTAAAATAACAGCAACTTTAAAAAAAAAACCAAGCAAAAAAGGGAAAGCCCAGAATACCAAAGCAATGTTAAATTAACTGGAGAGCAGAGATGGCACATCTCAGTTGCTCCATTCTTGTATAATTCTACAGCCATTCCAGACAGTTTGTTTGCTGCACAACAGATGCTAATCTGCTGCATGGGAATCATAGCCTTCTCTAAAAGAAACATTTCTCTTCAGGGACATTGCATATTCACAGCCATTGAACACCAATATATTGTTGCTGTTAAAAACCCTGTTGTGTCTAACATTAGGGAACAACTGCAACTTGAGCGCTCTGTAGAATGTGGCTGTATGATTGTCGGGGGCATTGAGTAGCTATAGCGCCCATTACCTCATTAATAATAACAATACAATTCCTGTTTGTCACTTTATGATGGCAATCCACATATGTTGAAAACTTCAACCAAAACAAAATCACCAGGTGAACTTGCCTTGATTGAACTTCATTAATTATGGCTATCCAGAATGGAAGCTTTACAATTGCATGATAATGTTAATAAAAAGACATGGCTTACATATTCAGAGATATTATGGTGGAAAGACAATAATAACGAACTTAAACCTAGAACACTAATAAAAGCATAAGAACACCCATGTTAATGGTTTACCTACTTCCAAATAAGAGATAATTTTATAACAGACCAAAAAAACTGAGGGATATCCAAAAATCATAATGAATTAGATAATGGACTGCTGCATGAAGGTCCAAAAAAAGGAAGTAAGCTGTACCAAATCCTGCTGAAACAAAGTACAAAAACTGAAGTAGTGAAAATGATCAAATGGGTGGAAAATACAGGTAGAACTATAACACTAGAACATTTGGGAAGAATGTATATAAACATTCTCCAAATACACACATTTGGGAAAACAACATAAAGATGTTCTATAGAACTTACTTGACACCAATAGAACTGTCAAAATATCAGAAAGGATACCTACCTCAGTGCTGGAAATGTAGGAATGACGTTGGCTCGTTTTCCCATATGTGGTGGTCCTGCAAAAAAGTTAAACAATGCTAGAATAAAATTCATGGACAAATTGAACATATACTAGAGATAAAATAGAAAAAAAAACAGCCTTGACTTACCTGCTAAGTCCCATGCTTGAAGAGGATACAAAGTTGAAGGCACATTTACATCTGTTCTTATATATGACTAGCGGGCCCGACCACGCTTTGCTGTGGCAATTGTCCTTCTCATCATAGTCCGCAACCCACACAGATGTCCATGCAGGTCCAATGATCTGCAGCATAGCCTTTTGGGGTGGTCAAATGGAATCCCTCTTTCCCTTTTCAATTCACATTGTTATATGGTGGTGTCTTGGTTTTTTTAGTATAATGTAACCCTTTCCATTCCACAACGGAACTGTCCAGAGTGCGAATCCTGCTGTCCATGAGGCTGGTTGACACGCACAGTCTTGGCTTGGGTAAGGCAGAACTGGGGCAAGGAGGCTATCCCAGTCAGGCAGCAGAGGCAGGGTGGTGAGGCGCTCAGATCGAGGCCAGCTCTCTGGGTTCTTAAAGGGCTACATGCAAAAGAAGCGGAGCCAGTAGTGTTGGTTCCCCCCCACCCCGCAGATTTTCTTAGAAGAAAAAGGCAAACTCCAACTTGCTTTAGTAAAAGAGAGCTGTGGTGAATATGGGTGAGGAAGTGGGTAAGTGGTGGTTGGATGTGAGGGAGGGCAGAGGGAGGTGTGTGAGGATGAGCTGGATGTGTATTGTGTGGTAGCAGTGGGTGAGGCACAGAGAGTGAAAGTTACCTGCGTGTGTGTGTGGGGGAACCCCACCTGATGTCTCACACGGCAAAGTGTGTATGTGTTTCACTTCCCCTCGTATTACCTACCAGTATTACCTATTTACTGTTTTCACTGCTCATCTCTGCCCATCTGCACGAACATTCTAAGCCCTCATACCAAGCCCTCAGGCCACAGGCAGACAAGCTGCATGAACATTCTAAGGGTGACAGTTGAACACAAACAGCTTAATGGCCTGGTGCGCCAGGAAAAAGACATTTTACCTGGCTCAGGTATGGACTTTCGGTGATTTGAAGGTCTGATTACCTGCTCGCAACAGGGAGGGACGTCCTGAAAAAATTTGGGGGTGATCTGTCCAGCAGCTTCTGAGGGAGACCATCAGGGACAAACACGCTATTTTTGTATATATAGAAGATTACAGCTGCCAGGATCGAGTTAGCGAAGAACTCAGGCATCTTGTGGGGCAGGTAGGGCTAAGAGAATTCTGAGTGAACTGGCATTGGCTCAAGATCATCCAGCAGGCTTCATATGTGGGGGAAACAAACCTGGTTCACCAGCTTAGAGTCTGTGGCTCGTGTGGAAGAGTGGAGAATCAAACCTGGTTCTCCAGATTACAGTCCACTTCTCTTAACCACTACACCATGCTGGCTATCTTGCTGTGAGTCTTTCTATTTCATTCATTTTCACTGCTAATGTAGTTTGTTTTATATGCCATATTAAATGCCATATTATGCCAACTAAGAACTATAGCATTTATCAATGAATTGTTGAGATGTGCAGCTGGATATCAGCAACCCTATCTTACTTACCGATCATCAGATCGGATTAGCTATACCCAAGGCAGTCAACTCCTGGATCTTCTAATGTTGAGAATTATTTGTTGAGAGTTTTCTTGCAGTAAATAAGAATCTTACAATAGTTATCTATGTTGATAGTAAGAGAAATGGAATTAAAACTGAACCATGTAAAGGAAAAGCACAGGGGCACACGCACACCGCCTGCACCCTTGGAGCTATGCCTCTGGGAAACTGTAATCATGTTAGTGGTGCTGATTACATGGGATTAGTTCAGCTCATCGAGGTTCAAGAAAATCAACCAGATTGTAGAGTGTTGGTCTAGAATCTGGGAGTTCTACGTTTGAATCCCCACACTGCCACAGAAGCTTACAGGATGACCTTGGGTCAGTTATACACTCTCAGCCTAACCTACCTCACAAGGTTGTTGTAAGATTCTATGAAAGAGAGGAAAATGATGTGAATTGCTTTGCATCCCCACTGGGAAGAAAGGGACGGTATAACAAAAGAAGAAGAGTTTGGATTTTTACCCCACCTTTCTCTCCTTTACGGAGACTCAAGGTGGCATACAAGCTCCTTTCCCTTTCTCTTCCCACAACAGACACCTTGTGAGGTAGGTGGGACTGAGAGAGTTCCAAAGAACTGTGACCAAGGTCATCCAGCAGGGATGTAGGAATGTGGAAGCAGATAAATCTGTGCCACTCGGGTCAAGAAGTGGGGAATCAAACCCGGTTCTCCAGATTAGAATCCACCTGCTCTTAACTACTACACCATGCTGGCTCCCTAAAATGAAGTAAATAAAGTAATGAAGTAAATAAACTGAAATCACCTTGCATTCCATTGCCTTTGACCCCATTGTGTTATACTTTTCCCCCTTTATCCAACTATGTGTATTTCTTCCCACATCTCTTATATAGGAAGTGAGCTGAACTGAGAGAAAGACAGTGGCAGTCAGAACTGAAGTTCATAAATATAAGGTGTCTGGTTGGGCAGAGTTTAGCTGCTCTCAACCATGTGTTCCATTTTTATTTAAAACATCACTGTTGATGTGGTAGACTTGAGAACAGGAAGTTTCCTCCATTGGGGGAAAAAATCACATACCAAAGTTACAGAGAAGGCAGAAGAGCTGACAATTAGATATGGTGCCAAAGCAGTGGTATTTTATTACTTATGTATTATTGGCACCAACTATACCATGTCACCCTTTCTCTGTGTGTCTGCCATTTCAGCAATCATTTTAGAATATGTGTATATTTCCACACATATTTTTTAAAAATGTCAGGTCCTCAATGCATCCAACCCAAGTTATTTAGGTAAGACATGCAGAAGGAGTTCCATATTTCGAACTTCATGTCTAGTCAGGCAGGCTGGATTAGATTTGGGACTGTGGCTCAAAGGGAATTTGTTTTCTGGCACCCTAACATGTATACCATTTTTTCAATCAGAAATGGCCCCAAAGAGTGTTATACCAGTAAGGAAATGAGTGTATACTTTCCATAATGGGACACGTGGTGGGATTCAAATAATTTAACAACCGGTTCCAGTGGTGGGATTCAAATAATTTAACTGGTTGTTTACAAGCACCATTTTAACAACTGGTTCTGCTGAAGTGGTATGAACCTGCTGAATCCCACCGCTGGACACGTTTCAGTTTTCTGGGGCTGTTTCAGGTCAGAAAAATGTTGCAGTTCTGATCCAAACTGGGCCTGCACATGCCAGGACACATAAAACGTAGTACATGTCTAATCAAAACTCCTTGTGGCAATCATGAGGACTTTGTAGTGTCCCCAGGGCCTAATTGTCTGTGAAAAGAGAGATACATTTTTCCCTACCTATCTGATATTTTATATCCCTTGAATCAGGGGTGCAATCCCTAATAATTTCATCTCCACAGCAAGGGGAGTTACAGCAGGAAACATGCCCACTGAAGTCAATAGAAATGAAAAAATGAAATTGAATAACTAAAACTGAAATTACTTTCAATAATGGATTGAACAAAGCCAATAATGAATTTAACAAAACCAACACAAGTGTTTAAAATACAAAAACAGTGACAAAACAGATGCCAAACAGTTGTTACATTCCACATAGTTTAGATTTTGTATAAATGGAGGGACAAAATTAACATACAGTTTATATATTTTGTATTGAAGGAAAAAAACCAGCACCTCTTCCCCCTAGATGAGGCCCAGTAACACACTAGATTAGGCCTTGCAACAAGCATTGGTGTTGGTTTCCCAGAATTTCCATCTCACTCCAGGACAAGTCCTTCATTAGACCCTGAGAAATGGAATTCCTGAGCTGAACTTGTAAAGGCTTTCTACTAGTATCCATTATGCAGAAATAATTTTCCAACAAAAATGCAATTTAAGTAAATTGTTGAAGATACGTTATAATAAAACTGAGCTATTAACAGTTGAGGTCCAAATGGTCTTGGTGATGTATCCAGTATATTTGGAAGACAGTCAGATCAACCAAATACTTAATCATGTTTGTTTGTCAACAAGAACAAAATAAGATTTATTTCAAGGTTAATGATAGCACCTAGAATTGGGCATCATGTTGTATCACTTTAAAAACAAAAGATATATGATCCAAGAGAGGGTCAATATTTTAATCTATCCATGCATGTTTAAATATCTATGTAAGCACTTACTGAATTATATACCTGACATTTTCAGTCATACATTAATAATTACAGTCCTCCAGTATTTAAATGAAAACAGTAGCTGTGGTGGTGAATGTCAAGCTCATCTCACTTCAATGAAGAAGTTTTTTCATTATTAAATCTACAATAATCTAGCAGAAAATGCTCATTTTTCTGCAGGAATACAAATTCTGTTCATTTTGACATTTAATGCCTATATTTAAGATGATGCTAGTCTGAAAATTACTTTCTGAAGATAAGAGGGAGCCTCTAGTACCAATGGAATGGTAGTGAAATAAATTACTCCATGTATGAAACCTCATTTTCTTTTGTACAGTGAGAAATTTAATGAGATGTTACTATTAACCTGCTTCACTACTACAATTACCAGAAAAAAGGAAAAAATTGCAGAGAACTTTTATTCCCTCCTTTGTAAATGTATATATCACAAGAGGAAATCCTAGAGGAAGGGTTTCTTATTCTGTATAATGGCCAGAGCATGATGTGGGACTCCATAAAAGACAGCTCCTACGAGAACACATGGAACAAATTAGTAACCCTTTGGATACTGCAGAACAATTGTTTTGGTGTAATAGAACCTACTGACAGTTCTCTGTTTCACAGCAACTTGGCTGGATAGTATATTTCCATGATGGGAGACCTAAGTGAAATACTGTCACATCTTGGTCAAAATACTGATGGTGTTGAACTTAGAGAAACAGAATGATTTTTTCATTGTATACCCTTTTCCACAGAAAGTGTGGGTCTTGTGTTAGGCAGAAGTGAAAGTGGAGCATTTCCGCTGGTAAAAATAGTAGAGTATTTATGCCATGTAAATGATCTTTTTTTTAGTGCTGTGCTAATAAACACATCATTCTAAGCACTATAAACATGGTACTTTGCTAAGAGAACAAATCATTATTTATTTTTGAACACTTTTCAGCTGTTGCAGTATTATTTTATTGGTATTATTTTAAATTGAATCACAGACGGCAGACAACCCAAAGCCAGACCCAGCAAGTAGCCTTGAATGCGTATTCATGCATTAAGGAAGAGCATCGCTTTCAGCCTCACTATCAAGGAATGTGGGGAAGAAACCCCAGGGTTAGCCAACATGTCTTCTGTGCCCATCTATAATGCAAAGAAGCTATGGCATACAGCAGGTGGAGTCCTCAGGACGTCAGGCAAGAAATGTCCACTTAAATCTGGGACAAAGGAAAGCAATGTGAAACATGACAGTTTTTCTTGCTACACAATTAGAGCTATTGTGCACAGGTATTTCTTCAAAAATGAGCCACCAACACTGAAGAAAATACTCAATCATGTGGACAGCATCCAGGATCTGCCTTGCATTTCCCAAATGACACTGTACTGCATTTTGAAGAACATTGGCTTTTCCTACAATTGCCGATTTAAGGATTCTGCCTTGACAGGCAAGCCAGAAACCTTAACTTGGAGGCACCGCTATCTGAGAAAGATCAGACAGTTTCAATCAGAGGAGAGGAATATTTTTGTTCTGGATAAGACATGTGTGAATGCAGGGCACACAATCTCAAAATGTTGGCAAGATCAAACTGTGAAGTCGCCCAAACATGCATTCCTTAGGGGTTTGTCTGCAGGACTGAAAAAGCCATCTGGCAGGGGCAGTCACTTGATTTTCACTCACTGTGGGGGCAAATAAGGTTTTTGTGGAAGATGCACTGCTTCTGTTTCAGTAAAACAACAGGGGATTATTAACATGAAATGAATAGTGACAACTTTGAAAAATGGTTTGGAGAGTTGTTCCACAAACTGCTTCCAGAGAAAGTGATTGTGATGGATGGTGCATCTAATCATGCTGTGAGGTCAGAGAACATTCCCATGACTGCAACCAGAAAGGAAATCATCAGGACCTGGCTAATGGAGAAGGGGATCTCTCAGAAGACAGAACAAGTTTAGCCTGAGCTGCTTCTTATGGTATAAAGAGAGCAGCACAGATTCATTTTGTACCATAGTGATCAGATGGCTGCTGCTTCAGAGCATCAAGTGCTTTGCCTCCCTTCCTATCATTTAACCCCTCTGAGTTGGGGTGGAGTTACATAAAAGGACATGTGGCACTTAATAATACTGCATTTAACCTCACACTATTCTCATCAACTGCATTTTAACCTCACAACAACCCTGTGACTTGGGTTATCGTGAAAGAGTGTAACTGGCCCAGGTCACCCAGTGAGCTTCAAGTTACTTTTGGAGGGCCTCAATCATTACAGTTGTAGCACAGTCCTTTTCGCACACCCCAACAGTTAAGCTGGACAGAGCATCATGTGGATGGGAACCTTTCAGTACTGGACTGGCCCAGTACACTGGCCCATCTACCCTCACATTCTGGAACAAGCCAGTATTGTCTCAATTGAAATGAGTCTCTTAAACCCACTTTAAGATTTGAACGAAGTCACTAAAACACTCATAGAACTGCCTCCCACAAGCCACCATCCTGCTTTCCTCCCCCTTTCCCCTGCAGCTGACTCTTTAAACCATGCCAGAAGGATTGTCCTTTTCCTGCATAGACTGCATCAAAAAATGCAGATTAAACTCTCTGTGAGAAGTTTGGAGGCCAACGTTTTTGCCAGGAGCTGGTGCCAGAACTGCTTTAGAGTGATTGGTGATCATCAGTGTGGTAACCAGGTGAGCTTTTGATATTCAAAGGAGCACAGGTAAAAATGGAATGCCAAAAGAGGACCAGTTGCTCAACAAAGTACAATCCACATAACACCAACCAAATAACATAGAACAGTGTGCAATCCATCATAGGGGAGAAGAGATTAGGTGTTTGAGGTCTTGATTTTAAGGCCTTTTGGCATCAGCATTCTTGTGTTCAGTGCTGCTGTTGAGCTGGTGGCTATAGTGCTATACTGCCTTCCCTTAAGAGGAACAAACCAGTGGTGTATCTCCATTGTTCAACCTTCCCCTACCACCGTCACCAGCGTTTTAAGCAGGTGAGTTTATCTTTTGATATTGGGATGAAAAGTATGGATATTTGATCACTGACTGCCTTGCTTGGGAAAACTATTTCTGCTGGTAGAGCAGACAGTAGAAAGCTCAAAACAAATGATAACAAAGGGTCATGCTTCATTGGGCTCAAGATTTACGATGTAAATCCTAAACCCACAGAGTGATGGCAGGATATAGATATATAGGAATATAGGAATCCAAGTAAAATACTATTTATACAGGCGACTCAAACTATTGATTTTGGGTCCAAGCTCAGAGGACTATGGTCCTCCTATTTAACAGAGAACCCAAAAGAGTTATATTTGTCAGACACTTTGTATCCCTTTGTGCTTGTTGCCCTGGACCTCTAACAAAACCCTCAAGAGAATCGCAGCCGTTTAGAGAGCTGCTCTGCCTCCCATTAAGACGTAGAAAATGTAAACTTTCAAAATGTATGCACAGTGTTAGGCATAAATATTTAGAACAGAACCAAAAGAAAATTATAGTATGTTTCCAGACTCATAACTATCCAGGCCATGTCAGGGTGAATGTATGTGCTTATTATTTCAACTTTGGAAAGGTAATACCTTTTCATAAGCCCATTGTGATGAATTTGTCATCCAGTCTATTTCCTGAGATTCATCTACTGAGGAATTTTTTGCAGGTGGCGATGGTGGCAACCATCTGGAGGTAGATCTTCTGACTGGGAAAATCTCAATTAGATGCGGCTAGATCTCCATGACGAGGATTATTAAGAGTTCCTTGAATGTGATTCAAAATAGTGTCCATGTTGCAGCTGTCTAATACTTTTCGGTAATTAATCCTAAATCAGTGACCATTTCATCTTCAACCATGGCACATTTGGTTTTGTTCTTTGGACACTCTCTTTTAACTGGCAATTATAACTAATATTAGGCTTGTGACTTTGAATTATCTTTACTGGTGGATTAATATGAAATAATGCACTGCTTAGAGCTGTTCATGGCTTCCAGTGCAGCTTGATCTTCAGGTGTTAACAATGCTTTGGAAGTCAGCAAGAGCATTCAAGACAGTTTTGAAGTAGTTTGTGAATTCCATGGTTTGGTTTTAATTAAGCAACTGTTATCATAGTAATAGGTCCTTTTCCTGTATATCAACTATGGTGATACTCAGTGGTTTGGATGTAGCATGTGGCACTTCTGAGCACTGTTCCCCAGTGTACCACCTGCCCCAAGTTTCAGGCAAGTGTACAAGGTCCTCGCTTGGTGGTTGACAGATGGTTGCCACCTTGAAACAGCTATCTCCAAAAGAACAGGTAAGCTGTAAGTTGCCTTAAAATGCAGGCTCATGCCAGAAATGTAAGTAAATATGATTATTTTTTGGTTGATAGTAATTGCAAATATGATGCTCAGTGAGTTGTGAGTTGTGGACTGAGTACCACTGACCTGATGGGTATTTGAGGCTGATGAACAAGAGCTGGGGATGCCCGCCAACCAGGGAGGATTTCTATGTTTGCCTGGAGGTTGGGACTGCACCTGAAACATGATCCTGACTTTTCAGCTATAAAGTTTTGCTTTCTCCCTTTGTTGAAGAAGCAATAAAAGAAATGTCCATCTGATGTCACTGTGCTAACCTTACTTAAGAACCCTAAGAAACTGATATAACCTCCCCACTCCCTTAATGGCCAACATGATCTTTAGACTTTGGAAAATCTGGATGTTTAATATTTCTATTTTTGGCGATCATCAAAAAAGTTAATGGAAGTTTGGGGGGCAGGAGCACTGTGATGGTTAGAGATGGCATGGCAAAGCCAGTGCTGTATTCCCTTCCCCTCTCCCCCACCCTACTTGGACCCAAAGTGGGAGGGCCTTGACCAGATGACAGGCTCCATCTACTTTCTTTCCCCAGAGTGCCTCACCAGATGACAGGCCCTGTCCCCTACTGCTCCCTCTCCTTCCCTCGGGGTGGGTGGGCCATGACCAGAGGGTGGGCCCCCTCTCATTCCCCTCCCCCTGCTTCCACCAGTGTAGGTGGACCAGGCCAGAAGATGGACCATCTTCCCTTTTCTTTCCCCCTCCCCTTCCCCATGCCTGAATTGTGGGTGCTGGTGGGTGCCGATGCTTGAGAATGCACACTGGTGTCTCAGCAAACACTGGTGTTGCTCTGTGGCAGCCTACACTTCCAGGTTTTGCCGCTACAAAGCTGAGGCACAGCTGGCTGCTGGCACCTCTGCACCCCCCTGACTGTGAGGGTGCTCCTTGTGCCAGCGGAGGGGACAAGGAGCACCCTCACAGGCAGGGGGGTGCAGAGGTGCCAGCAGCCAGCTGTGCCTCAGCTTTGTATCATTCAGCCTCCCCACCCCCAAATCTGGATTGCTGTTATCTTGGGTAAGAACTATGCAACACCCACTCAGAGTAAAAGACAAAAAACTGTAAAAACAAGAGTAATTATTCAAACCAACTTTTGGAATTAAGTATTTGTAAATTTATTTATAAGAACAAAAATCCAAAAGGATTTTAACAAGCAAAAATCTTGCTTGTTACAGAAAGATTGTAAGAATTGCATAACAGCACAATGTCAGTTGAATTCTACAATATGAATGAAAAATCCTGCTTAAATCAAGGGTCAGCTACTGCACTGTAGAACGTCTCCTGATTAACTGGAAGATCAACGCTAGGCATTACACCTTTAGCTTTTCATAAGCTTGAATCCGAAGAACCATGCATGCAGCGTTCTTACCCAGCCAATACAGATGATTGGGAACCTAAATAATATGGGAATCAGCACAGGGGAATACAATTGGGATTGTGGAAATTAACTCCCATATTTATGAGCAGAAGGCACTTTGCTCAGGTTGGAATCTCTTCCTAAAAGTTACAAATGCCTTACAGTAAAGGTGCACAGACAGTTGGTGTCTTCGTCCATACAGATGTAGGCAGCTAGCCACAAATTCTGTATCTTGTCTTGAGGTCTTTAACTGAAGAATCATTTAATCCCACCTGTTCCAAATGACCAAACAATGAACGCACAGCTATAAATAATAAAAGATGAAAGGAATTTAGTGATGCTTCACTAATGAATTTATTCATTCATACCCTTTACAGTACAAAGGCCAGCTTCCATTCTATATATAAATAATGCTCATTTCAAAAATCCATCATAGGACCTAATTTCTCACACGATACTTCAAAGGAGTGAATTAACTATATACTATCATAAACTCTTGAAAAATCAACACAACAAGCAAGTAACAGTAACATGTAAATATCTGAACCGGTCTCTGCGTTCGGCAGAGGCCAATTTACTGGTGATTCCTGGCCCCTCCATGATACGGCTGGCCTCCACCCGGGCCAGAGCCTTTACAGCTCTGGCCCAAGCCTGGTGGAACGCTCTTCCTCCAGCTGTCCGGGCCCTGCGGGACCTCGTTGAGTTCCGCAGGGCCTGCAAGACTGAGCTGTTCCACCGGGCCTTTGGGGAGACTAGCCGTTGATAGGGGCCCCCTCCCTCCCTCCCTCCCTTCTTGTTCTTCTTCATGAAGACCTATAAACCCCCACTCTGGGGCTTCTGTGGGAATGATAACAGGAGCCATCTGGAACTAAAGTATTAATGCTGCATTTTAATAGAGTAAGGTTTATTTTTATCAGAGCCATCTTAACTATATTTATATTGTATTTTAATTGATTGTGCTCTTTATATTGTTCACCGCCCTGAGCCCTCCGGGGGAGGGCGGTCTATAAACCTAATAAATAAATAAAATAAATAAATAAAAGTTCTTTAAAAATGGATAGGACATAATTTTTAAAAACTTCTGTAGTTAGCAGCCAATCATACTTGGCTGATGAGATGGGAATTTCTTTATTACTTAGAAATCTTATGCAACAGAAACTTATATTTACCAAGCAATGCTGCTGGGATTCTATTTGCAGAGGTAGACAGCCCCATCCAATGGGCCAGCTTGCTGCCCCCCAAAAGATGCTGGGGGTCTTAAAATGCAAAAAAATCTTCCTGCTACTGGTAAGCCCCCAAGAGGATTAATAAACTTACACCACTTTTTGGGTGGCAGAAGTCTGAAGTGCCAGCCACTGAGGCCAGTGGCCAAGAGGAAGCCAACTAACATAGGCTCCTCCCCTGGCCATGCCCCTGCTTAGCTGGCAGCACTGCAGAGATGCTGGTGGAACATGCTGCGCTGTGTCCCTCCACCAGGGAGGGCCTTGGCGACTGCTGTCATTGGATTTGCCCCTCCACCGGAGAAAGTGCTCCCACTGGTGGATTAAGCCCCCTGCTCTGGATGGGTCTGAGATTCACTTTATCCATTTGTTTAATGAGTTTAGGTATCCTTGTATAGGAACTGACTATATGTAATTCTTCTATCAAAGTCAGATACTTTGCTGGAGTCTCATCACTAGAATCGTACAGATTAACAGTACAATCCTGGGGGGTGGGGGCAACAGTGTATATGCCACTCACACAGTACAATCCTGGGGGGTGGGGGCAACAGTGTATATGCCACTCACACTAGCGTAAGGGTACTTACACTAGTGCTGGGGAACCATGTAGCAGCACAATGTCCATGTACCAGTAGAGCTGTGGCACCATAACTTCTCCAGTGCAGGAGCCAGCATTGGTGCCAAAATGCTGGGGGTGGGGCTAGTTTTAGTTGGCTACCTGAGCCCTTTCAGTCTGAGAATGCCCCCATTTGCTAGTGCAGACTTATGCAAGCAAAATCAGTGGCACAGCCCATTGAGCTGCATGGGCCGCTTGCATGATGGAAGGGGCAGCATCATTTTCAGCTTGCTATCCACGACACAGCAAGCCTCTTTGGTGGTGGTGCAGATGCATCACCCCTGGTCATGATACAACTATTCCCCCAGGATCTCATCATAAGGCTGTAGAAAAAGACTTACATACTTTAGTTCTGCTGAATCAACAATGACTAGTAGGGATGTGGAGTTTTTACAAAAAACAACAACCCAATATGTGAAGTTGCATATTCTTAGTAAATTTCAGAACAAATTTTCAGAGCAAATTATTTTATTTCAAAAAGATGGACAGAAACCTTTCCTTAAAAGTTACAGCTCAAGATTCTGCTGAAGTTATTGCCTTCTATATCAGCAGCCATGGTAATCTCAATTTACTGATTAGATTCCAATAGTAATTTAGGGCTAAATTTTCACTTACCTTTTTTCTCTGAGTCTGACATAAACAGTACTGCCATATCAAATCGTTTTGATTCCGACAGTTTCTGCAGAATTTCTAAGATCAGAGAAGGCTCCTCTTTTCTACAAGAGAGTAAGACAGTTGCAGATATGAAAAAATAACTTTGGGAAAATTTATGACACAAATATAGTACTGCCAACCTCAAGTCAAAGCAGAGTGTGTGAATTAAAAACTAATACTTGCATGTCAGTAACACTGAATAAATAAATCAGTATTTAAGCTAAAAGCTCACCTTATGACAAGCTGCAAATCAAATATGCACCTGCTGATAATTTAAAAATCAAGTCATATTGAGAGACACAGGAACACCTTAAGAAACTGTTCTTGTTAGCTTAACTTCCAAAATAAGCACCTTGAAAAAATAAGTGAAACTCCATTTAAGTAGTGAAACTCCATTTAAGGAATACCTGGGATTCCTCAGTTATTTAAGAGCAATATCTCATTGCTGACATTCCAATTATACATTGCTGACATTCCAATTATACATTGGAATGTGGGATTCAAGTGGTGGGATTCAACAGATTCGCACCACTTCGGCAGAACCGGTTGATAAAATGGTGCTTGTAAACAAGCAGTTGTTAAATTATTTTAATCCCACCACTGGAACCGGCTTTTAATTATTTGAATCTCACCACTGGTCCCACCTACATATATTCCGATAGCTGTTCTCTTAGCCTTATTTCCTGTTTGAAAACCTCATCTTACCTTGATGAAATTATCTGGCTACTCCTCTCTCAACATCTCACCTCCAAATATGTAGTATAAATGCTTGGCATTAGACATAGCAGCAAGGATGTTGCACATCCTTGTAATTATGTAAACTAAAAAGTGAGAAGCTCATATGGCTCAATGAAGCAGTCATATACAGTTCAAATTTCAGTTCCTGACATCTGTTAGAAAGAAAACAAGTCTACAGACTCCAGGACATTGCTGTCAAAATGAATTTCTCATCTCACAAGTCGTTGAAAAGCAAATTTTTCATGATACAAACTACCTAGACTTAAACTCTGAGACAAACCTCAGAGGCCAAAGGCTTATCTTTAACTATGTGCTTTGCTTCAGAAGCTCCAGGGCCTCCAAAGTACACTGTAAAACCAGATGAGGGAAGAGATGATTGTCATGGTAACTCTGTTTATGGATCGTTTCACAGCAACCCATTTTGGATTTTCATTCAAGTATCAAATGTGTACAAAAAGCATCTCAGCATTTCAGTACGCAACAATTTTGTTAGTTGTTTCCCGACGTTTAAATTGTCTGCTTTAATTAATAGAACATCACATCTATAATCTGAAGAAGCATTAATTTCAAGTATTGACATCTTGTTTGTTTCAATCAGCTCCACAATTAGTGTTCAGTGAAGTAAGACACGTCATATAAAAAACATCAAAACAGCTTTTCTGGACTCAGCCCAACTGAAAAGCACACGTGTTGAACAACAACCTAAAAATTCATCAACTTACCTAATGTAAAATCCCTGCAGAGTTTTCAAAATTTCACTAAATACATCTGGATCCAAGGAGTTTTGGAATAGATTAGGGAAAAGTGATGGATCAATTTGCTTTGGGAAAAACACACATACAAACACAGTTAGAGAAGATCTGAAATACGATCTTGTTCTAACCCAAATTTCAGCTTTTTTTAAAAAAAAGTTATTTTACCTTCAAATAAGTGTACAACTGATCAGGGAAACCTTTTAATTTTCTGAAATCCGATTCCAGCTGGAAAGCATTCAGGGGGACTGAAGGCACAGCAAATATAGATTCAGGAAGGAGAGCTGGGCTTTCTGTCTCAGCCTGTTTTTTCAAACTGCAAGACTGTAGAGCAGAGGATGGTCCCTCTTTCTCATTGCTAAGAGGTACAAAAACATTATTGTGGTTCTGTTTGAAAATTTGCTTTGAGAAACATCTATACCATTCAATGACATAATAAGCAAAGTACCAAGCTCTGCTATAACAAAAATATCTTCAGGGCTTCTGCCCTAATACCATCAAAATGAATTAAAGTTTGTCAGCAGATCTTGGTGGACTGTGCACCTAAATCTGCACTAACAGTCTTATCATATTTCATTTCACTTGCTGGTGTCCTAATATCCCTTAACAATCTGAGTGTATTTGGTACACATATTTCTCCTCCTCAAACCGTGTACTGTTTTTTGCCTCCTCTAAATTATGACTAACATAACTCACATGAGCACCCATGCAACTAAATTGCACAGAGTGAATCAGGCGAGAAATAAATGAAAACACCAGTGGGGAAAAGATCCCTTCCCTGAAAATGATAGCTTACAATAATGAAGGAAGAGAAGAAAAGATGAGGATCATAATACAAGTTTCAAACTACAGCTCATTTGACAAAGGGAATGATTTTGCACCAGCAGTGACTGTTTTGGACTAGACCATTTCCCAACATAAACAGTAGCTTGCATGAAAAAGCAATCTTACACAATAAACATTTTTCAAAGCTTAACCTTGCAAACAATTCACTTTGAAGTACACAACTCTTACAATGCTCTTTAAACAGGCCTAGGTATACATAGTTATAATGTTCCTGGCAATCATACAAGGCTTCTAGCTGAATTCATTTTTTTAAAAGTACCGAAATACAAAAGACAAACACTTCAGTTACTGAAAAATGCATCTTTGCTTCCATGTTATATTTTTAGAAAGGAACTTTGGAATGAGGAAAAAATAAATAGAAAACAAACTGCTTAATACATGTAAAACCATGTGCCAATAAAACCATGTTTCAAAATTATGTTTTAGAAAGAATCCTCAGTTCCAGAGCACTAACAGTGAATTTCCATAGCTCCAAAAAGTCAAACATTTTTCTAAAATTTCATACTGCTAAAGTAAAAGCACATCAAACGTACAAGCACCGTCAGCACTGATTACAGTGCAGCCACTTGCTCTCCTGTAATTTATCTGTCATTCCATTTGGCTTACTTTCAAAAGGTTGAAACTTGACTACAAGAATTAACTTTGTCAAAAGGATACCATACATAGTGTTTTCTAGAAGCTATAAGATGTGGGAATAAAAAGCCTCCACACTATTGTGTACTTCACTTCATTTGTGTACTTCACGTATTGGACCAGGAAAAGCAGTTTTGAAACTTGACATCTAAGATCCATTTAAAAGAAGCATGTTTTGCAGTCTGAACAACTGTTTACATTAACTATCTTGGGCTAAATTTTCAGGAAGTTAAGGAAAGAAACAAAAGTATCACTAAACATTAGCATGTCAGTTTCATTAACATTTTTCCATAAACAAAGGATTGGATCCTATACCTTGGTTCTGCTTCCGCTCCCTCTGTCCATTATGAAGGCAAGTTTCCACCGAACAACACCATATTTTCTGGCAACAGACCCTTCCACTCACAAGACGATGTCCATCAAGGAACTGAATAGTGCCTAGCACAAGAACAATGTGCTGTGCAGCACAGAACCACCTCTGTACAAAGGAGGGCAGCATCACAAACAGGTCTAGGATCCAAGCCAATTTATCTACGATACCCCTGCAACCTCCACTCATACAGGATACTAAAAATCAGTGCACTTACTGTATAGCTAAAGAATCACTTATTTCTTCAATTTTCAGTAGCTTTGCTTTGGGAGTTTCAGTCGGAGAACAGAAGTAATCTTTCCCTGGATTCTTTGTAGGCGCTATGATTTGCGTTGGTTCTGTACTTGAAGAAATGGGCCAACCAGTGTGTAGGTCGATGTTAGCTGTTGAATTAATGCTTGGCATCTCATCATCCACTTCTTCAATGATTATTCTTCTCAAGGGTTTCTAAATGCAACACATATCTGTAGTAAGTGGTGGGTATATAGGTTCAGTTTTAAGCTGATGAGCAACAGGAAAGCAATTGTGGTAGCGTATCATAGTAAAAATGGCACATGGCATGAACTTTTGTAGACAAATCACTCAAGATGACACCAGACGCTGTAATAGACTGTTGTGCTCATGGAAATGGCTCTTCCTTGCCTTCCCACAGAAATCTTCTGTGACTCTGAAAACAGGGGAAACAGCCTCAGAGAGAAAAAGGGGAAAGAGCCTCAGAGAGCCTCAGGGGAAAGAGCCTCAGAGAGAAGAGTGAAATCATCGCTCTCTCCTACCCTAGCTAGCAGAGCAAGCGTTCTACTCAAGAAAAAAAATGGATATTTTAACCATTTCTTCTGCCTCATTTGAGCCCCCCACCCCCAATGCTGATATTTTGTCCACCAGGCTCTCCCAACCCTTGAGTCTTTTTTTTGCGGTGTGTGTGTGTGGGGGGGTGGGGGTGGTGGTGGTGGTGGTGGTGGTGTCACAGGGAACTAACTACAAGAAGGAAGTGAAAATCCACCTCCAGAAGTACCTTCTACAAGTGCTTCACAGGATCTACCCTATAAGATCCTATGGTTTAAGAGGGTATAATACTGCAGCTTTTCAGAAGTTAAGGAAATCCCACTCCAGTCAACATCTCCTACACAGGGAATCCTATGCAAGGAGCCTTGAGTATCATTATCAAAGACAGTTGGAATACAAATATAATAAGTACATAACCACACCAACTGAAATCATTCAGAACTGTCTACAGCTTTACCCTGCATTCTCTGCCTTCCCGCTGTTAAAGTATTTTACATTAAATTGTTTTAAGTATTAAGTATTTTACATGTGCAAGGAAGCTATTCAAAGCTTGCTCTCCTTCTCCAGACAGCTTGATTCCCTTTCTTACACAGCTTGTCCTGGTTCCACCAACTTTTTTGTTCAGAGCATAAAGAGTTAACTGTTAGGGCACGAATAAACTAATGGGAACAGAGCACTAATAAACTAATGGGAACAGACAGCAAAAACAGATCAAACCAGCTTCAAGAAGCAAGAAATCTTGGCCACAAATCTCTAAAAATGCAATGAGGAAGCAAATTAAGGATATACTTGTGTTTAACACAAGTTCTTGTTCATTAACTATTTGTACATGCAGGAATTCTTATTCAGAAATATCAGAAAAAAGTATTCATGCCTCTATAATTACATATCTTTTCTTTTTACTTACTATTGATCTATGATGAATGGGTTTATCAATAGGTTTCACTAGGTTTTGCAGTTCCATCTCATTCTTTAATAGTCCAAGACATTTCTGATTGGGGCACAGGCCTTTTGTGATTAAGTCCTTTGAAATGATTAGTCAGACAGCCATTAATATACATTTGAACAATTCAAAGTTCACAAAAAAGAACACTTAAAAATTATTTACTGAAAATGCAAAATAGAAATACACTTACATTCTTAAGTTTTGCCATTTCATTAATTGCTTGCTTATTTCCAGGTTCCAGCTTCAAGACCATTTCAAAATCTGACAAATACATACAAGAAAGGCAAATGGTCACATATACTAACCTATTTAGAGAATATACCTGTTTTTAAAAAGACAGCTCTTTGGGAGATTTCCCATTGGCGATTAATCCTGGAATAGTCACCCGAAATATCCAGGTTTCCTCGCAATCGCCCCACTGCTGAACCACAGAACAAGATCAGTCCTGTTTCTGGTGCTCCCCCCCCCCCCCTTATGGGATTTTCCTGGACCTGCTTATATATGCACCGTTTGGAAAAAAACTAATAGGAGATGGGGCTACACATTTGAGGGTCCATAACTTTGGCCCCCATGAACCAAATTTCACCAAACCTGGGTGGTATCATCAGGAGGGCCTCCTACAGACACCAACCAGGTTTTGTGAAGCTTGATTTAGGGGGTCCAAAGCTATGGACTCCCAAAGGGGGTGCCCCATCCCCCATTGTTTCCAATGGGGGCTAATAGATGGGGGCTACACATTTGAGGGTCAATAACGTTGACCCCATGAACCAAACTTCACCAAACCTGGGTGGTATCATCAGGAGGGTCTCTTAAAGATACTCTGAAATTTTGGTGCTGCTAGCTTAACAATTGCACCCCTGACAGCAGACACCCCCACCCCCTTCCCCGGGACAGGCCTAGACATCTTCACTAGAAACATGCTGCAGTGAGGATGTTGGAACCTGGATGAAAAGGTGCCAATTCTTTTGAAACTTGGTTGTATCTAGATTAAATTTTCAGTGGGAATTCAGTCTTTGTCTACACAAGTTATCAAAATCAATATTACTGATTCACAAACCATCAAAATGTCAGAAGCTGGGTTCTATTGTATTGTATTATTTGATTTGTATACCGCCCTCCCCTGAACAGCTCAGGGCGGTGAACAACAACAGTATAATACCAAACATCAGTAATCATAACATCAAGCAAAAGAAAATCAATAAACATAGCATCAATAAACATAGGACCCACCCCCTGCAGGTGTTTCCAATGGGGTGGGTGGGGAAGGACTCTCACTCCTTTCTGTGGGCAGCAGGTGAGGGTACTAAAGAAGGTTGAGCTGTTTTCAGTGTGATTTAATTAGTGTGGTTTTATGCAGTTGTTATGTTTTGCCTTGTTCTAATAGCATTAATATGTCTTTGAAGGCTGTGTTTAACTGGTGTTGGATTACTTATATAGCTATATTTAAATGGTTCTATATTATCAACTTAGATGTGAGCAAGGATTTACTGCATCAAAACACACTGCTTCATTGAAAACTTCACCTTGTATAGCTTCTTCAAGTTTTCCCAGTGCTCCTCTAGCAGTTCCTCTTCTAGCATAGGCTTTAGAATATGAAGAATCCAGTAATAAAGCTTGACAACAATCTTTCTCTGCCTCTTCATACCTCAAAGAGAATTTTATAACA
Source organism: Sphaerodactylus townsendi (assembly GCF_021028975.2). Taxonomy (NCBI): domain Eukaryota; kingdom Metazoa; phylum Chordata; class Lepidosauria; order Squamata; family Sphaerodactylidae; genus Sphaerodactylus; species Sphaerodactylus townsendi. The sequence continues at coordinate 64,135,799 of NC_059430.1, read as the reverse complement.
GATTACTCATTGTTGCCTATCACATACATACACACTATTTTGATTATTTACAGCTTTCAATTACTCCAGGTTGACAGTCAAGAAGTGGACAAACATGCAAGTGTTATTGTGTGTCGTATCAGGACCTCAGCACATTATCTGTTCCTTTTTAAAGTCAATCTTGGAGTCTACATGAGAAAGTGCTAGGATTAATCAAGGCAAGGCTGGTTGGTCGTCTCCTTTTTAAACTTGGAAATTTTTAAACATTCACCTTAAAATACAGTAAAGAATAACATTAATTTATTTTAAACTATTTTTAGGAAAGACTTATTCTGCCAATCCTTCAGTAAGTATGCACCTTTTGACAACTTAATCTGGACAGAAGAGCCAGGCATCTTCTCTACCGTTAACATCACTGCTAGGGACTAGAAGAGACTGCCATATATAACAGCATGTACCCTTTTCATCAAGGCTGGCTACCAGAAGAGCATTTGCTTTCCAAGACTCCTTGCGGGCTGAGAATGGATCCTGTGAGCTCAAGCCAACCTTACATCCATCCTTGGACAATAACCACGCAGCAACTTATTTGCGGGTAAAATTTTGGCCATAGCCGGAGGTATTTATTAACAAGGAGTTAACAGGAAGACAAATTGGTGCATACTTACTGGGGGGGGGGGGGGTGATCAATGCATCTGGGCAGCACATTTGCTATTCCCCAGAGCCACCCAATTCCTCAGCCCGCCTGGTGGAGGAATTGATTGCAAAGGGCAAGATTGTACTGGGCATGCCAGTTCGGCGATAGACCCATTTGGTGCCTGTTCCAATCTGTTCCAATCTGCCGCTAGGGCACAAGCCTGGTAGCCCCTGCCAGGCATCCTGCCCATCGGCTTGCTCCACCCCAACCCCTCAAGGAGGTGTTATACCAGGAGAGCACCCGCAGCTCCCCCTTCCCAACAGATCACACACACACACACACACCCATGCACAATCTGCCAGCCGGCTATGACAGATCAAAAAGCAATAAAACAGAAACTGAACATAACAGTAAAATAGGGACGGGTGGGCGGGGCAAACTTTACCCTATGTGAATGCCAGCATATATACCAGGCGCCCGTTGATGACACAGCTCCTGCACATGCACGGGCCGGGTCCTGATGCAGCATTATTTCCCTTGTAAGGGAAATGATGCTGCCTTCGCCAGGGCAGGCCCTCCCACCTCACAATGGTGGGCTGCGCAAGAGCCACAGCCGCACCTTATGGCATTGCTGTCAGAAAGCATAGGGATATGATTCAACTCAAGCAACGTTGATAAGGAGGCTTTATGCCTTGAAGAAAAATATTTGCAAGCGGACTTTATTGCGAAAACCGCTTGTGCTTGGCTTCCAGAGTCTCGTTTACTATTTCACCAAAAGAGGACTCACGAATTTAAATGTATCTCAAAGCACTATAAGATATTCCATTTTAAGGTACGTTTAAATACCTGTGACTGCTTTTGGCAGTCAAACTTGATGAAAAAGATGATATAATAAACACTGAAAAAAGAGACATGCATTACAGATGCTTGTCATAATCTCAAATTCTGTCCAAATCCAAGACATTGAAAGCTTCATAAAGATGCTGTATCACAGCAAAATATGTAAATGGAATCAATCACACACTTGTAAGGTGACGCTAGTGTTGAACATATTTTTTCTACATAGCTTTAAACTATTCTCAGGCTTCAATTGCTATACACACTGACTGGGAAGCAAATCATTGTGCAGAATGGGATTTACTTCTAAATAAACATGCATAGTGCAGTTGGTGTCATGCATGATAGGAGTAATTGCACAATGTCTCTCTGCAATTTTATAATTTTTAATTTTATACACCATCTGTTTGAAGTCAGCACAGCTTGCTTCAGTTCTCAAGAAAGAGGAAGACCAATTTCATGGAGTTTTAAGAGAATGGTAACAGCCCAGCTGAGGTGACAATATAATCTCCCATAGTTTATGCCAAAGTGGAATGAAATGCAAGATTTCCTACTTGCACATTTTAAAGAAGGTTGTGAAAATTAGAGGTCAGTTATTTTAAAGCTGATGTCTAAAAAAATATACAGAGAAGTAACTGTAAATACAGTACCACTCACTTTTGGATTTTTAGATAGGCCATAGCTCTGTTTGCTGGGAGAAGAGCATTGGTGCCATCTGCTGCAATTCCACGTGTGTAACATTCTACTGCCGCTTCATATTTACCTTCTTTGAAATATCCATTACCCTAAGATATTTGGGAAGGAAAAAGGAGAATTTATAGTGCAGGGAGCCAATATATTTATACCCATCAATAACTCTCTGAAAAACCAGTCTATATTAAATAGATATTAGGTGTCTCTAAAGAGTATCACTGATCTCAAGAGTCATTAAGAAAAATTATACATTAAAAATAAAATTTATAAATGCAAAATTATATAAAGAAGACAAGCAATAGTGTTATATTATCAGTACTCTGGCCATTCATTCTTGCAAACAACACATCTCGTCAATAACAAATTTCCTAAAGCAAAGTAATCTGTTATATAGTAAACACTGAAAGTAAGATGTTGCCAACTAAGGACTGAATTGTAAGTGGCAAACAGGAAAAGCACTGATAACCCTGTAATACTACAAGGAGGTTACCACCACACCAGGCGGACTGAAAAAATAAATTCAGTTCAATTATCTGCTGATAAAGATTCTCGTCCTGTATCAACCATGTTTAAAAGTTATTTAATCAGGAATAGCCCAGTCCATTTCTGTTTGTCACAGACGCCGTGAATGAGACTCCAGTTCCACAATTAATAGATTTGCTATGTAAAAACACCCAAGAAATGTGACACATGATCTCATTACTGTAAGATTCCAGCCTTCCAACCATCCCGTTCTTGTTAAGTATTTTATTTACCAAATCTTTTTCTGCAATAGCCTTTTGTTTAAGCTGTTCCATATCAATTTGTTTAATTTCTTCTATAGTTTGCACGCTCTTGTAATTGTCTGTTTCTTCAGACTGAGAATTTTCTTTTGACATGACAGCCTGGAATATAAAAGTAAATAATATATGCAAACCATTGCTACTATAAAACAAAACTGTCATAGTATTCTAAGAACTACTTTACCTGTTCAATTTTCCGAAGTTCACTTTTTGCTTCAAAGTTATTTGGATCCAATTCTAAAACTTTTTCATAATCTAAACAATAAAACATGTGAAAATGAAATATTTTCAAATCCTGTACTAAATGTCAGTGTATACAGGGGGAAAGGAGATAGATGAAGCATTAGAACAATTATAATTAGCCACAACATATTATGTGTCAATTGTAGTTCTTCCACAGGTGACATATCATCACAATGATACACCTAAATTAGGAATACCATATACTACTCAGATTGGAAGATGACACTGGACACATCTCTGACTTGTCTAGGGGGTAGTAACAGAAAGCTTCTAAAATCGAAATGTCTTAATTTTAAGAGAGTACAAAAACTTACTGTCAAATTTCTGCACATTGTTATTGTTCAATAAATTTTAATTAGGAAGGAGTTAATCAGCATGCAACATATTCATTAGTTAACTCATAAATCAAATTCAGATGCAAGCAATGGCTGGGTCCAACCAGATTTTCTATGGTAAGAAAGGAACGAGCCAACAGAAAAAGGCTACACTGAGAACTGCAAAGTCTGCATTTTTAAAAACCATATGTGGTAGGGGCTGTTGTATGGAAAGAAATTGGGTAAGACACTGAAAAAGAAGACGAGTTAGATTTATATCCCCCCTCTCTCCTGTAAGGAGACTCAAAGGGGCTGACAATCTCCTTTCCCCCCTCCCCCACAACAAACACCCTGTGAGGTAGGTGGGGCTGAGAGAACTCCAAAGAACTTTGACTAGCCCAAGGTCACCCAGCTGGCGTGTGTTGGAGTGCACAGCCTAATCTGAATTCCCCAGATAAGCCTCCACAGTTCAAGTGGCAGAGCAGGGAATCAAACCCAGTTCCTTCAGATTACAGTACACCTGCTCTTAACCACTGGCGTAGTACCAAGGGGGCGGTGTGTGTGCGATGCACTGGGTTGCGAGCCCCTGCGGGGGTATGGCGGGGGTGTGGCAGGGGCGTTTCAGGATGGGGCAGGATGCAAGGCGCACGGATGCCCTGGGCACAGTTTCCCCTTGCTCCACTCCTGCTGGATCCAACCTAATAAAAGAGGTATAAACAGTTCAATAGACATATATAGTTAAAACAAACATAAAAGAACCAAACACACCTTCTTTAGCACCCATAAAATTCTGCAAAGCAAAGCGAGCTGCTCCTCTTCTGGAATAAGCCTTTGTATAATTTTTATTTATAGCAAGTGCTAAGTTACAATCTGATTCCGCCACAGAATACCTGTAATAATACTGTATGTTTGTTACTCAAAATACACATGCATTCAATACAAACATCTGTAGTGGGGATGCCTTTCCAACTGCTTGGTAGTCATAATGATGGTAAACTGCAAACAACTTTCAGGAATATTACATCCTGGACTATATTCTGTTCTTCATTGCCTCAGAGTACAGTCTGGGGTCTGCTATTTGCATCCCCCCTATAAATGATTACATATTCAGAAGGCAAGGTTGTTGCTGATTTCAGTACTGTAAGCCTACATCTTTTGGGAAGGCACTGGCATTCCATTCTCATTCTAAAATATTGTTTTATCTAGTACTAAATCCACTGGTCTATACTACTAGTTCATGAGCTTCTGAAGAGCAACCCTCTGGTTCAGGAAGAAACTTGCAGAACATGATCATGTACCACAGCTCTGCTTCGCCTATTTATTTGTCCACAAGCTATCACTGATACTTCCCAGAAAACATAAACAACTCCCAGTAGATTACCGAACACATGTATGCAGATTTTGGATTACACCATGTGATGCCCAACATCCCTTAAAATCAACAGATGCAGGAATTACTTATCTTTTGGTTTCACTTATTTACAGCTTTTCTGTAAATTTACAGTTCTTCTCTTGCTATAGGAGTGACATCCAAAATTCACCCAAGAATTCTGCATACTGGGAAGCTTCAACAAGCAGAGGGAAGGGGACAGAAGCTGCTACATATTTAATGGGAGTATCAGTTATACTTGCACATTTTTCTGGAAATCTGAACTCTGTCCTTCCAAGCAACACAAGATGCTAGAAGAGACAGCTGTGCTTCAAAACGGGTCTGAAGCATGCCAAATCTAACAAAAAGTATTTATCAGCACATATTACTATATTTATAATAGGTTAACAGCAACAGTTACTATAGTAAAACAACAAGAAAACTGGTAGAAAATGTTGAAGTTTGACTCCTGCATCTCTGACTAAGTGGGTGCATTTTTCCAAGACATAGGACAGAAAAGCAAGGAATGCGTGGATTCTCCCAGCTTAATCCCAGGGTTTTGCTCCAATAATCTTCCACGAAAAAGGTGGCGTAAATCCATTTAGCCCAATAGGGATTCCTTGATGGTAGGGAGGCTTTTTCATTTTGCAAGCCACACCGCACCACTGGGAAGCCTCCATGGGAGTGGCAGCCTGATGTTGCTGTGGCTGGGCATCTGGCCTCTCAAGTGGGGCTGAAAGACTAAAACGCAGAAGAATCCAAATCCATGTGTCATCATTTATCCATGAGGTCTGTGAAACTAGGGACTTTTATTGATTTGAAGTCCAATAGGTGTGCCCATATGACTCTTTCAGTGACTTTCTGTGACTCAATCACCCCTGCACTTCAACATAAATCCAATGATAAAAAGCAAAAGAGAAGTTAAATATGCATTTTAGGCAAGAAAAGGGTTACTTCTGAAAGTTTTCTTTGGTAGCTTGCTTATGTTGTAGAAGAGTATAACTGAACTCTGTGAAGAAATGTGCTGAAAAATTAAACTAAAGTGTATCTTTTCTGTCATTGAAAGACTAGCTTTGAAAGAGTTTTTACTCATACATTTCAAAACATGGGCTCGTGTTGTTTTTCTGGGATCTCTGAATTTTGGGGTCTTGGAAATGAACATCTATAAGGACTTATGGGAAAAGAGACTCCTGATGATCGCATACCAGGGAAAAAAGAAGACTTCTCCAACGCAAACTCCTTAATAAAACAATTAAATTTAGTGCTCCTGGAAGAGCTGATTCCAGAGATGAGGGGTCAAAGGGCAGCAGCAATGTTCATATTTCATTCATTAAAGCATGTGCAACTATTTAAGTAGTGTATTATTTTTGCCTTTGGATTCTTCTTTGCTTTACTGGCAGCATATATAGAATAGGGCTCCAGTTCTTATATTACTTCAAAGAAATGAGAGAACAAAATCCATCTTCTTCCATTTTTAAAAAGTTGGGACAAACTAAACTATGAATTTAGAAACAAATGAGTCCCGAAAGGATTCTAGCTTCTTAAATACAGTAATGAATCTTGAATAGAAAGCTTGAAGCTTCTGAGTCAGAACAAAATGTGACAGAATCTTTTAAGAAAGGTAGTGATAGTATAACAGAATTGACCTCATATTCTTTTACAACACAACCACACAAATGAACGTAATTCTCAGCAACCTTCCTTTCTTACAATTACAGATCAAGCAAAGCACACAGTTTTTCAACATAAGCCTTACTTTTTCATTCGAAAAAAGGCAGACGCTCTGTTTGTAGGTAAAACTGGATTGTAAGGATCTGCATTCATTCCTTTTGTATAACACTCTATTGCAGCATCATAATTTCCTTGTTTAAAATGGTCATTGCCCTGTTTTTTTTTTTTAAAAAGAAGAGAACACACACATTGGCCAGAGCAACCAATTGTATTGCAATCTTTCACCTATCTACTGACTTACTTTCTGCCGGTTTCTAGAACCGAGAGACTTAATTACTAACTATGCACACCTTAGACTAGTGTAACCTAATCAACATGGAATTACCATTTAAGACATCCAGAAACTTTTAATTGGTTCATACAGATGGTACTCAACTATTAATGGGCATAATCACCAAGAACATATTACTCTTATTTAAAAAGCCTGAATTAAATGCAAAACTGTTTTGGATCCAGTTAAAGTGCTCGCTTTACAGCCCCATCCAAGGTAGGGCCGAATCCGCCAGTGGGTGTGGAACAGGACCATGCTGGCAGATTTGCTCTCCCAGGGCACTTGCCTAGCAGTGGGATGCAGTGCCAGCATTTTGAGGGCATGGCTGGGGGAATTTGGCTTATTTTGCCAGTGGCTTTAGACTTATGCCACCCAAAATATGTGGGAAGTATTGATGGAGATGGGGAGGCTTTTCTGTTTATGGTGATGCTAGGTCTCTTCCTTATGAACATCGAGGGCCCCAGTCATCAAGGATGCCACACTCTGGATTTGATCTTTGGGGCAGATATGGATGTGGTCCTATCCTCTGTAAATAAGCGCCATGGTCTGACCACTTCGCTCTTAAGGTCCAGATTGAAATTGCTATTCCCCCCTGCTTAGGCGACAGGCATATTTGGCCCTGCAAGCAGAGACTTATGGACACCATTGGGTTCCAGAACATCCTGCGGAAGTCACCACCTGCCAGCAACTATCTTGAAGAGCTGATAGGGAGCTGGGAAACCAAGCTCTCCGAAGCGATCAAGATTGTTGTGCCACGGCGTCCTCTCCTTCCCTGGTTCAAATCTGCCCCTTGGCATACTGAGAACTTAACAGGAACTGAGACGACTGGAGTGAGTATGGCGGCGTACTCGTGAAGAGGAATTGAGACACTCATTTAGGATGCTTATGAAAGCCTGTAAGAGTGCAGTGAAGAAGGCAAAAAGAATATTTTTTGCCACTAACATTGATGCTGCGAGGTCACGCCCGGCACAATTGTTCAGGGTAATTCGGACACTTACGACCTTGAATACAGGCAATGGCATTTAGTTGTGAGGCTTTTGCGAGCTTTTTCGCAGGTAAAATCTCATCTCTCTGCTGTGACCTTCCTGCCACATTTAATACAGTAAATGAACTAGAGGACCCTTGTCCATCTACTGGTCCTTGTTTAGACCAATTCAGACTGCTTGACCACACTGAGGTTGACAGGTTTTTGGCTGCTACTTGATCCACTACTTGTTCCCTTGACCTGTGCCCATCATGGCTGGTGAAGGCCAGGGACGAAGTGCTATGGGACCCCTGTTGAAAATTATCAACTTCTCCTTGAGCAAAGAGTATTTACAGGGTGGTTAAAAGAGGCAGTAGTCTGCCTGATCTGGCCAATTACCGCCCGGTTTCGAATTTATTGTTCCTGGGTATGGTAATTGAGAGAGCAGTAGCAGAACAGCTACAGATTTTCCTGGATAACGAAAAAGTTTTGGATCTCTACCAGTCTGGTTTCCGTGCTGGTCATGGGATGGAGACCATGCTACCTAACATTATGGATTAGGTCTGTCTCCAATTGGATCGAGGTGAGATTGTGCTGGCCTCATCAATGAAGAATCTTGGCATGACCTTGGATTCTACCCTTTCATTGGAGGACCAGGTCATGAGAACAGCCCAGACTGTGTTTTTCCACCTTTGCCAGGCTAGGCAGTTGGTCCCCTACCTCTCCCAGTCCAACCTCGCTACAGTCATCCATGCAATGGTCACCTCCAGGCTAGATTACTGCAACTCTATGTTGGCCTACCTTTGTCACTGATCCAGAAATTAAAGCTTGTTTAAAATGTAGCCGCAAGGCTGCTTACAGGAGCAGCCAGCAGAGACCATATAACACTGGTCCTGGGATATCTACACTGGCTGCCAGTTGAGTACGGTGTTAACTTATAAGGCCATAAGTGGCCTTGGACCCACATACTTGCCGGACCGCATCTCCCAATATCACCATCAGATACCTCTCTGCTGAGCGGAGAGGAATCTACTGGTGGTCCCAGGCCCAAGCGATATCCGGCTGGCTGTAATAAGCGCCATGTGGAACATGCTGCTGAGTGATATCAGGGCCCTGCAGAGCCTGATCCAATTCCACAGGGCTTGTAAAATGGAGCTGTTCTGCCAGGCCTTTCCATCATGTCAGCTGGATGTTTCCTGATTATGATATATTCCCTGAGCCTCCTGTGAGAGATACAATATGTCATGCCATTTGGGATTTTTAGTTGGATTTTTAAATGGTTTTGTGATTTGTTTTTATTGATGGTTATTTTTAGGTTTTTATGAATTTTATGTATGAGTTTAGGCTTTATGCCATTGTAAGCTGCCCTGAGCCTTTTGGGGGGTAGGGCAGAGTAGAAATATAATAAATAAATAAATGTATGTATGCACACACATATGTTTACCATGGTTTTCTGTATTCTAATAAGATTTTCAGAACATTGAGTTTTGACATCTTATATGCAACTGTAAGAACATCATGCAATATAATACAGCAAATCTGCCACAGACAATAAAACCTATCGGCATTAACAATTTGGGAGGCCTGAATGTTTGAAGTCCAGCTTGGGTAAGTGATGACATTAAAGTATTTCTTAATTAAGAACAAACAGATACCCACTCTCATACAAACAGTTTTTGTAAGCCCTCAAGAAAAAGTATTTCACAACTGAGTGGTGGTGCTAAATAATTTTAACACAGCTTATGGTACAAAAAATGGAAGCTTCATTATACCATGGGAACTTATTTTACTTTGAAGACCAGTACCTTTTCCAAGCTGTATCATAAACTGTGGACACTTCATTAGTTTTAATGCATTATAAGGGCTTCTTTGAGGGTGCAAAAAACAATGCTCTCAGAGAGAAAACCAAGCTGTCAGGTTGCTGGCTTACAAAGTTTTAAATTGCAATTTAATATATTTATTTACAGTGTTTTTAAATTGTTACTGTATTTTTATTGTAAAATGTGAAAGTACATTGTGAAATGTACTTAATTGATTGGTGTTAGCCGCAATGAACCCCACTTTGTGGTGTGAAGGCAGGATATGTAAATAAAATCTGGATTTCCCCCTTTCAATTTTAGATAAGTAAGAATCACTTTTGAAATCTCACACTGAACTAGCCAGTTTTTTCAAAATAAAATTACGATAATTCAAATTCATCTAAAAGATTGAGGGTGAGGGTGGGTATCAAGAGTTAGGTGCCCTTCATTTTAAAACAAGGCAACAACCTTTTCTTTCTCAGCAAGTGCCTTTTCTGTATCTACATGAATTCCATCTTCTTCAGAATCTGACTCTAGAGACACTGAATCATGGGTACTGTCTTGCTTATCTAGTTCTTCGAGGATCTTATCCTGAAATGAAGCACATTTAGAAACTCTTAGAAGTTAAGAACTATTACAAATTAAGCAGCATAGATATTAACAATCACTGTGTTATTAGAATACTAGTAACATGTTATCAAAAGACTTTCAACAGCAGTAGCTTCTTCTGCTGGCATAGAAAAAATATTCTCTTCCTTTGGACTGATTCATTTCGAACTGAGAAATTGTTGGGGACTGATAAAGAAAGCTTGTTTTCTTTTACATATTTGAACAAACAAGAAAATGAGGATGAAGATGAGTGAGATACAGAAGACAGTATTTTAAGTTTTTCATGCCTGATAGTCTAAGTTTTTAAAAATATATTTTGCTTAACCATATCAGTTAACAAACATGGATGTTTAAGAAAATACAATACATATGCTATAATGTTGTTGTCTTGGTTAAATAAAACTATTTACATTGATATTAAGGTAATGATTATTTTTCTCTTTTCAAAAGAAAAAAGTTGTTCAAATATGAATGATTAACCTATTAAACTGTAGATAGTTCACCTTGAAAACAATTTCATAATTATTTATCTAAGTATTTCTAATAGTAAAACCAAATCAATAATAAGTTTAACAATATGTGTCCAAACCTCACAAAACAAAATTGCTGTAATGTATGAACAGGTTAACTCACCACATCAAGCTTTTCCCATGCTTCATAATCATAAGATTTTATTTTATTCTTTTGATTTTCTTCAGTGGTTTTTTTAGAGACTGCCTTAATCTTCTTCCTCTTCTTTTTCTTATATGTTTCATTTCGAATTGGAGGTAAATCCTAAATTGAGGAAGATGAGGCAGTTCACTTTCACACAACATTTAATAATTTAGAGTTATAAATATAGAGTTATAAAAGTAATAAAAGTAGCCTGTCAGCACAAAATCAGCACTGGCCAATGCACTTTGTTGTTCGCTATTAGACTTTGCATATTTGCTCCAGCTGAGGATATACATTCCTATCTACACAGAGATGCATCCAGCAGGAACCAGTGCGCATGTAGATTGACATCAGAATCAACCTCACAGAATAAAGAACATGAATATCCCTGCTTGGTGATTTTCAAGAAAATTGCCGTGGGTTCTCAATGGCAGAATTGAACTTTCCTGCTTTCCCACTTTAACAAAATGATGCTCCTGGAGTGTAGGGGACACTGCAGAATGACATGAGGGAGTTTTCAGCAGAAAATATCAATTTAGTTTGGATCTATCTATATTCATAAATGGATTCTGAATTACAAAGGTTTGAATCACACCTGGTAAGAAAAACCGAGGGTTTTTTCCTACTTTCAAGTCAGTAATAGAAGTGATTTAGCACAAATATTTTTAGTTAAGGTCCCATTTTTCAAGTATTTCAAGAGTGACATACATAATCCACTACATCCATTTTATTGTCACAGCCTATACAGGAGGCTGAGAAAGTGTGACTTACCCAAGGACACCCAGTGAACTTCACAGAAGAATAGTTATTTGAACCCAGTATTTCATGTGTATAACCCGTATATATGACACCACACTATCAGTTACTATCTGTTGTCAGCATTATTGCTTAGACTGCCATCAACCAAAATCACTATTGCCAATGCACAACTTCCTTGAGCTTCCATAAGCCACTGGGTGTACTTTCCTTTCTAAAAGACATTATATCTCAGTAGTTTCAACCTTGGATACAATGTATGGGTGAACTGTAATACTAAATGCAAGCTGCTGTAATTAAATCAATTTTGTGGTTTATTTATCTGAAGCACTTATATAGAACATTTCTGTCACTGCATTAAAAGCAGATTGTAGTTCATTTGAGATCAAATGAAGCAATACAGGTTGTATTTTAACATTCACGTATCTTACTCTTATAGCAGGGCATTTACCTTTTCTAGGGCACCAGTTTGCCTCCTTAAATCTAAATCCTTTTCTTTAATATCCTTTTCCCAGCTTTCTAAGTCTTTCACAAAATCTTGTAGCTCTTCTGCATTTTGCCGTACTTGCAGCTGTAGCTCCAGTGCTTTACTTGGTGAAGTCATCTGGTTACTTTACGTGATAAGGAAAATCCAGGCTACCAAACATTTGAGAAACACTTCATTAAGGAGAGAGGAAAAGAAAAAGGCTAAAGACCTTCATTTGGAAAAAAAATAAGATGGGAACACAGATAAGCTAATGGATAATAGCAATAGATTGCTGTAGTACAAAACTGTCATAACAATCTAGCAACTACCAAATTGGACAGGAGGGAGAGCCTTCCAGTGGTACAATGGGGGCCGAGAAAAGAAAAATAGCATGTGTGAGACCTTAAAAAATACACATCTTCCTGGCTATCCAGCATGCAAGGACACTGCAATCCAATAAAATCTCATCAAACCAGGTTTAGGAAATACTGGACCAAAACAAGAGTCAATCTGAAAAATGGCCAATTAAGGGATGATGCCTGGGAATAATGATCTCACCAAGTCCACTCCAGTGTGGATGCTACCACATACAAACTTCCTTATACAGTCAAGACTCCGTTATAAGAACAATATTGTTCTACTGCTGTGTTTTGGAGGGTATTTTTTTCCTCCCATAGACCACCAAGGCTGTTGTGACTTTTCTTACGGTGAAACCCTATTCAGAATTAGTCTAGTCTATGCCCACTGCAAACAATCAGCTTGGACTGAAGTAACTCTCAACAAGACTGCATTACCAGGATATTCCACTAATTTGAAGGTCCAGGCTTGGGATCTGATGCTACACAAAGCCCAATCACTCCAACGTCAAGAGTGAGAGGTAGAAAAATACATTTATTTTGAACTGCAGATGAACATAAGAACATAAGAACAAGCCAGCTGGATCAGACCAGAGTCCATCTAGTCCAGCTCTCTGCTACTCGCAGTGGCCCACCAGGTGCCTTTGGGAGCTCACATGCAGGATGTGAAAGCAATGGTCTTCTGGCCTCCCGAGCACCTGGACTGTTAAGGCATTTGCAATCTCAGATCAAAGAGGATCAAGATTGGTAGCCATAAATCAACTTCTCCTCCATAAATATGTCCAAGCCCCTTTTAAAGCTATCCAGGTTAGTGGCCATCACCACCTCCTGTGGAAGCATATTCCAAACACCAATCACACGTTG